>NW_020837985.1:8882336-9482336 GCF_003676395.1 Aethalodelphis obliquidens | reverse complement strand
GAGGAATTTGACCCCAGAGTACCCATGTGTTAAGTGATGGAACGGGATTGGAAGCTGGGCAGACGGACTTCAAATCTCATCTCCACACCAGAATGCGCCGATGTTTCCCTCAATTAGATGATGCACACACTCCTGCCAGTGCTGACATTTTTTAGGATCACACGACTCTGTCTCCAGCTTAGTGGAAAACATTTGCAGAAAAGATCAACTGAATTCTATCAACCCTTTGGCACAGCTGTGAAAAGCCAGAGGCAAAGCAGACAAAAGTGATTGACTACAAATCGCAGGTCCCAAAAAGACTGCTGGTGTGGCCACTTCTATCTCCATATACCCAGGGACAGCTTTGTTGCTGTCACCGGGCTCCAGGCTGGTGAAGCTGAGCAGGGCAAACTTTCACCAGGCATCCCTCTCAGCCGTGCGTCACACCCTCTCAACTGCAGCCTCACCCACAGCCTCGATCTGCTGGTAGCAACCTGTGATCACAGTCAAGGGCTGGGGCATTTTTTAAAGGGTATTTTGAAGTTCCTCAGGTGAAAGGAACCTAGAGTACAGGTATAACTTTTTAAAGACTCACATCTGTGTTTTCCCCTCGCTTGCAATCTAAATACTCTAAATAATCTAAATTTGTTTCAATGGCACCTCTAAGAGAAGAGCTTCTGAGATAGTGGATGACAAGCAAAACATCAATTCTCCTGGGAATTAGCCCTTGGAAGACCTCCCCGCCCCCCATTTGGCCTGCAGGAGGGGGCAGACAGTGGTCATCCTACAGACAGGGTCCAACATCTGAAAAGACATCTCATGCTAACCCTGAGCTGGGCTGTCATGGGTCTTTTAAGAAGCAATGGACATTTTCTCTTATGAAGAAATATCACCTTTACTGTGTTGCCCGTTTCAAAAAGCATACAACATTTCCCTAAAGAGCGTAAAACGGCACTCTACATACAGATGACGCAACTGTCCTCGTTCTTTCAAAGCCTAGCTTGTCAGGCACCAGTGCGTCTCCCACACAGCCCAAAGGGAGAGCGTCTGAGTCATTTTAAAGCTCATTATGGAACTGCCTAAAACCCTTCAAGGATTCATGGTACCCAAGGCACTCGAATGTTTGGCCCCAGTCCCCTGTCCAGCCTCCCTCCTGGCCCTGCAGTCCTGAGCTACCTGTACTTCCCTGCATGTGCGGTGCTAATGCAGGCCCCGGGATTCTGTCCATGCACTGCCCTCTGCCCAGGATGCCCCCTGCCCCCTCCTGGCCATCTGACAAATGCACACTGGCCTTTATGGCACAGACTGGCCCTGATGTGCCTGGGTGCTTTCACTGTCTGTGGTGAATTTTGGGGGAGCCTTCTCCAGGCTCCCACTGCCACTGGAAGTGGCTTCACTTTGGTAAGTGGCTCATCTCCTTAAATTCTTTCTTCCTGTGCCTTTCTCCTAATTAGTAGGTGGGATACTCTCTTTGCAAACAAGACCTTCAACAGAGCACACCTTTCCTGGAACGTAAGTGACAATTCAGAATCCATTTTCCAAAATAGATATTCACCAGATTGAACTAAATTGAAGTGAAAGAGGAATCTGTTTTGCCATAACATGCTTCTCTGTTTGTGCCTACCCTAGCGCTCCCAAGACACCTTGCCAAGGTCTAGTTCCAAACCCAGTACGAAGTCCCACACCGGCTCCATGTTCAAGCTACAGCATTTCTCTACTGATCATCTTCTGCCTCTCCCACTGACAGCCCTAGGCCCACCACCCTGGACCGTTTCCAATGTCTGAATGCCTCAGGCTGTTTTGTGGTCCTGGGCCTTTGCACGTGCACTCTCTTTGGAAAGACTTTCTGAAACACACCCATTTGATAAACTCCTGCTGTCTTCAAACCCCGCCCCCCACCCGTTAATGTGTCTGAAGTCTTCTCGGGAGCAACATAGACCAAGCGTTTAGAGTGTATGTACCCAAGACAGGCCCCTGAGATTTCACAAGCCACCTTTGGCTTCACCATCCCCATCGACCAATCAGCTCATCAGAATCCCATCTTCAAAGAGGCTTTGAACGGGCAGCTTATACACACAATCTCATAAAAGAAGCAAGGCCGAGACTTTAGGTCTCCCGACAAGTCTGGGGCTGGGAAGTCCATCTCTGTCACCCTTTCCAGAAGCTCAAACCAAATCTTTTCATCTAACCCTGAGGGGGGCCAGGCAGGCACATGTGGGCTCCAATCCCAGCCTGATCATTTAACCTAACAGAGCTTCAGTCTCCTTATTTGAAAAATTAACCTTGTTACCATCTAACTTTCTTCTGAGCATTCAATGATTTCTGAACTGCTTGGTATTTAATAAATATTTCCTTTTCTCCCCGAATAAAAAGTGCATAAACATGAGGGTTTTACGTATGCTTGGTATATACATGCAAGTGTGAGCACACACACACGTGCACACTCACCAATCCATGTCACAATCACACAGACATACCAACACCCCGAAGGCAGAATGATGTCCTCCCTCGGACTCGCATCAAAGGAACACGCTCAACCTCTTAATTCCAACTTGGAAGCTCTAAGCACACATGGAATGTCGGCCCCCCATCTCTCCTGCTTTCAGATCACACTCGTCAAAGGCACACTTGAAAATACCGTGACATCTCATTCCGCCTTCAAAACATCTACTCAGCTCCATAGACTTCGTGTGTGTGTGAAGGGAGATGTGGAATTCCACACCTTTTCTTTCTTTTGTTAGTAACTCAAGTCTCAGTAATACAAATTTTAGCAAAAACAGACTGGAAGCATTGTAAAATCACCTGAAGAGGTTTATGTGTTGATCGATTCCTGTCTAACATATGCATTTGACATCAGGTACGGAAGTTTTCTTTATCCGTAAATTTAATAAATGATATTTTTAGTGATAATACTTAAGGATTCTAAGCACATGATGGAAAAAAAACCACTTTGAGGGACTTCCTTGGTGGCGCAGTGGCTAAGAATCCGCCTGCTAATGCAGGGGACACGGGTTCGATCCCTAGTCTGGGAAGATCCCACATGCGGAGCAACTAAGCCCGTGTGTCACAACTACTGAGCCTGTGCTCTAAAGCCCGCGAGCCACAACTACAGAAGCCCAAGCACCTAGAGTCTGTGTTCTGCAGCAAGAGAAGCCACCGCAATGAGAAGCCCGTGCACCGCAATGAAGAGTAGCCCCCGCTTGTTGCCACTGGAGAAAGCCCACGCGTAGCAACGAAGACCCAACACAGCCAAAAATAAATAAATAAAATAAATAAATTTATTAAAAAAACAACAACAAAAAAGGAACCACTTTGATTCACTGCTAGTAAGTCTGCAACAACAAACAAGTGTTTGGGACTAATTTGGCGATATAGATCTAGAGTCAAAAAATCTAGAGTTTTCAAACCCAGTAATTCTGCTTTGGAGAGTCTGCCCCCAGGAAATAATCTCAACATTGGAAAGAGCTTTATGTACCAAGGTATTCTTGTGGTATTTTCGTAATAGTGAGGAGTCAAAAACAATCAAATGCCCAGAAATAGAGGAATGAGTTAGTGAACGACAGTGCGTCGACCTAGTAGGATAATGTGACAACCATGGTTGATCACTGTACTGTCTTTGTTTCTTCATCACCAGATTGGGAGCATTTTAAGGGGAAGAACATAGACAGATGAATGAATGAATGAATATACACATGCATACATGAATGGTTTAGACATATATAACTGTTTGGAAATATACACATGATGCAATATTAGGTAAAAACAAGACACATAACATTGTAGCAAGATTACAACTACTTTTCCATACAGAAAAGTCTAAGGAGATTAGGAAATAAACCGATATATGAACTGACATGGAGTAACTTCTAAATAATTCTGTGATTTTTTTCCTTCTGTATTTCAGCATTGTTTGAATTTTCTGTAATTAGCAAATAGGAAAATAGGACCTGCCCCTTGAGGTTGGTGTGAAGATCAAATGTCTTAGATGTGAAATCTTTAAGTGCTTAGACATCGATATTCTGTACAGAATGCTCAGGGAAAAAAATACACACAAAGTCAGCTCTTGTAACTGAGGGAAGGAAGTGACAACATGCTTGAGGACATTCATACTCTCAGCCCAGCCTTGATGACAAATGATTCTCTCCTACACGAGCTACATGTTGTCCCTTCAGCCAGGACCATAATGACAGACATCTAGTGCCCCTCAGACATCATGTCACAGGACAGGAATGATGAGAGCCTCTCATTTCCTGACTAAGGGGAAGCAGAAAAGGGACATGCAGCGAAGCCCACACTGCCCTGCCCGGTCCCACGGCGACCACCGCCCCGCGCTTCCTGCTGCCAGACAGGGTGTGTGCGGTGGGGACGGTGCCATGTGCAGAAGGAGATGGCAGCCCCAGCCCAGGTGGTGCTCCTGGGATCAGGGCCAGCGCCCGGCCTCAGATGTCACTGTGCTGCGTGGGGCACCGACGGCTCGGAGCCCCGACTCCTCTGCACGTAGTTCCCAAACGCTACTCTTCCTGACACGGCCCCGGGCTTGTGCAGGCCTAGTCACTACACAACAGGGTGCAACAAACCTTAGAATGAAAAGCAGGAGGACTGGGCTCCCGCCACGCTCTGCGGCCAGTTGGACGCACTCTTTGGCTGGCATGTAAACTGCTGCGATGTGCTGCTGGCGTTTGCCCTCTCTATGCATGTGTGAACTGAGAGGGGCTTGAGTTCATGGATGTGAGAGGGTCGTGGGAGCTATAAACTACGGGACAAAAGCAAGGAGAAAGATGAGGCCGCATCACATCGGAGAAATTAGGAAGACAATGAACTTACCGCTCTCTGTGAGGGGAGGCAAAGCCACCGAAGGGCAAAAACCGGAAGCGTCGTTTTGAGCAACTGCAAAAGAAGACAACGGCAGCCCTTTAGCTCTTTTTCACCCTTTCAATCATTGAGTCCTGAAAGGCAGGACTAGAGGTCCAACCTGGTGACAGAAAAGTCAAACTTGGAAGGCAGACGGTGGGCCCACAGTGCCCAGCACCACTCCCGCGTGGTCAGAACGGGCTAGGCTGTGCTGAAGGGACGTCCTGACACCTCAGGGGCTTAAACCAACCTGGCACCACGTGCTCACTGCAGCTGGGCTGCTTTCTCTCCTCTGTGTCACCCTCCCTCGAGGCCCAGGCCGGGGAGACGCCATCAAGCCCCTGCCTCACAGACACTGCGGCAGGGGACCTCACTCCTGCTCTCACAGCTTCGCCGACGAGTGACACACAGCACTCGCCATCTTCACAGCGTTTTCCAAAGCCAGCGGTGAGGAAGTGCAGACCTACCGTGTTCCAGAGAGTGAGCACCCAGGGACACACAGGGAACGAGTGAAACGCCCACCACCATGGCTTAACGGACTCACTCAGGGAGGGCACTTAGCCTGTCTGGGCCTCAGTTTCCACATCTGTACACTGAGGATGACACAACATATGCTGAGAATGGCTGTGGGCATGACAGGAGGTAGTGTAGGGCCAGACACAGGGTGGGAGTTCACTAGACGGCAGCTATTCACCGCAGGCTGCGTGGCAGGTGGACGGAGCCTGGAGTAGGAGGGCAGACAGACTGGGCTCGAACCTCCATATGCCTCTTAGAAGCAGGGCAGATGGACAAGTTACCTGGCTTCTTCTGTGCCCAGCTTTGGCGTTGGCACATGAGGATGATGTCAGAATTAAATGAGAAACTGTGCAGACCCAGCAGGTGACCGTGAGAGCCCATTATCCCCTTCCCCTTCCTCTTCCTTTACTGAACAAATCAAAATCTTCAAAGCCTCAGCATCCTTTTCTTCCAGTGGCCCAAACTAGGAGTGCTGTCAGATCTTCTCCCTCTCTGAGCTATGGTGTAGCATGGTCAGGGGTCAAGGGTCATGGGTGGGGCCCACAGTCAAGGGTCAGCAACCCAGGGTGAGATTGTGTGACCTTGAGCAAGTTGCTTCACCTCCCTGTCCTCAGTTTCCTTGTCTGTAAAATGGGGGTAATGACAGTACCTCTCTCAGGGTTGTGAGGCTTGGATGAGTTGTTGTATGTAAACCTTTGGGCATACAGTAAGCACTCAATAAACACCGGCCACTATTCACTCTTTTTTTTTTTTTTTTTGTGGTACGCGGGCCTCTCACTGCCGCGGCCTCTCCCGCTGCAGAGCACAGGCTCCGGACGCGCAGGCTCAGTGGCCATGGCTCATGGGCCCAGCCACTCCATGGCATGTGGGATCTTCCCAGACCGGGGCACGAACGTGCGTCCCCTGCATCGGCAGGCGGACTCTCAACCACTGCACTACCAGGAAAGCCCCACTATTCACTCTTAATATCGCCCTTTCACAGTGACACACCCTTGTCCTTGACTCTTGGTCTTGTCTGCCTCCATGAAAAGCCTCGAGTCAGAGTCATGCTCTATTCTGGTCCCCGAAGTCCCGGTTTGGGTTCCCTCCCATCCCGTCCCCTCCGCCGCCTTCCTCACTTTGGTCAGACATGCCACGACCCAGCCTCCCTGAGTTCTCGAGCCCCCAGCTGTCGTGTGTCTCTCCTGCTTGACTCCATCTGCCTAGAAGCACCTGCTCCTGGTCATCATTCTATGGCCCTGGTTCCCAGCCTTCGGCAGACATTGGAATCCCCTGGAGGGCTTGATGACACACACCACGTTGGCCCCATCCCCAGACTGTCTGGTTCAGCAGGTGTGGGCTGGGGCCTGAGATCCGGCATTTCTAACAAGTTCCCAGGTGAGGCTGACACTGCTGGTCCAGGGACTCACGCTGAGGGTTGCTGAGCTAAGGCTCCTGTCACCCAACATTCTGTGAGCTCCTCCCACAAAACTCAGAATGACTCAGAACCACCCACCATGCTCTACAGCGCCCAGGGGCCCAGCTTGTTTATTTAAATGTCCATCTTTGCTTTCTCAGAGCAAAGACCCTGAGAGTCAGTGCAATCTTCACAAAACAATCTGATGAACCTACATCGAGGGCATTCCGATGCCCACACCCTTGGACCTAGTAATTCTGCTTCTGGAAATTTATCTGGAAATTCAAAGCAAGCTCGGTTTGCAAAGGAAACATTTATACAGCACTAATGAAACACTGGAAGCCGTATACGTCTAATGCTGTGAGAACAGTGAGGCGAGCTGCCGCACATCCGCGGGGAGAATTACTATGCGCGCGTCTCAGCCAGGCATTCATCACCTAGTTCTGGGGCTGCTGCTGCTCTACTTACCCTTCCTCATCCTCCATCAGTGTTTCCTGACGGGGGGCTGTCGGCCCTTTGGGTGGGACCTTCTTCACTGTACAGGAATAGCTGAGCCCTGAAAGTTCTCAGCTTCCCTGGGCCGCGGGGCACTGAGCCTCAGCCCCTGCGAGGGACTCCGTCCCTGGGGACGCCCCTACAGAGCATGCATCATACCGTGCAACCTTGAGCAAGTTGCTCAGCTAATTCATGCTTGTTAAACAGATGGATGGTAACCCTTCTGCTTCTTCCCAGCTCTGCTTTCAGTGACATCAAGCTGGTGGCTTGAAATGGGCTGTGGCTGGAGTATTTACACCACGGAAAGTGGCAACCGCTACAAAACAACAAATCAGGGCCCCTGCCACCCTCCCCAGTTGTAACACATTTGCCAGCACAGCAGAGAATGCGGGTAAGGATAGACCCAACCTCATCACATTCTTTGGGGACCAAATAACATGTTGCCTGTGAAACACTAGCCTAGCCCTGGAGCCCACTCCGTGCTAAGTAAATGGCAGACACTCTTGAGGGGATGTGAGTGATGATGTGAAGAGCGGACTGCACAGTGAATTCTCCTACGTGTGGTGGTTTCTACATGGGCTGCAGAGAAGCATAATTAGAAGAGCTGGTCATTTCCTTTCCATTTCCCATATCTAGAATAGCTACAGGGTCCAAGTACATTTGCTTAACAGAAGAACAAAGGAAGTGTGAGGCTTCGGTTGTTTTTTTTAGATGCTGCATGTGACTTTGTAAACAAACCAAAGATCCTGCCCCACTTGCAAGTCACGCACAGCTGCGGAGCGAATGGCAGCCCAGTTCTCCGAGAGCAGCAGGTACCAGTGCCCCAGAGGCCGCCCCCTCCAGGCAGCCCTGAGCTCTGGGGCAGCTGGACTGCAGAGCAGCCTTCTTACCCTGTACTCCCACCTTGGTTGCTAAGATGCTTCCGCGTTGGGTCCTGCTGTTGGAAAGTGGCTGCCAACAGCCTCATTTGCATCATAATTGCTTGGCCTGAGCCTCTCAGTTTGGTGCTCAGACCCATGCAAATTTCTGTTCTCTGTGGACAGCAGTCAGAAAGCACACGGCTGCAGGCTCTCTGGGGGCCCCTCTGGGCGCTCCCTGCTCTAGGTTTGTGCCTCTCTCCTGGATCCTAGGAGACTCAACTCCCACTTCTGTTTTGAGAACACAGCCCAGTACCAGGGTTATGTTGCCCGTGTGCAGGTCTCTGCGGCCCCGGGGGCTGCAGGGCAGGACCACCCACTATCCCTATGCAGCGGCCACTGCGCCCTTCACCCAGCTTTCCTTTATCTACGCCCAGATTTTCCCCCAGAGTGGCTTTTGCATAATCTCTTATAGAACAAAATTTCTTGCTCCCCTTTTGTGCTTCAGAAGCCCCCGTGGGTCCCCCCCACCGTAACGCAAGCCACAGGGCTGAGTAGTTCTCTGATACAGAGGAAATAATTACCTCCCGGTGAGGGGATAGGAGAGTACCAGCCCCACAGGCGTTGTAAGTGAATGCAGGGAGAGTGCTGGAGAGTTGTTTCTGACATTAGTAAGTGTTTGAGAGATGTTCATGTCTCTCACTTCTGCCTCCCCAGCCAGGCTAAACGCTTTTGGGGAGGACCTTCTACCCCTGATGCTTCCATGGTGTTTGACACATAGTAGGAGCTCAACAAATAGCCCTTCCTTTCCCCTTCCTCAGTGTCATTCTTCAGAAACAGAACCTGTGTTACCTTCTTTGTGTCTGGCTCTCAGCCTGCAGTCAAATCAGGGGTCTGTGCTCATCACTCAACAGAGATGCCAGTACACTAAATGACCAAACCATGGATTTGAAGTGAGGGCAAAGCCTATTAACGGAAATTCTTTGCAAGAATTCCTTTGTAAAAAATCCGTGTCTCCTGTGCTGACAGAGAGGTCATCCTTCAAGGCTCAGGTCCCCCTGTGCAGGCTTCCCTGGCCCTGCAGGGGCCCTACTTCCTACTATTGTGTGTGATGTATAACTGATTCACTTTGTTATAAAGCAGAAACTAACACACCATTGTAAAGCAATTATACTCTAATAAAGATGTAAAAAAAAAAATCTAACCACTCAATTAAAAAAATAATAATACAAAGATAAGGATGTGGGGAAAGTAACGACAATGTCAGCTTGCCTGTTGGGACTTTCCAACGTTACACTAGGGAAGTTTTGTCTACTACAGAAAACAGAATACACCACCATCTAAGGTTCAGAATCCAGAAGATGAGTGTGTTTTGGCTCAAAATATATCACAAATCAGAAGGTGGCTTTGCACTAGGTCAATGTGACCCAGCGGAGAGAATGGTCTAATTTATCGAACCAGTTTCCCTGAGTAAGGTTCCTTCTCTCTGCCTGGGTATTAGGAGGAGATAATCCATCACGTCTTGAGACTTAGCCCACCACCCGCAATGGGTGGTGAAGACGACTTAAGGGAAAAAGACTGACCAGTGAGGACCTAGTTCTGCTCCGATGGAGAGTCATGGGTCACACCAGGCCACCAGAACCCCTGCAGCTGGCCCTCTTCTGAAATGGAAAATTCAGAGCCACTCACACCAGAATGGCCGTAAGCCATGTGCACCCCGAGGTGTTTCTCACCCAGGGGTCCTGAGAGACTGACGCCATTTTGGCATTTTTCGATTTTTCTCCCCACTCACCCAGACACAGAAAGCAGGCGGCCTGCAGGGTGAAAAGCTGCCTGCTTGGGCAGCTCCAGGCCAGCGGGCCAGAGCCTGCAGGAGGTGGTCCCTGAAGCATAAAGGAGGGTGTAGGAGGCTTTCAGTAATGGATTTCCACCAGTCTGAAGCAGAATTAATTTCTTGCTCCCATGTTCCCACAGCACTTCATGCATATGACTGTTCTAGAACTGAGCCTATGATGCTACAATTAATCATACGTGCCCGCATCTTCTTCACTAGGATGTGAGCACCTAAGAAAAAAATGACTACATCTTATTAACCCCACACTTCCTAGTGCCCAGCACAGTGCATGACCCAGTATGGACACTCGATAAAGTTTGAAAACTTCTAGACTTACGACATGAGCAATCCAGAGCTAGAACGGCTTATTTACCTACAGGCTGTAACTCCTCCTTAAGTTGTGAGCGCCTGGAGGACAGGAATCATTTCTTATTCCAACTCAGCCATATAACACAGTGAATACGTCATATGGCTGAGGAGAGCCATATAATATGGTTATATGGTTGGTTATTTGGACCCAGTTCTTTCTGACTAGGTCCACAAATTCTGGGTCCAAATTCTGTCATTTACCTGCTATGTGTGACTTTGGGCAAGTGACTTAATCTCCCTGAACCTCAGCTAACAGTGGTTATGAGGATTCGGTGAGATAACACTTATAAAGTGCTTGGCATCCAGCCAGGCACACAGTAAGAGCCCAGGGATTAGAGGCTGGATTTGTAAAACCAGAGGCCCCCGGGCGTGGCTGACATTCGGTCAGTGTCTGTCGAATGAATTTGTAATTCCCTGCCCTGCAGTTCCTGGTCAGAACTCCCGAGTCCCCAGCCTGACCCCACAGAATATACGTTGGAAAAAGTCAGTGGTCTGTGCAGTCAGATAAAAAGAAACAGAACAGATGGAAAAAGTGGGGGCAATAAGCACCTTGGGTTCTTTTCCTTGCTAACTCCTGCCAGATGTTGTAACCCTGTGATATGATTCCCATATTTCTGAACAAATGAATTATTTCTTAGCCTCTTTTTATCCAATTCTTCCCTGAGCAATAGAAAGATGAAAAATGACATTTTCCAGCTTTGGGTGGGGTGAGGAGATGGGAAGAGGTGTGGGAGGACAGCTGGGCAAGGAGGCACTGTGGGCTGAGAGTTCAGTTCTAAAGGCCCTAAATACCCAGAGCCGGCACTGGAGCTCCTGCGGGGCCACCATCCTAGGCAGGCGTTCACTCCCCGTCCTCTATATGGCACACCCCTCCCCCCTAAATAGAAACCCACTGAGGATGTTTCATCATACACTCCTGATGTTTTTCTTAAAACAATTCAAGATGTTAAAATAAAATAAAAGGAATAAATAGAGTGAACTCAGATCAAGTCACAGGATGCTCAAAGTAGACATCAGCAAGGAAGATTCTTTTCAGCCTGGTAACAATCAACCCCAAAAGACTCTGCTTTGAAGCCACAGAATGTCTCGGGGGTTCGTAGGCTCATAAACAAATGTCAAGGACCAGATTCCACCAGAAAGTCCCATCCCAAGCCTCTCGGGTTGGACGTAGCTCTGGAACAAGAGGTCAACCTACTGCTGGTTTCGTTTATTAGTTTTATTTTTTCAGTTTATTGGTCAAATGGTTGTTTGAGTTGAGCTGGGGGAAAACCATTCAGGCAATGTGTCCAGACAGTTTCACATACAGTCACTCATGCCATATGGGAGATCTGCCAGGAGGCAGCAGGTAAAGGGGAAGAGTGAAGTCTGGAGTCTTGAGAGCTGGGTTTGCGACCTGACTATGCTTCTTGATGGCTATGTGGTTTGGGTCAAATAACTTCCACTGTCTACACCATACTCTCCTCATCTTAAAATGGAGGAAATAATGTCTACTCCATGGAGGCATTGAGTAATATATTGTATAACCCGTGTAGAAGCCGCAGCACACATGTAGACACACAGTGGGCACATGAGGAATGTCAGTTCTCCTCTCCTTTCCTACTTTGGGCAAAGCATTGTGTTGGGTGATATGCAGAATGTGAAATCAAAGTTACAGACCTCTAAGGTTCCTCCAGGTCAGACATCCTGTTACTCTCATTTCTAGGGCAAGGACCAGGCCAGGGCCAGACTCTCTCCCTTAAATTTAAAGCTTGAACACAACCACCAAAACCCTCTGGGGCAGACTGAGGAAGACAGTGTCACACTGAAGAGGTTGTCCATTCACTCCTGCTGAATACATCCATGGAGCTGAGACCTAGTTGGACATCTTTCCTTTGACTCTACAAGCAGACTTCCAATATGTTCCTTTTCTGCTTACGTTAAATAGAATCTGTCTCTGTTGCTTGCACCCAGTGAATCCTGACTAATCTCCTCCCGGGGCCAAGGACATCATCCTAACAGACAGTTGAGAAGCAGTCAACTAAAGATGTCCATGTAGCTGTTCGGAGAATATCACTTACCAGGCTTCTGGTACCACCCGAAGGGATAAGTGCGGACCTCAGTGTCGGGAGAGCCACAGTCCAGAATGCGCCAGGCTCCTCCATTTTCCTCACTGCACGTCTGAATTCCCAAGCTGTTCAGAGTTAGGCATGTCACCTCTCCTCCTGGAGCAAAAAATATCGAGGACCAGGGAAATGATCATGATGGAAGATTCTAACGGAATGAGAGAAATTCTGCAAACTCATTCTTCAGCAGACTTTTGAGGTGCAGCACACTATTCCAGTGACGATCTTAGTCACTGATGAAAAACCCGCTACCTTAATGAGCTTCTGATCAGAGAGGACATCATGGAGACAGCACAGACCTGTCGTGTGCCTAGGGCTATGCTGGGGCTGTGTTTGCATCGTACTCCTTGGTCCTCACTCAGCCCTAGGAGGAGGGTAACATTTCTATCCCTATTTACAGATAAGAAAACCAAGGCTCAGAGAGATTAAGTCGCTTGTCCAGAATCAAGATTTAAATGCAGATCATATGGATGGATCCAAAGTTCACACTACCAAGCTGCCTGACCCAGGTCTTGAAAGCTGAGCAGAAGACAGCTGAGTGAGCCATGGCAGGAAGGCTACTTGGGTCAGGGAGAAGAGTCGTGTAACGCTGACTGGGCACTGGGCCAGGAGCCACGTCCCAGCTACCGTGTTTATTAGCCACCTCTCCTCTCCAAGCCCCCACCTCCCATCTGTGAATGAAAGGCACTCTTCTCCACCCACACGAGGAGATGCTGAGGATTAGATCAGACTGTAGACGTGAATGGGTTTTCTAGACTGTAAAGTGTTGTATGCAGACCAGAGGGAGTTACCATTATTACCTTTTAACTGGGAAACGTTCAGAAAGCCAAAGCCCGTGCAGCACGGGTCCACGTCACACAGTCGTTCACATTCGAAGAAGCTGGAGGAAGGGGAAAAGAGCAGGCCTGAAGGTTTGTGCTGGGCAGGACCTATGGGGCAGGCTGAATCGCTACCACTGCCTTCTGGGGGCCTGCCCTCTATGACGACCCTTTCCTGAGTCCAGACACACAAGCTCTGCTCCCGCAGCGCCCGTCCCAGCACCGGGGTCAGACTGATCTCCGTTTCCCACCCTCCTTCTCGTCCCCCTTCCTGTCGGCATGGGTGGTGCCCAGCCAGAGCTCAAGGCAGACCATCCTGTATCATCTTTTAATCTGCATTTTCAAAAGCAGATCTTAAATGCCAGCAGCATGGCGTAGTTTCATAAACCAACAACACTTCGTAGATCAACAATTCATAGATCAAGGACTCTCGAATTGTAACTTCAACAGGGGGAGCTTAGTTAAAACTCAGATTCCTGAGCCCCCTGTAAATGCTGATTCGGTAGGTCCAGGGTAGGACCCAGGAATGCAGTTTGTAAAAAGTGGGTGAGATCGACAGACTGGTGGAGAGAAACATCACCTTTAATGAAAACAACTAAATTACAGCTGACTAATTAAATCAATAATAGAATACATTTTTTAAATAAAAAATTAAATAAATTAAAAGCCGTGATATGCCTATGGTCCCGCTGAAAGTTCTGCTTGCTCTCTGGGTTCTGAGTGCAACACAGGAAGACTTGGCTGGTCAACTTTATTACAATGCTTGATAACTTGTATTAACTGATAAAACACGGGTCAGTGTTTCCCTTTTGCGTCAGCTGACCAGATATTCAGGGCTAAATGTTGTGCTGACTATTAGTAACTGACCTTAGCCATGGTTTTTAGATCGTTACCTCCTTATTACTTTTTCACCCTTTGCTTTGGGTTTTTCAGTCTTTTATGCTTGTGCCTTTAACTGATATTATATCACCATCTTTATGAAAACAGAAGGGTCGTTATTAAGTATTGCAGTGGGGCGGGAGTGAATGGAAACAGCTTACCCATTGGAAATGGATTTGTTAAACATGGGCACTTTGTTTCTAATGGAAATCCCCGTCAGCTTTTGGAACGGCAGGCGAGTGTAAAAATTCTTCACTTTATCTTGCAGTACAACTACACAGAGGGAAGAAAGACGTATTATGTAAGGAGAGATGTGCTGCAGCCATAAAGATACTTTTGTAGGGGGACAAAGGTATACAAACCGTACTGAAAGCTTCCGATTAAGATGGCATATTAAACCCATGTACTTACAGTCTACTCCCACCCCAAATCTCACTAAAATCATAGTAAAGGCATATACCCCCAAGGCAAAAGAGGATAGGAGAGGGGAGAGAGAGAGAAATTTTGGAAGCTAGAAAAACACAGAGGAGTAAAAGTTGACCTAATAAATCTAAGAACGCTGAATTCTCGACTTTTCTGTGGGAAGAACTGAGAAGCAACCCCACACACCTTCTGGAATCCCCCAAAGTTTCAGTATCAGCAGCAGTGGGATGAAAGTGAGCTAAAACAGAATGGGCTGGAAAGCTTCTGCAGAAGAGTTAGGTCTCCAGAGGCCCTCCTCTTTTTTCCACAGCCAACAACTGCCCCTTCCTACCATGGAAGGATGGGGTCTCTAGGGGGTGCCAGGTTGAGTTGTAATGGAGGGGGTACCACACCGAAGCCGGGGGATTTTTTCCAGTCAGTCCACATGGTGAATATTGAGATCCCCTAATTTTCCAATCTTATTTGGCATCTAAACCACAAGCATCCAGGCTCACACCCCCAGGCCAGATATTACAAGATTCCTCTGGAGGAAGGGCCTAGACATACGGACGTGAGGGAGTCCCCAAAGGGTGGCCCAACTAGATTATCCTACCAAGAAAGCCCAAGTCAACAAGCTCCCACAACACACTCAGAGCTTCCCAGTTAGCTTCTGGGCCCCTGTCTTACATTTAAGTGGAAAAATCAAGGGTCACCAGACACCTGAGAAAGGCCTCCAGCAAGGAAGATAGAAGAGTAAATGAAAGATCTCAGCATGATGGAAGAAATGAAGACTGGGCAAGGTGAACCCCCCTCCACCCAAATAGTATTAATGTTAAACATTAATAAACATTAATGTTCTCAAAGGGGTAAAATCAACTTCTATCTTGTTGAAGCCACACTTGTTGGGATCTTCTATAATAAATAGCCAATTGGAATTCCACCTGCTATGTGCAAAAAACATGATTTCTATGAGCAGTGGGATTCCAGAGTGAGATTATTCTCTCTAGTCAATTTGATGCATTTCTAAATGCCTTTGCACCTCTACAAGAAGCCTGGGTAACTTTACTTTTAGACATTTTTTTTTTTTTGGCCTCTCCACACAGCCTGTGGGATCTTACCTCCCCGACCAGGGATCAAACCCGTACCCCCTGCAGTGGAAGCGCAGAGTCTTAACAGCTAGACCGCCAGGGAAGTCCATTTTTCAAGGAAGAAGAACTGATCTGGATATTTGTAAAGCCACAGAGGCAGCAGCCCACTAAAAACGCAGTTTGGGTTGATCCAACAAGCACTCACCTTTCTTCTGGAAGAGGGCACTTGGCCTGTGGGGCAGGATCAGTCTGCAGCCTTTGGGACTGGACTCCATGACATCATCACACACCTGGGCCTCTGGGTAGAGGGTGCAGGTGAAGTACAAGGGTGCACTGTCTGTTACCTCTGCCAGCTGACAGAAAGAGGGCTCCTGGACACAGCCTACAGGCAAGAGAACAGTTGGGTGTTAGTCCTAGGGAGGCCAGCAGTGGAGGGTTACCTCTACAGGACCTTCTGGGAGAAATGCCCCGTGGGGACTCTTCCCAGGCAGGGAAGAGGCCCAGGTCAGTCAAGGCTGTCCAGTCTGGAAGGCCCAAGAAAAACACTAGGGTTCTCCTAGCTGGGGAGAGGGCCATGCACGAAACAGGGCATCCAGGTGGCTCCAAAAAAAGGCAAAGTCCAAGAGGGTGAGGGGTCAGCTGGAAACTCAGCAATATGGGAGCAGAGAGGGTAAAACTCCATTGGATCTGCCCAGGACCATCTCAGAGGCAGTCAGGACCTCAGACCACAGGCCACAGGATGTAAAATTTGGTGGCGCTGTGAACAATCTCCCCTGTTCCCATGTCAGACTTTGCCACTGGCACACGTGAGCTCCCTCATGGGGAGGCATATGGCTGATTTTTATTTTCTTATTCCCAAGGTGAAACACAAGGCCTAGATCACAGCACCTGTGCAACACAGCATGTGCCTGTTAGGTAAAGGATGGATGGATGAATGGATGGATGGATGGATGGATGGATGGATGGATGGGTGGATGGATGGATGATAGGTTCTGAGAGCAGAGTAGAGACTAACTACACGATTAGCTTCTTGAAGATATGGGTTATGTCCTGTCTTCTGTATCACCCATGACACTAACACTGAAGGGACCCCTGAGTTATGCTATTGAATTTGATCATATCTGTGTCTCAAGAGTTTTTAAACTAGGCCTGAGATGCCTGACCACAGGGTGGAGAAGAAGGAGGAGGAGGTCTAAGGATACTTACGAGAAAGACACCACAGATTTGCCTGCTGCAGTGAAAATAGGTGTTTGAAAAGCCAGTGCTGCTGGCTGGGCAGGGATCGGTTTCCATTGACAATGACTTGGTTAAGGTCCACAGGGGAGAAAAGCTCTGTTGTCAAATCTGAAAAAGAAGGGGCAAGTCAACTTCCTTTGCCTTTATCTCCATGGTGAAAATCTCTGTCTGTCTCACACACACACACACACTTGCAGGCTGTGTGAGGCCACAGCATGTCTGGAGTCAATAGGGTTGGGAGCCTTGTCAGGCAGGACAGATTCAGAAGGTCCCAGAAAGCCCTAAAAATTATGGAGTTGCAACACCTTAGAATCTTGGTTGGGGAGAAAACTTGGGAGCCATCTGGTTTAACTTTTCACCTAATGCAGAACTCTTCCCCACGATATTTCTGGCCGAGGTCCCTGCAGCCCTGCGTGACATGTCTGTGCCCACCGCAGCCACCCACTCCATCATTAGGACGTTGAGGAACCAAATCTGCCCCTTTGTAAATGTGAACCACTGATGCTCCTTCTGTCTTCCGAAGCCACATGGAAGTTCTAACTTCCTCCCAATGGCAGCCTTCATCTGTGAAGACAGCTCTCAGCTCCGCTCAGCCCCAGACTTGAAAGTTCCAGCTTTCATATCTCCCACCTCACCCCACCCCCATCTTTCTTTGTGTCTTCATACGCCATGATTCTGGCTGAAGGCTCTTCTTGGGTACACCACTGCCCACGGGACGGCAGTCCAAGCTTTCTTCTTGGTCCGGACTCTACCTGCATTTGGAGCTTCATCTCTGATTGCTTCAACTCACACTCAAGAAGCATGTACATTACACTACATTAATCATGTAGTTAATCGCTATTCTGCTCCCAGAACACTGGTAATTCCAGCTCATCACCTCACTGCTTGCTGCCCCAGGACTACTGTCCGTGCTCACTTGCCCTTTACCCCCTTCCTCGTCACCTGCCTAGTCCTCCTGGGCTTCAAGGACCAACATTGCTCCCTCCTGCTCTGATGTTCAGTGGCTCTATAAAGAGGGTCTCCAGCGTTGAGGGACCTAGCACCCCAGCCCAGGAGTAGGGGCACATTTCTGCACCTCATGAGGGCTCTGACTTCCCAGAGGGGCTTTCACTGGGGGCATAAAGCGGATCATGGAATGAGCTGGGGCAGGTTTACAGCATCCCTTAGCTTGGGGCTCTGGAATGAGGGGCTCTACAGCCCACGCATACCCCACGTTGCCTTGGACTGCAGCATCTTCTCAGAAGCCCACTCTTCAGGCCACTTAAAGCAGGCTCACAAAGGCTGGGTTCCCTCACCAACAACTACCACCAAAGGGGATAAAAGTGTATGAGGTCTGGCAGGGCCAGAAGTTTAGTGCAAACAGAGACCCCAGGAACCGTGTCGCCAGTCCCTCCTCTGTGCAGCCACCGCCCTTTGGGTTATTGCTTCCCATGCTACTGTACCATGGCTGGTTGCATGCCTGTCTCCCTGCTGAACCATACCTGGCATAGGTAGGAGCGCACACACCACCCCTTAAGACAGCAGAGGAAGAAAGGAAAAACAACATAGCCAGCCTAGAGGCTCACTTGTAGATCCTGGAGTCACACTTTGTCCTCAGAGCCTCTGCACAGGCTGTCCCCCTTGCCTGGAACTCCTTCACCCAGGTGTTCTCTGGAAATGCCTGGCAGATCTTCCAGGCTCCTCTGAGAAGCCCCTATTACCTGTTGGAGGCTGCCAAGCATCCTCCCTCCCTGCAATCCCTCTGCACTGACACCCCATCGCAGCCCTCACGACCCTGGCCCGCCGTGGCTGGCACATGGGAATTCTCACCAGCCTGGGAACTTCTGAGGGCACCGAGTATGTGCACCAAAAATGTCTGCTGGGTGAAAGAATGGCTACTGTAGCCTCTCAGTTTATCCCTGATGCTGCATTAGGAAGAATCCATTTTCGACTTGTTCTCTCAAAACTTTGCAATCCTCTTGAAGGCCAGGAGGCCAATAGGGGGCTGCCAGCTGGGAGGTTGTTCTCTGCTTTTCTGTGTGTGTCTGAGACACTCGGAGTAACTGCAGTAACTGGAAGCAGAAAGGGGAACATTCCTCGCTGTGCTGTGACTGGGAAAGGCCCTTCTGGGGAGCACGGAGGAGCACCGGCCAGGGAAGTGACCCACTGCAGGGGAGCCCATCAACGGGGCTTCTCCTGCAGGGGCGTTATCTCCTCAAGTCCAGGAATGTAATCAGCTGGGAAGGGGAAACCCAAGCTGGGCTTTGTCTATTCACCCTGAAGCCCTCCAGGGTCTCCCGGTGGGGGAGGAGAGGCAGGCCTTCCTGTGGGAATCATGTGATAGCTTTGTAGATGCACCCGGCACAGTGGATAATGACGGATTTTACAGAACATTCTCAAGTACCAGGAAAACATTCACATTTACATGGCCATGAGCGGTCTGGCTACCGCTCAGAGGCGCTGCTAAGGTTGGGGATCACGAACGTAAATGTCCCCAGGGCAGGCTGGCCTGCAGGAGTGTAGGGTTCTGGGGGGTAGGGGCAAACAGGAGAGCCACACCCCATGGAGGGGGCAGCTCAGCTCAGCTCGAGGGTGGTCGCCAGGCAGAAATTTGAAGCCTGCGCTGCTAGAGCTTTTCCTCTGTTTTTCTCTACAGAAGCTGGAAATCTGAATTTTTATATAAAATCTTCCAATTTAAAAATATTGGCTCCGTTAAATAAAATCAGAGTCTACTCTGCAAATCAAACAGAACCCGTCTGCCCTGTCCGCCAGGGGCCACCAAGACTCAGCTCTCAAGTCCATGCTGTCTGCACCTGGGAGCAGCTTGTGTTCTAGAAGAACCTGGGCCTTAGAGTCAGCTGACCAGGGTTTGAATCCCAGCGTGGCTGCTTTCTTAGCACTGGACCAGCTGAAGCGAGGGCTACCAGGCACTCTGAGCTCCGCATTGCTCATTGGTAAAATGGGAAGAATGACAGCGATGAGCAGGGCTGTCAACGTTTGTGCGGCGATGGATTTAAAGCACCAGAGGCAGGGCCGGCACCCAGGAGTCTCAAGGGGGAGTGGGCTCACTGCTGCTCCCCTGCCTGGTGAGCTCACTCCCCCTGCCCCTGTGGCAGCAGAGAAACCTGAACAGCAGCCATGGGCTTGGGAGGCTCCCAGGACACAACCAATATGCCGATTGCCAGTGCAGGCAAAGATTGGACAGGAGAGGGGCCAGGTCTCTGTGCAGGAGGGACCCAGCTAAAGGCTTGCACCTGAGAACAAGAAGGGGAAGGCTCCTGTGATGGTGCCCAGTCCCCCACTCCCCCCAGGTCGCTGGCAAGACTGAAGCTGCCACTACAAACCTCCGAAGGTGCAGAAGGGCATAGCTGTTAAGGCATTTGGACGGGAATATGCACCGTGACCCTAGCACGATCCCCAGCTGGGATCTGCTGTCCGACAGGCAACACAGGAAGAGAGGTGGACTGGGGACAGAACCTTCAGGAAGGCTTGCTACGAGCCAGGCTCGGTGCTAGGATCATAATCCCAACTACCACATAATAACAGCTACCGGTTTTTGAGCACCTGCTCTGTGTCACGGCAACTTATAGAATTACATCCTCTAATCCCGTCTCATGGGGACTGCTATTACTCTCATTTAAAGAAGGAGAAACTGAGGCTCAGAGAAGATGACTCAGGGTTGCACAGGCAGATGGAGACAGGGCTGGGATTCGAACCCTGCTCTACTGACCTGAGGGCCACACTCGGAATCAGGACACAGCCCTCGAGCCCTCAGCTCTATGGACGCAGAGCAAACTCATAACTGCTGAACAGCTAGTATGGGATGAGCCCCAGTTGTAATGATTTATGTACATGATCTCATTTTTATCTGCACCAAAGCCATGGGAAAGGGAAGAAACTACCATTGTGTGGGCATCTGGGGATATTATGTACCAGGCAATGTGCCAGATGTCTTCCAGGTATGTTCTTTATAAGAGGATAAGTGGAAAGCAAGGTACGTTCTACACAGCAGGAATCGAGGCTCACAGGAGGTGAGCAAAGTACCCATGGCCATGCAGTTCGTAATGAGTTGCCAAAAGCCGCTCCAGCCCTAGTCTCTCTGCTGTGCAATGTGGTGTTTCTCCCCTCTGGTGTGCTGTCCCCCACCACCGTGCTGCAGGCTGACTGCCTCCCCTCTCCCTATCCCCTCCTCCCCTCCCCTCTCTCTCTCTCTCTCTATGTGGCTCTCTTTCCCTCTCCCTCTGCCCCCAACCCGGACTTTCAGCTCCACCTAAGGAAAAACAACTGTAGCCTCGGGCATTGGAGAAGCCTCAGACACCACACACACGCTGCCCCTAGGAAGCTGTGGATTTACATCTTCCACTGCATAAAATGACTCTCTCTCAAGAGACCCTCACAGACATCTCATCCATAAACAATTCCAGAACATGAACATTTTGCTTACATTCTTCAGCGTGTACATAATCAAAGGCACTGATCACCTTCAGATGAACTTTGCTCTTTAATAGTCTTTTGCTGGATTTGTTATTATGGTTGTTTTCTTTCTCAGCAGCAGTGGTGACTTTGCAGTCATTTCACCTTACTTTTTGTGCCAATTGCCCCTCCGAGGAGTGGTCCGTATTAACGAAATGGATAGTGGATTAGAAGCTTAGACGGGGTCCATGGCTGCAGAATGGAGTGGTGTTCATGGGTCCACTCATCGACCAGACCCTTGGCATCACCATCTGTCTCCCCAGCCAGACACCAAGTATATTAAGAGGTTTTGGGTGGGTACCTGTTTCTGCTGGAGACGCTGGCCTTGGTTCCACAGCTCGTCTGCACCCCATAGACTCAGACCGAGACCCCATGTCAGAATCTAGGAGAAAAAAAGAAAAGGATCGCTGTTCTAATATTGGGGAGGAAAAGGGGAGATATTCCTCTGGTCAACAAAATGGTAATGACAATGTAGGAAACACTCATGGTCCACAGCCAGGTGCCCCAATACAATCTGGAACAAATCCAGCGGCATAGGTCTGCATTCTTCGGCCTTTTGTGGAACATCAGCCACCCTCTCCGTAAGAGAACTATTATTGTCCTTGATATTGAGATTGCTAGCATTGGTAAAGTCTTTTAGAGTTAACAGGATATGCTTATAAATATTGGTCTTTACGACCCCCTGTGAAGGGAAGGAGTAAGACCTCCATTTTACTCTTGAGAAAACTGAGACTCACAGACTTGAAATAACTTATCCCAGAACATGCAGGTGGAAAGTAGATGAACTGGAAGTTGAAAAAATTAAATGAAATTCCCAAGTCAGGAACAGGTCTTCCGTGACGGGGGAACCAGGTTTTAGGCAGGTCTTCGGGTGCTTCTGTTTAGTGGGGCAAATGTCCTGGGGAGAAGCAAGTCCTTAATTTTTCACCAGCTAGCAAATCATTTACCAGAATTTTAATTTTTTTTAATTGCAGCATCACTGACGTACAATATTATATGTTAAGGTTGTACAATATAGTGATTCACAATTTTTAATGGGTATACTCCATTTATAGTCATTAAGCTACAAGGCTATATTGTACAACACAGAAATTTCTAATAAATAGAAAGCACTGGACTTGGAACCAGTGTCTGGGTCCCACCCCAGGACCACCTCCTGAGATGCTCCTGTGAGCATCTCACTTAACCTCTCCAAGTCTCTTTTTTTTTTTTTGTCTGAAAAGTGAACAGAATATCAACCCCGCATGTACCATATGGGTATTACTAAAGGAGAAAAGAAGTGTATCATCTCATTATATCACCTTAAAATGAAAACCATGATGGGCACCTTCCTTTCATCTTCCTCCCCTCTCCTCTCCTTTTCTCCTTCTTCTTCCTTCTTCCTTCTCCTGCTCATCATCCACCATCATCACCACCACCATCACTCACATTAATTAGCATGGATGATGCACGAGGTACTGTACTAAGTACGTTACAGGAATTACTGAGCCAATGCTCACACAACTCTATGAGGCCAGGACCATTTTTATTGCCTTGTCACCCATGTGTTCAAGCTCACACGGGTGGGAAGTAAAGGAACCAGAATTCTTACCCAGTCACTCTAAGCCCACCCTTTGTGCTCTCTCACACTATTTCACAGGCATAGAATCAGGTCACCAGTCCTATCTCTCAGAGGACTGGAGATCAGTCAGGAGGGATCATGGGAAGAGGAGGGAAGTGGTACAGTGGCCGGGATCTTTCCCCATGTCTCTCACCCGGCACCTAGGACCATGACACCTAGGACCCCCGCCTGTCTGCTCCCTCCTGAGGCTGGGGCCCTTTCCAGGTCAAGGCTGTGCCTCACTCATCTCTCTCACCATGTTAGACTCATTGTACATGCCTTCCACAGTCCCTGGCTCTGAGTAGGCACTAGGTCAAGGTTCATTAAATTCAAAGGAGAACAAAGAAAGCAGAAAAGAGATGCCAAATATGCATTTCATCTGAGCCCAACCTGTCCCATGAACCCACGGTAGCATCAGCTCTAAGCAGGAGCCCATGGCACACCCCCCTGGGGTCCTGTCCCTCACCGAGCCTCGGGGAAGGAGGGGTCTGCGGCCGAGGCTCCCTGGAGAAATGCCTCCTGTAGTTTGCGGTGGCCTCAGAGCTCCCATCCTACTAACAAGGGCAGCTTGTGGTCAATGAACTTGATCTCACAGGAACCAGTGCTTACTTCCTTCATCCTTCCTTAGGTTTCCACACTTTTCATTTTTGTTTTACACTGTGGTATCTTATCTGATGAGAGTTGGGGCCCCTCTATCCACACAGAGCACTCACTTGGAAAGTAAATCTCTACATTGTTTCTCTGGGGAGCAGAGTGCCTTGTGAGTGAGAAGTGGGTCCAGACCGTCTCCTGTGATCAGTGTCTGCTCACCCCCTCCCACCACAGAGCTTACCTTTCCAGAGATAAACCTGCCGGGAACTGGTAAAGGTGCTCCGGTTTCCTTTCAGGGGTGTCAGACCTGCAAAGAAGATGTTTATTTGTACGAGCTTGAGTGTGCTTGCTCCTACTGGGGACCCACCGTGATCGTAACTGCCTTACCTCCCCAACACTGGCCCCTCCTGGGCCTGAGACTCTGTTTCCCACACAAGGCACATCCCAAAATCTTCTCGAAGCTTTCCTCCAGCTGCTGGTACAAAACCAGAGCTGGCCAGAATTATGGATGTTAGCATAACTGATGCCATCTTGGGCCCCTACAATCCTTTCTGTCCTTCCACTGACCCTGCCTGGGGCCGTACTGTGCCATAAATCACTTCTCTGTCATCAAGGGCTTGGTAGTTAATAGACATTGTTTACTGACCGTTAGGCCCAGGTGGCCTCTATGCTCTGGTGGCCTCCAAACAATGATGAAGACCTTGGCTGATGTATTTCCAGCATACGAGAGTAGTTACCCATTCATAAATCTTCACTTAGGAATGCACGTCCTGTTTCCAAGTACGTACCCCCATATGCTAGGTTAATTATAAAATTGTCCTAGTGGCTCCTCAGCAGTGCAGAGTGCAGCTACTAATGCTTCCAGAGCATTGATGCTCAATCCCCAACCCGCCCTGTGAGCAAGTTACCCTATAATAAATAGACCCACTGATTATTTCGAGCTGCCTGCCTCATTTTACGGTGTCAAGATACCGTCTCAGTTCAGTGGGCACTTTTCGTTCCCTCCATCCTCCAAAACCAGAGCCCACGTGTCTTTCTTAGAGTACCAAAAGGACTATTGTAGGGAGGGGTCAGGATCCTGCGACACTGAGAATCACTTAAGGAACTATGGATTGGTTTAAAGTGAGCCAAATTCATAGAAGCCTCAACAGCTGTGTTAATTTTCCTTGTCACTTACATCCTCTGAGAGTCTTGCCCCATTGGCAAATGGGGATGGTATTTGTGAGGCTGGGAATGACTGTCTTCAACCTTATGCTTGACCATAATTTTCCAGCTCCTTGAATGTACTGTGAGCTTCCAGGGGCTGAGAATGGGCCTTATTCCTCTTTATATCACCACACCTATTATTATCCCTGCCATAGAACCAGTGTTCAGCACCGTAACGAATGCAAAGACAAACGAATAGGGAAAACAAAGCAATCAATGGTTTTCAGAGTCCACCAAGTAAGTGCAGAGCCTCATCTGCCCAAGCACAAGAAGGCTGGCCAGCAAATTAGTTTTCCTAATGCAGGCTTCTGATCCTGCACTCCATTCCCCCAAACTCCCCCAGTTCAATATTGTTGATGGTGAGAAGACACATAGAACAGAAGGAAACCTCATCCCTCCTCTTCCTGGCTCATGGTTTAGACTTTCCAGACATCGTCCCATACCTTCCACAGTAACTGAGTTAAAATACCCCTGCTGCACAAACAGGCCTGCAGACTCTGCCTTATGTGATCTGCTCTCTCTGTAATCAAGGCTGCAGGAACACACACACATTTAGAACTGTGGGGCTTTGGCAGGGAGCCTGACTCTCGAGGGTTGATGGGTATTGTGTGGTCTTAATTGACTTTAGGACACTTCTGCAGAGATCACGTGCTACATCTGGGGTGGGGGTTGGGGGGCACGTGGTATGAGTAGTTTGAATCTACGACGTGGGAGTGGGCACGATCCTAAACTGGAAAACCTAGGTTTCAGAGTCCATCTTTTACAGGCCGTTTTCTCTTCTCTGTATCATCACTTCTACTACGTCTCTACTTATATTCCTTGCCCTTCCTACATAAACTACACTCCTGAATCCTTGTCTCAGGCTCTGTCATTAGCTTACTCCTAATGACAGCTACCGTAAAGAACTAAGAGAGGCATCCTGTGTCTAGGTGTCCATCATACATCTACTCCAGATGCCCTGGGTGACCATGAACATTATAGATGCATGTAAGTTCCTCCACTCAGCTCCCAGCACCCCAAGGTAGTGACAATCATTGATACAAAACAGACTCCCACAAAGAGAACGCCAGCCATCGGGCTGAGCCTCACCATTAATCAACAACATGAAGCCTTTGGGATGTAGAAAAAAAACAGGAGTATTTCTTCCAAGGCCTGTCTTTCCTGTCCAATTTTAAATCCCTGTGGGCACTAGGGGATGTTCAGTCTGCCTATTTTTTAATTCATCTGCACTGCAAGGTGTTGTCAGAAATGGGGCATGTGCAGCCCCAGAGCTTCCCAAGTCGTTTTTCTTAGAAATAAGAAGATGATCCAGACAACACCAAACAGCTGAGAACACCTGACGCGTCCACTGGGAATTGGGGAGAGACAGACCCCGAGTGGACTCTTCTACGGAGACACACGCCAACCTGGCACCAGGTTAAACAGAAATCGGCGACAGGAAAGAGAAACCTCACAGCCAGTGAAACCTGCTGATAAGACTGCTTCCGGGTGATTTGTGGGGTTGTTTGTTTTGGGGTGTATTTGTTTGTTCTGGGTAATATTAGAAGTCTACCCTACTCCCATGGAGTTGGCTGGCTTAACAAAAGAGGAGAGAAGTGCTAAAGGGGGTTCTGCGTCCCACAATCCTTCATCAGTCCATAAGATGAGCAAATAGGAGGCCCACTCTACTTTAATAATGTCCATATCTGTCACCCCAACTAGCCTGTGAGCTCCTTGAGAGCAGAAACCACTCCACCTGTCTCTCGTCTGCTACCTGGCCTGGCACCTCACACCCAGCTGCTTGTCAGGACGAGCGATAGCTGGGCTTGCTCAGCAACTCCCCTCGCCACGGCTGTCGTGCCCCTCCCAGCTCATCTCTGCAGTGCACACTTGACCCGCTGCCTTTCCTGCACCTTTTGTTCCCTTCTCCCCACAGCCCTTTAAAATCTTGAAATAGAATATGCTGGTAGATGACCTTCATTCCCCAATATCTGGAGTACAGCAGCCCCAGAGAGATGTCCAGGGAGCAAAATTCTCAATTACCAGACTCCTTAATTTGCTGGTATGATACAAGGGTACCTCTGAAGCACTTTTCTGCTTCCAGTAAATTAGATGCAGGGCCATTGCAGCAGACAGTGAGAGATGCCCCTGACAGCTCCGGTCTCCACAGCTTGAGTTGAAGCCCCAGCCATGGCACTTAATGTAAAGATAGTTTCTTGAAGTGTGACACGTCACGGCTATAAAATTCACCCCCATGAGCAAAAGTGTGATATAACCTCACACTTCTGCCTCAGATTGCCTCTGCCTCACCAGACTGTCAAAAGGATCAGTTGAAGGAACAAAAAAAAAAAAAAAAAAAAAAAAAGGATCAGTTGAGTTGATGGATGTGAAAATGCTTTGTAAAATGCGGCACGGATGCTGACGCCCTTACTATTTGAATTTAGTGTGTTCCGTTGGGTTGTGATTTCCTACAACTGGCAATCAATTCACTTACATTTTATAAGAAAATACTCATTCTCCATGAACCACCTGCTGAAGCAGACCCTTGCCGTACCGGTGAGCTGAACAGTGAGAACGGATGTCCAGACCGGACATCCTACAGAGCGCCTCTGCTGCATGTGCGACTGGGGGACCAGGGACTTGGGGTTCGGAAAACGATACCTTAAACTACAGCCTGTAGAGCACGTTAGCACTGCCTTATGTAATATATTTTAAAAGTGTGCCCCCATTTTACAGATGAAGACCCTGAGGCTCAGGGTGGTTAGGTGCTCTGAACAAGGTCACGGAACTGGGGGATGGGTGGGGAAGCAGGATTCAGCTGCCAACCATTAAATGCCAACCATTGCTCCAGGGTCTCCAGTATCTACTGAGTGCCCGCCTCGCTCCAAGCACTATTCCAAGTGCTTCACATGTTTTCCTCCTATAATCCTCCCAATCTCCCCAGGCGTCAGAAGTCACCATTATCCTCATTTTATAATTGGAAAGACCAAGACACAGAGAGCTCATATAACTAGTAAGCATTCACACTGGGATTTGAATCCTGGGGTCTGATTCCAGAGTCTGTATTTTAAAAACCATCTAACCATTTGCAAAATGGAAGGAAGAGGCTGGCCCTCAACCAACCGTGGGAGGGCTAGAAATCCTCTTTGTTATCCCTATCCCCTTCCCACGTGCTACCAATCCACTCCACAGTGTCTCCTTCAGTTGTTCGGATACCTGGAATCCTCACTCCTCTTTCCCTCCATCAGTATCCCTCCATCAATATCTGCCATTAGGAAAAGGTACTTATCAGCTCTTCACCCTTTAGTAAGAATTTAGATCCCTATGTTTATTTTCTCAAGGGTTAATTGTACTGAAGGCTGACGTCTTACTGTGGGAAGGAAGGATTTGGCCCTATTGTTCCCAATCGGAGGTGGCCTCCAGATCAGTCTGTGTGCAAGTCAACCTTCAATCTGGAACATCATGAATATGCCTCAGGCTGCCTGAAATCCCCATCAGAGGGTTCCCTTCTTAAAGCTCTGCCAGCACCCCAAAATATATACATACACAGAGGGCACTGAAAAAAATAAAGAACTTCAAAAGTCTTCGGTAATCACTCCTCCTCAGGGAGGCCAGACAAGGGCATAGTCTTCACTTCTTGGGCACGTACCAAGCACACACTCTGTGTTAAGCATTTCACTCTGGATTTATTGCCCATGAATGGATCATATGTCTTTCTTCAAGTGCTTGTTTCCACACTGGGCTACCTCTCAGAGTAATGGATACCATGTGTTTACTACCCATCATAGAAATAAGCTATTGGATTTTACTTACCCCAAAAGAAACTAAACCTCATGGAATTCCACAGATTCTGCAATATTTTTTCCAGGCTTTGGTAAATAGGCATTCCACAGATACTGTGTATATTCTCTATGCCAGGTTTTATGCTCCATGGTGTGAATCCAGAAATTAATAAGACACAGTTCTTATTATATATTATATAGTAAGTCCAGTTCTTAAATATAACAAAAAATGACAGATTTTTAAATGATACTAAAATCACCTAATAGTAATAGTATGTGTCAGAGACCATACTAAGTTCTACACGTGTATCATCTGTAAGTGCCGATATAGGGAAGCAGTTATGAACGTCACTGTGGAGCCAGAATGCCTGGTTTCAGCTCCCTTCTACGTGCAAGCTCTGAGACCTTAGGAAAGCCCCACTTCTGTGTGCCTCAGTGTCTTCAGCTGTAAAATGGGGATAATGATAATAGTACCTCCCTTTTTTAAATTAAACTTTCTTTCCTTTTTGGTTGCACCATGCGGCATGCGGGATTGTAGTTTCCCGACCAGGGATGGAACTCATGCCCCCTGCAGTAGAAGCGCGGAGTCTTCCCCACTGGACCACCAGGAGAGTCCCAGTAGTACCTCCCTTAAAGCACTGTGCTGAGGATTCACGAGTTAGAACAGGCCAGGACCTTGGAGCAGGACCTGGCTCCTAGTGAGCACCACGGAAGATGTTTCTATCACCATTGCCATTGTTTACCCTCTCCTTTCATCTTCACAACCCAGTGAGAGGGAAACTGTCATTACTCCATTAGCAATCAGGCCTGAAGGTATTTACTGGCTTGCTCAAGGTCACACAGCTGGTGTCCAAAGGTGGGATTCAACACCAGGGGGCAAACTCTAAGCCGGGCCAGGGAGGGAAGCAGCCAGGCAAAGGCTGGGTTTAGATGCACTGCCCACTGCACTGTCTAACAGAGCAATGCATGCAGCATGCACGAAGCTCTGCAGAGGAGGAAGCAATAAGACCTGCAGGGGTAGTCAGGGAGGGCTTTTGGAGGAGGTGACATTGAGCTCTCTGCCATTAGAACCCCAAGGGCTGCAGTACACTGAGAAGCATGGAAACTTCTCCGGGAGAAAGGACATGGTCTCTGCCAGCCCTTAGAGGACCACCTTCCAGGGCATCTCACGGCTCCTTTGACCTCTGCCCAGTCCCCTCCTCTCCTCTATCTGGCTGACACCAGCTCATGCTTTCACCCTTCTCAACTCAGAGGGTGGACTGGAACCATGGGGTCAAGTTCTGAGTTCACAGGCTGGCAGATAAATAGAGCAGAGAGGAGACAAGATGGACCAGGCTGCCGCCAACCGCACACTGGGTCCGGAAGAGGGAAGTGAGCAGCTGGGCCCCGTTTACGCTGAAAACTCAGACTGTCCAGGTCGGAAGGAAACTTCCAGGTCACCTAACTCAGTGCTTCTCAAACTTAGCGGGCATGGCATTATCCAGACAGCCTGTTAGAACAGATTCATGGGGCCTCCCTGGGGTCCGGGGAGAGGCCTGAGAATCTGTATTTCTCATGATCATCTGGTGATGCTAAGCCTGCTGGTCCCGACCACACTGAGTAGCCCTGGCGTGGTGGTCCCTGGCTCAGGACAGAGCAGTCTCCACTCCTCCCTGGTGGAGGTCTGCTGAGAGGCAGCAGAGGCCGGGGCTGGGGAAGGCAGAGAGAGAGCTGACTGGCCGCCGGGGCCTCGGGTGCTAAGGCCCCTCCCTGTAAAATGAGGAGTGGGGCGGATGATCTCAGGGGGGATCTCTAGATCCAGTGCTTATACGTTTATGGAAAATGTTGGAAGAGCTTCTGAAAGAAAAAAGGGCAAGGAGCAAGCTCAATGGTTATTTCTGTCAGTGGAGCCCCTGTCGGGGGGCCAACAGTTCCTTGGGCCCCTGTATCTAGGATGGGCAGTGCTGTGGTTATCTCCTGGAATTCCTTGACTGACAGAGGGGAAATACACCCAGGGAGATAGCCCTGGGGGACATACCGCATCTTTGGCCCCAGTTCTTCCCCCTACCTTGTAGTCACACATTTTACACTGGACTTTGCAGTTCCTGCCACTAAAGGATGGAGTATGTTTCCCCACTCCTGACTTCCAGTCGGGCCGGGCCAGTGCAGTGAGGCAGTGGTGACAGGGACAGACCCAAGCCTCAACCTTCAACGGCCTGGCTTGTTTCCCTTGTTCTTTCCTGATTCTGCCCATAGGAGAACGTGCTCATCCAGAAGAAGAGGCACATGAAGTAGGGCCAGGCCACCCTGGCCAAATCCAGACAAGAGCGGTCAACCACCAAGTGACCCCCGAGACACATGAAAGAGCCCGGTCAAGGTCAGTGCAGCTGCCCTGCTGAGCCAGCCTCCCCCCAGCCAACCTGCGGCCCCAGAGCTGTGTCACGCTTCCCGTGGAGCGCTGCTGAGATGCTCTGGTTGTTTTTTCTGCCCCTCTTGGGTACAGTTTCTTTTCAGAAGGATAAACACCTCAGGGTATGGAGAGGGCTCACAGCAAAGGAGCAGACCTTGCTGGTGAGGACAGCTCATTGTGAAGGAACGCACACGTGCAGAAGGCAGAGGCTTACTCTTGAACTCCTGGCCTCCCAGACGCAGCGTCGCCTGGCGGCTGTCTTGCTCATACGTCACCCCAGGACACGCAGCTTTAGCCTGAGCTTCCGAAGGGTCCCTCCAGTCTCTGACATGGCAAAGCAGGACATCGGGAGAGCTCAGCAACCCACAGATGATGGAACCTACAGAGTCATGAGATGGGAGAGAGGTCAGTGTGATGGGGACCAAGCAGAGCCCCTTTAGAGACACGCGTCTGTGCCCTGAGAGGCTTGTAGGCTGTGGGCGGGCAACAACTCCTCGGGAGTGGACACCGGAACTCAGGAGCCTGGTTTTAATTTGGGCTATCCTTCCCCAATCGTCCTGCAGTTGTCTTACTGGAAAATTCCTGAGAGGAGGGACACTACCTCCTCCTCCATGAGAGTCCTTCTTCATGGGGACAGCAGCAGTGACACCTCTGATACCACCAGGGGTCTTACTGCCAGAATCCTCTGTCTCCATTTTCCATCTTTTTGAGGCTTCAAGGAATGATATGCGCTATGATAAGCACTTTAAGTATATTAATCTCCTTAATTCTTATTGACATTATTTTCTCCATCTCACGGATGAGGAAACTGAGCTTCATATAAGTTAAGTACATTGCCCGAATTTATTGAGATCTAGAAATTACATACTTTATGTATTATTTGGATACATAACCCTGCTAGGTAGTATAGTTGTTCAGATTCTCCTGGGGGAAAAAAAGAAAAGAAAAGAAAAAGGAAATATACCACCCCGCAGCTCCTATTCCCTTCTTTATCCTAACTTATGTCCAAATCCAGATAAGTTTCAAACTTCTTGCACCAAAATCTCCCCAACGTAGGGGACTCACGGATGCCTGGCTTATGAATCTGACGTGTTGTTCTCTCCTGTCCCGCTTTTAACCTGAGTAGTTAAAACTAATCGTCATCATTATCATCAGCAGCATCTTTGTGGTAAAAAGTTACCTGAGAGACCCACTAACTCGGTGGTTCTCAAACCAGGGTGTTTAGACCGATTATATCAAAACCACAGAGAGAGCTTTGAAAGTGCTTGTTCCTGGGCACCAACTACAGAGGTTCCGACTTGACAGGTCGCAAGGGTGGCATTTGGGAATTAGTCCTGTGAACAGCACCACAGGTGATCCTAGCGCACAGCCGGGTCCCAGAATCCCTGAGCTGGTGAGGCCACTTCACTTCACAGATGGGGCTGTTTGAGTGACTGCACAGAACTAGAGGAAGGACCAGAGGGCAGTGAGTGCCTCGCCCGGCCTGGCCGGACCCAGAGCCGGAGCCGAGCACAGGGCAGCAGGGGTGCGTAAGCGCCTGCCGAGAGCCCAGAGGAAGCCTGAGCTCTGCGGCTGCCCCCTCCGAAGCCAAAGGAAGAATCATGGACTTAAACAAGAGGTGGGGCACGTTTTTCCTCCGGCTCTCAGACCTGGGAAGAGAAACGCAGGCAGCTTTCTTCTTTAACTAATGCTCAAGTGTCGATGAGAACTCCGGGTGTCTGAGAGGTGGGCGCCAGCTGGAGATTTGAAATCACTTTGCTGATCACGTGAGCCGGCTTCAATTACGCTCCCGGGAGCCTCAGGCCACACAAGTGCCACTGAACCCCATTTCCAAGTTGCCTCAACTCCTTGTTGTGTTACAAGTAGGCTCATGAAATGTAGGTCCAGAAGCCTCATGAATTTTCACTAATAATTATCAGTGGAAACAAAGCCATTTCAGGGTTGGAGGTTGGAGGGGCTGGAGTCCTGCAGGGGAGAAGGGGGCGGGGACAAGGGGGACTCTACCAGAAATTAAATGCCCTTCCAGACTGCAGTAAAAGCATGTAGCGGGATTCTGTTCCTGGTCATCAGCAGATCCAGCCAAAGCTTCACAAGTTAAAATTCCAGGACTGCCCATCAGACGAGACTGGGAAAAACATCTGCCTGATGTTTGATGTGTGTCTCAAAGAAAAGCTTAACTTGCAGCATTGCGAGGTGGTTGTTCAGATCAACATAATTCACGGATCACGGGTTACACTGGGAGGGAAAGACAGGCAAACTGCTAGCCAGAAATGTCATGGAAAAAAGGATTGTGTGGGCTTTACTGCTCCCCAGAACAAAGTAATTACTCCATAGATGATCCTAAGGAAAATGAAGTCAACCTTTCCAATTTGAAAAATCTTGTGGTCTGGTGAGTAATCGAACATCTGGGGAAATTGTGGTATCCTCAGAAAAGACATTAAGATTAAAGAAGGCAGAAAGCACCCTGGATTTGAATTGCAGTGTTTCTAAATATAGGCACACATCAAGAAGACATATACAGACACACCTCAGAGCAGTCGCAGGTCTGGTTCCAGGCCACCACAATAAAGCACAAGTTGCAAGAAAGTGAGTCACGTGGAATTTTTGGTTTCCTAGTACCTATAAAAGTTATGTTCACACTATACTGTAGTCTACTAAGGGGGCAATAGCATTACGTCTAAAAAAACAAAGCACATACCTTACTTTAAAAGTGCCTTGTCGCTAAAATATGCTAACCAGCATCTGAGCCTTCAGCGAGTCGTAATCTTTTTTACAACAGTAACATCAAAGATCATTGATCATAGATCACCATGACAAATGTAATAATAATGAAAGAGTTTGACAAATTTTGAGAATTACCAAAATGTGACACAGAGACACAAAGCGAGCAAATGCTCCTGGAAAAATGGCGCGATAGACTTGCTCGGTGTAGAGTTGCCACAAACCTTCAATTTGTAAAAAAACGCAGCATCTACGAAGCACGATGAAGTACAATAAAATGAGGTGTGCCTGTGTGCGTGTGTCCGTGTATATGTGTGTGTACAATGTCTATTTTTTTGCTTATCTAAACACTGACATGAATGCGCATCACATAACCACAAAGCATTAAACCTAGAAGGAATTTTAGGATTCAACTTACTTCAATCCACATTCCTGCCTGGGCTCCTTTGACCTCCAACAAAACATTCTCACTGTAGCCTCTGCTGACCACTGCGAGCTGACCTCAGCATTTTTCAGGAATCACCTTGTCTGAACACCCAGCAGCATTCAAAACTGTTGACAACTTCCTTCATCTTTCAACCGTCTCCAGTCTGGTTTCTATGACCTGCTGCTCTCCTGGGTCTCCTCCTCTCTGTCTTCTATGCAGATTCTCCATCAGTTATGTAGATATTCCCCAGGGATCAGTCCCACTCTCCTCCATCTTCTCACCCAGCACCCCCTTCCTAGGAAATCCATCCGTACCCACACCTCTGCTACTACCTCAACGCTGGCTGTTCACACATTTCCATCTCCCACCCAGACTCCCTCTCTGAGCTCTGCATCTTTGTATCCAAAAGCTCAGTCCACATTTTGTGAATGTCTTAAAGCCACTTCATACTTAGCATATACCCACTCCATATGGACCTTCCCAAATATCCCTTTCCCATCACCAAATCTGACACCCGATATCTTCCATCACTCACCATACAACTGTCCCACCAGGTGACCAAGCTAGACAGCCAACAGTATCTACCTCTGAGTCTGGAGGGAATGATGTACAGATGCTGGAATTGATCATAGCCTTGGGTCTGTAGACTGATAAGTCCAGTGTCATAGATCATGTTCTCCAGAATACGCGGTCTCCCCGACTGAGCTCAGCTCCCAGGAATACCCACTCCGACCAGACTCTCTCTCCTCTCTTACCATCTAAACATTACCCATCCCGCAAAGCCTGGATCAAGTCTCTCCTCTTCCAGAGGGCTCTCCCTGACCACCAAGCCCCCTTGACATCTCCCTCCTCTACACTCAAGCCTCCTACGGCCTCAGACACTTGTGTCGCCTTGTGTATCGAGCCTGGTGCACAGCGGAGCTCCATACGTGCCTGGATGACAGCACAGATGAGGGAGTGAAGGTTATGGTCCTTCATGGTACCTTCGCCTCCCCGACCACATTCTAAGCTCCTTTTATAGATTCCCAATACCTGGAACATTGGATTTCACAGGTATGGTGATCACTTAAGGTTTATAGCTGACTGGAAGTGAGGGTCATAAAAAGATATATAAGACTACTTCATATATTTTTTAATCTTCAGAATTCTCCATTAGCTGAAGCTGCCAATCATGCAGTTGGTCACAGGGAAGTCCCTCTGTCACTAAATGAATAGCATACCAGGAGCCAAGCTCAAGTCCAGCATTTTGCACCCAGTATCTTTATAACGAATAGTCAAATAGGAATTATCATTATCTCTCTTTCATGGATAAGGGACCTACAACTTAGTTTAAGCAATTTGTTCAAGAAAAGTGAGACAGTTACAGAGTGATGACTAGAACCCAGGTCCGTCTGACCTAAGCCCCTTCTCAACAACCACGAGGCTACGTAGCCAAGGACACGGATTTATTTCTGTAAACAGAAGTCTAGTCCCACTGTTGAGAGACAACTGAAAATTCCAGCCCTATGGGTCACATGACCTGGTATACAGTAGGCACTCAATAAATAATCAATCACTGAATGAACGATCATGGGTGATGGGAATGAACTAACATTTTTCAACCAAATGTGGTGGGTCCAAGCTTCAGAGGCGGCAGTGAGATGCTGTTGAAGATACACCTGGGCTCAAATCTTAGCCCCATCACTCGTGACTGTGTCAGGAGCAGGGTGATTAGGAGCAGCTAGTTGAATTCTCTGAGCCTCAGTTTCTTGGTTTGTGAAAATGGAGCTCGAAATATCTCCTCTGAAGGCAGAACTAAGGAAAAACATGGTATTCAAACGCAAAGTGGCCAACATAGTATGTGACCTGTTGGAAGGGTCGTGATAGTCCCTAATTTTGTGCATATCACTTTCTAAGTGAGTGTGGCCGCTTCTCCAGGCATTCTCCGTGTTGTGGATCCTGTCTTCTGCAATCCCGCGCCTTCCCCAAACTTTGTAGACCACAGGTCGTGGAAGAGGGAAGCCCCAGCCCTCACTGTCATATTACCTCCTTGGACCTGCGTGAGGATGAAGCCATCGCAACAGGAATCACGGTCACAGGCAAGAAGACAGAAGAGATGGACTTCGGTCAGACTGGCTCCTGACGCTGAGAAGGTGACAGGGCTGTACATTCCGGAGAGCACATTTTGGAAACCAGTCTGTTCAAAGCTTTTCTGACCTGTCATGGTGAATTCTTGGCCTGGGGAAAAGGTAGAAAAAAAATTTTTTTAAGATCTCAAAACAATGCAGAGTTGAGCAGAGCGTGCTGGTCACATGACAGTGGGCCCTCTGACCACACCAGGTACAGGGTGCGGTCCACCGAGATGCTCTCTGTGCCATGAAAATCCTGGGCCTCCCGTGTGTGCAGAGCAATGGAGCCCACCAAAGCCATGGCCCCAAAGCAGCAGACCTAGACAAACACCCACCACACCTTTGAGGGTCTGAAGGGGAGGTGTGGAGGACTGGCATTTATTATGGTTTTTATTATTACCAGCAAATATTTACTGAGCTCTAACTATACACACAGACACCAGGCCACGTGCTTTACCTAGACGGCCTCATTTAATGTTCACTGCCCTTGAGTTCGGTTCGGACCGCTCTGCTGTCACGTGTGTTTCTGTAAGGCAAAGTGGTTTGAACACGTGGTGCCCAGGCAGCTCGGCCGCTGCAATGCTGAGGTTGCACTGGCTGATCTGCAGTGTTCCCAGCTTGTCGCTGCCTGTGTCATCCAACTACAGGTGAGTGCAGCACATACACGTGCAGCTGAAGGCAGCAAGCTGCAGAAACACAGGACTCCATGATGCCCGTCAGCCCACGGATTTCCTCTGCCTCAGACCAGCCAGCAGCTCTGTCTTCAGAGTGAGGACGGCCGTTTTCCCTTCCCTTCGTGCATCTGTGTGCCTCAACCTCTTCAGGCCTTCCCCTCCCCCATCAAGCTACGTTGCCCTTCACACTTACAGTAGCATTTCTTTGTGATGGATTCAATATGTCTCCTTTTAAAGTTTTGCTAGCATTTTAAATCGGATTGTTACTGTTTTTGTCAGTCCTCTGGCTAGAAGTGGCATGGTTTGAGTTTTGCCTGTCCCTAAGTCTCGTTTTCCCATAAAAGCCCAGTTATTTTTAGAGCATCTTTTTGCAAATATGAGGCTTTTTCAGATATATATATTTCACTATAGCCAACATGTCTGTGCTATTATTATACCCATTTTGCACTTGAGGAAAGAACCTTAACGAGTGAACAGTCTGGCCTAGGTTCACACAGCTGCTGGCGGCAGAAAGAACACCACAGCCTGTGCGCTTGGCCGCCCTGACCTCCCAGTGGCCTGACAGGTCACCAGGTCTTAACCAACACATGCACCTAAAGGTGGTGGAGACCTTACAGCGTGGGAGCAAGAGTGCAAGCTTCAGAACCAGGCGGACCCGAGTGCGAATCCCCGCAGCACCCCTGGCAAGTGAGTTCTTAGGTCCTCCGAGCCTCAGCTTTCCCTTCTGTAACCGGCGAGGATGGTATACAATCCTCACAGATGCTGAGCGGATGAAACGATAGACTGGACATTAAAAGGCTGAACCATGAGCTTGGCCCTTAGCTGACGCTCAGCAGATACATTACAGGTCTCCAAAAAGCCAGCATCTTCTTCCTCCAAGCCTTCGCTCACGCAGCCCCCCTCTGCCTGACTGTCCTCTAACTGTGCCAGGCCAAGCCCCCGCCCACCCTTCGCCAAAGCCCAGCTTGACTTAAAGGGCCCATCTCCCAGCTTTATACGGTTAGAATTCATCTCCCTCCCTTGATCTCTCTTACATTCTGTCTGTGCCTCTACTAAGGCTCTGTCATCCTTCACGCTACAGTTAAGCCACTTGAGACAGCTACTGCTGCCCCACCAGCTGTGATTCCCCGGACACAGTCCCCGCTCTCACAGCAGGAGTCACAAGCCACGTGTGACTACTCGAAGACCAATTTCAGTTCGTCAGAGTTCATGCTGCAGTAGCCACATTCCAAGTGCTCAGCCGCTACCTGTGGCTACTGGCTGTCATTTTGGACAGCAGAGATTTATTGAGCATTTCCATCCCTGCGGAAAGTTCTACTGCACAGTGCTGCCCTGGATGGTAGGGCCGCGTCTCAGCTCACTGGGCATCCTCCCACAGCCTGCACAGAGGACCGCCTGCCCTGAGATCTGGGCACGGTGGGCTCCTTCTCATCCTTAGTTCCGACATTCCCTTCTCTGAAGTTCCTTCCCTGAGCACCCAAAGCAGCTCATGTTCATTTTTCTTTTCCTTTCTAAATTGTCATAAAATATACATAACAAACAATTTACCACTTTAACCGTTTTTAAGTGTATAGTTCAGTGGCGTTAAGAACATTCATGATATTGCGCACCATCACCCCATCCACTTCCAGAACTTTTCATCCTCCCAACTCAAACTCTGTCCCCATCAAATACTAACTCCCCACTCCCCCCGCCCCCAGCCCTGAGTAACTACTGTTCCACTTTCTTCTCCAGGAATTTGGCTCTTCTAGGTAGCCCACGTCCATCTTTACCCTAAAGTCCTGTTTCATTTTCATCAAAGCACTTATCACCCTCTTGAAGTGCTTTTATTGCTGGACCAATTCCTCTATCAATCAGGGATGCTGTCTGTTTCGATCACAGTGGCATCCACAGCACCCGCGAAGTGTGTATCCTTCCACAGGCACTCAGTAAACATGTATGGGGCGTGCAGTGCTGGGCTCACCCACACGGTGGTGGAGTCCTAGACAATGGAGCAGGTCTGGGAGATGCTCCCTAGTTGGGGGAGGTCGGGCCTACAGTCCTTGGTCCACCCGGATGCAGTGGGACAAGATGCTTCCTGTTTCTAGGCTTCACCTGTGACATGAGGGCTAGATAATCTCCAAGGAACCTTCAGGCCCTGACTTCCTTTGATACTGAAAAATCACATGGCTCCTCCTCCACAGTCAAGGCCACGGACCTTAAGTGGGTATGGACAGAGGACGGCCCTGGAGGATGGACCCAGCTGTCCCATCTTCCAGGTCACTTAAGCGCAGGCCTGTGGAGGGACATGCTGACTACCTACTGGGTGCCATGGACTGTGCAGGAGACTTTCAGGAACTGTGTCCTTTTCTGCTCAGCTGTGCCACTTTATTCCCACTTTACAGAAAGTAAAATAAAGAAGTTGTTCCTGATCAAAGATAGAACTAGTACGTTGGGAGTGGGGGAATCTAAAGCCAGATCCAGTTTACATCCCTTCTCTTTTCATTACAACAGAACCCAGAATGGCTGGGTCTGTGCATTTTCTGCTTGAAAATATAAAAGGCAAAACAAAACAAAACCAAAAAAAGGCAAAAAACATTTCTGCCCTTGATTTAGCTTGGCAGCAAAGAAGCTTCACAATTTCCCTTGCAATTTTCCCCCAAAGTATAAACTTTCAGGAGACAAGGAGGAGAAAAAAATAACAAACACTTAAAAAGAAATACAATTGCCTTTTTTAAAAAATATGATAAAAGGCCAAAGTAGGGTTTTAAAGAACATTTTTGAGAGGGGTTACTTGTTTTATTTTGGTTTTCCTTTTCAGAAAATAATTTCTGTGCTCTGTCATTTTTCAAAATGGGTAGTAAAAATAATTGGAATAAACACTGGGGCAGAAATTCTAAAACCTGGCCAGAGATCAGAGAAAACCCAGCTCTGCTGGACTCCATTCTCCCAGGGGAGCTCTCATTTCAGACAGGATGGAGGTATTAGGTGAAAGAAGGACCAGAGACAAAAGTACACAGACGCTTGTCCCCGCCGTGGGCTGAGCCTGCTACCGAGGTCGGCCGAGGCCCTGGGCCTGGTCCAAGGCATCCTCTCCATCGCCAGCTGCTCACAGCGCAATTCTGAAGCTGCTGGGAGCAGGCTGCCTGCCCGGAGCTTCAGACCTAAGGAAGTGACATGCCTGCCACCTTCATTCCAATGCCGCCCCCCGCCCCAGTCCTCGCTCAGGTCCCCTGGACTATCTTCCGGTCCACAGCCATTGCCTCGGGTCATCGGGAAACTGTTAGCAAGAGTGACAAGGATCGTAGAAGCCCTCCTCTGGCTCTTTACCACACGCCGCACACTGTTTTAAAAGCATTGCATCATTCTGAAAGCATCCTCATTCCCACCCCCCAACAACCTCAGTTCACCTGCGACTCCTATTTGACTAACGGAATCACAGCAGCCTACAATGGCAAGGAACTTGTCCACCGTCACACACAGCTCGTGGTGGCAGAGCTGGGGTCAACCCCCCAGGTGGGCTCCAGCCCCCTCACCCTTAACCGCAGGAAGCAAGGCCGGGAGAGCGGTGACTAGAAAGGGCATCATAGCTCACGGGCAGAGTGTAGTCGTGGGCCAGGGCTCAGGACCCTGCACTGCTGTCCCCTCTCTTGGCCCTGATGGGTAGGGCAGAGTCGTGCAGGCTGTAGGATTCTTGGGAAAGACCCACTGCTTCGTTACAGCGACCAAAAGTATCTCCCTGACCCCCTCTGTGAGGCCGTGTAGGGGAATCAGACGCACTTAGATTCAAACCCAGATCCCCAGTTTACTAGCAATATGACCTTGTGCAACACTCTTAATCTCTCTGAGCCTCAGTTTTCTCATCTGTAAAACAGGGATTATGATCCCATTTTCACCTTCCTTCAAGAATCTCTGTGAGGGTGGAATGAAAGGTGTCTGGGGAAGTGAGCTGTAAACTGTAAAACACGAGACGGCTTCGCTACTCAAAGTGCAGTCCAGGGACCAGCTGCTTTGGCGTCCCTGAGAGGTTATTCGATAGGCAAAATCTTGGCCTTACCCTGACTTACTGACTCGGCATCTGCAGTGTTACCAGCCCCCAGGTAACGTGCATACACACTGCAGCCGGGGAGGTCCTGAGTGCAGGGCAGGGAGAGACAAGAGCTTGGAGGTCTGGCTGCTTATGAGAAGGTCTGACAGCTTCCGGGGAGGGTGGACAGGAAAGGGAGAGGGGAGTGAAGCTCCGTGAGATGGAGGGCCAAGGTGGGCAGCTGCAGGGAGCCCAGGGCCTATGGCCCTGCTGGGGACACCCCCGTATCACAGGCAGCCACATGAGCTTGCACAGGGCACACAGTGTGGACTCAGCTGGCCTCTGCCCGCAGCCTTCGTGTCTGCTCTGCAACTGAATCGCTCACCTGCAGGATGGGCCTCCCTGTCCCTTGCGCTGGGGGCAGCGTGGCTCCTCTCTAAATGTGTCCTGCGGGAAAGCAGCCCCAGACACTGAACAGGCTAAGCCACTGGGGCCCCGAGCTACCCAGCTCATCAACCTACCCTTTTTCAGATACACAGCTGGAGAGTCTCCACCCCTGCTCCTCGCTTTCACCCGGCACATCAGACTTCCAAAGCTGGTGGCCTCCGAGGTCCCCAGTGCATCTTCCTCCTAAACGTGGAAAGAGGCTGAATTATTGTCCGGTGACACTTAACAATTAAATTCAACAAACATTTATTAAATTCTAACCAAAGCTAGGCACGGGGCTTACAAAGATAAATAGAAGATTCCTGCTCCTTAGTTTCTCCCCATCTATTGAAGCACACAGACATGTAAGCAGTAAATTCCAGCCCAGAGTGTTAGCTGCAAAGACATGTGTAATAAAAGAGGAGATAATTACCCCTGAAGAAGGAGTGGTTAACTCTATTGAGAAAGGAGAGCTAGAAAATTTTCCCAGAAAAAGTGAATCTGGGTGGGGTTCTGACGTATAAATAAGAGTTTGTCAGGTGGAAACAAGAGACGGGGGATTGTAAGCAGAAGAAACGGCAGAGATGGAGACCTGGGATCCTGTGGGTGTTTTCATTAACTAGGTCTAGTTGTTCTCAGGGATTGGCACACCGCTTGTACACAGGGAGGATCAGGGGAAGGTTCTTTAGCCTGGAAATGGGGCGGTCAGGCTTCTAAAGGTCTTGCTGTTTTCCAGTGCCTCTGACCCCTAGGTCCAGAGCTCTTGCGTGTGGGCGTGGTAGGCTAAATCTGTATCAATTTCTGTCTTGTTTCTAGTATTTTGCCCCCTCCCTGCCCCCACCCCCTGCAAAGTTGCCCAACTTTGAGTTTCCCAGTTCAATTTTGGGAATTTGGGGAGGGCAGAGGCTAAAACAAAGGCGATTTGAAGGCAACAGCTCTCCTTGCTTTTTGAAAAAAACCCAAACTCACTGAACGGATGATGGTCTGAGGAGGGAAGAAGGGCCTTTGAGGAGGCGGGATTCCTGCAGACTGACAAGGACCTGAGTCTTGGGTCCCAGATTACAGGAGCCCTGGCCCCGTCTGCAGTCAGGCTCTGCTGGGTGGCGGCGGGCACTGAGGGAGGGGGCGGAGGGAACCCAAAGCACGGGGCCCCTGCCTCAGCAAGAGTCCCTTCCCCACCCCGAGCCTGGCCCAGACCCAGTGGTGCCAAGGGGCCTGAAGTCGGCTCCTGGAACCGTGGCCTCGGCTCTGGACTGAGTGGACCGATCCCTCACGGTCAAAGGCACTGCAGGGCCCTGGCCCCAGAGAGGAGCCTTACTAATGGTTGAGATGGAATCCCCGTCGACCTGATGTGTGGATAAGACACTAACAACAATGGTGACGACTAGGACAAAGGTCACTGAGCATTTCCTTTGTAGCAGAAACTGTCCTGTGAGTTTTCCCACGTATGACTTCACAACAGTCCTGTGACGCGGGTGCCGTTATTACCCCATATTTATGAGGGCTCTGAGGAACCAAGGTGCAAAAGAGCAACAAGCAAGTAGTGGGACTGGGACTTGAACCCAGGCAACCTGGCTCCAGAGTCGCCTTCTAACTGCTCTCCCTGTAAGACAGTATCTCTCGTGGTGAGGGGTTGAAGTTAGAGTTAGTTCTTCTTTTGTCTTTTTTAATAAAATGAAATGTTGTATATCTTGTAGACTAAAATCCACACTTACTGAGCAAGCACCTGTCAGCAGAAGATCAGATGATCAATAATCTAAGATATTTACTCACAGAAATGCCAGGTGCTTAGTAAGCGCTCAACAAATGTCAGCTCTTTCTGTTATTTTTAATTCTATAAGCTGGTTCTGATCCCTTAGGGAAACACAAGTAGCAGACGTTCTTTAGATCAGGGATTCCCAAGGATGTGACAGTTGCCTAGGGAACCACTGTCACTGACAGCTGTGACCCTCAGACCACAAAGGACCTGACAGAAGTCTGGACAGAGGTGTCTCATTATTAGCAGAATCACTCACCATGGACCAGCCAAGATGCGGGAGCACCACCTGGACCCTGATAACAAATAAGCCCAGCCTGTCTGCACTGTCCCAGGGCAGGAGAGGTGACACTGAGAGCACGGCTCAGTACTGACCTTAATGGGTTAAGGTGGTGAGTTCTTGCTGAGTGTCACCCGTCTACTAGCCCATCCTCCCTCCCCGACCCCACCCCCTTTTCCCCCTGATATATCTTAAGGCAGGTCTGAATCATGATCGCAAAAACAAACAAAGGCGCCGTCATCCTCCTCAAAATGCTTTAAACTCAAAGAAGTGAACGTGTCCTCAGCAATCTACTGTGTGTATGGAGTTAGTCTCTCAGATCCTCACCAGACTCCATCTTACCGATGACGAGACAGAGGTTAAGGAACCTGCACATGGTAAACAGCCCCAAAATGACAGGGTTGAGATTCAATCCAAGACAGCTCCCTACTTTTCTCAAGATCCTACAGCTCCAGGCCCCAGCTTGAGTCCTAAAATTCAGGGGTCCACCTTCCATGCGGTTTCTGGGCTGTCACTTATGAATATGCACTTGCACACAAGCACTGGTACCTGGTGCTGATGCAAAACTGCTAACAGGGGACTTCCCTGGTGATACAGTGGTTAAGAATCCACCTGCCAATGCAGGGGACACGGGTTCGAGCCCTAGTCTGGGAAGATCCCACATGCCGAGGAGCAACTAAGCCTATGCGCCACAACTACTAAGCCTGCGCTCTAGACCCCATGAGCCACAGCTACTGAGCCCGTGTGCTACAACTACTGAAACCCGCGTGCCTAGAGCCCGTGCTCCACAACAAGAGAAGTCACCGCAATGAGAAGCCCACACACCGCAACTAAGAGTGGCCCCCACTCGCCACAACTAGAGAAAGCCCACATGCAGCAATGAAGACCCAACGCAGCCAAAAATAAATAAATAAAATAAATAAATGTATTTAAAAAAAAACTGCTAACAAATCTATATGCCCTTAAATGTGAGATAAATGAGGTCCATGCAAAGAATGGATTGGTATGTTGCCATTAAAAAGAACAAGGGTCATTTTTTAGATACAGAAAGATAAATATTATGTAAGAAAATCAAGGTAGAAAAGAATATGCATTGTAAAATATTAGCATGTAAACAAAATGTTTTTATGTAATAAACACTTATAAACACATAGAAATGTTCTGGAAGGATCCATAAGGAATGGAGGAGGGAAAATGGAGATTTGCATGTGGCTAAGAGTTAGGAAGTTAGGAGAATTGCTTTTCACTGCATACCTTTCTGTCCTAATTCATGGTAACAATGAAATTGCTGATACCCGACCAGCTTTCACTTACTGAAACAGCAATTTCATGTGGTTCTAACTAATATTTAACTTTCTTTTCCGTTTTAAGCCATAATCATGTTTTACTTCTACAATGGGAAGGAATGCTGGGGTCTGGGGCTCAGAGAGACAGATGGTATTTTGGTCTCTGGACAATGTCCTGGTGCGTCCAGTGGCCCAAGCTACCCAATGAGATAAGCAGGTGGGGGACAGAAGGAGGGGGCTCATCACTGAAATCCTCTTCTGATGGATCTGTCTGGAAATGGTGCTGCTCAGATAAACAGTCCCTAAGTTAACTTCATCCTGAGCCATCACTGGTCCTCTGCAGTTTTAATTTCCCAAAGTCCCATCGTTTTGAAGAAATGGAGGTAACGTGGTATCAGCTATTGACAATCTCATTCCATCACCTGATCAAAGTGGTGTCAATTCAATCAGGGCATGTCTGATGTAGGACAAGAGACAGGCCCACCATGCAGCTGCCACGACTCACCCGACCAGAAGTTGTGCAGGCGAAGTTGTCACTTGCCCAAGCATAGAAATCGCAGGAGACTTCTGATCCCACCGTGGACACCGTGAGGAAGCTGCAGGTTTCATCTAGAGCACAGTCTGCAAGCACCATGGGACAGTCACCCACCAGTCCCTCAGGAGATGCTGAGGACAGACGGACACATACCCCCTACTCCCTGCCCCCCCAAACACACACACACACACACACACACACACACACACACACACAGTAACATGGGTTACAATGACTATTCATGGAGGACTGGAGGATTATGAGACAATGCTCGTAAAGATGAATACTCAATAAGTGGTAGCTGTTATTACCCACCCCTGGCCCGACCGCTGAAATAAACAGATACATCTCCTGATCTGGACAAAATGCTCTACAAGGAACGAATGTCCTTCAGTTCTGCTCCCTAACATCTGGCAGAGCCTCGTTCTTGGCAGGTGGTGGATGCACTATAAACTTCTAACTGAAATTATGAGTTGGATGCACATTTTGAGAATCAAGTGATTTACAAAGTATTTTTTATACCGTATATTTGATGATCATTTCAAGGGTTGTACTTGATGTGTCTTGCAAGATCAGCACAGCATATTCGTACGGCACCACCCAGGTGCCCGGCCCCTCACCTGCCAAGCACTGCGTCAGTGAGGACTCAGAACTGGGAACTTCGGACTTGACCAGCACAGCGACATCTGCATCGAAGATCACCTTAGATTCTGGGAGCTTCTCAAATTTCCTCATCACTGAAAGGAAAGCAAATCTATGAGATTTGACTCTGAGGGGTCTGGGGCCGCTGCAGAGAAGCCAAAAAGAGTTTTAGGTCAAGAAATCACTTCCCACTCACAGCCCTTGGTCACACAGGTGTTCCAAAAAGAGAAATTCCCTTTTAAGCGTAGTTCCAGAATGCTGCCTCATGGCTAATACTGACAGCTGTAACTTGCCATGTCTCCTTTTTCCACCTCATTGTCAGGAAGTAAGAAGAATAATTTAATATTGTATTAGTCCTCACAACTCCCTTTTTCACATTGATATTGATTTTCTATCTAAATTTATATTTCCTTGTCCTTATCTTTTTTTTTTTTTTGCAGTACGCGGGCCTATCACCGCTGTGGCCTCTCCCATTGCGGAGCACAGGCTCCGGACGCACAGGCTCAGCGGCCATGGCTCACGGGGCCAGCCGCTCCGCGGCATGTGGGATCTTCCCGGACTGGGGCACGAACCCGTGTCCCCTGCATCAGCAGGCGGACTCTCAACCACCGCACCACCAGGGAAGCCCATTGTCCTTATCTTTGAATGCTAATGATATCTCATAATTATTTTATGTATAATTCTATAAATAAAATATTTTATTTATAATGATATCTCATATTTATTTTAAAACAACTTGTCCACTTTCTGGAAAGAAGTTAGTTATTTTTAAAAGACAAATAAAACATGTGCACATGGGTTCACGTAAGTCTGAAAATGTGTCATGAGGCTCAGATATGTTTATGATAGTATTTGTTTAAATATGTTAGCATCTGTTTTCCCAGGTACCATCAACACACCTGAGCTCCTATCTGTAGGAATGACAGAGTCACATGCTCATGGAACTAGATAAGAGAGGAGAAAGAAATAAAATTTCTCCAGGCTATGAGACTTGGAACTCACTTTTCACCAAGCAAAAAGCACTGCATGTAACTCTCAAGGAATGAGACTTATCTGACAAGCCAAAATGCCCAAGACTGTCAATATTTTGCAGGTAACTATCAAAAACAAACCCTGAAGTGCATGAGTACTAGTTTTTTGTAGACATGATTATAAACATGTATGTAAGTCCTCATTCTCACACATATCCACTGCTTTATAAAAGAGACCATGTCTGAGTTGGTTTTCATCATGTCAATAAATTCAAAGCCATCCAAAGCAATATATTCTCAGTTTTCATAATAAGTGCAGAAAAAAGTTTATTACCTTTGGAGTGGGAATGGGAGAGGGCAGCATTAATATAATAGAAATGGCATGTATTAAGCCTCTAAAAATCTTGATATCTCTAATTTTGAGAGGACCTTCAAGATGGCAGAGGAGTAAGACGTGGAGATCACCTTCCTCCCCACAAATACATCAAAAATACATCTACACGTGGAACAACTCCTACAGAACACCTACTGAACGCTGGCAGAAGACCTCAGACTTCCCAAAAGGCAAGAAACTCCCCACGTACCTGGGGTAGGGCAAAAGAAAAAAGCAAAAACAGAGAAAAAAGAATAGGGATGGGACCTGCCCCTCTGGGAGGGAGCTGTGAAGGAGGAAAGGTTTCCACGCACTAGGAAGCCCCTTCACTGGTGGAGACGGGGGTGAGCAGGGGGGAAGCTTCAGAGCCATGCAGGAGAGTGCAGCCACAGGGGTGCGGAGGGCAAAGCAGAGAGATTCCTGCACAGAGGATCGGTGCCGACCGGCACTCACCAGCCAGAGAGGCTTGTCTGCTCACACTCCAGGGCAGGCGGGGGCTGGGAGCTGAGGCTCGGGCTTCGGAGGTCGGATCCCAGGAAGAGGACTGGGGTTGGCTGCGTTAACACAGCCTGAACAGGCTAGTGCACCACAGCTAGCCAAGAGGGAGTCCGGGAAAAACTCTGGACCTGCCTAAGAGGCAAGACACCATTGTTTCTTGGTGTGCGAGGAGAGGGGATTCAGAGCACGGCCTAAACGAGCTCCAGAGATGGGTGTGAGCTGCAGCTATCAGCACAGACACCAGAGACAGGCATGAGATGCTAAGGCTGCTGCTGCAGCCACCAAGAAGCCTGTGTGTGAGAGCAGGTCACTCTCCACACCTCCCCTCCCAGGAGCCTGTGCAGCCCACCACTGCCAGGGTCCCATGACTCAGGGACAACTTCCCCAGGAGAATGCACGGCGCAACCCAGGCTGCTGCAATGTCATGCTGGCCTCTGCCACCGCAGGCTCGCCCCGCACTCCGTGCCCCTCCCTCCTCCCGGCCTGAGTGAGCCAGAGACCCCGAATCAGCGGCTCCTTTAACCCCGTCCTGTCTGAGCGAAGAACAGACGCCCTCCAGCGACCTACATGCAGAGGCGGGGACAAATCCAAAGCTGAGCCCCTGGGAGTTGTGCTAACAAAGAAGAGAAAGGGAAATCTCTCCCAGCAGCCTCAGAAGCAGCAGATTAAATCTCAACAGTCAACTCCATGTACCCTGCATCTGTGGAATACCTGAATAGACAAGGAATCAGCCCAAAATTGAGGCGGTGGACTTTGAGAACAACTGTAGACTTGGGGTTTGCTGTATGCAACTGATTAGTTTCTGATTTTTATGTTTATCTCAGTATAGTTCTTAGTGCTTGTTATCATTGTGGATTTGTTTCTTGGTTTCCTTGCTCTCTTTTTTTATTACTTTTTAAATTTTTTATTATATATATATATATTTTTATTTCAGTAACTTTATTTTATTTTATTTTTCTGTCTTTTTTTCTCCCTTTTTTTCTGAGCGGTGTGGCTGACAGGGTCTTGGTGTTCCGGCTGGGTGTCAGTCCTGAGCCTCTGAGGTGGGAGAGCCAAGTTCAGGACATTGCTCCACCAGAAACCTCCTGGCCCCACGTAATATCAGTCAGCGAGAGCTCTCCCAGAGATCTCCATCTCAAAGCTAAGACCCAGCTCCACTCAACGACCAGCAAGCTCCACTGCTGGACATCCCATGCCAAACAGCTAGCAATATAGGAACACAACCCCACCCATTAGCAGAGAGGTTGCCTAAAATCATAATAAGTTCAAAGACACCCCAAAACACACCACCAGGGGCAGTCCTGTCCACCAGAAAGACAAGATCCAGCCTCATCCACCAGAACACAGGCACCAGTCCCCTCCACCAGGAAGCCTACACAACCCACTGAACCAACCTCACCCACTGGGGGACAGACACCAAAAACAACGGGAACTATGAACCTGCAGCCTGCGAAAAGAAGACCCCAAACACAGTAAGTTTAGCAAAATGAGAAGACAGAGAAATACACAGCAGATGAGAGAGCAAGGTAAAAACCTACCAGACCAAACAAATGAAGAGGAAATAGGCAGTCTACCTGAAAAACAATTCAGAGTAATGATAGTAAACATGATGCAAAATCTTGGAAATAGAATGGAGAAAATACAAGAAATGTTTAACAAGGACCTAGAACTATAGAGCAAACAATGATGAAAAAAACAATAAATGAAATTGAAAATTCTCTAGAAGGAATCAATGGCAGGATAACTGAGGCAGAAGAACGGATAAGTGACCTGGAAGATAAAATGGTGGAAATAACTACTGCAGAGCAGAATAAAGAAAAAAGAATGAAAAGAATTGAGGACAGCCTCAGAGACCCCTGGGACAACATTAAACACACAAACATTCAAATTATAGGGGTCCCAGAAGAAGAAGAGAAAAAGAAAGGGACTGAGAAATATTTGAAGAGATTATAGTTGAAAACTTCCTTAATATGGGAAAGGAAATAGTCAATCAAGTCGAGGAAGCACACAAAGTCCCATACGGGATAAATCCAAGGAGAAACATGCCAAGACACATATTAATCAACCTATCAAAAAATAAATACAAAGAAAAAATATTAAAAGCAGCAAGGGAAAAACAACAAATAACATACAAGGGAATCCCCATAAGGTTAACAGCTGATCTTTCAGCAGAAACTCTGCAAGTCAGAAGGGAGTGGCAGGACATATTTAAACTGATGAAAGGGAAAAACGTACCACCAAGATGACTCTACCCAGTAAGGATCTCATTCAGATTCGATAGACAAATTAAAACATTTACAGACAAGCAAAAGCTAAGAAAAGTCAGCACCACCATGCCAGCTTTACAACAAATGCGAAAGGAACTTCTCTAGGCAGGAAACACAAGAGAAGGAAAAGATGTACAAAAACAAACCCAAAACAATTAAGAAAATGGTAATAGGAATATACATATCGATAATTACCTTATATGTAAATGGATAAAATGCTCCAACCAAAAGTCATAGACTGTCTGAATGAATACAAAAACAAGACCCATATATATGCTGTCTACAAGAGACCCACTTCAGACCTAGGGACGCATATGGACTAAAAGTGAGGGGATGGAAAAAGATATTCCATGGAAACGGAAATCAAAAGAAAGCTGGAGTAGCAATACTCATATCAGATAAAATAGACTTTAAAATAAAGACTGTTACAAGAGACAAAGAAGGACACTACATAATGATCAAGGGATCAATCCAAGAAGAAGATATAACAATTGTAAATATTTATGCACCCAACATAGGAGCACCTCAATACATAAGGCAAATGCTAACAGCCATAAAGGGGGAAATCGACAGTAACAGAATAATAGTAAAGGACTTTAACACCCCACTTTCACCAATGGACAGATCATCCAAAATGAAAATAAATAAGGAAACACAAGCTTTAAATGACACATTAAATAAGATGGACGTAACGGATATTTATAGGACATTCCATCCAAAAACAACAGAATACACTTTCTTCTCAAGTGCTCAGGGAACATTCACCAGGATAGATCATATCTTGGGTCACAAATCAAGCCTTGGTAAATTTAAGAAAATTGAAATCATATCAAGTATCTTTTCCAACCACAACTCTATGAGACTAGACATCAATTACAGGAAGAAAACTGTAAAAAATACAAACACATGGAGGCTAAACAATACACTACTAAATAACCAAGAGATCACTAAAGAAATCAAAGAGGATTTCAAAAAATACCTAGAAACAAATGACAATGAAAACACAACAACCCAAAACCTATGGGATGCAGCAAAAGTAGTTCTAAGAGGGAAGTTTACAGCAATACAATCCTACCTCAAGAAACAAGAAAAATCTCAAACAACCTAACTTTAAACCTAAAGCAATTACAGAAAGAAGAACAAAAAAAAACCCCAAGTTAGCAGAAGGAAAGAAATCATAAAGATGAGATCAGAAATAAATGAAAAAGAAATGAAGGAAACGATTGTAAAGATCAATAAAACTAAAAGCTGGTTCTTTGAGAAGATAAACAAAATTGATAAACCATTAGCCAGACTCATGAAGAAAAAAAGAGACAAGAACTCAAATCAACAGAATTAGAAATGAAAAAAGAGAAGTAACAACTGACACTGCAGAAATACAAAGAATCATGAGAGATTACTACAAGCAACTATATGCCAATAAAATGGACAAATTATTATAAAAGCATAACCTTCCAAGACTGAACCAGGAAGAAATAGAAAATATGAACCAACCAATCACAAGCACTTAAAATGAAACTGTGATTAAAAATGTTCCAACAAACAAAAGCCCAGGACCAGATGGCTTCACAGGCGAATCCATCAAACATTTAGAGAAGAGCTAACACCTATCCTTCTCAAACTCTTCCAAAATATAGCAGAGGGAAGAACACTCCCAAACTCATTCTATGAGGCCACCATCACCCTGATACCAAAACCAGAGAAAGATGTCACAAAAAAAGAAAACTACAGGCCAATATCACTGATGAACATAGATGCAAAAATCCTCAAGAAGATACTAGCAAACAGAATCCAACAGCACATTAAAAGGATCATACACCATGATCAAGTGGGGTTTATCCCAGGAATGCAAGGATTCTTCAATATATGCAAATCAATCAATGTGATAAACCATATTAACAAATTGAAGGAGAAAAACCATATGATCATCTCAATCGATGCAGAGAAAGCTTTTGATAAAATTCAACACCCATTTATGATAAAACCCATCCAGAAAGTAGGCATAGAGGGAGCTTACCTCAACATAATAAAGGCCATATATGGCAAATCCACAGCCAACATCATTCTCAATGGTGAAAAACTGAAACCACTTCCACAAAGATCAGGAATAAGACAAGGTTGCCCACTCTCACTGTTATTATTCAACATAGTTTTGGAAGTTTTAGCCACAGCAATCAGAGAAGAAAAAGAAATAAAAGGAATACAAATCAGAAAAGAAGAAGTAAAACTGTCACTGTTTGCAGATGACATGATACTATACATAGAGAACCCTAAAGATGCTACCAGAAAACTACTAGAGCTAATCATTGAATTTAGTAAAGTAGCAAGATACAAAATTAATGCACAGAAATCTCTGGCATTCCTATATACTAATGATGAAAACTCTGAAATTGAAATCAAGAAAAGACTCCCATTTACCATTACAACAAAAGGAATAAAATACCTAAGAATAAACCTACCTAAGGAGACAAAAGACCTGTTTGTAGAAAACTATAAGACACTGATGAAAGAAATTAAAGATGATAGAAACAGATGGAGATATATATCATGTTCTTGGATTGGAAGAATCAACATTGTGAAAATGACTATACTATCCAAAGCAATCTACAGATTCAATGCAATCCCTATCAAACTACCAATAGCATTTTTCACAGAACTAGAACAAAACATTTCACAATTTGTATGGAAACACAAAAGACCCCAAACAGCCAAATCAATCTTGAGAAAGAAAAATGGAGCGGGAGGAATCAGGCTCCCTGACTTCAGACTATACTACAAAGCTACAGTAATCAAGACAGTAATGGTACTGGCACAAAAACAGAAATATAGATCAATGGAACAGGATAGAAAGCCCAGAGATAAACCCACAAACATATGGCCACCTTATCTTTGATAAAGGAGGTAAGGATATACAGTGGAGAAAAGACAGCCTCTTCCATAAGTGGTGCTGGGAAAACTGGACAGCTACATGTAAAAGAATGAAATTAGAACAGTCCCTAACCCCATACACAAAAATAAACTCAAAATGGATCAAAGACCTAAATGTAAGGCCAGACACAATAAAACTCTTAGAGGAAAACATAGGCAGAACACTCTATGACATAAATCACAGCAAGATCCTTTTTGGCCCACCTCCTACAGAAATGGAAATAAAAACAAAAATAAACAAATGGGACCTAATGAAATGTAAAACCTTTTGCACAGCAAAAGAAACCATAAACAAGATGAAAAGACAGTACTCAGAATGGGAGAAAATGTTTGCAAACAAAGCAACTGACAAAGGATTCATCTCCAAAATATACAAGCAGCTCATGCAGCTCAATATCAAAAAAACAAACAACCCAATCCAAAAATGGGCAGAAGGCCTAAATAGATGTTTCTCCAAAGAAGATATACAGATTGCCAACAAATACATGAAAGGATGCTCAACATCACTAATCGTTAGAGAAATGCAAGTCAAAACTACAGTGAGGTATCACCTCACACCAGTCAGAATGGCCATCATCAAAAATTCTATAAACAATAAATGCTGGAGAGGGTGTGGAGAAAAGGAACCCTCTTGCACTGTTGGTGGGAATGTAAATTGGTACAGCCAGTATGGAGAACAGTATGGAGGTTCCTTAAAAAACTAAAAACAGAATTACCATATGACCCAGAAATCCCAGTACTGGGCATATACCCTGAGAAAACCATAAATCAAAAAGAGTCATGTAACACAATGTTCATTGCAGCACTATTTACAATAGCCAGGATGTGGAAGCAACCTAAGTGTCCATTGACAGATGAATGGATAAAGAAGATGTGGCACATATATACAATGGAATATTACTCAGCCATAAAAAGAAACGAAATTGAGTAATTTGTAGTGAGGTGGATGGACCTAGAGTCTGTCATACAGAGTGAAGTAAGTCAGAAATAGAAAAACAAATACCATATGCTAACACATATATATGGAGTCTAAAAAAAAAAAAAAAGGAAAGGTGCTGGAGAACTTAGGGGAAGGACAGGAATAAAGACGCAGACATAGAGAATGGACTTGAGGACATGAGGAAGGGGGAAGGGTAAGCTGGCACGTAGTGAGAGAGTGGCATAGACATATACACTACCAAATGTAAAATAGATAGCTAGTGGGAAGCAGCCGCATAGCACAGGGAGATCAGCTCAGTGCTTTGTGACCATCTAGAGGGGTGGGATAGGGAGGGTGGGAGGGAGACACAAAAGGGAGGGGCTATGGGGATATATGTATACGTATAACTGATTCACTTTGTGATACAGCAGAAACTAACACAACATTGTAAAGCAATTATACTCCAATAAAGATGCTAAAAAACAAATTCTAAAATACAAATTCTAATTTTACAAAGTGGTCCTTCATTGATCATTGAAGTTGCCAAGTTCATGTGCTCAGCCCATACTCAGTCCCTCCGCTCTCATCTCCTCCTCTCTTTTTTATTTTTTATACTCCTTGTTATCCTATGTATGGGGATCAGAAGCTGCAGTCCAGCAAACACCACGTTATAGGCAGCCAGTGTCCCTGAGGCTTGGTTGCTATGGACCAGCAGCTTACAGCATTCTAGGAGACTAAATAAAATTTGAAACATTTTTCAGTTTCCAATTAAAATCTTCTCAGGAGCCATAAATGGTGTTAAGTTTAGCACTTCAGTTAGAGAATCTGCTGGTTTTCACACAAGGGACACCTTGGTGATGGAGGTCCTGACATTTCAGAGTTCTGTGAAGAAGCTCATTGACAAACAGAACAGAAACAATTTATGAACTGAGCTACCAATGATTCCGTGGAATATTGAGTTAGTGTGCAGATTTATACATTCTGTTGGTGTAATCTGCCACATGCCTTACAGATAGTTACGAATTTACATACATAACAGATATTTACAAATGTTTGGGGGAAAGTATAAAGGGTCAGCATCTGGGCACATCGCTCTATTTTATCATGATTCCGCACAGTGTACTGTGGCTATTTATGTGCCTGTCTCTTTCCAAGACAAGGATAATGTTCTGATGATAATGTGAACACCCGCCAGCTAGGATAGTGACAGATATATACTAGTTTCCTACTTATTGGATGGATGGATGACTGCCAAAATCATTACAACACCAGGAAACCAAGGCAGAACGTTATGAAGACGGTGTAATTCCAATGGTAGGCGTATTCCTCTGTTTGAGCACTTGACATGGAATATGAGGTCTTTGGTGTGGACCAACAAAGGGCAGAACTAGAAAACTGGATCTAGAGTTAAAGGGAAGATGAGCTTGAAATATTTCCACTGGCCAAGGTCTAAACAAAGGGTTTACCACAGGCAATGTCAGAAAGATCAAGGGGGCCACGCTGAAGGTGCAGCAGAGAGAGATAAGGTGTGGAGGCGGCTGGCAATGGGGAAGGGGCACTAGCTCTGGAATCAGCCAGTCCTGATGCCACCGCCCTCACCAGTTCTGTGTCCCGGGCATGTCTCAGCCTCTGAGAGTCTCAGCTGCCTGGTGTGAGGAATAAACAGAGCAGCTCGGAGTACCCGGTACCAACTCAGGAAATGCTGGGTCCCTCTGCCCCCTGCAGGGACACCCCGCCTCGGTGTCAGGGCTTGTCAGACTGGCTGCAGGAATTCAGGTGGTGGGAGAATCCCTTTCCCTGATGACCTTTAGGAAATAGTTCCAAAGAAGCCCAGATAATTAGAGCCATTCATTCATTGTGTGGACAAGACAAGCGCCAGCTACTCTCGAATAGAACAAAAAGAAAGATACAGGTCTAGCCGCAAAGGAACATGTTGTCTAATGAGGCTAGAGTCCAGAGAGGGCCCTGAGGCGGTGCAATTCTACTGTATCCTGTATAATTGCTTTACAATGGTGTGTTAGTTTCTGCTTTATAACAAAGTGAATCAGTTATACATATACATATGTTCCCATATCTCTTCCCTCTTGCGTCTCCCTCCCTCCCACCCTCCCTATCCCACCCCTCTAGGTGGTCACAAAGCACCTAGAGGTGATCTCCCTGTGCTATGCGGCTGCTTCCCACTAGCTATCTACCTTACGTTTGGTAGTGTCTATATGTCCATGCCACTCTCTTGCTTTGTCACAGCTTACCCTTCCCCCTCCCCATATCCTCAAGTCCATTCTCTAGTAGGTCTGTGTCTTTATTCCTGTCTTACCCCTAGGTTCTTCATGTCATTTTTTTTCTTAAATTCCATATATATGTGTTAGCATACGGTATTTGTCTTTCTCTTTCTGACTTACTTCACTCTGTATGACAGACTCTAGGTCCATCCACCTCATTACAAATAGCTCAATTTTGTTTCTTTTTATGGCTGAGTAATATTGCATTGTATATATGTGCTACATCTTCTTTATCCATTCATCTGATGATGGACACTTAGGTTGTTTCCATCTCCGGGCTATTGTAAATAGAGCTGCAATGAACATTTTGGTACATGACTCTTTTTGAATTATGGTTCACTGAAGAGTTTTAATGGGAATTGTATAAGTAGAATTGCCTCTTAACTGCTCTGAAGCACCGTGGGCAAATCATTGGATGGAGGCAAGGCTGGAGCAGAGAGATGAATCAGGAGGCTACAGCAGTGATCGACGTGTCTGAGGATCCAGGTCGGACAGAGGGAGGTGGTGTAGGGATGTGGAAGGGGCACCGTCCTCGCCGGTGGATACCTTTTCGGGGAATTACACAGCTGACCTCTATGCGCTTCACCTTTTCTAGGGGACAAAAACCTCAATAATGAGACTTCAATCCCATGCCCAAAGAGAAAGATCTCAAAGTCAAGTTGAAAGGATTCTGAGACAGCATGCTGCCATCCCAGTGGGGGCCCAGCTTCTTAACATGGAAATCCTCCTGCATATCCAGAAAGGGAAATCTAAGCTCCAAGCTTTGCATAAGAAGCCAAGATGCTGAGGACGAACCTGGAGGCTATTCATAAACCTGTACTTCAGGGAGGCGTCATCAAAGTTGGCAAAGCTGAGCTGCTCCTCATAAACATTTCTGGTGCCACTGATTAAACTGGCCTGTCTGCTCCAGATGAACACAGGGCAGAACAAGCCAGGAAATGCTTCACAAAGTGCGCATTACAATCCGCACAGCCAAGCCAGCGGTACGGATGCAAAGAGGGCCAGAGTTAAGATGCAAGCACCCAGAATGGCCAGTAATCACCGTGGTCCTTGGGCAAGTTGCTTTCCCTCTGAGGACGTCTTCTCCCTCATTTGTAAAGGATAACAAAGATCTGCCTAACTGATCTCTTAAAGCACTTCCAGCTCTAACTCCCCAATTGCTATTTCTGCCCAAGAGGAGGGATACTGACAAATAATAATAAAGATTTTCACTGGATTTGCAATTTATCCATGGACAGACACACACACACACAGACACACACAGACACACACACACACACACACACACACACAGACACACACACACACACACACCCCGCTAAGGCATTATTCATTAACACTTCGCTAAGGCATTAACAATCCCATTTTACAGATGGGGAAACTGTTGAATATAAGTGACTTGCCCAGCACTGCACGACCAGTAAAGGGCACAACTGGGATTAAATTAGTTCTGGTCCCACTCCCATGCACCTAGGATTATAGGACTCCTGTCAGTTCTTTCGCACCCATTATCTCATTGAAGAGCTGGGCTCAATGTTTGGCATCTTCATAGGATAATATTGACCCTCACAGTGTCTCAGGAGGCAAGCAGGAGGCTTCTGGGGTGATGAGCATCAGAGAAGTTGAGCGATTTGCTCTGGGTAACCCAGCAAGTAACATGGAAGTAACATGGAAGAAGGACTGGCACTCGGGTCTTCCCCCAACATCCCACTGAGGGAGAAATGCTGACCAGCTTTTTGGAGGCAAGCTGCCCACAAGAAAGGAAACCTCAGCAGACGAATGATTTTTGAATTCATTTCTCATGATGCTGAAGTATTTAGGGGTGAGGTTTCATGATGTCTGAAATATACTTTCCAATGATTAAAAGAGAGAGAGAAAGAGCAAAACAATAACAATTTTTGGATCTGGGTGACGAGTATTTGTTCTTCCTACTATTCTTTCAACTCCTACATAGGTTAAAAGTTTTTGAAATGAAAGGTTGGGGACAACTGCATCTCACATGTCTCTCCCCTTCTAGAAAGCCCTTGGGATTACAGGCCCTGTCCCCAGGAGTGGCTGACTTAACAGCCTGCACGTACTCAGACACTGGGCATCCATCAGCAGGGCCTCCGTCTCTGACCACGGCAGCCTCTGCCCCTCGCTGTCCACGCAGAAGGCCTTCCCGCTGGCCCCATCCCTCTGGCTGGCTCGGTACTGGCCGTCCTGGTCACACCGCAGGCCTGCCTCATTCTTCTGACAGCCAGTGACACCTGGAACCAAAGATGGATACAGCTCTCAGTGCCGTGCCTCTGGGGTCCCCTCCCTGCCGGACCCCAGGCTCTCAGTCCTTGATCAGACGTCCAAGTCACACGTTGGAGCCAGACACCCCCCAGCTTAAAACTTGTCAGTGTCACCACCCCGACCAAAAGACAAAGTCTGGGCTCGCCTTTGGGCCACTAAGGCCGCTGTGACCTGGCCCCGCCCATCTGACCCTGCATGTGCCCCTGTGTGTCCACAGTCAGCCTGGAACGCACCGCCTGCTCTGATACCATTTGCTGGGACTCAGGTTCTGCCCCCCGGTTCTTCTCCTGGTGCATCCTTCTCCCCAGTCTGCAAGGAGTTAACTCTTCACCGGCCAGTCCTCATTTCCTCAGGGAAGCCCCCAGACCCCTTGACGCCCGAGTGTTACACACTCTCCTCTTGACCCCTACCTCTGCTCAGAGCCGGCACAGTTATCATTTCCATTGGTCTGCAGGAAGGAACGTTTTGCAGCTGTCTGACTCCCTCCCAGGCAGGCAGGGACCTCATCTGGCTTTGCTCCCTACTTTATTCCAGTACCTTGCTCAGTGTCTGACATATAATACAAGCCTCCTACACGTCCCAGGCTTTGACACTGTGATTTATAATAAGAAATATGTGCTTGGTCTTTATCCCCATTTCTGGAAGTTGACATTCAGAGAAGGAAGGTGACTTGGCCGAGGTCACAGTGCCAGTAGGAGGGATCGTGGGGATGGAAATGGGGTTGGGGGGTGGTGAGCCTCCGCCTCCCCCTCTGCTCCCTGCCATGTAGGCAGCACCTGCTCCACAAAGATCAGCGCTCTGCAGGGACCTTCTTTCAAGAAAGGATTCCTCGGGGCCGTGTGACAACACTTCATGTCATCCCAAACCACAGTGTCTGGAGCCAACGTGTGCAAACTGAGCGGGATGCCCGAGTGTCAAGGACACTCTGAGTTCCTGGGAAAGAGTTTCTCCTCCGGAAGGAATGTCAGACATCTGGCCTAGGAAATTCCTCTATTTACTTTCTTGGAAATACCGCCCTATTTCCACTGCTCTCCTGACCAAGGAAACTGCCTCTGTCACAGAAGGTGACTTGACTTCTTTTGATTATTTTACAATTCTAAACACTACTCTGATTTTAAGCAATGCCTCATGTTGACACCATTTCAGACTAACATGAAAAGATTTGCGACAAGGCAAGTTATGGGCCCCTGCTAGAGAAAACCCAACACTCCCCAGTTGACTGTTAAGTAAATAGGCCAAGTGAAATCACATGACATACAGGAAGGCCACCGGTACACACAGTCCTGACAGATTCATGGGGCCAGAAAGGGAATATGAGCTACACAGTGGTAATGATCGTAGGTGGAAAACATCTTCCACTTCTTAATCTGATAACATTGACTTACAAAAATCAGAAGTTTCAGAATCAGACAATGCCAAGATCAAAGGCCAGCTATGTCACTTTCTAGCTGAGTGACTTTAGCTAAATTTCTTCCGTGAGCCTTAGCCGTTTTATACGTAAAAGTTGGGTTCAATATGTTTACCTAGAAGGGGAGTTGGGAGGATTGAATGAAGCAACACGGGCAAAAGGTCTGGCCTAGCTCTTGACAGAGCACAGGCATTCAAAGGTGGTGCCCTTTGGATTACGATCTGTATCCAATGGTTCTCAAGGGTGGACAATTTTGCCCCCATCTAGGAGACATCTGGCATTGTCTGGAGACAGTTTGGTTGTCACAACTTGGTGTGCGTGGGTGGTACTACTGGCATCTAATAGGTAAGGAGCAGTGGTGCTGCTAAATAAGCATCCTGTCATGCAAGGGACGGCGCTCCAGAACGAAGGATTATCTGTCTCAAAAGTTCAGTAGTAACAAGGTTGAGATGTCCTGCAGGGTCCCCATGACATTGTAGGGTTTCTCTTTCGAAGTGGGACCCTTTAGAACTTACAGTGAGTCTGGCTGAAAGCTCCAACGGAAATGGTCGTTCTGCCCACAGGACAAGGGACGCAGGCCAGGCTGCCTGCCTGTTCTTGGTAGAATCCAGCAGGACAGGGAATACACTGCTCATCCTGAAAATAGCTTCCTTCAGGACACTTAACTAGAAAAGATAAACAGAGCAATGAGGTTAAAGAACAAGATACTAGCTTTATAGTTACAACCTCAGAACACACAGGGTCTCTGAAACTCCAAAGTCAGACAAGAGCTCATTCATTTAACAAATTGCCCACTGAGAATCTGCTGTGCGTCAGGCTCTAAGAGTAGGGGATAAGCCGTGAAGAGGGTCGACAAAGTTCCTGCTCTCCAGGAGCTGATGGGCTGGTAGGATGAGAGGGTGTCCAACCAGAATGTCAGAGTTGAGTGAAATGAAGCAGGAGCAGAGGGCACGAGGAAGTGAGGAAAGCCCCTCTGAGAGGCGACACATGAGACCTGATGGGTGAGGAATACCCTAGGCCAAGATGCAGAAGAGAATTCTGAGCAGAGAGAACAGCAAGTGCGAAAATCCTGAGGCAGGAATGAGTTTGGATTATTCAAGGAACGGAAAGATAAAAGCCAACTAAAGCCAGCTACTGAGCTAGAGCTTACTAGACAAAGAGAAGGTTGTCATGGGATGAAGTTGAGAACATCTTGAAACATGAGCGTCCCTCCATAGGTTGCCATGGGAATATGGGAGAGCACAGTGGTGGGTGCAAACTTTGGGGTCAAACAGATCGGGTAAAATTCCCCACCCCACTCTACCTAAATGCCTCTGGACTTCCCTGAGGCTCCATTTTCTCCTCTGTAAAAAAAGGATTAATAATATTATCCCGTTGGAGTGCAGTGATGATGTACAGAAAGCACATATCATAATGCCAGACTCACAGGTGCTCAACACATGGTAATTCATTCTAGACTTGAGGGAGCCATTCCTGGCAGCCAACCTCAGCACCTACTCTGTCCAAACAGAGTGCCCTCCCTCTGTGGGGTGATTTCAACAATTCAGCACCATCTCACTTGAATGTGGCCTCTCCCGCTTGGTCAGTCGGTGATGGCATGGCTCAGACCTGAGACTACCGGGAGGCGAGTGAGACGCCCAGGGCACAGGACTGACAGAGGCCCTCACAGTTGGCTTGTTGAGTCTGATTTACTCAGAAACTCCAAGTGTGACCCTGAGAGTGAGGACCTACTCACGTCTTGCAGCCTGGATGCCTCATTCACCTCATTCGTCTCCTCCCTGTGCTCCCCTGTCAATCAGCAGTCTTTCTGTCCCTCTGATTCTAACACTCCCAACCCTTCCTAATTTGGCTCCTCCAATATGATACGAGCTGAGAAACTAGAAAGCCAAACTGGACAGATGCATGCCGCATGAGGGTTCTAAGTTGGCGTCCAAGAGCCCTGCTCTGAGGCGAGTGCGTGAACTTGGCCACACAGATTCTGACAGCTCAGAGAAGGGGATGGCGGAAGGAGGTTCTATTTTGTCTTTTTTCTTGATTCAGGGTTGTGTTCTGGAGATTTCTCCAAATAACTTCTAGAAGAAGTGAGCTGCTACCCAGTAAGGGTGGGAGCCAAAAGAGTGCCCACTCTTGGGGGTGCTGTCTTTGTGCCTGGCACTCCTCTATGTGCCACGTGTACATCACTACAGCATACCCAGGAGTTAGCGTTCTACCTGCACTTCACAGATGAGAAAGCTGAGCCTCAGGACACTCATGCATGACGCCCCCAGCATGCTCTTCTGAAAAGGGCAGGGAGGAAGTAAAATTATAGAACGCGCCAAGCACAGTGCCAGGTATTACAATGTCACCACATTATGGGAAAGCTATCAGCGCCATTCTAGCCTGGAGAAAACTGATGTTCAAGGGCAAGGTCAACCAGGCAGCGAGATGACAGGGGTGGGATTCAAGCCCCATTCTCACCAAACCAAAGCCTTTTCTCCACACACCAATTCAACCACCTTCCTTTGACGACGATGTGAGCACAAACGTGTAGGATGTGCTCGAACGGAGCCAGCGTGGATCTGAGAGCTACTCTCTTGAGCATGCATATGTGTGTGGTGTTTCTGAGTAAATCAGAAACTCCAGGCACACCCTGGAAACTGAATGGTGTGTTTTCCGGCCTGCCCTGTGCCATGCACATCCTCGCTCAGAGAGCAGGGTTTCGTTACTTCTATGAGTCACATTGTTGATCTTCTCTAGTATTTTTACCTCAGTACTGTGGCTGTTTTTTCAAGTAGTCTCCAAGTTCATTGCTAAAGGAAAACAAAACCTTTTAAGCCAGCCTTAGTTGCTGCCTCTGAACCCAAGGTGCAGGTGAAGGGGCAGAAAAAAGAGAGCTGGGAATTTTTGCTGCCATACATTTCAGGCCTCTCGAGCACGCGCAAGGAACCTGTGTTCTGTTTCTTTCCATGTCTGACGTCAAGAGTCTTTTCCACCCAAAGGCACCTTTGTGAACATCACGGTGAGGCTCCGTTGCCTCCTTCCCCAGCAGGTGGGTCCTCCTAGAGACCCTGAGTCCGCCGCAGCAACTGGATGTCTATCCCTCAGTTAAATCCCTTCATGGAAATCACTGGGAAATCCCTGGCGCCTCCGTTCCCTCTTCCGTAAAATGAGGCAATTTGGCCAATTTGAGTTTGCAAGTTGCACAGAGCTTTGGGGTTATGCCATCCGTCTAGCCAACCCATTCCCAAAGTCCCCAAACAACAGCAGTCGTGTTTCTGCTGAAGAAAAATATCTGAGGAAGCATAACCTTCCTTCACTCCTTAGCCTGCTTTGCTCAACCCCACCCCTGGCCCCGTCACTCTCCAACTTAAAATTTGCCCCTGGTGACCCCACCAAACCCAGCCCCTTGCTGTGCCCCCAGGTCTCTCCCACTCTGGTCCTCTCCTATCTCTCAGGCCCCATTCTCCTGTCACGCAAACCATGTGCACTGTCCCCATAATGCCACAGCACCTCGTAACTCCCTGCTTTTGCGCTAATCTCCATTTCTGGAATGTGCTTCATCACTTTAGCGAACTCGACACGGGGGCACACACACGTACACACGTACACACACACACACACACACACACACACCACTTCTTGTCTGCTCTTGCCCAAGCGACAATTTTAACTAGCCTTTAAGACTTCGTGCCAGCCTTTACTACCCCAGCAAGCCATCCCTGACTGCCCTGACTGGGATGCAAAAGGCTTTTCACATGGTATTTTAGCTGTCTTTTCACTTAACCTCGCTTCAGCTAGACTGTGGGCTCCTTGAAAGTGGAGCTATGACTTTTGCTTCCCTAAGAATGTCACGTGGTATTTGACACATAATTATATTTTGAAAGTTTGGATGGAATGGATGGATGGATGGATGGATGGAAGGATGGATGGGAGGACTGATGGAAGGAAGGACAGATGCTTGCATGGACAGATGCATGAATAGAAAGAAGGAAGGAAGGAAAGGAGGGAGGGAGGAAGGAAACAAGACATAACATGTTACTTCAGGAAAAAATCCGTAGAGAACTAGCTCTATTATAAGAATTTGCAGTGAACGAGTGACAGTGAATGGTGTTCAGAATGGAAATGGAAAATCCAGACAATTTCTCTGGGATTCTCCTTAATGGAACAACCTGGTATGAAGGTTGCCAGCAGATAATTCTGAGGGGAAGCCACCTGGCTGGCAGTGAGGCAAGAGGGTGAACACAACTGACCGCGTGGGAGGTGCAAGCAAAGCCTCCACCCCTTGCAGTAGGCACTGCCTAGACTAAGGCTGCTACGCCTGCCTGAGTCACGGGAGGCGGACATTCCCACCAGTCTCCCTGAGTCACGTCCCCCCGGAGACCATCCAGATTGGCCCCCCACGATGACATACAGAAACCCTGCCTTATCTCCACAGGACAATGCTCTGCTTGTAGCCTCACAGCTGTATTCCAGATGTGCTTCAGAAGGAAAAAGAGCCAGTAAGAATAGATACAAGAATCCGAGGGCGTGATTTCACCAAGAGCCCTTGTTGAGAAGGGAGACTTGTGAATCACCGGACAGAACAAAGAATTTGGAAAGAGCAGGGCTGAGTTTAAATCTCACACGGACAATTAACAACAAAACAATGTGCTGAAGTTTCACTTTGTGTAAAGCAATGTGCTTTGTATCCATTATATTCAGCTATGCAAACCACAGTCCCCATGAAATAGGTACTACTGTCCCTGTTTTCCAGATTACGCCTAGTGAAGGTGGGCAGTGTCCCAAGAACCCACGCTGAGAAGGTGCTGGAGCTAAGACTTGAACCCAGGGCTACCTGACTTCCAAGAGCAGTTTCCTCACGCTCTTAACTGTATGCCCCCCGGCTGCTTCGTCCACCCCATGGCATCAAAAATACCTGACATCCTGGACCAGAGCAATGCAGAAATTCAATAGAGAATGGATGTTATCATTGATACTGGAGAAGATCCAGGGCTTTTGGTACAGCTTTTGTGAATTCCATTCTGGACCTTTCTAACCATTTGGAGTAAGGGGTGGGGCTTAAAGGTGTGATCAACAATGCTCTGTAACTTGGTAAAAAGCTGCCGCAGTTGAAGAACAAAATGTAGGTTTGTGTAGAGCTAGGATGGGTAGACTACAGCCCTCAGGCCAAATGCAGCTCAGCTTCCATTTGGCAAGCAAAGTTTTATTAGGACACAGCCACGTTTCTCTCCCCACAATGGACAAGCTGAGTCCACGAGACAGAAACAGAATGGTCTGCAAAGGCTAAAAGACTTGCTTTGGCCCTTTACAGAAAAAGGTGGCCACTCCTGTTCTGCAGCAAGTGCAGCCCTGGCCAAACCTTTCATTCACAGGCCCACCCTATAACTCCCACTCTCTCTGAAGCCCGGTCACCCCGAGGCCGGGTTCTGATTCCCTGGGTCTCCACTGCTTGACACCCGTCAGGCAAGTCTGTCTGTGCTCCTGGCTCAGCTTCCCCTCCCACTTCCCAGCTGAGCCGCACTATCTGTCCTGGTAGACAGGAAATGGCCATCTAATCATCAACCGAGTTCCCTAGAGGGAACCGAGGACCAGATTCCCAGTCCACCCCCTTTATTTTACACACAGGAAATGGGGACCTGGCGCTTGACTGGTCCCTCTCTCCATCTCCTGCTGTCCCGCCTCTTGGCTCCAAGCTCCAGAGGGGGCACCCGAGGTTGGTGAGCCTCTTCAAGTGGGGCTCCCAGACCCCCTTATCAACACCGCCTGGGGTGATTATAAAAGCAGCCTCCTCCCAATACACGCATGCTTGTGCACAAAGACACACACACACACACACACACACACACACACACACACTCACACACACACACACAGTGACCTTTTGGCAGTGGAGCCCAAGGCTCTTCACAGCAAGTCTGAGAACACAGTGGCAGGTGTTGCAATCACCTCCGTTGCTGTGACCCTGTTTCTCCCACCCTGGCAGGTGGCACCATCCACGCCTGCTTCTACTTCTTATCTTCTTTGTTTGGGCAGCTCTGTTGAGGTGGAAGGATCGTGAGCTCTGGTCCCAGAGGACCTGGGGTAACTCATCCACAGAGAACTGAGTCCCTCCTTTGAGTCAGCCCTGCTCTGGGCACTACAGACCCATGACCTCATTTCATCTGAGCCTCAGCCTCTTCACCTGTCAAATGGGGCGATGACCTGCCACTGGGGGCGATAGTGAGAGTTAAGTGTTTGTGAAGGTGCTTTGTAAACTGCAAAATCCTCTGTAAATGTTAGCAAGAAGTGGTTGTGTCTCTGGTTTCTGTGTTAAGAGTTAGCTGCGCCTGAAATCCAGTGTGGAGCTTAGAATTTGGCATGGATTTCATAAGAGGAAAGGCCTTATAGCCTTTGTGTTGCAACCAACATGAATACTGGAAAAATAAATAACTGAGAAACATAGTCTCTCTCTTCAGCTCAATAAAAATGCCTCTGTCTCATGCCATGTGGGAGGATGACTTCTCACCATGAGGCCCTGGAAGTTTCAGTAGTGGATGGAACAATGGCCCCCAAAGAGGTCCATCTTCTAATCCCTGGAAACTGTAAATATGTTAGGTCACATGGCAAAGGAAAACTAAAGTTGCAGATGGAATTAAGGTCGCTAGTCAACTGACCTTAAAATAGGGAGAGTGTCCTGGATTACCCAGCTGTGTGCAATCATAAGGTCCTTAGAAGTGACAGACAGCATGCAAGGGAGCTCTGACCACGGAAGAACGGCCCGAGAGCTACAACACTGCCAGTTTTGAAGACGAAGAAAGGAAGCCACAAGCCAAGAAATGTGGGCAACATCTAGAAGCTGGAAAAATCAGGAAACTGATTCCCTCCCAGGGCCTCTGGTAGGAATGCAGCCCTCCTGACACCTTGATGTGAGCCCAGTGAGACCCTGTGTGAGAATTCAAGCCTACAGAACTACAGCACAATAAGTGGGTGTTGTTTTAAACCGCTACATTTGTGGCGATTTGTTACGGCAGCAAATCACACAGCTTCTATTCAGGGAACTGGCAGCTGCAGTCTAGTGAGAATGGCTTCCAATCTGCTGATGTGTCAGGCCAAGAACAGCCCAGTAAACCTCCACCAGGAATCACTTCCCCTGAACCATCACGTCCGTCCTGGGATGATCGCTGGCCATTTGGGGATGGCGGTGAGTGACGTGTTGCCATAACCAGACTGGGAAAAGTCATGGAGCACATGGGGTAGACATCGGCCTTCTCCACCAAGACAGCGCAGCCCAGGCCACAGGGTCCAAGCTCATCAAGGACTAAGAGGAAGGATAATCTCAAACATGGGGGCTCTTCCTCTGTCATGTTGCCTCTAGTTTCAGCTACTACCTGGTGGGTGATAACTATATGCCTGTGAGTATATTTGGACAATTGAAAAGCTTTCATTGAATAATAAATGAATGAGTCTCCACTCTGTATGTCAGAATAACCTCTATCAGAGCTCTGTGGCCTTTCCCACAACCTCGCATGGCTCAGTAACAGCGGTCCAGGGAGAGAGGGGGAACCTACCACACCCCAATGGGTCCTGACTGGTGTTGCTGGTGGCCGAGACTTGGTGGAATCCTTCCAAGCACCCAAACTGTGACCTGGGAGAGGTGCCAAAGTGGTCCCCTTGGAGGAATTGGATGAATGTGTCTGCTGGGAACGTCTTGGAATTCAGATGAAGCTGGAATTTTCCACTTTGGATCAGATCTGCAAAGCGCCCAACGAGATCCTTGCCCACCAAGGCTTCCTCTGCAAGACACAAGATGAGGCAGGAGTGTCATTGCTCCTGCAAGGGTCAGGGAGGATCCAGGAACAGAGCCACCCAGCACATCCACAGCGAAAGGAGACATAGGCCTTTGCCAGTGTCTCATTTTACAGAGGGAGAAACTGAGACCCAGAGAAGGGGATTGATTGACCCAAAGATACACAGAATCAGAAGCACAGCTAGGACTCCAAACCAGATCTCCAGCTCCTGTCATTTCTGTGGCAGCAATGTGACCCCCACTGGTATAGGATATCATGACTTCAATCACTCGTCTAAGGTACACTATCCAGATACACGACTGTCCCAACCTTTGCCAAGCCACCATCCCTGAGCCTCAGTTTCCCCATCTGAAAAATGGGGCTAGGAATGCCCCTCTTGCAGTTGGTGAGGATTACAAGAGAGAACGTGATGGGGCCGATCAAAGGGAAGGCAGAGCCTCCGTCTCAGGTTCAGCTAAACGCTGAGAAGGCCTCCAGCTGTCGAACTCCAAGTGTTTCCCAGGAAGAAAGCAGATGCGTGAGCACTACATCTGGAGCTGGGGAGCGTCCCAGCACGCAACGAACATTCACGCCACAACGGCTACTGTAAAGGCAGCCCCAGGCCATGGACGCCAGGAATAAACATCTCATCCATTTGCAGCTTCAAACATACCCAAATTATGCCGGCTGTTTCCAGAGGAAAAAAAAAGTGACCCTTAATTCATAACGCTACTGGGGGGAGATGGTAATTAGGGTCACAGGCACTGCAGAATGTCTGAGATACAGTCTGCCTCCTGGGTTACACTGTGGCGTTGTCTACAAGTTCCCCCTCATAGAACAGAGGTCAAGCTCCGGCCAGCCCCGACCCTCGGCATTTGGCCACCAGACAGTGGAAGAGGAAGTGGAGAAGCTTCCACCCTCTGGTCAGAAGCCCATGGGTTATGTCCCACCCTGGTTCAGAGTAACGATCGTAAGATTCACTCTGCTTCTCCTTAGATCTTTCTACTCTCGATTCATCCATATCATTACCACTCCATTTTAAATAGTGTTAATAATGGGTTTAAACAGTGTCAGTGGTCTGAGACATTCTCTGTTTGGAAGTAGGCAGGACATAAATTATAAACCAATGGAGACGCCCTCACCCCGCCCCACCCTCCCCTACTTCACACCTGTCTTCCTTCTCTGTGCCCAGAAAACGAAGATGAGAATTAGAAAAGGTTCACAAAAGCGCAGTCGGGTGATATTATGTAGCTCTAGTCAGCTATGGACCAGAACTCTATTGCTCTTTATAAACTTCTCAGGAACTAGCCCCTCCCACTAGCCCCTTCCTCCCACGGGAACCCTCCCATGGTTCCCTCCCTGAGCCCCACAGGAAGGCGCTGGGGCTGCAGTAGCTCCATCTGATGGATAGGAGCATTGAGACCCAGCGAGTCTGTGCACCTTCACGGCAGCAGTGCGGGAAAACATACCAACGTCACGCAGATCCGGGAGAGAGGCGGGTGGGACATCCTCCAGCCGCAATTTCCACGTGACATTGGCTCCTAACCGCTCCCCACTCAGACACTCCACCCGCACCGTGAAGTCGTCACAGACGGGGATGGAGACAGGGGTCCCAGCCGTCTTCACCTGCATGGAGACACGAGCTCAAGAACACGGAGCAGGGAGCCAGCATTGCCGAGCCCGCGCCAGGCACTTAAACTGGCTTATGTTACTGTCAGAGGAGGTCGTGCAGAGGTCGTGACCTCCCTTTGACCCGGGAACTGGCCCCAGGCAATCAGAGCTCCTGAGCCCTCCCCTGTCCTCAGAAGGTCTGCTCTACACCCACCACCTGTCCCCAGTGGGAGCTGTTTGGGAGGACACAGCCTTGAGAGAGCTGGAAAATGAGGTTCCAGGTTCAGAGAGGTTGAATCAGCTGCTCAGGTCACACAGCCTGCAGGCAGAGGTGTAAGCAGAGTAAAAGCCAATGTAAATGGGAAAAGAATTTGAAAGAGAATAGATACACATATATGTAAAAATAAAATAAACTACAAAGAAAACAAATATACTTAGAAAAATAAAGATTTAAAGATTCTCAAAAAATTAAAAGGGCACAGACACACACACACACACACACACACACACACACACACACACACACACAAGAAAGCCTAAACACTCCGAATTCACGGGGCTGTACTTCATTGGAGAAACAACTTCTGCCGACGACTCGGCCAATGTCCTCACAACACCTACATCCAGCAGGACATGACCCTCCCTCCCGGGAAGCAACAGCTCCTCCATTGTGACAAGGCCTGGCTTCTCCTCCCAACCTGAGCACGGCCCTCAGTGCCCCCTGACCGTCTGCAGGGCAGGGCAGTGGTGGTGCCTGGTTAGCCTGGGGACAGTGCTGGGCAGGGGCCGGGGTTCAACACAAGCCCCACTGGGCCCTCTTCCCATCGTGCTCTTTCAAAAGCAACATCCCAAGAGCTTCTATATCAAGCCCCAGGGGGTGTTAGTTTATCAGAAGCTTGGGCATCTAGAGGTGAATGAGAAGGTTCTGTGTAAAAGGAAGGGTCTGTGAAGGACATCTGTCCAACCTACGATCCAGAGTCGATCTGGGCCTTGGCTGTCAGCCTGCTGCACGAGAGACCTTGACCACCTCATTCAGGGTCCAGACGATGCCCTCTCAACACAGGCTTGGGCTGCAGGAGGTCATTCAACATGAATGGCAGGTCAAGCCACAGACTGGTACCAGGCACCTACTATGTGCCGTGCACCCCATGACGCCCAGGGTGCAGGTGCGCCAGTGGACGTGGGGTTCGTGCCGCTGTCACTGGAGGAGAACTGCTGTGTGCCAGGTACCTGGCATTCCCGCGAGGCAATGCACACACTTTCTGAACATCCTCCATTATTCAGGCCCTGCGTGGAGCGCTTTAAACATGTTAGCTAGTTTAGTCTCCAAAACAGGCCTGTGGAGTCAGAACTGTCATTACCCCACGTTACAGATTGAATTAGCTTCAGAGAGGCTGAGGGGCTGCTGAGCACCAGTGTATTACTGATGAAAATCTGTCCTGGCCGCTGTAACTAGTGTCTGGCTTTGTTTATCTCCGATAATCCTCAGTGCCTAAAACCATGCTTGGCCTGTAACAGGCACCCAAACACTTGCTAAATGGAAGAATGAAGGAGGGAGAAAATGAGTGAAAGAATGAACAAATTTGGTGTAGTGAGAGTCTAGACTTACTCCGTAATGTGAAATCTCGGGCAACTTACTTACTCTCCATGGGCTTTAGTTAATTCACTTACCAGTCAAGGGCTAATGATACCCACTGAGCAGGGTGCTGTAATCATTAGCGATAAGGAAAGTAGAACTTGCAGCCTGGCACCAGGAATACAACCAGTGCTCACTAACCCATAAATATTGCTGATACTGCTGTCAAGTGCCTTTCTTTAGATAAAAGGGGGCAAGATTTGTTTCTCTTTGTTTTAAAATCAATACTCTTTGTATTTGGTTTTGTGAAAATGTGTGTTCTCCGAAATTCTTAACATGAGGTGCTAGAAATGAGTTGCTCTGATGAGACAGCAGCCTTTGAGCAGAACGAGGACTTATTTAACTGAGTAACTTTTAAAGACTCCCTCTGTGAACGCTTGGGACTTCAAATCACCAAGTCCTTGCCTATTACACAGCTAAAAACTCTTTGGTAACCATGTCTCTCCAGTTGGCATGTAACATTTTCCTTCCAAGGAGGATCCATGATGCCTCCTCACAGATTTAAGGACCGGCCCGGCATAGCAGCTCAGAGAGCGTGTCGCAGCACTGCAGCCTCCCTGCCCCATTCCCAGGCTCTTTCTTCATGGGTGGGGACAGTACCATATGGTGACCACAGCTCTGTCCTCACGTCAGCCGGCCTGGCTCTACCATTTCCCAGCTGTGACTCTGGCCAATTATTTTTACTCTCTAGTAATAACACAGTAACAATAATAGGGCTCCAGTGAGGATCGCATTAACTAACCCATGCTAAGGGATGCACAGTGCCTGGCACAATCTAAGCACTCAGCACGCATTTGGTTTGCTATCTTTATGCAGAAAGAATGGCCAATGATGAGATGGATACCAGATCCGCCTCTGCCTCTATGTCATTAGCCTTGTCTGAGTTACTTTCTCATCCTGGGCCTCAGTTTGCCCATTGGTAAAAGGACCGTGGGTTGAACTGTAAGTTCATTTGAAATCTGAGGTTCTCTGCCCGGTGACCCTCAGCTCAGTCCAAGCCCCCCTTGTGGGGAAGGCCAGGCACATACCTGGATCTGACAGAAGCCGCGGGCTGTGAGCTCATCTAATAGGAAATGCTGGAAAGCTGGCAGCAAGCCTGTGTAGTCGGCGTGGCACACCTTGCCCGGCGGGAGCTGGAGCTGGAGCTGCCCTTGGGTCCAGAGAGTCTGCCACAGCTGGGGCCCTGCAGACAAGCACCAGAGGTCAGCAGACAGGGGCGGAAGAGCTGTGGGATTCTTTTCTTTGTCTTGTTTGGTTTTTCCTCTAAAAAATAACCCTTCTTCATTTAGCTTGGAGCCCACAAGCACTGCCATCTTGCTTGTCACCCTCTGAGTCTAACTACTTCCTAGCATGCCGGCTCGTCTCAAATTACTTCGCACCCTCACAGCAAACTCAGTCCTGTCTCAGCCTCTAAACCAGGCTGCTTTACATTTACATGGGACCTGGACATTCTTGTTGGAAAATCTTCCACTTGCACTCAAACAGGGCCACTGCACCTGGTTTGGCCAGTTAAGAGTTTCACCACAGCCTATGTGAAAGGCTTTCTCTAAGGCTGCTCAGTGCACAACCTGCACAGTCGTACACAGCAGCCCTGCACTCCACTTTAGGAGCTCAGGACCTGTGCCTCTCTTCTCCCAAGTCCCTTGCTCAGTCGTGACCAGTCTGGTCTTAATTTCGGCTCAGGCCACTCTGTCATCATCCAGGGAAATAGGCCACGTATTTGTCCAAATCATATTTTGAAATTTTTCTGGATAGTATTCTCTCTTTCAGAATGCTTTACGGCAAATACTGTCCTTTGATGCTCTACCAGCCACCCAGAGCCTTGTGACAGTCAGTCCCAGGATCTGGGTCTCCCTCCTGAACACCCCTCCCGCTGCCCTGGGTGGACCCAGCGCCGGTCCCCGAGTCCGCCCCCGGCCTGGCTGTGAGTAACCACGGCCAGCCTTTGCCAGGACGGATGCAGTCAGAGCCTGATGTGGCCTCACAGCCATGTGCATGTGAAAGTGGGTTTGCTATGAGAACAGGAGGAAGGAGCTCTGCCCATATTTAAATACGGCCCAGGCCCACAGTGATCAGAAAGGATGCCATACCCCGGAGCTCCAGATTGGACCTGGGGGCAGGGCTGGCGTGGCAGTGTCACTGTCCCTCTCAGAGGCCGGACCAGCAGCTCTAAGCTTGCCAACACCATAGTAACCAATACGGCCAGTGGATCACCTGTATCTTGAATGCAGTCCTGTATCCAAGAGCCCAGAATGATGGCAGGTGTCTCAAGGGGCACATTGCTCCAGAGAAGCCACAAACAGCGCTTCCCCCCCAGGGGTCTGGGAAGCACATCTGCTCCTTCTAGAAGAAAATGCTCCATTGGGCCTTCTCTCCTGCTCTGATGCCACCTGGCTTACGGTGGACACGCTACACTCGGGTGGGGAAAATGAAGGCCTCGGCCCTGAGTCCTGAGAGGGAGCGGGGCACCGGGCAGCCCTTCCTGGGGGCACTCACGCTGGCAGGCACGGGGCTGAGGGGGCTGCGACTCCCAGCGTCTCCTCTGCAGGCTACACAGCAGCGGCCCTGGCGGGAAGGCACTCCGGTAGCCCGGGCGGCACAGCAGCTGGCACCGCTGCACGGCAGCCCCTCCTGGGCCTGAGGCTGGCGCGCACAGGAGGGCCCCGCCGGCCACATCCGACACGTTGAAGGGCAGTGGGCACTGCGGGCCTAGGAGAAGGAAAGGGACAGCTGTGAGCACCTGCCCAGCGCCGGGGCTGAGCACTGCCCCCCTCACTGCCGCTCACTCGCACGGGGGCCCCCGTCCTCCCTTCCCTCAGGCCAGCCTGGGCCTGCCCCCACCCTGCCCCGCCCTCCGCCTGGCCGAGCCCATCCTCTATCGGTTTTATCACACGCCTGAGCAGGGCTGACTCTCGTTCCTCCACCACCAGCTCAGGCCCTCTCGAGCTTCTTCCCGTCTCTTCCATCTCTAAGTCCCATTCCCAGCCAGTCTCCTCCACCTCAAGGCCAACGGGTCCAGAGCTCAGTGTCTGCTGCCCACACCCGCTCTGGCTTCAGCACCCCGAGCTCAAGGCCTGGCACCTCCAGCCAGGAACATGGCAGCCAAGACGGTCCCACCTCCTCTGCCCATCAGCTGAAGCAGTGGCTCACACCTCCTCGACTTCTCTTCATTTCCACCGCACTTCCTTCATTTAGACATTCGTCATCTTCTTCCTGAACGGCTATCGAAGCTTCCTCGCCAGCTCCCCGCATTTGGGCCTCATCCCCTGCCCTTCTGCTCCCGTGTCCAATCCAGTCCCCACCGCCGGCAAAGAAATGGAGCTGGACTTGGCTCTCAAGACCCCCCGAGCGCCTGCTGACCCAACTCCCTCTCTCTGCTCTGGTCTCTTCCAGCCCCATTTTGCCCCATAGTTGTCGTTCCCTGACCGTAGGCTGGTTGCACACCCATGCCCTTCCCTCTGCCTGCTCGTCTGCCTAGAAGTTTTCTTTACAGGTCCTCAGTTATCAGCTCAACCCCTCAAACTGTCTAACCCTTCCATGGTTCTCCCAGGCCAACTTAGGCCTCCTTTCTCTAAGCTCTCAGGCCACTTGGAGTAGACCACCAACCCCCCCTCACCGTGTTATCAATTATTCAAGACTCTATCTGCATTCTGGTCTCCCCACTGGATTGAGCTCCGAGAGGAAAGAGGACCCCTTTCCTCTGTTCACCCAGGCCATGGCACAATGCTGACCCAGAACACAAGCTCCATGAGTATGTGTTAAATAGTGGGTAACTAAGTAAATTAAAGGACAGACATACTCCGTGCGACAATTTCACACCTGGCTAGAGGTTTAGTTCATCATCTGACCGAAGCATAGCCTTGCTGCCTGCATATGTCTGGCTTTAAAATCTGCAACCCACATGTGACTCAGGAGTACTTGGGGGCCTCACAGATGGAGAATGACCCATTTTGATCTCCAGGGGGCAGCCTGGGTCTTCTATCTAATAAAGACGATGGCCTCTGGCCAAAATTTTGCACTGTAATTTGAGGGCTTATTGAGTTGGCTCTTACCAAGTACCATGTATACGCTGGGGATGGGAAGCCTGTGGGCTATGGGGCCAGCCTGTGGGCTATGGGACCAGCCTGTGGGGCCAGCCTGTGGGCCAGCCTGTGGGCTATGGGGTCAGCCTGCAAGCTTTGAATCCTGGCTCAATCATTTACTAGTTGAGCCCCCTAGAGCAAGTTAATTACTGTCTCTGTGACTCCGTTTTCTTGCCCATCAAATGGTGAGGATAGCAATAGTGCCTACCACCTAGGGATGGTGTGAATCAAAATGAATTAAGGCATGTAAAGAGCTCAGAGGAGTTACTGGCAGCTAATAGATGGTCATTAATGTTAGCTATTATTAACAATAACAACAAGCGTAATACATTATTGCCTGACTGGAAATTATAGGATGTGAATTCACCCTTTCAGAGCAATGAAATAGCATTTGATGCACCATGAGGGTAAACTTCTGAGAGAAATAATAGCTGATATTTACCACGAATTTTAGAGGCTGTTTAACTCTGTCATGATCAATACTTAACTGGACCTCACTCAAAATAGCCCTAGGAAGCAGGGATCCCCGGTTTTATCATCCCCCTTTTACAGATGACGAAACTGAGGTTTGAGGATTTGGAGGGACAGAGCCAGGGCTTGAGTGCTGGTTCTTTGAACCGAAGCACTATCCCAGCAGGGAAAGGCCCTTTAGTCTGGCGCTGCTGAGGGATGGAAGGGTGCTCCTCCCTGGGCTCCCCGGCTCCCCGGCTCCAGCATACCCTTTCCAGAGCCCGCAACACTCGGTGTTATAATGGCTCGCGGACGTCTGCCAGGCCCCGGCCCTATCTCTGGCTTAGACAGCGGGCTCGCCAGGCCGGGGGAGGACTCCACCCCTCCGTGCTGAGCGCGGGATTGTGCACAGCCCCACACATCTCTGAGCCTCCGCGTCCGACCTCTAGGATGGCGATAAAGGTCCCTGGCACTTCTGACCACCAAGGCGGGCCAAGTACAGGAGGGAAGGTTTGGGGCACCTGGAAAGCCAGAGCACCGCTGAGTTGTGACCTCTCACGTGGGAGGGCGCCTGGGCCCCGGGCCGAGGACCTGCGAGGGGCTTCCCACACCAGCAGCCAGGCCCCCATTGGCAGCCAAGGCCACTGAGGCTGACGAGGCCAAGCTCCTCCTCACGCCAGGCAGAGCGGAACTGGAACCTGCGTGCCCCCGCATCTCCAGCCCACGCTCTTTCCTCTGTCCTCCCAGGCTTCCTGCAACTACTCGGCCAGGCCCCTCTCAGGACTCACGCAGGATCCCCAGCTAGACCCGTATGTGGGCCCAGAACTGGCTCTCATCCTTCCCGTGGGACCCCAGGGAAAACCCCTCACCATCTGAACCTCCAATACCACACCTCTATTTAAAAACCACTGTGCGGCCCTTGGTATGTGCCCGGGATACTGTTAAGAGCATCACCAATACCAACTCCTTCAATTCTCCCCACAAAGCTGAGGGGTAGGTCCCACTATCCTCATTTCCCAGATGCCAATGCTGAGGCACACTGAGGGTAAATATCTTGCCTGTGACCCGAGAGCTAGGACACGGCACAACCGGACCCCAGAATCTATGTTCTCCACGAGTGTGCCAGGCGTGTGTGCATGTGTGTGTGAAAAGCGAGGTATCAGTGAGGGAATGTGCACATGTGAGCCCCTGGTGCACAGAGTAAACCTCAATAAATGCAGGTTCCCCTCCAGGTCCTCAGGATGGCTCTGTACCCTGGGGCTCTTCTGGTTCCCCTCCATGGCCTTTTTTGGGAGTGGGTCAGTGAGTGCTTTGACTTGGCTGGGAAGGCATCTCCTCCTGGGGTCTCCGCGTCGTCTGAGACACAGACGTTCCTCTCGCCAGCGTCTCACCCTGCCCAGCCGACCTGCTTTCCCACGGCCTTCCTCCCAAGTTTCACTGAAATGCAGACTCCCTGGCTATGGCATGACTCATCCAGCCTCCGTGGTTGGGGAGGAGGGAAAAAGGAAGAAGTATGGAAACTGACGTGAACTGAACACCCACAGCGGGCCAGCATGGAGAGGGCACTCTACCTCCTTAATCTCACGCAGTCCTTCCAAAGGATAACTGCATCATTGCCATTTTAGAGGCTAGGAGAGCGAAGCCTCAAAGCAGCTGAGTGGCTTGCCTGGGGCACGTGCTGGTGACTGGACTAGAAACCGGATCCTGCTTCCAGCCCCTCATACAGGAGCTCGTGCACACGGCGCATTTACTGCGTGCCAGGGCCGCCCAAGCATCTCCCAAGAACTGATTTCATCTTCACAGCATCTCTGTGAGGCAAGACTGTTGTCACCCTCATCCCACAGGTGAGGACCCCGAAGAAGCGGGACCTTAAATTTCTGCCCTAAGTCCTATAGCAGCAAGTGGGGAGCCAGGCCTGGCCCTGGAGGCTGCCCTCTGAGCCACCAGGTGAAGCTGTTTAGAGACTATTTGAATTAATCTTAACGATGACTCTAAGAAATAGCTATGATTTCCCATGCCCATTTCACAGATTGGGAACCTGTGGTCCAGAGAGGTTAAGGGACTAGCCCAAGGTCACCCGCAAGGGAGGTGGCAGAGCTGACACTCAGGTCTGTCTGTCTGGCCCCTACATCTGAGCTTTCTCCACCACGCTCTGCAGTAGGTCAGCAGGAAGGGGCTTCGTTAGCGCTGGCTGTTCCATTTGCCAGAGGTGTGGCTTTCGACATATTAACGAGCTTCTGTGAGTCCCAGTTTTGCCATCTGTATAATGGGGAGTAGGACTGTTCTATTTACCTGCATCGCTGGGAGGCAAAAATGGGATAAGTAATGTGAAAAGCACATTTTAACAGGTAAATCTCTGCACAGGTAAGTTATTATCGTGGAATCCTGCAAGGCCAAGCCGCATGGAGTCTTCTCAGGCCCCAGAAGAGCTGTGCTTCCGGACCTGTTCCTGCAGGAGACACATCAGGCTGTTTCCTGGGTCCCAAACAGTGCAGACCACTCTTAGATGCCCTGCAAGTTCAACGTGCGTGGCGTCCGACCCTAAGGCTGCCACATCACTTCTCTCGGCAGCATCTGGCAGGGAGCTCTACTCATAAATACCCACTGAGCACCTACTATGTTCCCTGCATGATGGAAGCTGCTGAGGCCCTTGAAGCAGGCCCCGTACAGAGAGGGGGAGTTGGGGGCTTGGGAGAAAAGGCGTGTGGTGAGAGCCGTGGGCACACGCCACAGGTTAGGGTCAGGTGAGGAAATGGACAGAAGGGGACAGAGACCCACAAAGAGAGCAGGTGACTCTTCCTTCCCACCCTTCCTTTGAAGAGACCCCCTGTCTCTTTACAATATAAATATAAATTTACAAATATAAAAATTCTCTTTACGCATAGAAATCACTAGACCTAATTAAATGTGTCCGCAGTTCCAAAATGTTGCTTATAGACTGCAAAAGTTAAAAATAAGGCAACAAAACAATAAGGACAGCAAAAGAAAGGCAATTGCAATAAAATTAGTATTTAGTACAATATCCCTCGACCCTGCCAGACCCAACATCCCAATTTGTAATAAATATTTTGCAATGTCTTCATTTACTGTTCTGAAACGAAAGTCACAGATAATGTAACCTACCTGTGCCCATAAATTTTAGCGTGACTGCAATGTCCTGTGACTTGAGTATATAGGAGGAATGAAAGGTAAGTAACTGATAATTAAATAATATTTTAATAAGTAATAATGTATTTCAATAGTATAATATATATTCATAAGAGATATGTTTCAATATCTGATATCCAAATGATTTTTAAACTAGAAATAAAAATAAACAGATCGACACCTCCACGGACTCCTAAAGCTCCCTGGCTGGGATGGACCCGCCCACACTGAGATCCTGCTGTGTGTACCCTCCTCTCCACTCGAGGATGGGGAGACCAAGACCCGGCACCCCTCAGCAGGCCTGAGCTTTGTGAGGCGCCGGCTCAGGAGGTCCCTGCACGGGCTCTCCTTGGTTTGAGCCCCAGGGCTGGGCATTGGTACAAAGCAGACGCAGTTTCAGCATCACGGGAATCAACTGTGACCACATCCCTCTTGCGGTTCCCTTGTCTCCCTTCCTGTCCCCACTGTCCTGGCACCTTTGGAGTCCCCCCAACCCCAGGCGGGACAAAGGAAGAGATGAGCAGGACCCCACCAGCCCAGGGAGCCCCTCTGCAGCATCACCACTTACTCTCACAGGCCGGCTGGCTCCCAGCCACGCGGGTCCCAGGCACCTCCTCTCCGCTGCCCAGGACACACCAGCAGCTGCCCTGGGACGGGTCGCATTGCACTGGGGAGAAGCCTCCATCCTCCGCCGTGCAGGCTGGGGCGTAGCCAGGGCTGGCTCTCCTGGAGGGAACTCCACTCTGGAGCACTTCACAGAGGCTCGGGCCTTGATGCAAAGACAAGCCCTATGGGCTCTTTGCCCGTGAAGCTGCCATAGCCCTTGTCACCACCCACCACCGACTGCCACCTGCCTGCAGGGCCCCAGGGTCTGGGGTGCCTCCCCACTGGGGTGTTGAACTAGGACAGGGCAAAGCCTGGGCCTCGCTCAGGTCTGTACTCCCCTATCTGCTCCATACACACACACACACACACACACACACGTGAGCAACCACAGTTCAGATGATAAGGGCGACAACAGGAGATGTGCAGGGCAGTTTAGGAGTCCGTAGGAAGGTAGTGAACTCCGCTGTGGAAGGGGGAGGCCCGCAAAGGCTTCCTGGAGGGACCTATGGGTGGGCTGAGTAAGACTTAGCCAGCTGGTAGCGGGAGGGGTGGGAGGTTTGCAGAGGCTGAACCAGAACACATTAAGGCCCCGGGGGAAGAGAGTGTCTGCCTGCTTGAAACGTCTGACTACAGTCTATTACACCTGGATCTTGATGCTGAGATGGAGAAACAAGAGAAGCAAAAGAAGTTACAGGAGCCACACACACAGGGGCCCATGAGCCACAGCAAAGAGCCTGGCCCTAAGGACCATGGGGAGTGTCGATGGGTTCCAGGCAGAGGAGGGACATAAACACGTCTGCACTTTACAGACATCGTCTTGACCTCACCGTGGAAACCAGACGGCGGAGCCAGGCTGGAGCCTGTGGTGGCATCCGTGCTGCACAGCTGGTCCCCCATGAAAGCACCAGTGCCCACTTTAATAGGGACCAGCGCTGGTTTGCGCCTCTAGTTACGAAGCACAGTCCCAATCCCTGCTGTGTGTATTTCTCCCAAGAACCCACTGAAGTGGAGGAATATTGTCCCTATTTCATAGGTGAGAAAACTGAGGCACAGTGAGGATAGAGGCTTGCGCAGCTCTGGAAGTGGCTGAGCTGGGACGTGAAGCCCCAGCTCTTGGGGCTCCACACCCGGTGCTCATAGGTGGGGTAGGGGGTAACGGGGGAGGAGCCATACTTACACTGGGCACTGCCGTTTGTGCCAGGCGGTGTGCCCTCTCCTGAGGCCGGGTCCACACACCAGGTGCTGGCCTCTGACACCTGCAGCCTGGCAAACTCTCCTGTCTGAGACAAAGCCGAGGTCGTGTCACCAAGGGCAGGTGATTTTGTAGCTGATAGGTCGGCAGCCAGATGTCAAGAATGTTCCTTCAGAACCACTGGGGATGGTTTCTCCAAGTGGAAGGGGTGGGGGGAGGTGCTGTCCTCTTCCAGACCCTCTACATACATTATTTGAGTTGGTGATTATAACAACCCCATGAGACAAGAACCACAGTTAACCCATTTTAGGGCAGGCGAAACTGAGGCTCACTCAGAGAGGGAAAGTGACAGAACAACATCCCATAGGTTGGGGAATGGCAGACCTGGGCTGGGCCTAAACCCATCCAGCCCCAAAGCCCAGCCACTCTCTTGAAATAATGCCCCCTATTCCAGAAATGATTTTCAGCAAGCATCCCTCGGAGAAAGGGAGTCTGTAACACCTGTAACAGGGAATAAAGAAAAGGTAAAAGGCAGCCACCCAAACCCTGACCGGGGCCCCTGTCTCCTCGGCCTGCCCCAGGGCCAGCTGGGGGATGCTGGGAAAGCTCCTTCGATTCACTGGGGAGAGTTTCCTCATCTAAAAAAGAAGGAGGTGGGACTAGATGGACCCTTGAGCACGTTCCTTCTCAGAACCCTTGATGGAAGAAAACATCATCTCTCCTGAGCGTGTGTAACAGCAGGTGTCAGGAGAGGGCAGCTCCCCCAAACTTCCTGGTCGTCACTGGAGGTTTCCTTGACTTTTCTTGGGCACTTGTTCGTTTATACTCTGCTGTGCCATGTTCACAGACAAGAAATGACCATCATAACAACACCTGACATTTACAGAGAACATACCAGGAGGCCACCCCCTCCCTGGGGGTGTCATTCAGTCCCTGGGAGGTAGGGAGCCCACTGTCCTCATTCTACTCAGAGAGGCCCAGAGAAATCAGGTGATGCACCCCTGGGCGCACGGCTTTTTAGCTACACAGGTAAGAGTCAAAGCCAAGCAAAGGTTTGAGAAAACATGGGATAAAGACTTAAAATTGAGAACACTTTAGCCATTAACGTGACTTTTCTTCGGGAGTTGGGTCCAAGGCATAGCCATCCAGTTTGGGCAGTGGACGTCTTGGGTCCTGTTTCCTGGCACCTGGGTGCTCCAGGAGACAGGCTGGAAAACCACACGATCAGAGGTTCTCTGGGACCTGCTCTGAACCCCTTTTCCCTCCATCAGAGCTGTGGTTTCTGCCTCTCCTCCTCCATGGGTGAACTCGCCACCCCACCCCTGATGATGGAGCAGACTCTCATTCCAGTGGTAGGGGGCTGTCAGCCAAAATAAAAGATTAAATTTCTATATAAAACTCCATCATAATTGGGGTCCATGTTTACAGCACCAAACAATAATAATAATGAGGAATAATAATAAGGAAACTTTTGCTCAGTAATTTGCAGTTTCACTAACCTCTACACTGCTGATTTCATCTGATTTTCTTGGAGCCCCTTGGAGCCTAGCAGAGTGGGTGGCGGTGTTCCTATCACCCCTACTTCAGGGAAAGGGGCCTGAGGCACAGAGATTTCCATCATTTGGCACCTAAGTGGTTGATTCCAGCAAGAAGCTTTTCTCTAAGAGCTTTCACATCAGTCACTGCACTAAACCATGACAACCCTCCACGGAGCTGCGGAGGGAAATATATTACGTCCCCATTTATGTTGAGAAGCTAAAATGTGATGAGCGTGGCGATGTGGCAAATGGCCTCAGAAACTGTACATGTGTAGATTATTTTTCAAAGAGTTTTCATTAAAGATATTTCCTTAGGGCCTCAAAACAATCCTAGCGCTAGGGAAGATTAAAATGTGGCCTGATCTTAGGATAAAACAAAGTACGGAGAAGCACAGAGAAGGTAAGTAAATTACCCAAGTTCACACAGCTAGGGTCAGCCAGGGCTGGGACAAAAACCCAGGTCTAGAACTCCTGTGAGTTTTCGACTAAAACAAATTTATTGAAAACTAGAAAAATTGCCATCCAGGAAGTTCTAGCTTCCCTCTCAACCCTTCCTGGGCCTTCACAGGCTTACCTCTAAGCAGGTTGGGATGAACAGGTCTTTTGGAGATGGGTTTCCTTGGGAACCAGCCTGTTTCCAACTGGAAAGCAGCGCCCTGGCTCGAGACTTCTCACAGCTGGTGGGGCCTGGCAGGGAGAGAGGGGACCTCTTAACAGACTGGCCATGGGTGCCAAGGAAGGGTGGGGAGCCCATGTTGGCCCAAGTGTCAGAGCCGTGCATCTGGGTGGATGGAGGTGCCTTATACATAGAGCTGGAACCTCAGAGAAGAAGCAGGCTGAGATTCTGGGACAAAGACCCACATGGGACGTATCATCTCTGACGTGTAATGTGAGCGCTTGATTGCACGGGTCTGAACTCAGGAGAGAGGCTGGACTATAGACCAGAGGCAACGTGGCTGCTGAAAGTACAGAAGTGGCAGAAACTGCCCAGGGAGCAGGTGCAGCGGGGAGACCTGGGGCTCCCTCTCCCCCTGCAGCTGCCTCTCTCCACCTGGGAAACGAGGAGCACCAATTAGGAAGGGCCAAGGTCAGGGAGAGTCTTCCAGGCCTGGGGACTAGAGGAGGCGTGGTCTGGCTGCCCTCAGGGGCTCGTCTGAAGGGCTGGCCCACAGAGCCTCCCCAGGCTGGGAGTGGGCACCACCCACCAGAGCACCCACCGCCCGGGTCAGGGGGGCTTCTCTTACACTGTGGAATCTGAGGGGAGCGGGCAGCCAGCGAGGTAGGGACGTACTCTCCCTTCCCGTCCACACACCAGCAGTGCCCTGGAAAAGAGCCACAGCCAGAGTTCAGGAAGCGCCCTGAGGGACCTGCCCCGAGTGTCCCGCAATACACACTACTATATATAAAATAGATGACGAATAAGGACCTACTGTACAGCACAGGGAACTCTACTCAATACTCTGTAATGGCCTATAGGGGAAAAGAATCTAAAAAAGAGTGGCTATATGTATATGCATAACTGATTCACTTTGCTGTACACCTGAAACTAACACAACACTGTAAATCAGCTGCACTCCAATAAAAATCTTTTAAAAATTTTAAAAAACTTTCCTTATTTGCATGCATAGCAGTGCCAATAAGGTCCCTCTCCCATCCTCCCATCTGTCTGCCCTCCCCAACATTGTCCACAATCACAGGCCTTAACACCCAGAAACCTCAGCAACCACTCACGTGACCTTTGGGCTGGTAGAAGGCCACTGCTCCCATTGTACAGATGGGACAACCAGAGGCCAGAGAAACTAAAGGACTTGCCCCCAGCCGCCAAACAGGGGCCTAGAGTCCAGCTCACTTGCCCCCCAGGGCCGGGCTCTTTCCTCTAAGTGGTGTCACTTGGCCTCCCCAGGGCGCCCGCCCCCCTCACCAGTTGCGGCGTGGCACTGCACGGGCTCCCAACTTCCGAATGCGTCACACTGGGGCACGTAGGTGCTGGACCGCAGAGGGGTGGATACCCGTGGGGATCTGCCCAGGTGGACACGGAGTCTCTGGTAGAAGTCAAAGGCTGGAGTCAGGAGAGAGGAGCAGAGATGTGAGTGCCTGACTGGCAAAGCCCGGGCCGCGTAGGCTCCATCCTAAGAACAGCCACACAGACCCTGTTTCAACATAGGCAGCCTTTTTATTTATGTGACAAACACTTCCACCCAAAATAGGCTCACTGAGCAGTGGGTAGGCACTCACCAGATTGCCCATTAAAAATAAAAATGTAAAAAAACATAAAACTAAAATGTCAGCTGATGGGAATTCCCTGGTGGTCCAGTGGTTAGGACTCTGTACCTCCACTGCAGGGCGCACGGATTTGATCCCTGGTGGGGGAACTAAGATCCCGCAAGCTGCAAGGCGCGGCCAAAAAAAAAAAAAGAAAAGAAAAGTGTCGGCTGAAGTTTGAAGGAATGGAATCACTGTTACTCCTTCTTCAGGAATTCTCATTTAGAGCTGATCAGGTCAACACAGTGTCTTCAGGCACATGAGATAGCAATGATCACTGATGACACTTATCACACGTTGACTGTGTGCCACGCACAGCTGCGTAGCAGCTACCTTTCCTCCTGCGCCCACCCCTCCCCCTCACGAGGACCTTGGACACTGCTACCAGGTTCTGATGGTCAAAGACACTTTGCGGCCCTCAATCTTTTTCTGCGCTGGGCCTTCGATCCCCATACTCTGCAGGACATGGAGGTTTGCACACCAAGAGCTCCCTCTCCTCTGCAACAGTAGACGTGCCTCTTCTCATTTGCAGGGATGCCAAGGAAAGTGACCAACCCTGGTCCTTCTCTATAGACACTTCCTTTTTTCCCAGTGATGTCAGACATGCAAAATCAGAGCCAGTGGCTTGGTGGAGGGCAACTTCCTTAGCCTGACTTCTGAGGAATATGCCATCATACCATTCAGCGAATAAATCCCTATGGTGCCAACCATTCTCTCTTCCCTTCCTCTAAATTTCCCTCTCTAACCAATGTGGTCACAACTCAAGGGGCATCAGTCCCTCCCCCTCTCTTTGATTACATCATACCCTGCCCATGCACAAAATTTTAAAAAACCGGTTTCCTGCCCAAAGCAGAATCTCCAAGTCTCTAAGGAGCAGAGAAAGAAAGTACCTGGGCCTGAGGGGAGGGAAGGAAGGAGAAGAGAAAAAAAGAGGAGGAAAGAATCAAGGTGGTTAAGCAACATTCTCCAGGTTCCCACTATCTGTTGAGTGCTGTTCTAGGCCCCAGGATATAAAGAATAAGACAGGTGCCTTGTCCTCCCAAAGCGACGGCTGGTGAGCGAGAGAAGCAGGAAACAAAGATGGCTCTTGGGAGACTCTCACATGTGGTTAAGGAAATAAAGACATGCGAAACCCAATGTCAAGGTGGCAGCAGACATGCCAGGAACATGAAAGCAGGGAGGCTCCAGCCTGTGGGCGTGGGCGCTCGTCATCTCAGTACAGATGTGAGGGGAACACTGCTTGGCTGTTTTGTGGCCCAAGCCCAGAGAACCCCTGACAAGGAATCAGCTAAGCTGACAAGGGGCTGGGAACTCGGGTCTGCTTGGAGATGGACGAATCGGTCCTCCCTGCCAAGTTGGTGCGGGGTCAGCGAGAGGACTGCAGGGACATGGGACCCTGCTGCCAGAGCAGGCTGCAGGTGCTGGAGGATGAGATGGGGCCCTGGGATGAGACCAATCTAGGCTCCGAGCCTGGCCATACCAGGCAGCAGGGGCATGGGACGGAGGCCCGGCGGCCAAACCACCAGCATCGCATCCAGGCTCTGCTAGTTATTAATTAGGTGAACTTGGGCGTGCGACTTAACCTCTGTTTCCACATTTGAAAAGAATCAAAGATGGGGATTATAGCATCATTCTCATGGAGCTGTTGGAGGACCAAATGCAAAGATGCGGTAATCTGCTTAGCACAGGAAGTGCCTGGCCAGAGGTACATTTCAATTAGTTGAAACGTTGAGCTGTTATTAGGCCAGAGCAGTGTCAGTCCTCTGAGCATACTTCTGTTATACGCAGGTACTAAGTTGTGCTTTTTGGAATTACTACCTGGATTAGATTCGCTCACATGAGGAAGGTGCTAAACCCAGAAGCTCCTCAGTCAGGAGGGTTCCTCTCCTTTCCCCCTTGGAGGGGTGTTCCTGAATCCTTGGAAATGGGGGGAAGCCTCAGAACATGCCATGGGGGGAATGGGAGCATTTGGGGCTCACATATTTGAACCTTCTAACCAGAACGCTTGGCTTCCTGGTGGGCGGCAGGCACCATCTGCAATACAAAATGTGAAGCCCTGCCCCCAAGGGGCTCTGCTAGAGGATCGGGGGACATCTTGGAGAGGTGTGCAAAATTCCAGCTTTGGCTGGGATCACAAAAAGCCTTTGTCTTTTCCGGAATCCATGGGCCCAGGGAAACCACAGTCCTGAAGATGACTGAAGAGGAACTAATTCAAGCTCTTGCTTCCTCCAAAGAAGGAACAAGAAACCAGAAGCACCGGGCACTCACTGGACAGAGCTGCCAATCGAATGGCATAATCACTCCCGCTCAGAAACTTCTCCAAGAAAGTCTCCCGGGGCAGGGAGAGGCGAGGAAGGGCCAGCTCCTCGTCCGTCAGCTGGATTCCTTTGGCCGCTAGGAAACTCTCTCCCAGAGGGAACCGAGAACTGTTGGAATCCATGACGATCTCTTCTGCTTCCTTAATGAACTGCAGGACACGAAGCTTCACTTGCTCACAAGAGCCAGGACCTAGGGGAGTAAAGACATCACAGACGGATTCATCCACCTCGTGTTGCTCCCTTTGACCCCTTTGAAGTATGTGAGCATGTAGACACACACTCACACACACACACACTCACACACTCACTCACACACACACTCTCTCACTCACACACACACACACTCACACACATATTTCTGCCTCTGCTGTTTCCTTCACCTCAGCTCTTTCCACAACCTGAAATGTTCTTCCTGTTTTGTCTCCACAATTGCATTCACTCAACATTTATGGAGTATCTATTTTGTAAGAAGATTAGTAGTAGTTAATGTTTATTTCATGCCAGGCATTGTACTATGAACATTTACACAAACAATTTAATTTAATTTATTAAACAGCCCAATATGATGTTATTATTATGTGTGTGCTACAGATGACAAACTGAGTCATGGTGAAGTCATATAACTTTAAACAAGCTCCTAGCTGGCAAATAGTTGCTTCAGAATTCCAGTCTAGTCAGTATGACTCTAGAACCAGTGATGTTGACCAGCTGCCTTAAAGGGAAGGATGGACAGATGGATGGATTGATGGATAATAGATGGATAAATGCGGGAATGGACAGATGGATGGATGAGTGGATGGACGGATGGATGTATAGACCATAGATGGGGGAACGGATGGATAAATGAGGGAATGGATGAATGGATGGATGAGTGGATGGATAGATGGATATCAAAAGTTGAAAGAAGGCATTGTAATTTAGTAAAGAGTTATTCTTGTGAAAAGGAAAGAGCATGACTCTCAGAGACCTCTGGGTTCAAATGTCAGCATGATCTCTTATCAGCTGTGTAATAATGTACTTAACTTTTCTGAGCTTCAGTCTTGTGATCTGTGAAATGGGGATAATCAGGGAATCTACGCCATAGGGTTTTTGTAATTATTCTATGAGTGTGGCAGCTGAAGTGGTTGGCACATGTCTGGTACATGTTGTCCTTGAAATTGTTACTACTATAAAAAGCCACCGAGCCATATTTATTTCAATCAATCACACTGAATTCAACAGTGAATGTGTTCAGTAGATTCTTTTGAGAGCACAGGATTACCAGAAACTCTTGACATCTAGGATTTGAAGACATTGATTTCTGTGGACGTTCTTGATCAAAAAATCTATTCTCTTAATCCCACGGATTTGGAATCCCTGAAGCAAAAGTTCACATTCAAAACTCTATGCTTACTGCTCATGTCTTTCAGAATAGACTGAAGATTCCATAACTGGACACTTAAGACCTTTGAAAATCTGGCCCCAATTTACCTTTAGTCTCTCCTTCTATAATTCCCTCCTAAGTACCCTGCCCCCCTTCCTACCACCTTTCTCCACCCATCCCCAACAAAGCAGACCCTTTCACAGTCTCCCTGACCCGGCACATCTATTTCCTCTGTCAGGAAGGGCTGGGCAAACATCCCTCACGATCCAGAAGCTCATGCCATGCAAATCTTTCCCCAACTCCCCATTCGGTGAGTAGCCCCATTCTCTGGGCATCCTCCGTCGTGTCTTCTGTGTTCACACTTCTGTTCTATCATTTCAGTTTATTACCCGATGACAAGTCAGTTTCTCACACTAGGCTCTGAGCCCCTGGAGGACAGACACCATAACTTTCTCATGATTGTTTCCCCGTCACACGGCACAGTGCACACAGCAGGTGGTCCATAAATGCATATGAAGTGAAGAAAGCAAACTGCAAACAGGCCAGAGATGGCAATACGGACAGGACCTGACATCATACCCCTAAGGGCAGGAGCCATCATCCCTGCATGTGTGCAGGAAGTTACTGGTCACCTCCTTACTTACTGTCAGTTGTATTAATCCAGTTAGTTGAGGACTTTCTATGTACTGGACCTGGCACTTTCCATCTATTATCTGCTATAATTCTCACACCAACGCTTTTGAAGTAGTTATCTGTCATAACCCAGATTTTACAGATGAAACTAAGACTAAGACGGGCGACCTTTCTCTAGCTCACAGAGTAGGAGGTAACAGAACCCGGATTCAAGATGCCTAGGGCTCTGTCTTCTAGGTCCATCCTTCTCAAACTTTAGGGAGCATTAGATCCACATGAGGATCTTGCAGAAATGCAGATTTTGATTGAGCAGATGGAGTCCGAGATTCTGAATTTCTGACAAGTTCCCAAAGTGGTGCTGATGCTGCTCGAGTCTGATGCTATGAGCATCAGGGCTCTGAACCAATGGCCACCAAGCCCTTCTGATAACACACCCCTATCAACGAAAGAGTTTGAACATGCACCCTAAAACATGTGCATTTCTTTATTTATAAAGCATATGTATGTACCGGTATAATAAGGTGCTGGGTACAGTTTTCTCAGCTGTTTCAGCTGTCAACAATTAATGGCAAAAACAAAAACAGAAATGTAAAAGGAAGAGATAAAATACTAAATATAAATGGAAGTTCTAATACTTTCTTCCCAGTGGATTATTCTATAAACCCGGGTGGTCTACTCTACACAACCTCACATTACTCAATGAAAGAGATGGTATATTCTAAGTTCAGCTCCAACGCTTTGGTGAATAAGGTCTCAAAGTGAATAAGACTAGCTACTGAATTTACTAGGTGCTTTTGGTATCAGCAACTCAGGCCCCAAAAATTAGATCCAAAGAGGACCAAATTCAGTCTTAAATCATCTAAAAATACAGGAATGTCCCCGTGTAGGAGACTTGACCATTGGTCCAGAGAATCTCAAAAAATAAATGAGACTTCTTATATAACAGTCATGCTGACATCTGTGTGTTGACTTTGAAGGTCAGCCCATTGCTAGGACTTGACGTGTTAAAGGAGAATCCTAGTAGTGGGTCTCCAGGCTGTTCAAGATGCCCAGGGAATTACCGTTCTCATCACATATTCCTATCACCAAAAACCCACTTCTGCTAAAGCCTAAACTTCGGCTAATGTCAAAATAGTGACACTAATTCAAAAAAATACATGCACTCCAGTATTCATAGGAGCATTATTTACAATTGCCAAGATATGGAAGCCACCTAAGTGCCCATAAACAGATGAATGGATAAAGAAGATGTGGTGTATACACACACACACACACACACACACACACACACACACACACACTGGAATACTACTCAGCCATAAAAAAGAATAAAGTTTTGCCATTTGCAGCAACATGGATGGACTTGGAGGGCATTATGCTAACTGAAATAAGTCAGACTGAGAAAGACAAATACTGTATGATATCACTTATATGTGTAATCTAAAAAATACAACAAGCTAGTGAATATAACAAAAAAATAAGCAGACTCAACAGATACAGAGAACAAACTAGTGGTTACCAGTGAGAGTGGAGGGACAATATAGGGATGGGAGAGTGGGAGGTGCAAACTATTGAGTATAAGATAGGCTCAAGGATGAATTGTACAACATAGGGAATATAGCCAATATTCTGTAGTAACTGTAAATGGACTGTAACCTTTAAAAACCGTTTAAATTTTTTAAAATTTTTAAATAATAAAATTTTAAAAATTGTCTGATTAATTTTAACAATAGCCAGAAAGGTCTGGACAATGTTGAACATTGCAAAGGATGAATGGAGAGATTTTATTGGACTTGAACAGCTATAATATTACCTGTAAAATTAACAACTGCTAGTTAGTGAGCTTCTGCTTTGGTAATACCAGTGTTGAATCTGTCTGGCTGCTCTTTCAAACTGATGGCATGGCTATTTGGTGGTAAGGCATTTTAGTTTAAGACACAGAGTCAGCTACATTCTGTTTATGTCATACACCATAGCTTTGTTGTAAGTCTTCTGCCACAAAGCTGCACTCACAGGCCTCCTTCAGCAGCTCTTCAATTAGCCCTTGAATTAACCCCCCTCAAGTATAGATAAATAAAGGCACTTTGAAGACAGAAGCTCTTCCTGAGGTCCAGAGCACCTAGCAGTGTCCTTATAAGTAACAAAACCATCACAATATGTGCTGGTTAACCAAACGATGCACCTACTTAGGACAGATTACTAAAGCACTCGCCATACGGAGCAAGAGCCAGGTCATATTCACTTTATAGCCTTCACTGGGCTAAGATAATGCTTTGCACACAGAAGACATCCAGTTAAAATTTGAGGCATTGATTTAAATAATCGATTATATGAAAATTTAAAAATGAATTACATTAACTTTGCCGATGCCTGACTGTGTAGATGTAGGGAACTCACTTCCCTTCTGTGAGCCTCGGTGTTACGGACTGAATGTTTGGGTCCTCCTCAAAGGGATGTGCTAAAGCCCTAATCCCCAATGGGATGGTATTTGGAGGTGGGACCTCTGGGAGGTGATTAGGTTTAGGTGAGGTCATGAAGGTGGGGCCCTCAGGATGGGATTAGTGTCTTAAAAAATGAAGAGACCAAAGCTCTTCCTCTCTCTCTGCCATGTGAATACACAGTGAGAAGGTTGCCTTCTGCAAGCCAGGAAGACGGCTCTCACCAGGAACCGAGTCTGCCGGCACCTTGACCTTCCACCCTCCAGAACTGTGAGAAATAAATGTCTGTTGGTTGAGCCCCTCAGTCTGCTACTCTGTTACAGCCTCCTGAGCTGACTAATACATTCAGTTTTCTCAGTCATACGTTGAAGGGATGTACCTGGCCTTCTCTAAACTCCATTCCAGCTTTGACAATACACTCCCACCAGATACCCATTTTTAAAACCCACAAATTCAGCTCTTCGTGGTTTAACTCACATGCTGGGACCTTGCCGGGCTCGGTTCGGGTTCCTTCCAGCTTTTGACCAGCCTCATCCACACACCAGCAGCTCCGGAGGTCGAAGTGGGCCAGTGGCGTGCTAAAGTCTGAGTAGGGCCCTGGGTATCGGCTGAGCTGGCCGTTTAGGATCTGCCAGAAGACGGAGGGCTCCAGAAGGATGTTCCCTCCGGGCTGGGTCAGGTTCCCTTCCAACACTGCCAGCGGGACATCTTGGACTGACGAGTATCTTGCCAGCCCTGGGAAGATGTCTTGTTGGCCAGTCTCATACAGACTTTGAATAAAGAGACGGAAGTTTCTGGAAGCCACTTCTCTGTAGCTCCTGACCTTCATTAGCAGCTCTGCAGGGCTCAGCTCCTGGCCACCACGGTTCTGAGCTCGCCACTGTTCATACCACTCAAAGGCCTGCTCGGGGGGCCCGTCACATTGCACGCGTCTCCACTGCCCGCTGGCACTGCACTGAGGGATATAGATGCTGGAGAGGGTGGGCGGCATGCTGGGATTAGAGACCAGGGCCTGCACCGTCCCAAGGAAGGCGCGCTCAGCCTGTAACTGACAGGGTGTGGGGCCTGGGGAGGAACAAAGCACAGGTACGTCAGGTTAAGAAGTTTAATAAGCCCCGAAGACCGAGATGGAAGACCTTAACTGTCCAAACTCTATCTAACACCTTATACAACCACAGAGATGCCATCAACCTTAAATTTGTAAGTATCATCCAGAAAGAGAACATCCCCATCACTAAATGAACACAGTTGAGACCAGCTGTTGTCAGCACGGCAGACACGTACGTGGCAGTTCCTTAAGGCCAAATAAATCTCCCTATTCACTCCTTAGAATGGTAAACATTATCAAGACCTTTCTGGACAATTTTTAAATCAGCCAGCATAATTTTTTTTTTTTTTTTTTTTGTGGTACGCGGGCCTCTCATTGTTGTGGCCTCTCCCGTTGCAGAGCACAGGCTCCAGACGCGCAGGCTCAGCAGCCATGGCTCACGGGCCCAGCCGCTCCGCGGCATGTGGGATCTTCCCGGACCGGGGCACAAACCCGTGTCCCCTGCATTGGCAGGCGGACTCTCAACCACTGTGCCACCAGGGAAGCCCGCCAGCATAATACTTAAAATGGATAAACAACAAGGACCTACTGTATAGCACAGGGAACTCTGCTCAATATTAAGTAACAACCTAAATGGGAAAAGAATTTGAAAAAAAGAATAGATATATGTATAACTGAATCACTTTGCTGAACATCTGAAACTATCACAACATTGTTAATCAACTTTACTCCGATATAAAATTAAATGTTAAAAAAAGAAAACAGCCAGCATATTTTGCCATAACAGAATTTGGGGCTTTAGCTACAGCGGTAAGGCACTGTGTCAGGGGCCCAGGGGAGAATCAGAGTCTGCAGATTGAATACCCAACAGACTTACATTGCTTGGGTTCTCCAAGTTCACTTCGAGTTCTGGGAATAGGCTGACCCTCGGCGTCCACACAGTAACACTCTGAGTTGAAGCACTGGACAGGGAGGAAGTGCCCCTCACTGGTACAAGAAGGGACAAACAGGCTGGACCCTGCAGGCTGGCTACCCAAGAGGCTTTGCATGCGCATCCTTTGCTTTTCACACTCTGTGGGGCACTTCGGTTGTCCACCTCTGACCCTGGAGCCAGCAAGTTCTTGGCCCTGGGCATCCACGCACCAGCACTCTCCAGCAAAGCACTGGACCTCCTTGTAGCTCCCTTCTGCAGTGCATGATGGGACAAAAAGGCTGCCAGGTGTCTGCCCACAGCCCTGGGAGCTAAGCACCATTTCCATCACGTCACCTAAATCCTTTGCTTTGTCCTCTGGCACAGAAATAGCATGCTGCAAGAAGAGAAGGAATTCTGGAAGCTCCAGGAGGGAAGAAAGGAATTTCATGGCATTTTGATTCTCTTGTAAGTTGATTTCAAAGCCAAAGCTGCCCACAACTGGCTTATTCATAGCAGCACCCGTCTTCAAGGCTTCAGGGGCTTCCCTGGCAGGATTTGAATCCAGTCCCACGGAGAAGGGCTTGGCTGGATCTGCAAGTGCCCATCCATTTTGGAAGCCTGGGAGACCAAGTTGCTGGAAAAGGCGACTGAAATTAAACGTACCTCTTGGGCCCAGGGCTCCAGACAAGTTAAACTGGATGACATTCTCCAAAAATCTCCCTCCAAAGAGGTTTTGCTGGAGTCGCTTTGGGTTGGTGGTGAACTGCAGGGCAAGACGGGCCAGCTCTTGGGAGGGAAGAATCCCTCTGATGGCTTCTTTGAGGAGACTTTCTAGGGCAGCAAACCGTGTATCCTGCCCTTGTACCATTGGGTGGAGAATCCCAGAATCCACAAAGAGCTCCTTGATCAAGGAGGGGCAGGATGAGGCAAATCCAGTGACTCTCTGAGAGCCCGGTCCTTCCTCGGGAGCCAGGAACAAGTCATGCCGGCTGAAGTAGCCCGAGGGCCCAAAGCGGAGTCTGGAAATGGCCCGCCGCCTCTCAGAGGGACAGGACTGGTCTTCAGCTGCAGGAGAAATGCAAACAGAGATGCAAACAGAGAAATGGTTTTACTATCACCAGTAACCCTGACACAAGGCCTCAGATCTTTCTGGTAGTGAGATGAAAAAAGTCAGTCAGGGACCGAATTCACACCTCTTGCTTCTCTGTATCTTTGTATTAACACTTTCTTCCTTCCCCCTGAGCAGAACCCGTGGCTCCCATCTTGGGGAGTAAGGACTCCAGGTGACTTGACTTTCTCTCCTAGATTTCATTACAGGGTGACCTCCCCCTCAGGCTGGACTCAGAGACACCAGCTCACTTTCTGGAACGTTGACCACACATTCACCACCATGAATGGTGTCTCTTCACCAGGTGTCCTGCCTCGCCCAATATTCAAGTCCACCTGGAACCTCAGAATGTGATCTCACTTGGAATGAGCATCTCTGCAGATGTCATTAGTTAAGATGAGGTCATACTGGATTAGGGTGGGCCCTAAATCCAATGACTGATGTCCTTAAAAAATGCCATGTTACAGAGAAGATACACGGGGAAGAAAAACACAGGAAGATGGATGCAGAGGCAAGAGTGAGGCAGCTATAAGCCAATGAATGCCAATGATTGCCAGCAAACATCAGAAGCTAGGAAGGGGCACGGAAGGAGTCTACTCTGGAGCCTTCCGAGGGAGCGCGGCCCTGCTGACACCTTGATTTCAGACTTTTGGCCTGCAGGACTGTGAGAGAATAAACGTCTGTTATTTTAAGCCACCCAGTTTGTGGTCATTTCTTACGGCCCCCCTAGGAAACTACTATACCAACAAATTCCTATTTGTTTTTAATGAAATGTTGTTTTCCAGTATTCTCCTACTGGAATTCTTAATGGCCTTTAATGCTTCATCATATGCTCTTCATGTGGCTTCCAATTCCTCCTTGTGGGTCATTTCATCTAGGCTAACTCGTTTGTAGTCTGTTTGAGGATAAGAACCATACTTTAAGTGCTATTGGTATTTCCCATAATTAGAAATATTTTCCTATGTTTCAACATATTGATACAGTATTTAGGAAGTATGATATTTCCCATAATATAATACAATAATGCCCACTCAGCAAACACACTTAGCACATTCTCCCAGGCTTCTTGACCTTCCCTTGAAATTATTAATTAGATAGTATTAACTCAGTTAACTCAATATATGTGTGGTCAGGTCATTCTATCTGAATATCCTAAGTTGACTGTCATCCCATTCAGAGAGAAGATTTTAAATTCAAACTCCGATTGTCTCAGTCACATAGGTGGAAGGGAGAGAGCTCCATTTTTCTCCATAAAACCATAAATCTTAGAAGTCCTTTGTGATCCACCCACCCGCAACTTTTCCAAATAATTCTTTTCCCTCAATTCACATGGGTGCCAAAAAGGAAGTCAGCCAATTTTCCTCTGTAACCAGGGAATAAAGAGCTGGAACTTGCAGTCAGAGAGAGTGAGAAAGACTGGCAACATCTGAACACATAACACATCCGTCCATGAGGCCACAGCTTCCTCTAATGGATATTACAGCAAGGTATGGAAGAAATCAAGCTCACGGCTCGGCTTACTCTCTTTCCAAATTAAGAGCATATTGTGTCCATTCATTTGTTATGTAGAGTTACCAAGGCAAAAAAAAAAAAAAAGAAAATTCAGATATTCGTTCCATGTGGCATTTGTTTCCATGGAAACAGGACTGATACACCAGAGAGAAAAAGTAAAAAAATATATATGATCCATGCATTTGGAAGTACTTTTGGTTTTAATTTGGAAGACCACAGTTCTTCATTTTTACCTGGAAATTGGAGGGCACAATATTCTCTGGGTTTTAATAGAACCAAAGTGTAATTGTAAAACTATCTTCAAGGCAGAGCTTCAGAATGTTCTTTTTCTACATCCTCACACTTAGCAGATAGGATGGTACCCAATACTGTGCCAAGAACTCAAAATGTTAAGTTGGAGAAATCAACTGGTTTACCAGGAAGTATTGAAAGAACATTAACACATGTCTATTTTGAGCCTCTAAAAAGACTGTACTCCTCCTTCACTGTTTCAGATCTTGCCCAGGCCATCCAGTTCACCTAAACTGGAAGCCTGCAAGTGCTCCTGGATTCCTCCCACTCCACCGCTAACACCTTTCAGGGTCTCACTGCAAGGTGGAACAGTCTTTTTTTTTAAGATTTTCTTTTTTTGATGTGGACCATTTTTAACATCTTTATTGAATTTGTTACAATATTGCTTCTGTTTTACGTTTTGGTTTTTTGGCCACGAGGCATGTGGGATCTCAGCTCCCCGACCAGGGATCGAACTCACACCCCCTGCGTTGGAAGGCGAAGTCCTAACCAGTGGACCGCCAGGGAAGTCCCTGGAATGGAGTCTTACTGGGATGCCTGGTGACATGTCTCAAGTCCACACCCTCTTCCACAGCCCGCTACTTCTACTTCAGTATTGCTTCCTGTCCTGGGCTGAATAGGCTCCCCAGAACTCATGTCCTTCCTGGAACCTCAGATGTGATCTTCTTTCGAAACGGGATCATTGTAGATGTAATGAGTTAAGATGGGGTCCTACTGGAGTAGGCTCTACTACTCTAGAGTGCTCTTAATTATAGGATTAAGTGGGCTCTTAATCCTATACAACTAGTGTCGTTACAAGAAGAGGAGATGAGATACAGAGGTAGACACACAGGGAGACAGCCATGTGACAACAGAGGCAGAGTGTGGAGTTATGCAGTCACGAGCCAAGGAACACCAAAGACTGTTGGCGTACAAAAGAATGAAACAATGCCATTTGCAGCAACATGGATGGACCTAGAGATTATCATACTGAGTGAAGTAAGTCAGACAGAGAAAGACAAATATCGTATGATATTGCTTATATGTGGAATCTAAAACAAGGGTACAAATGAACTTACCTACAAAACAGAAATAGAGTCACAGATGTAGAAAACAAATTTATGGTTACCAGGGGGTAAGGGTGGGGAGGGACAAATTGGGAGTTTGGGATCGACATATACACACTACTATGTATAAAATAGATAATTAATAAGGACCTACTGTATAGCACAGGGAACTCTACTCAGTAGTCTGTAATGGCCTATATGGAAAAGAATCTAAGAAAGAGTGTATATGTATATGTATAACTGATTCACTTTGCTGTACACCTGAAACTAACACAGCATTGTAAATCAACTATACTCCAATAAAAATTAAAAAATAAAACAATTACGTTTCTGTCTAAAAACACAAAGATTGTTGGCGACTATCACAAACCAGGAAGAGGCAAGGAAGGATTCTCCCCTGAAGCCTTGAGAGCGAGCATGGCCCTGCTGACACCTTGATTTTAGACTTCTAGCCTTTAGAACTGTGCAAGAATAGATTTCTGTTGTTCTAAGCCACTCAGTTTGTGGTCATCTGTTACAGCCACGCCAGGAAAGTAACATAGGCCCCTTATCTCTCTTCAGGACACTGCAATGACCTTCAAACGCCCCACTACCTGCAGCTTGATGCTCCTGTACAATCTGTCCTCCAAAATGCCTGGGCTGTCTTTCCTACACACCAACCCCACACGGCACTCTCCAGCTTAAAAACCCTCAACAGCTCCTCTGACCCTCCAGGATGAAGCCCCCAAGCCTTTGCTTTGCTATGAAAGACCTTACTACCCCTGCCTTTCAGAGTTCCCCACCCCAAACATACTCCAACATGCTTTTTCTCTATCCTTCTCGCGGATTCACTGTTCATTAGCTCACCAATGCCTATTACAGATCTTCCTCCACTGTGGCAGGGTGACATCCTGATAAACCCATCGTAAGCAGAAAATATCATGAAGTCGAAAACGCATTGAATATCCAACATTGTAGCTTAGCCTCGCCTACCTTAAATGTACTCAGAACACTTACATTAGCGTACAGTTGGGTAAAATCATCTTAACACAAAGCCCATTTTATAATAAAGTGCTGAATATCTCATGTAAGTATTTTTTTTTTTTTTGGCCTCACCGTGATGCTTGCAGGATCTTGGTTCCCCGACCAGGATTTGAACATGGGCCCCGGCAGTGAAAGTGCCAAGTCCTAACCACTAGATGGCCAGGGAATTCCCTCATGCAATTTATTGGATACTGTACTGAAAGGGAAAGACAGCATAGCTGTCTGGGTACAGAATGGTCATAAGTGTATGGGTTACAATCGAGTGGCTAATGGGGGGAGCTGCGGCTCACTGCCGTTGCCCATCATCACGAGAAAGTTTCATACCGCATATCTCTAGGCCAGGAAATGATCGAGATTCAAAGCACTGTTTCTACTGAATGTGTATCATTTTCGCACCATTGCAAAGTCAAAAAATTGTAAGTCAAACCATCATAAGTTGGGACCCTTTCGTATTTATATCCTTATAATTTTGTTTCTCCTGCTCTTTGTAGAGAGAACACCTCTCTTTATTTTCCTCCTTCAGGAAACATCTTTATTTTAGAAGATGTTCAACAAGTGTCACCTCTTCCATGAAGCCTTCCTGGATATTTCCTTGTCATACATGCTGCGAGATAGGATTGACCCGGTTCTGCTCTGTGCTCCTTCAGCTATCAGCACACACTTCTCTCATGGCACGTGTACACTTAATTCTTCTACTATTCTCTGAGCTCCCTGAGGAAGCAACCATGCCTGATGCAGGACAAGAAATGTGCTGGAAATTAATGATGATAAACAGGTTTGCATCATGTTGAACCTGAAAGGCCTGTGGGGGCACCCTCAGGAGGCAGTGGAATTAATGGCTTATGAAGAGGTCCATCTGGAGAGACACTTAAAGTCACACAACCTGACGAGAACAAGAGAGGAGGCCTGGAGAGGACACCCACCACAGGACGGAGGCTCCCCTTGACGCCGCGTCCCCTGGATCTCCCGTCCCTGGGCGTCCACACACCAGCACGGTCCATCCCTCTGGCACTGTACCGCCTGGTACTCCCCATCTGGGCGGCAGCTCGGAGCGCAGGGGTGACCGAAGCTGGTGGCTGTAAACCGCTCCACTTCACATTTCGTGGGGCCTACAAGAGATCCACGTGGTAAAGGAAAGGACAGTTGGTGTGTTTACAGCGTGCGTTCTGGGCGCTGGTAAGACTGTTTCAATCACTGCACCCACTTTGCTGGGACAGCCACAGAGACTGCAGCGACTTGAAACCCGAGTGGTTTTCTCCTAGCAGAAACACACACATCTGCCGTCGGCTTAGTACTTACATCGGAATCTGCCAGAGATGACTAGCTGCACCGCTAGGAACCGTCTCTGCAGTATTCGGTACAGGGTGGTCTCAGTGAAGGTGGAAGCAAGGTCCAGGCCAGCAAAAACAGTGTCGTAAATTTCATCGAGTAGCAGCTCCAAACCTGAGCCAAGACAGCAAGCGTTTGGAGGGATGGGTTCATTCAGACAGGAGGCCCTGACCTCGCTGCGTAAACAGATACGAAGACGCCAGAGCCTCCACCGGCATCATTGTGCTTTGGGTCTGAACAAGGCTTTAATGGTTTTCAAAGTCAGGGCAGCTGTGTATGGTTGCACAGTTTGTTCACAGCACAAGGGAGCACAGCTGAGAGAGTGAGAGATTGCAGTCCATCCTGGGTCCTACTTGCCACGCTTGGAGCTGCATCTGCGCAGGGGAGGGGTGGGGGGGGCAGGGGCTGGGCACCTCTTTCCAGTGTGTGCAAAGGCACCACGTAGACTAGCAGCAGCTGTGTTTAAAGGACCGCCCCTGAAAGTTTGCGAAGGCCACGCCCTCCTCCATATCCAGGGCAGCCCAGCCGCTATTTCTGATTGACAGGGAGTGACATTTAGGCTCTCAGGTCTGGCGAATGCGCTTACCTGTCTCAGCCAGCTCCCGCCCTTGGCTGTCCACACAGTGACAATACCCAGACACCTCCGGAAACCTTCTGCGAAAGGAACTGAAGGTCACAAATGCATCTGGGAACCTAAGAGACAATGGGATTTATGACCACCGTTTCATAAAAAGCAAGTCATCATGAGCTCTTCCTGTAGAAATAAATTAATGTGGGCTCATTTCATCTGGGGAAAAGAAATGGCTGCTTCTTTATTTCATGCCATTTGCTCCATGCTTCCTGCAGTAAATGTATTTTTTTTTTTTCTAAATTGGTTGTCCTTGGCCAGAGCGAGGCTGGACCTGTGAAAATAAAGCTGTGCTTGGCTGTCATCCACTAATTAGCATTTTTCTCACTCGTGGCATTTGACCAATTTATGCCCAAGCGTGTGTCTCATAGGACCAGGCAGAAAACAGTTAATGAGCATTGCATTAACAAGTTCCTTTACCAGAATATAACCCTAGAGACTAAGGGCCAAGTGTGCTTTACAGACATATGGTACACATTGTAGATGATCTCATTTGGGGAGATCAGACGACTTCAGATCCTGTTACAACTTTTCAAGAGCTTGAAAGGAAGCCAGATTCCAGGATAGGAAATTCTTATGTAGGCCATTTCCCAGTCCCACAGTTGAAAAAAACACCAAATCAATGTGACATCACTAACAAGGACTATACATCCCTTGCCATAAATTGAGGAAAAGGATGCCTAAATCCTGCCTGACCCGGCAATTGCTAAAGGGAGCTAATTGGCTGGGCTCCCCATCCTGGAAGTAATATGAAGCCCAGGTGAGTGACGTAAAGCTGTATCAGGAGTTCTTCCCACGTGCAATGACATAGCAACCAGAGAGGATTTGTTCATGTTTATGCAACACTGAGAGATTTATTGTATGCCCTATATAGCAAGTCTATGAAACCAAGTATAGTATGTTTCTACCTACATCTGGAAATATATCCCCAACCAATAAGTTAGCAGAAAAGCAGCTCTCTGCACAGATAGGTCAACTGCTGTGTAATATATTCTAGCAAAATGTTGAAAACAACCTTAATGTCCAAAGATATGAAAATTAAAAGTGAATTATAGTAAACCCCCCAAACAAATGCATGCATAACATTATGTAAAAAGCGTAGAATACAAAATGGCATGTACATATACTACAATTGCTCCTATGCACATGAACCAGTATTGGAAGGGAATATATTTGCAGGAACTGCTCAGAGCCTGAACACAGGGTGCACGAGTATTAGTTAATCTGAATGTAAATGAATGCACAAAACAAGACCTATGAACGCACTGTAGAATTATGGATTTTTTCCATGTTGTTGGTCTATGACTATGTGTATGTGAGTTAAATTAAAAAGAATGTTACACTAAGTGAGTTGAATAAAAGAAACTAAAAACTCACTTGGCCCAGTTGCTCCCACTGACAGGAGGTATATGACAGAAATTCATTCATTGGAACATGGGACAATTCAATTACAAAAGTGCTAATAATAGTAGCATAATTACTTCCATTTATTGAACACTAATCTGTAGAAGACAACCTGCAAAATGTTTACTATATGTTGACTCATTTAATTCATTTAACCCTCCTAAAAGGCAGGTGGTATTTTTTTCATGCCCATTTTAGAGGTTAAAAAAGTGAGGTGTATTGGCCATGGGTCTTGAACCAGTGGTGGGAACGGGGGTTCAAATCCAGGGCTTCACCACCACGTGATCTCTGCTAATGGTGTTACGCAGTGTGTTTGGCTGTACCCAGTTCCTGCCCCATATCCTGAGAGGCAGTCCTCTGTTTTGACACTCTTCTTTCTAGGCTGGACACTGAGCTTTTCCTGGCATCTAATAGACAGTGATGGGTCACTCAGCTGGCCCGAGGTTCTGAAGCCCATTCCAGCATGAGGCACGGGAAGTTTAAATCACTCCAGTCCCACATTCCACCAATTCAACCCAGAGACCCATCTCAACCTTCAACTAATGGAAGAGGATGCTTCCCTTTCTTTGGATTTTATCAGGATGAGAATAAAAGAGTCCTCAAGAAGGAAAATTGTAGTGGAGGGGAAAATGATGGCGTTTCTGCTTTTATGTTCAGATTGTGGCCAACACAGAGTTAGAGAAATCACAAATGAGGCTCCGTGCGATACAAAATGTCAGGCCCTGCCAGGCGTCCGGTCCTGCTCACCTGCAGGGTAGGATTCGTGCCCCTGGACCCAGGGAGCCAACACCCCCTACTCAGTCAGATGCTCCAACCCTCTCCCGGATAGCCCCTCCAGACATCTTGCCATTGATGAAGACTAGCAGAGCCCTCCTCAAAGTCAAGCGCTGTGACTCCCACAGTGCCTGGGGCACTGCAGACACTGCAGAGGGTCCTGTGAGGGTAACGGGTGATGAGTCCACGAGGATGTCTCCACACACAGTCGCTCACACGTTCAGGTAACGAGGCCCCTTTACCACATGTTATGACGCATCTGCTCCTTCCCCCTGGATCACCTGTATCGCATGGGTTGCCAAGGCATTTGAAGAAGTTTGAACGAGCTCAGTCACTAAGGACGAGAACTGATAAAGAAACCAACTGAATTTAATTCGGGTCACTAAAGCCTTGATAATGGCATCGGCTCTTAAGCCCTTTACTACAATCTGCTTCGCCAGAATACGCTTCCCTAGTTAGTGGTTAGGTAAGGGCAATGTGAAAGGTGGGGGAGGGGCCAGAAGGACTAGCAAAGCTCACTCCATCATGTCACCCCATCATGACATGTTCTTTTGGTCACCGGCCAAACAAGTGTAGTTAACAGCTGCCTTTTTCAAGAGGCAAAAGGACCTGCCTTAAATGGGCAAATGCTGTGGCCAAGTTCAAGTGTAAATCATCACCCAGCACATCAAGAACCCACAACAAACAGGTTGGCAAATGAGGCTTCCAGGCTCCCTGTGGCCCCATGGAAACAGGTCAACTGCCTTACGCCACTTCTCCATGTGAATTTCCCATAGAAATCGCCTCAGATTCAATATGCCAAAAGCAAATTTGTGACTTTTCCTTTCCAGACTCTTCCTGTACCATCCATCCAGAAACCAGACCTTGGAGTCCTCCTTAACTTTTTCTCTCCCTCGCCTCCCATATATGTTCCTTCACCAAGTTCCATGGAGTCTACCAAGTCAATATTTGTCCAATCCCACTCCATCTCACCATGGTCCTCTCCATCACCTGCTCTGGTCCAAGTTGACAGCACCTCTCACCTGGACTAGTACGGTAGCCTCCGAACTTGTAGAGTCGCCCCCAGGCACCCATTCTGCTCTTCCCTGACCCCAGTCCATTCTTTTCAAAATCCAAGTCTGATAGTTAATAAGATATACCCAACTCCCTCTCAGGCTTAAAATTCTTGATGCAGTATTGGGGACGTACTGAAACTAAAAATTACTCCTTGTTTATGTGAAATTCAAATATCACTGGCCATCCGGTAGTTTTTCAACTGGCGACCCTAGGTGTTATATCTAGACTCTCCACGTAGCCTCCGTGGCTCCTGACACTTTGCCCCAGTGGAGTCACTGGGGCTGGCACTGCCCAGGTCTGCTTATCAGAAAATTCCTGAATATGGCTGGGCTTCCAGTAACCAGCCACCTGACCCTTCCCATGACCTTCTTAAATCAGAATTCGCTCAGAGACATGCTTGCTTACATAAAAGAAAGGCTCCCATTTCAAGGGTAAACTTTTTTTGTTCCTTAACAATGGATGCTTAGTCCTGAATGTTTGCCTTTAACTCGACTGCCCTCTGGTGGAAGCAGCTATGAATTGTGCCTCAAGCTGGCACCTGCAAGAAGTTCTTTGATGACTGTAGGCCTACTGTATGCAAGGCTCTGTGCTCTATGCTGTGGGGAACAGAGATGAACTGAGGTTTTGTGGGATGGTAAAAGGAGACAGACAGCTCTGGGACCCACCAACTGTGATTCCTAGGCTAGGGTCCTTAACTTCTGTGCTTCAGATTCCCCATTGTATGCCAGAGACCATCAGTTCCAATTATTTTTGTAAATATTGAAGTAAATGAAAGGATCTCAAATTCCCTGTATATAGTGAACATCCAGTTGAACTTGAACTGAGCACACGTTGGTTTGTATCAATGAGCATCAGTAAATCAGGCTGTTTGCAGATTCCTATGTGCACACGGGCAGGCCTTGTGGGGCGGGGAGGGGAATGTAACCTACATTTGCTGAATGTAACCTACATTTGCTGAAGCTGGTGATCTTCCTCACAGATGCATAATAATTTACAATTTTCGCAATGGTTTCACAGACAAGGGCTCAGCATATCTTCACCGTGACCTAATGAGCCAGTGTTGTCCTTACAGATGGGGACACTGAGGCTCAGAGAAGTAAGTGACCAGGTCACTTTGCCAGCAGTGACAGAGTCAGAATGAGGGTCACAGGGCAAATGCTATGGGGCCAGGCGGGTAATGCAAACAGATGGAGCAGAGGTATATGGCAGCAGGACACGGAGAGACCCAGAGCAGCGGCGGGGGGCAGCGCTCAGTCCAAAGAGAACCAGCTTCTTGGTGCCATGCGACAATGCATGTAGCCCTCACCCTTGTTCTTCAGAATCAGGAATTCAGAATTTTGTGTGTTATGTAGAACATATAAAATTGCTGATGTTCAACTATTTTTACCTACACAAACGGAAATTTCACAGGATTCTACTTAAAATCCCCCAGTTTTTAAAACACTATGCAGCTCAAAAGAGACTTATCTCTGGGACAGCTCTTGGTCACAGGCTTTTATCTGTGACCTCTCCCGGCACATCCCTCTCTCTCATAGGGAAAGAAACTTGTTGTTTTGAAAGCCAGCCACATAAAGGCTCAGGTTCTCCAAGAGAATTCCTATCAGTATTCACAGACTAATATTCTTATTTATTTTCACTCAGAATGTTTCAATTATATCTGAAGTCTGTGCGAGCCCTTTACAGTAATAGAGTAGCCATCTTGAATAACCAGAAGCTATCCAGTTATTTGGGCCAAGATCTATGATGCACCTCCCTTTTCATATTTGTTATTTAAATCTTTAAACTCATTGATAAGTGCAAACATACATGCAATTTATAAAAACGGTCCACGTTTTTTACGGAGCCATCATTTTTCCTTTTCCGCTGGTTCCCTTCTCCACAGCAACCTGACCCTCAAGGCGGCTGTGATAACCACACAGTATGTGCTCATTCATGTTTTTCTCTGCACCCACCTAATCCTATATGGACACAAGCACGATCACATAATATGAACATAATATAGAATCATATATGCACATGAAGGGACCTGTCTGATGTTTGTTTTCTAAAAATTAAATCCTCTTACATGATCTGTACCTTGTGTATCGTATTATCTTAATGGGCTGCAGAATCCTCTCCGAATCAACTGGAATTGTTGATTTGCATTTTTTTTAAAAGGCTGCAGAAATATTTATGGCAGGTACACATTTATCCAGCCATCCACCTTGGGTTGTCAGCCACTTTGTTCCCAGTTTTTGGCTACAATAAACAACAATGCAGTAGACATCCCAGAACGTACATCTTCACATTGTGGTGTTTTCATCTCCACGGGCTGGCCGGACCAGAAGGTTCGCCTGTTTTTAATCTGAATGGCTATTGCCAGCCCGCTCTGTGGGGAATGCTGTAGCCCTTCAGTCCGTCACAGCAAAGGAGCGTGAGGCCTCTGTCCGTTCCCACGGGCTGCGTGTCTCACACACACACACGTGCGTGAGCACGCGCGCGTCCCAGCATACAGTCCCAAAGCGAGCGGGAGCTTTGGCAGGAGATGGGAAGGGATGGCCTGTGACGAGCACGCTCAGGGGCCCAGCAGCCCTTACCTGTTGTAGCTGTGGACCAAGTCGAAGATCATCATGTCCGTGGTGTTGACGAACTTGCACTGCACAGACATGAAGGCTCCGTCTGGAGAACACTGGGGCGGGGACTTGTCCCCCACCCCATGGAGGAGACGGCGATTTCTTATCTCACAGCTCCCTGGACCTAAACATTTCCAAGAAAACAATTTTTAATTCTCCCATACAAGGAGGTGTGTATGCTTCTGCAGTGGAGGTGCATGGGTTCATACTACACTCGTGACAGCATCCCAAACAGGGACTAAGGCCTGGGACAGGAGATGCTCCTTGAAATCCTACTTACTCTTCTAATGATCAGCCGGTGAATGTTGCTGTCCACCACATGGAACTATCAGAAGGAATAAAACCTTCCTAAAATCCCTTCCTTCTCTGTGTCGAGGGCCAGGTCCTCTGCCTTTTCTCGGGGAGCCCTGACCCCGTTTTGGTTCCGATATGGGAGGCCGCCCACAGCCTCCACCTCCTCATGGGGTGCTGGTGCCGCTGGGACTTACATCGTGTCGGCCTCCCTCGCTGGCGGGTCCCGTACACCTCCATCCCTTCCGTGTCCACACACCAGCACTGCTCCCGTCGCAGGTCGCACTGCACGGGCTCGTAATCCCCCGAATCCTGACACTGAGGGAGGTAGGATGTGGCCGTGCTGTTGATGTAGCTGCTCAGTAAGATCTGCTGCTTCTGCAGCTGGCAGAACGACAGACCTGTGGCAACAAAGAGTGGCGTCAGAGCAGGACAGCAGGGACGACGTAGGGGTCGTAACCCAGGAGGACCCTTCTCCCTCCCCAGAGGCGGGAAGGCAGGGCAGTCCTTCCCACAGCCCATGGGTGCTTGATGAGCTGGCAACAGCCTCAGGACCAGCGTTCCAACTGCCCAACTCTGTATCCCAGGATTTCTCCTGACATCCTGTGGACCGAGCTTGGAAGGGCAGATTTCATCGTGTCCCATGGGTCCCCGGGACACCCCACAGCCCTGCCACTGCAGAGGTGCAGTGTGAATGGAGTACAGGCTGGCTGTTGACAGCTTGTCTGAATTCAACTTTCCCCGCACACTTGCTGTGTGACCTTGAGGAAGTCTGTCACCTCTCTGTGCCCCACTCACGTTATCTACAGAATTAAAATACAACTGTCTTCTTCAGGTGCATGAGGACTAGTGACGTTAGTGATTACTGCTCCTACTGAATACCTACTGTGGGCCGGGTGTCTTATGTGCATTTTAAATCCTCTCAACCATCACAGTTGATCCTATAGCAGATACTATATTCTTGTTACAGACAAGGAACAAGAACTCAGTGAGAGCATGGGACCCAGCAGCATGCTGGCCCCCAAAACCAGTGCCCAAAACAGAGCTTTGCTCCATTAAAGGATAAGTGGTTCCAAGCTCAGTTTCACAATTTTAAGATGACCAGTGTAAACTGACCTTTGTTTTAGGCTGAACTGTGACATGCTTTAAATGGGGACTGGGCTTTCTCTGACTACTCATCGTAACAACCATTTTAACAGGAAAGTTTTCACCTCAGTCTCAAATTTTAGAAATACCCCAGGTGAAAGAACACTTCCTGTGCACGTGGCTGCTTTCTGGTTTCAGAAACCTTTGATGTCTGCTCCCTGTTGCTTCCTTCTTAGCACCAGGCACCGAGCCTGGCACATGGGGGAATTCAGAGGCGATAGCTAAACAAATGACTTGTCAAGTTGATTTTCACAGCAGTCCTGTAGGAGATAGGGTCGAATTCAAAGGGGAAGATCCAGCAGCCCATGGGGAGACTCACCCTTGACACACCCAAGCCTAGTGCTCTACCCAGGATGTGAGTTGTCCCCAGCGGGTCCCCCCGCCAACTTACAGGATGCAGGCCGCCCAGGCTGCCGGCTGCCGGGCACTTCCCTGCCGTCGGCGTCCACACACCAGCAGGAGCCTCCATCCTTCCCGCACTGGACAGTCCTGGGGGCAGGAGACACAGTCGGGTAGGTACCTTTCTTCTTCCTTTCCATCCCTCCAAGCTTTAATTCATTTAAACTGGGAAGAGATTGGTGTGGAGCAGGGCAGGTGACTAGAGAAAGGGAAAGCGCTGACACCTGTGACAGCCCCGCACATTCATTCTCCACCAGGCCAGTCTGCCAGCCCTGTAGCAAAGGCCACCCTGGTGTCCACGCTCCTGCCCCATGGAGGCTGCAGGGGGTAAAGGTGCCCCTTACGTGGACCAGAAGTGGGCAGACAGTGGCCTGGGTTATGGTTACTCAGGAAGCGCTCCATGGGTCTCCAAGGGGAAGTGATGGCTAAACTGAGGCGGAGGGGCGGACAGGTGTTATACCAGGGGCCTAAGAAGGTAAAAGGTGTTCCAGGTAAAGAGAACTTCGTATGCAAAACCTTCTGAGGAGGAGCAGGGCTGGCTTGAACCTGCACGTGGCCAGGAAAGAGACACGAGAACAGCTAGATACTGATTAAATAAGGCGGCAAAGGTGAACCATCCTCCTAACCCCTCTGCTCCAGAATTCCCAGAGCTCCAAGCAGGGACTGGCCTTTGCACTGGCCTTCGCTCTCGAGAGTAGGTAAGCGCTTCGTTAGGCACACAAAGCAAGCTTGTGAATAAAATGGAGCTGGGGTGGGGGGTGACGGATGTCTCAGGGATGTTTCCCAGAACACAGCCCTAGAGACGGAGTTCCCCTTGTTCAAACGTGGCTGGAACAGCGTGGGGAAAGTGAAACACATGCAAAGGGTTCCTGTGTGTTATCACTCCACTCTTCCGGGAGAGAGTCCCGGGCCCCAAATTCTTGTGAGGGCAGCCAAAAACCCCTTTCAGAGAGGAGCCCAGTGGGGAGACAGCGTCATGCAGCCCAGAGGGCCGAACTCAGCACAGCGTGGAGGCAGCCACTGACCTGAGTTCAGAGGCCCCTGCTTCCCTCCACCTCTGACTCATCAAGAGGATGCAGGGAGGAGAAGAGGCACCAAAGCATCCGTCATGTGATCTCCCCACCCCGGCGCCCCTTATTAAAGTAAAGCTTTGGCAGGAAAGAAGGGGGCATCCTTGGTTCTGGCTGGAATGGAGCATGGGTTGGGGCACTCTGGGTCAGATGACTCAGTGTTGATTAGTCTGAGGATCTGAGTGGCAGGCACCCTCCAGGTGACAGTAGCCACATCTCACATTCAAGGAGGAGAGTAAAGGGAGGGTGGGAAGGGTGGACGGGGGACAGGAATGAGATGATATGTGCTTTAAGGCCTCCAAGGCCCCTGAGTCCACATGGCTGGAGTAGCCTTACTGGAAGCTGCCATCCTCAGCGCACTGGGGAACGTAGTCTGCTCCCTTCAGAAAGGCCGCCTCCCTCTGCTGCTCACACGGACGGAGAGGCTGGGCGTCCACCTGGTACTCTGCACAAAGGAAGTGATTCATCAGAGAGGAGTTGCTGGTCTGGATTCCAGTAAGAGAGACGGGCTCCCTAAAGGCACAGATGCTCTTCCGGGTTTTATTTCCAGCACCATCATCAAGTATGTTCTAACTTGCAATTTTGCAGCTACTCACACTTTTTCCAAGTATGACATTGGCTCCCGTAATCCCCTGGGAGGCATTATCTCCACCTTACCCATGTGGCCCTAAGACTTGGGCAGGGAATGTCCTCTGTTCAAGATCATACAGCTGGCAGGAGAAGGATTCAAAGTGAACCCTTGGATTGCACGTTCCCCCAGCGAGCAGCTGGGTCAGGTCAGAACACCATAAAGGAGATGCTCTTGAATTTACCAAGGCACTCCCTGCGGACAGAGCACCTTCCTGGTCCCGCATGGGAATACAAAATAACTCCCATGTGTCTTATTTTCCATGGAGAATGTGTGTAACATGCAGGAGCTTATGCAGAAATCAGTCACAACTGCTTACTTTCCCAGCGAGGAAGCAAGCTGAGACTTATCCGAAGTCACAGGCTAAGTGGCTGAGCCGCAGCTAGAACTTAGGTCTATTTCATGCCACCAGTAGATTTGTGTTTTTCACTACCTGCTATTTCTCAAATATCCCACACGGATAACCTAGTACTTGAGATCTCTAAGAGAATAAAAAAAAACAACAGCAATGCCAAAATTTGCCAACAGGGTGGGGTGGGGGAGAGCTAGAATCCGACGAGGAATATCTGGTTTCCCATCTCCTCTCCACAAATCACTGACTCCGTGACCTCAGACCATCCAGTTTCCCTCTCAAGACCCTCTGTCTCTTCATCTGAAAAGGGAAGAGCAAGTAACTGAACTCGGGACACTGTGAGGATTAAATGAGATCACAGAGGTTCCAAGGCCCTGGGGCAAATCCTGGCTAACAAGGGGCTGGCCTGAGAGCTCCCTCCTGACCCAACGCTCCATGGCCTCAGGCTCGGAACTCACCAAAGCTGTTGGCTGACACCAAGCAGGCTGAGCCCAGCAAACTGAAGACCGCCAGGGCCAGGGCCATTTTCCTGGGCCCTTCCAGGCACAAAGAGGTAGAAGCCGCTGCCTCCTTGGGCTCTGGCCAGGGAGCCTTTATAGAGCTGACGGGGGTGCCCCCAGCCCACCCGCCACTGGCGCTCAGTGAAGCAGCGCCGCCCTGTTTTCTCTGCTGGCCACGAGGAGGTCCTCCACCTGCGTCTGCTCCCTCTGAGGACACTCATGTGGCCAGTGGGCGATGAGAATCTTGTGCAGCTGTCGGGGAGGAGAACTGGGGGGCATGGCTTCAAAATTCATCTTCAGGGGTAAAGGCCAAAGCTCTGCGGCTTTCTGGGCAACGGGCTCAGGCCCACCATGAAGGAAAGGCAACCCCGCCTCCCTTCCCCCTCCTTCCTTCCTCCTTCCTTCCTCTCTCCCTCCCTCCCTTCCTTCTTTCCTTCCAACAATGTTTCTTTAGAGCCCAAAAGTGTAGCAGACAGTATTCTAGGCAATGAGGATATGGCAGAGGACAAAAAAGGCAGAACCATTAATACAGACTGTACGAATTTTAGTGAGAGAAGCCAGACACACGCACACACACATTCATATTCATATTTATCCTCCTCTCCCTTCTGTCCCAGGACTTCGGATGTCGCCAACCAAAAAAGAGCAGGAACTGTGTCTTGCACATGAAGCCTGCACATCAGTGTGTTTTCTCCGTTTGCTTCTCCACCGGAAGGGGTAGGGGATGGAGGCTCCCTCCACAGGTGCTCAGAAGGAAGCGTGGGCAGGTCTTGAAGAGCACTTGGCCGTGGGGTCAGGGAGATAACTAACAACGAGACTTAGATTTCAGGCAAAGGTGATTTGAGAAGGTGTGTTCGCATTTACTGGAAAATTAGAACTCCCCCTGTGTGGCCCCTTGCTATCCCCATTACACAGGGTAGTTCTACACATGCCATGGAGACCCTATAACAATATAATAAGCGTAGCCTTCTGCAGCCCCTGCCATCTCTCCAGGTCCAGGTGTTCTAAAGCAGACGAGTTTTCTAAAACATTGAAATCACGGTTAGAGGTCTACCAGAAACCCCACTCACCATGCTTCCTACCATCCCCAACACGCATGCACGGACCTTGCACAGGTCAGCCTGTGTGCTGAGTCATTCTCGCTGGTCTGGCCTCTGGCAAGCAACAGAGTGGAGTCAATGAGGGTGAAAGCGTGCAGCCAGTGAGCCAGAGCCACATGGGCTTCCTTCAGAGTCAGCATGACGCATACCTGGAAGGAGAGGTGCTTCTCTCCACCCAAGCGATGGAGCGGTAAGCTTGGAGAGAACCACACCAAGACGCTGCCTCCTCACCATGAAAACCCCTTTCTCATGATGACTCAGCTCCTTGTCACTGCTCTCACCTGATTCCCCCTGAGCTGGGAGGACGTACAAGCTTTTGTGGTAACTGAGTGGCAGTGCCCTGGTCTGGTCTCCCCTAGTCTGCTCCTGGCTCAGGCCTCCATCACTCTGGCAGGCTCTTCACCACTGGTCCTGTCACCTCTCCCTCCCTCCTCGATCTTAATTCAATCACTTAGTCTTCTCGTTCATCTCCTTCATTCTTGAAGACTAGGGTGCTAGGTATAATAAGCACCTACTGGGGATTTGGGGGAAATGGAGAATAATTGGAATCCAGAGGAGGAAATTGCTTCAAAACAAACATCAGATGCCACTCTTTCTGGCCCACCACAGAGAACTGCTTACCAGCCATCTCTCCTAGAGCTCCGCTTGATGCCATGCTGCTGGGTCCCCTGCCACTGCCTTGGACAGCTACTCTCATCTCCCACATAACCAGTGACTCAAAGCCACATTCCTCTTTCTCCTTGGTTGCCAGAGCAATAATCAAAATTCCTGGAACTAGACTTCTGCTTCCAGAAGATGGAATAGACACATTTTTTCCCTATTGCTCCTGCTAAGTACATCTAAAACCCCTGGATATTATATGTAACACAAACAGAAGAAGACACTAAAAGATGGATAGAAGAAGACAGCCATCAAGCAACCTCAGGACCAGAGGAACAATATGGTAGCAAGTTCCCTGAATGTTATTTTGCCTCATGTATCTCAGACTGGGTGTTAGAGAAGACAGCAACCAGAAATGCCAATAAGCACAGACCCCCAAAAAAGCCCCGAGAAAAGCTTTTCGAGCCAAAGGTCCAGGAAAGGGGAGCCTGGCAAGACAGAAAACTTTTAGACAATAATTGCTCTATTCCAGCAACCCTCACAGGAAAACACTGTGGCTCCACCCCAACCCATGCCAGCAAAAGCCAGCGGGGGAGACTTGGGAATTCCACCCTTGCCAAGTTAAGGAGGCTCTCCAAGCCCCCACCAGGGTGGTGACTGAAAGGCCATGTGAGAAGCCAGAATTTTTACCCCAGTTGGGCTGGAATGAGCCCCCTCTCTCTGTGGGGTCAGTAGAGACCACATGGGCAGCCTGAACTTCCACCCACTCCCAGCCAGCAACAGTAAGGATGCCAAACCTCCCTGCTAGGGTTGCATCAGCACTGACCGACAGGGGAGCCTAAACTCCCACACCCAACCAACTGATATCTGTCAGGGGGCAATGGAGATGGAGCAAGAATTTGGACATCTATCCTTACGAACAGCAATGAGGTGGTGTCCCTTTTCTCCCACCTCAGTGATATCAAGAGTTCTACTAAAACAGAAGATTTAATAAGATCTAGATTTTCTTAACACACACCCGAACTGTCCAGGTTTTAACCAAAAATCACTCATCCTACCAAGAATCAGGAAAATATCAACTAGAATGAGAAATGACAGTCAGCAAATGCCAATACCAAGATGATACAGATATTAAAATTATTTTAAAAGAATTTTAAAGCAGTCATCATAAAAATGCTTCAACGAACAATCATGAACATACTCAAAACAAGTGAAACTATAGACAGTTTCAGTAAAGGCATAGTCACGAACAAAGAAACAGAAGATGTAAAAAAGCACCATATGGAAATTTTAGAGCTAAAAAATAAAATAACCAAAATTTAAAAACTTTATATACGGGTTAAACAATAAAGTAGAAGGAACAGAGCAAAGAATTCATGAACTTGAAGACAGAACAATAAAAATGACCCAACCTGAACAACTAGACAGAAATGTATCAAGGACACAGAAGAACTCAACAGCACCATCAACCAGAGGATCTAATCAACATTCACAGAACACTCCACCCCACGAGAGCAGAATACACATTCTTCGCAACACCCGTGGGGCATATACTAAGATCATATCCTGGGTCATAAAACAAATCTCAACAAATATGAAAGATTTGATGTCATACTCTGACTACAATGGAAATGAACTAGAAATCAATGCCAGAAAGACAACAGTTCTTTGAACAAAATTTTCAAACAACTAAACATCAGACTTGTAAATAATCCATGGGTCAAAGAAGAAGTCTCAAGGGAAATTTAAAAATATATTGAAGTGAATGAAAATGTAAACACAACATATCAAAATTTGTGGGACACAGTTAAAGCAGTACTGAGAGGGAAATTTATAGCACAATGTTTACATCAGAAAAAAAGGAAAGTTACCTGCCAAACTGGTAACTAACAACATCCATGGAAAAGTAAGGGGTGGAATAAGAGACCAAGAGCACTTAGGGGAAAATCCCTTCTCATGGACTGAAAACCAAGAACAAGGCAGGGCATTTACCTTCTAACAATTCTCTAACATACTCCTCCAACCATAAATCCAATAGTCTTAACCATTAAAAGCAGAATGGTTAAGTCTTGGAGAGGAAAAGATCATCCATCAGAGTAGTCCTACTCCCACCTCAATGAGATCCTACCAAGAGTACCAATGGCATGGCCATCAAGCTACTTGATCTCTCCATGCCCCAATTTTTCCATCTACGAAGTTGTAATGTTATTAGTGCCCAAACTCATAGGATGATGTGATTACTAAATACATAAATATAAGATGCACAGTGCAGGGCCTGGCACACAATAAGCACTCAATGTTCTTTTTCTTGTAAAACTGAGAAATTTCCAGTGGTGGGAGCACCAGACATCAGTCAACATACTTAAAATCTCAACTTCTATCTCCTCTTTAAGCCCAATGTGCTGCACTGAAGGCAGGTGTTTATCTGGCAATACCTCATCCACTAGCTTGGGTGGGCAGGCATTCACAGCCTTGTCCCACGCTGACTGCCGTCCTGGAATTTTGCCACCCTCTTAAACCTTAGCCTTGGCAATGTTTCCTCCTCATCACCATTTTTTTCAGCTGTAGACTCATTCTCAGTTCATTGAAGCTTTTGAAGTCCATGGCACCATGGAACTGGTGGGACCATGTCAACTGAAAGAAAAATGCCCAATGTAAGAGTTGTGAGTTTTTTTTATTCAGGAATCTTGCTGAGGACTGTAGCCTGGGAGATGGCCTTTTAGTAGTTCTGAAGATGTAGGGGAGAAACCAGCTTCTAAATGCTTTTTGCCTAGGGAATACATGTAGGCAGGCATACATCTTGATAAAAGACTACTGCTAGTCACAAAGAACAGATACCTTGAGTTAATAATTTAGTGCTTTTCTATGTACGGGAAGATGCAAGAATCTGGGTTCATTAAAATTCTTCCTGAGATATACATCTAACTACCTTATCTAAGGGGCCTGTTTTCCCAAAGCACAGAGTGCCTCATTCTGTTCTTCATCCTGAGTTCCTCGCAGGGTGCATAGTGAGTCATTGACTGCAGTGCCTGACAACTTAATCCTCGTAGAACTGGGTGATGAGCAACACTCTTTGTTCTTCTTTGTTTGCAGCCAGAAGCCTGATGCTCCTGAATCACTGCTCCTCCTCACTTTCAACTCTTCAGGTCTTGAGCAATATGTGTTTTGCTGTATTATTTTCTGCAACAGAGGAATATGATGCTGACATTTTAATTTCCATGGTGGCTCTCCTTTTGCTTTCAGGAAAGCTCAGCCTATTTTCTAACGCTTTAAATAGCTTCTTAAGTCACGCACTTCTCTGCTCTGGTTCATTTTGACTGGTATTGTTCGCTGGATATGAGTTTCTCTTTCCCCTTTTCCTTATGGAAAATACATATATTTAACATCTATGTCTCATGTATGTCTCTAGGTTTTGTCCTTTTGGGTCTCTCAAGTTGGAAGAGATAAAAATCATGAAGCTCAGGGACTGGCAGAGCATCAGTTATTCAGCCCAATCTTGTCTGCTGCCATTTCCTCTGCTGTCACAGTCAAGGCATTCTGCCGTCCAAACACGGATGCTGTCTTGTTCTGCCAGGCTTCCCTTCAATGGGTTTCTTATCTGTGTGCCTTAACTTCAGAGTCAACATTTGATAAATTTCTCAGGCATGTTCCTCAGGGCATAAGTACTATCTGTATTTCTACCTCTGCACGAAGGTGGCTGCCTCACCTTGAAACTCACTGAAATTACTTGGAGTATTCTGTGCTGATCTTCCTGGTCCAATCTTCTCACATCTGTCTAGATTTTCTGTAAGCATCCCACACAATGGCCCATTCAAGGTGTTAGAGAAGACATTTTCCTTTACTCTTCTAGGTTCTTCTCGCTAGTCCAAGAATTAAGTCAACATGAGACAAATTAACGGGGAAAATCAAAAGTTTAATAACGTACACATGGGAGAGACCCACAAGAACTGAATAATGTGCCCAAATGGCCTAAATCCTCACCTTAAATACTATCTTCAGCTACAGACTAACAAGGATATTAGGGGTAGCGATCTGGGACTTCAAAGGGGAGGAAAGCAATTGGCATGGAGATGGAAAAGCAAATATTTGGTAAACAAATGCTTGCTGGGCCAAGCAGAGACAATGAGACCCAGAGTGGACTCTCATCTCCAGGCCCTGCTGAGCTCCCCCACCCCACTCAGCCCATATTCTTTGCAGAGATCTCCAGTGATAGCTCTGTTCTGGAACAAGCCCTGTATCTAAATTCTCTTAGGCAGTTACGAGGAAGCTCAAAGTTTCTTCCTGAGTCTTTTGGGCCTTGATTGTTTTCAGCTCAAAATAACCCACATTGCCGAAGAGACATCTGGGGGTGGCAAATTTTGCTCCCCTATAAAGGGATGGTTCCCCCTCACTCTTACTGTGAGCCCTCCATTTGTGGCTTTAAGTTGGAGCTTCTCAATAGTCTCCTGATCTCCTTACATTTCATTTACCTATAAGGTCTCCTTAGTTTCCTCCCTAGAAAATATTTGGAAATATGCAAAAATTCTAGGATTAATAAGTCAGTTTGACAATGTCATAGGATACAAGATATAAAAAAATCAATTTTATTTATATTCTAGTAATTAAACATCTGAAAACAAAATTGAGAAAACAGTTCCATTTACAATATCATCAAAAAGAAGAAAATACTTAGAAATAAACTTAACAAGTGCAAAATCTGAACACTGAAAACTACAAAATTTTGCTGAAAAAAAATACAGAAATCCTAAACAAATGGAGAAACACAGCATGCTCTTGGATCAAAAGACTCAATAGTGTTAGAATGGTAACTGACCTGTAGATTCTGTGCAGTTCCTGTCAAAATTCCAGCAGGTTTTTAAAAGAAGGTAACAAATCTGATCCTAAAACTTTTATAGAAATGCAAAAAAACCAAAGTTGGCAAAAACAGGTAAGAAAGAACATAATTAAAGGAATTACACCATCCAATTGATTCCAAACCTTACTCTTAAGCTACAGTAATCAAGATAGTGTGACATTTGCATAAGGACATATAGATCAATGGGAAGAGTATGGAAATAAACCTACATAATTATGGTCAATTGATTTTTGACAAAGGGACCTAGGTAATTCAAAGGGAAAATAATATTTTTAACAAAAGGCACTGGAGCAATTGGATATCTACTTGCAAATTAAAAGGATGATCACTTAACACCTATTAAAATGGTTAACATCCAAAACATTGGCAAACACCAAATAAACACTGGCAAGGAAGGATGTGGAACAACAAGAACTCTCCTTCATTCAACTGACCATATTTTTTTAGGTTGATTTCTAGATTCCCTATTCTGTACTATCAATCTACATCTCTATCTTTATGCTACTTCTATACTGTCTTGGCTACTATAGCTTATTAAGCCACCAAATCAGAAATTATATGTCCCTCAACTTTAGTTCTTCCTTTTCAAAATTGTTCAGGGCATTCTAGGTCCTTTACATTTCCATATAAAATTTAGAATCAGTTCACTAATTTCTATTTCAAAAAGTCTGCTGGGATTTTACTCGGGATTGCATTATATCAATCCATTTTGGGAGAACTGACAAATGTTAACAGTACTGTGTCTTCCAATCCATGTTCTTAGTGTATCTTTCTATTCATTTATCTCGTCTTTATTCTAGGCATTGTTTTGTAGTTTTCTCTGTACAGGTTCTGCATGTTTTCAGATTTACTGTTAAGTATTTTTTTTTATGCTATTGAAAATGGCATTTAAAAAATTCTAACTTCCAATATCTCCTTGCTAATGTACAGAAACATTAGTTCTAGTGGCATTTTGATAGGCTCCTTAGACTTCTCCAGGTACACAGCATGTCACCTGCAAATGTTTCTTCTTCCTTTCCAAGTGCTATGCCTTTTATTTTTCCTCCTTTATTGTCCAGTGCCATATTGCACTAGCAGGACCTCCAGATTGATGTTGGATAATAATGGTGATAGTGGATATTCTGGACTTGTTCCTTATTTTAGAGAAAAGTATTCATTTACCATTATGAGGTTTAAGTTTCTTGATAGATGCCCTCTATTGTTATGCAAATTCTTTTCTATTCCTTTTCTGGTAGTTTTTAATCTTGAATGGATGCTGAAATTTATGAAAACCTTTATCTTAATTTAGTGAGATTAACATAATTTCATTATTTTACTGACATTAAACCAACTTTGTATTGGTTTCCTTGTATTGGTATTCCTGTGGAATACCCAACTTGATCTTGATATATTATCCTTATTGTATATGACTGGGTTCACATTGCTAATATTTTGTGGGGACTGTGTCTATGTTCAAAAGGGATATGTATTAGTCTGTAATTTCCTTTCCTTGCAGTGTTTTTTTCTGGTTCTGGAATGAGGTCAAAGTTGGTCTTGAAACAAGTGTTCCTTTCTTCTCTATTTTCTGTCAGTGCTTGTGTAAAATCAAGTTTTCTTCCTTAAATGTTTGATAGAAGTCACATTTAAGCCTGGAGTTTTTTGGGTTTTTTTTTAAAGAAGGGATTGGGTCCTTTTTTTTTTTTAATTTGTTTATTTTTAGCTGCATTGGGTCTTCGTTGCTAGGCACGGGCTTTTTCTAGTTGCAGCGAGCAGGAGCTACTCTTCATTGCAGTGCGTGGGCTTCTCACTGCAGTGGCTTCTCTTGTTGCGGAGCATGGGCTCTAGGCACATGGGTTTCAGTAGCTGTGGCAAGCAGGCTCAGTAGTTGTGGCTTGCAGGCTATAGAGCACAAGGCCTGGAGTTCTGAGGGAACATTTTCAATTTCAAATTCAATTTATTTAATTTCTTGAGTCAGTTTTGCTAACTTGTATCTTTTGAGGAATTTCTCTGTTTCATGTAAGCTGTTAAACTTATTGGCACTGGTTTTTCATAATACCCTTTAAAAAAAACTGTATGTTTTAATGTTCCCGCTTCCATTCTAATTTCTGATCAGTCTATGTAGGAGTTAACCAATTTTATCGTTCTGTGCAAAGAATCAGCTTTTTCATTTATATTGATGCTTCCCTACTATTCGTCCATTTAGTATTTCATTGATTTCAGCACATTTCTTTCTTTTTCCATTTATTTTGGTTTTAATTTGTTTGTTTTTCTAGTTTTTTTTTAATCTTAAACCAGTGATTTTGTACCTTTTGTATTTAAAATGTCTATTTTTTTAATTGAGGTATAATTGACATTAGTTTCAGGTGTACAATAAGATTCAATATTTGTATATATTGCAAAATGACAAGTCTAGTTAAAATCTGTACCTTGCTTTTTATTATAAGCATTTGAAACTGTAAATTTCCCTCTAATATTGAGCTGCATCCCACAAATTTTAACATGATGTATTTTCATTTTCATTCAATTAAAAATATTTTCTAATTTTACTTATAACTTTTTTGAGTCATGGATTGTTTTACAAGTATGTGATAATTTCCAAACACTTTGGGGTTTTTCCAGTTATCTAATACTGATTTCCAGTTTAATTCCATTATTGTTGGAGAACATTTTATGCATTTCAATTTTAAATGAGTTGAGAGCTGTTTTATAGTCTAGTATGTAGTCCATCTTTTTGAGTGTTCCATGTGTATTAAAGAGGAAATTTGTATTCTCACGTTGTTGGGTGGAACATTCTATCAATGTCAATTAGGTCAAGTTGAGTGTTCATCTTTGTTCAAGTCCTATCCTGATTTTCTGTCTACTTGTTCTATCAATTAGTGTTAAAGGAGGGCTAAAATCTTCAACTATAATTGCAGATTTTTCTATTTTCTATTCAGCGATATTAGTGTTTGCTTCATGTATTTTGATACTCTATTAAGAAGCCTATAAATACGTTTTAAAAATGCAATTTACTTTTCTGTGTGTATGTGGACAAAAGTACAAGAGGATGACAAAGGCCTGTAAGTATAAAAGAAGATAACATTCTATTAGGAAGCAAACTGGAAAGGCAGAAAACAGAATATAAAATTTGTAAAGTTTTCAAATGTTAAAGAAGAGCTTGCTCATGTATTTTTAAAATAGATGTTGGTAAGTAGCAAAATTGTATTGATTCTATTGTATACATTTTAAAATGATAACAGGTTGATTTTAATAGGCCAATATTTATAAATTAGAAATCACACTCTTTGCAACTGTTTACATTTATGATGAACAATTTCAAATGGCAGAATCAAAGCCCCACTGCCCATAGCACTGTTCTCAATTGTGCATATTTACCTTGGCTTTTTCCTCCCCTTCCCTACTTTTCCCCCTTCCTCACTCCAACTTCCTTAGATGACTCACTCCAACTTCCTCTTAAATAAACAAAATACACTTAAGTCTTGTCTCCAGATCTCCAGGTACCAGAAATGAATTACAATTTTTCAAAACTCCTACAGAGAGGTCACAGTCAAAAAACATTCAAAGACCACCACTTTAATTAACATATATATTCTATGTCCCCCAAACCTCTCCACCTACATACAAGTCTAGTTATCTTTCCTTTCTTTTGCCTCTGTGGTTCCTTATACTCTTTGCTATCACCTATCTCGTTGAAAAAAAATTTTTTTAATGTTTCCGTTAGCCTGTAGACTGTGGTTCCATTAACATTAACTCCATAACCAACCATATGACTTAATGGCTGGCACACAGATGGCATTCAATGTGTCCCCTATATTTAATTTTCAACTTTGTAATTTAAATACTTTATTTGCTTCATTTAACTCGCAAAACCAGGTTCTAGCCTAAGTATTCTTCCCATTTTATACATAAGAAAACCAAAGCTCAGAGAGATCACTGCTGGTAAACCGCCAGAGTGAAAATCTGAGGAGAGAATTGCAAAGCTCACGCCTGCTCCACTACAGGAAATATATGATTCACTGACGTGGTTCCTGCACGTCAGTACAACGCAGGATACTATAAGAGGCCTTCAACAATGGACTGCTTCTCTTAGGAAGAGAAATTGAAACCTGAAGAACTGTCTGCATTTATAGAGACACAACAAACAAAGAAGAATTGTCCAGAAGAGGAAAATAATATGAAGGCAAGAGATGGAAACAAGCATAGTCTATCTAAACAGTGAGGCTATATTTAAATGGATTTGAGAATCGGTTAGGTAAAATACAAAAGATCCAGATTACACACACCTGACTTGGTTTGAAATAGGGAGTCACTAATGATATCAGAAAACACAAATGACAAGAATAGGTGAAACACACCTGCTAGGAAAAGAACATGAGTTTAAACAGCACGGGGTTTGCGTCTTGAACCTGTCACTAATATGTGACAAGTCTCTAAATGTTTCTAAACCTCAGCTTCCCCATCTTAAAAATGATCCTGTCTTACCTTTCCACAAAAGAACGAAATTAGATGCTGCAGGTAACATGTACAATACCTGGCACAGAGCAGTCACTCAATGTTAATCCCCTAACTTGACAGTGACCATTTTGATGAATCAGAATGAAGAGAAAATTAAAATTTCTTAAGCCCACAGTAATACCTCCATGACATGATTTTGTAAAAGACGGTGTACTACTGGTGGGATTGAGAAGGAGGAAGATGACACCATCCATTTTAAGGAACCAGCACATCTAGTGAAGAAATGGATAAGGGGGAGGGACTGCAAGTTTCAAGCCGGGGCTGAGGGTGGTGATATTAAAGCAGAGAGAGTGAAACTGGCAGGAGACCCAGTTGGCTGGAGGGGAAATGGGCTCCTTCATTTTGAACACACAGAATATGAACATCTGAGAGGACGTCAGTGGAAATAAGGTGAGTGTCAGGAAAAAGGATTTTACCTGAAATTATGAGAATAATCAATTTCCTTTAAGGAAAGTGTGCATTACTCTTAAGTTTGAAAATAATAAGTCAGTAGAAACACACAGGAGTATGAAGAAGTACAAATTATACTTATCAGTACCATACTAAGAAGGATCCTTCCCCACCAATGTCAGTCTATTCTGTCTGGGTAGCAATGAAAAGTTATCTTTTCAAGAAACACCCTCTCTAGTTTATTGCTTATATTTAAATATATATACTCACATTTTTTAAGTAAGACTAACTGGAAAGAAAACTCATCTGAAACCTCATACAATGGACTTACTTCTCAAAAATGAATTCACTTTCCTAAATAAGGAATGACTCGGCCTGCTAGTTGCTAAAAGGCTTCAACCAATTGTTGATATACTCTATATTAAGTGGGTATGTGCATACAAGTAATTTGATACAGATTTACTTTAAAAATATAAAGTAAAAATTCAGACTCCCAATTCATATGCATAAAAGCAGAGCAAAAATTCAATATTCTAATTATTAGTTGAACTTCTAGTTTGCTGGCTGCTAACAAATAAAGTGATCTAATTTTAAGATACTCCAAGAACAAATGCACATTAACTTAACTGTGGTCATCAGGGATTAAGAATATGAGTGCCACTGGGTACAAAGGGTCCTCTGTGCATGTGACAAGAATCTAGGCAACACCGCTATTCACAGCCTGTTAAGGATGCTACTTGCTCCATTCTGAAAAAAAAGATATAAATTAAATGTCTAGAATTTAACCATAATAGGGAAAAGATTAGAGCCATTATTTTAAAACACAAATGAAAGGCAAAGTATCAAACTTGAAGTAGAGACATTAGCAAATTTACTCCACACATGAAATATAGGCACTATTATTTTTACTTTAATATGCAAATTTAATAACTACCTCATATCCCTCTACCAAAGCTTTTCATTTCTCAGTAAGATTTTTGACAAAGTTAATGTATCATAAGTAATACATAGGGCTGTATTTTATGTCTGTGATCTTTGGCACATTTGTCAAGTTGGAGAATGTCAAAAGGCAATAAAAATGTCTAATGACTGTTTTGCACATTCTTTTAATCATCTTTACATCAAAATATAAGGCTGCAAAAAGGCAAGCTGAAATTTTATGATATGTGGAATTGTTTTAATAAAGAGTTTTACATACAGTACCTTACATATAGAACAGTGTGTTTGCAAATTTAAATAATATCTGAATGTACAGTGGCATGTATTCTTATCAAAGATAAATTCAAGTTTACTGTCCATCAGTTCTAAAATGCATTTATACAGATTGCTAGAACTGATCAACAGAACGAGGCATAAAATATTCAAGTGTTATATGTCATCAAATAGCCTCCTAACAGTCTTTTTTCCTCTTTTTAAAAAAGTTTCAAAACCTGTACATACATTTTTAATTTTTAAAAACAGTCTGTTAAAAGGTAACATTTCATGTTAACCACCAGTTCTTATAGTCTATAGTAATAAAACTAGATATGTGTAGATATAAATATGTGTAGATTATGTACATATGTACGTTGAGTGTTTGTTTCAAACAAGCACACACACTTAACGCATACCTGCACGCAGAGCACTGGGGGCAGCACACAACTCACAAGAGCACTGGCAGACAGGAGGGCCTGGGCTCGAAATCCAGCAAGAGCTGACACAGCAACTGAGTTGCCTTTGGTTTCAGAAATCTGTCCATTTGTGATCAAAGCTAAGAGTTTTGAGTGCGTATGTATTTTTTAAAAATAAAATTCATCTTCAGAAATGAAGCTTTTCCAGTATTCCACTACCAGCAGTTAAAAATCCACAGCCACAAATTATTTTGATATTTTTGTCACTCCTCATCCCAGCTGAGGTTATTTACAACTTCTTTTTTTCTGAAGGCAAATACCAAGCATACTCAGGATCAAACTGTACGTTGAAACCTGAATACTGAAATTTGACCATATATATTCTCTATATAGTATATGTGATATATGCGTTTCTGATGGGCTGATGGCATTATGTAAGACTTGGGTGAGAGAACTCCCACAGGATTTAAAATTCTCTTTCCAGCAGTATCATCATCATTTGGCACACTGACCCTTCTGCGAGCCATTCTGTTTTTTACAGTGAGCTTAATGCCAGCAATAAACTCCAATTATTTTGTTGTTTGTTTTTACAATATATTCATAATGAAGTAAGAATTCCACAACTGTTTTCCTCAAAAGTGAGACTTCTACTGTCAGTTTTCTGATTAAGGACATTCATCACCTAAGAAACAGCTCATGATCCTATAAAAGTTTCGATACTCTAAACTTCGGTGCAGGTAGATCAACTGCAGAGAAGACAGTTCTTACAACAAGCTTATAGAACTCTCCAGAATTTAAATTTCCTCTACACTTTTGGTTTGGGCCAAATGTTGGTTTATAAACATAGATCTTTCTACTAAAAACTATGTAATACACCATATTTCTTTCTACAGGTATCTCGAGCTTCATGTTAGCAACTATTCAAAAATCCTGCCAATCTGATTCCCTCAGCACAGATTATATTCTACCTCCACTGATCCTTGGCATATGACACATCATCATTTGTATCTAGCTCATAAATTTTTTTAATATTAGCTTCCTTGATAAAGTTGTTCTTCATTTTCCTTTCCAAGGTGCCATCCTATTGATGTCACAAATCAGTAAATGACCAAACATCACTAAGCTTTTTAACTATCCACTTAGCAGCCGTGTGGATAATAAAAATTAGTCGACTGAACAGAGCCACATTCTTTGCATTAGGTGTTCACTGCTGTCATACAGAGCAGAGAGTTGCTATTTGTTGTACTTTGCCCATGTCCATTAGGAGCTGTTTGATGTGGCGTTTAAGTTGGGGCAGCCTCGTGAGAGGATCAGGTGGCTCCAACTCCCCTGTGAAATCAAGCCAGCTTTCCAGAACTAAAAGAGAGAAGAGAAGAACAAACACATTTAAACGGCAACTGGAAACACAGTCAAAAAATGGTATAATTAGAAGGCTGAAAAAGTGATGGAGAAAGAGTTCACTTCCCTTTCGCTAGAAAGCCAATCTACAGAAGTCACTTCTGAGCAGTTAAGCATCCTCTACGCCTCATCCCACAAGAGTTCTAGCCCCTCTCAGTAATCTTTATCTGTTGTTCTACCTGTCGTCATTTTAGGTAATTTTTCCTTTTAAAGATAAAAAGTAACTGCATTTTGAGTGTCTCCTTTACTCTCTTCTGGAACAGGAAAACAACATTCCCTGTTCCTGCTCAAGCTTTCTATTAATTTAGGCTTAAATCATCTCCATTTTAAATGAAACTTAGCTACTCTAACCATTTTTTTAAATCTAGAAGTTCTTTTTAACAAAGGAAAGGAGGTAGAAATTTCTTAGTGTCCTTTCATTCCCACTATTTTATCAGTACTTTAAAAAAAAAGAAGCATATTAGAAGTTCAGGCAGAATGCAATTAATTACATTCTATACTTTTTATTAATAATAATAGGGGATAGCATCAAGTTGCATTTTCTTCTTCTTCAAAAATCTACTTAAGGGCTTCCCTGGTGGCACAGTGGTTAAGAATCCGCCTGCCAATACAGGAGACACGGGTTCAAGCCCTGGTACAGGAAGATCCCACATGCCGCAGAGCAACTAAGCCCATGCACCACAACTACTGAGCCCACGAGCCACAACTACTGAAGCGCGCCTAGAGCCCATGCTCCGCAACAAGAGAAGCCACCGCAATGAGAAGCCTGCGCACCACAACAAAGAGCAGCCCCCACTCCCCTCAACTAGAGAAAGCCTGCGCACAGCAATGAAGACCCAACGCAGCCAAAATAAATAAATAAAATAAATTTATATATTAAAAAAATCTACTTAAAACTAACTAAACTAACTCTACAACTGGCTTATAACCAAACAGAAGATGCTTCTGAAATGGGTTTCCATTTCTTCTTTTCACAGGGAAAAACGAAGCAGTAGAAACTCTAACTTACTGGGGGATGAAAGTAGCACATACTTTCGCAAATAAAAAAAGGGGTGGGGGTGGGCAGGAGATACAATCTATGAGGTTAAAAAAATGCAGTCAAAAAGCACAGGAAAACACTAGATTAGGAATTGAGTAATCTAAAGTACTCTATTTTCTCAACTATAAAATGGGGATAACATTTTTCCTGTCCACTCCTTAGGGCTCCGGTGCAATAAAATTTTTAAATATAAAAGAAAACATTTGAAAATGTGTATGCAAACTTAAGCTTTATCTACTTAAACTTGCAGGACTTCTTTGTTATTAATTTCACTTAACAAACACTGTCCAAAGTGAAAACAAAATGTTTTCCCCCACATTTCAAATATGCTTAAAGTCCTTATGCTGACTTCCAAAAAAAAACACAGTTCAATGAAAATATTCACTGAATATTATTTATTGAATAATAATTTATTGAATAATATTATTCAGTGAATAATATTATTGTTTTTCATTAAATAATAAATATTCCATATGGTATATACTGAGCCTGGCAGGTAGGCAATATTTAATAAATATCCATCTTAAAAAACAAAATCCCTAAAATATCCAGTCATATTGTCTTGAGACTAAAAGACCCTAAATGCCAGATGTGTTAAATACAATGTAAAGGGAGCAGCAAAGCTCCATCAGCCTGGACAGCATCTGTAGTTTTTGTCCCATAATTTTAAAAACTTCAAATAACTTCAATTAAATTATTCAAAAGTACAATAAACACACTTTACAGACTACAGCAATTGTATTTCAATTCTTTCTTAAATTACCATCAACTTCTTTTTCTATCAGGTCCATCCTGCTGGTGACTTCATTCTGCACATTCTCTATGTGTGTAAGGAGATTGAGTTGCCACTGAAGATGTGAGTCTCCCGGGTCTTCAGTGCCCTTTTTATCATTATAAACAAATACTGTATTCCTTTCAGCTGAATTCTTCTCCAAAGAGCCAACAGAAAAAACAAAGAATTGGATGAAATGTAATGTCATAAAGGGAAAGATGCATTAAAAACATCACTACCCACAATGATAGGTAAAATCCAACCTGACTCCCAGAATATTCGTAAAGGAAGTACTAGCACATAACTAAATTACATCTGATGGTCCTGAAAAGCAGACATGCCTGCTATGTCTCTTCACAATGCCTAGCAGAGTGCTACACAGGGTAGAAGGCCTTCAATAAAACCTGCTGAAAAAATGAAGGAGCTAATTATATTCTGTAACTAGAAAGCCCAGCTAATTTAGACTGACCCCTTCCTCAGTTAATCTAAGCCGTGTCACAAGTGGAGTGAAGGCAAAAAGCAATGATGGAAAAAAATTAAGATAGTTGGCAAAGGCTAGTATAAAGCATAATTAACTGCAGACTGGACTTTATTATTGCAGCTAAATCAATGAGGTGAGGGGAAGAGAAAAATCCCTTAAAAACTTAAAAAGTGCAGACTGCTTAACACACACACAAAATCTGACCTCAGTTTCACCAGCGATAACTCATTTCATAAGAGGGATATTAATTTGACAAAATAATTTACCACAAAATTTAGGGTACTATAAGCTTTTCAAATTCAGTTAAGTATTTATTTATAGAACTTACTTGATAAAAGAGGCCAGAAAAATAAAGAACTAATTTTAAAGCAGTATTGCTAATTGAAAAATCAATTAAAAATGAAGGCATGACATCTCTAAGTTGTGAACAAGAAATAAGTTTACAAATATTCAATGTACACAGAGCTATAAGAATTCAACTTAGTGCATAATGTGATTGATATGCATATACAAATATGCTGTAATTTTTAAAAAGATGATTTTTTAGATAAAAAGTGCCACTTTTTATCTAAAACACATACAAAAGGAACACAAATTATATTAATATATACACACCCACATGCACTTTCATGTTTTCACACGTAGACATTCTCATTTGGAAAAAAATTTGGCTCATGGTTTTTAGAGGCATCTAAGTGTACTTATAAACTTGAAACTTTTGTTAAGGCAAAAGTTTAATGAATTACTACATTCCTGAATTAGGGGATAATTAAATGTTCAAATGGCCAGTGTTTTCCTGTAGCGAAAGCAAAAAATGTCTTTACCCTAACAAGGTACTTGTGAACTTGGAAATGTAAGTAAAATCTGGAATCTCAGGATGTTTTATTTCACAAAATTTTCCTTTGTTCTATCGTATTTCTAAGCAAAGACAAATGAACTAGTTATACCTTTCTGGGCTTTCCATCTTCTTTTACTGGGTATTGTAAACGGTTTTTCTCTCTCATGTGAAATTCCTGTTCTTCTTCAAAACTACTAACATCATCATCATCTGAGCTCCCAGGGTCTGCGAGAGTTTTGCAGTCTTGACCAAAACTTTGTGGCTTTTGGTAGCTGTGTTCACTTGTTATATAAGTTCCCTCCACTTTTAGGGGCAAACGAGGTGGTTCCTTATGGTTCTGTACATGATACTTCTTTTCTTCCACATTAACTGTGTCTTGCACCATTAGTTTTTTTTCTACCCCAGCAATTACTTGATCTTTCCTCTTCCCAGAACAAGCCCAGAGACGAAGGTCAGGATGATGTTTATTCCTTAAAATAAAGTTGGAGAAACAGCAGTTCAGAAAAAAAAAGTCCAGTAACAAGTATAATGCCACAATAAATTTCAGAATGTACAATTACATAGTTAACCCTCAGTTATCCATGCCTTTTGTATGTTCAGTGTACTGACTTAGGTGGACCGATCCCCACCTCTCTATTGAAGACCTAGAGCACCGCCAAGCAAACAAGGTTAGCAGGAGGTCAGGAACTCAAGACAAAAGTAAAGGTACTTTCTAGGTTAACCTGCCCCAGAATTTCATCCAAAATGTACATTTTCATAATTTTACAGAAATAAAACTCAGGTGGAAAAGCAATAATGAATGTACTTTTGTGACAGTTCACATCATCATCTGATATATGCACTTCTTTTACTCATTTTTCACTGTATTTTTTAAAACTGTACAACATGAAAAACTTTTACATGAGCATATTTTAACATCTTTAGTCAATCAAAAAGCGATACTTCCTCATGACAAAAAATTCAGATTATAAATGTGTACAAAGTAAAAACCTCCCTGCCATGGCAATCATAGATAACTGAAGTATAATCTTCCACACTTTTTCTGTACATATAAAATTATTTTTTAAGTGGGTAAGCACACACTTTTTCTTTGTACACAAATGGGGCTCTCATACAATTTGCCTTCTTCATATATAACACATAAGGGCATTTGCCTTGTCAGTACATAGAGATTTTCCCTTACTTTCACTCTAGTAGCTGAACAGTATTAATGTGCTGCAGTTTAGTCTCACCAACCAGTTCCCTGCCAATACACGTGTGTGTGTTTGCACCTCTGCACACAAGTGCGAATTTATCAGTCAGATAAATTTCTAGATATGAAATTCCTAGAAAATGTATGCACATTTTAATTCTGACAGGTACTGCCAAAGTGGCCTCCGAAGAGGCTGTACTAATTACATGCTCACTAACAGTCCATGATAATATCCCTTTTCCCCCATCCTCACTAAACATGTGAGCATGATATCGCATAGTTAATTCTGTAGTAATTAAAATTCTGTAGTAAGCAAAAGAGGAATCCATTCATCATATTCTGTAGTAAGTAAAAGGAGGATATTCTGGAGGCATAAACCTTTGAGAAGGCTCAATAATGTTTGTGAACTGATAATTTCCAAATTAGATAAATACCAGGAGACAAATTAGTTTTCTTTCTAATAATAAGGCTTGTTTCTGAAATTATAAATTTTATCTTTTGAACTCCTAATAGTTTAATAGCCAGAAAATACAACAATTCTTCAACAGTAAAGGGCATAGTAGAAGGAAAGCTAGATTTGTAATTCAATAGTCCAATGTGTTGAATCCTGCTGTGCCTTAGAGGAGGAGTTTGGACAAGTTACAGAAACTCTATCTTTGACTACCCATCTATCAAACAAAGTAAGAACTTTATTGTAAGGATTAAATGAAATAGCACATGAAACCACCAATTTCAGGTTTTGTAGTAGACTTCCAATAAATAGTAGCTAGTGAAAATAACTATTATTATTAGAAATATTAACATAAAAAGAGCCTATAGGCATGAGGCAAAATTTGTCCAGTTGAAATCCTTAGAGAAATTATGAATGTACAGAAATTCATATTGATGTCAAGGACAACCAGGTTTTAAAAAAAAAGCTTAGCTTAATAATTTAGTTTCTCCTTTGAGTTTTAGCATTTGCATGGCCTTTTTATAAAGAAATCCATATTCAGGTTTATGACATACAACCAAAGCAAATTCCATTCAACAATTACTGAGTACTTATCCCTCCACTAACCTCTAGGAATAAAACGATAAATAAGACACAAGCCCTACCTTCAAGGAACCCATGGCTTAGTAAGGGGAGGCAGACATAAACAAGGTGCACCAAAGTGCCTGAAATCAGTACGCATGGAGTCTGCCAAGGATGCGATCAGCTCTAGTTGGGAAGGTAATCATGAAAAAGCATTTGCTAGAAGGACTAATGGTAGAAGGTTATTCTGGCTGTGAGTAAAGGCCTGGAGCTATGTAAAAGCATGCTTCATTCAGCGATTATGGTTTGGTATAGCTGGCACATTTGGGGGAAAAATCAGGAGAGGGAAGACATGACAACAAAATGACAGAGAGAATACGCATCGTGGAAGGATTCAGAGTGCATGCTGAACGAGCCTGCACTCTTCGCATTGGGCACCAGGAAGACACGATGGTATATTAAGCTCCAAAGAGACAAACTCCTCCTTATCTTTTACTAGATCACATTGGCAACAGTATGAAGGATGAACTGAAAGAGCACAAGACTGGAGCCACCAGGAATTTACAAGGTATGGCAACTGTTCACGTGAGAAGAACAGCCCGCTCAGACAGTCTTGGTGAGGAGAGAGACGGGACGGTAAGGAACCACAGGGACAGAGTACTCAGTGGGCCTCGCCACTGCGGGAGGGGCGGGACGGAGATGGAAGGAAGGGAAGGGGCACGTTTCTGGCCCAGGCAAGTGAGCCAAATAAAGAAAATCTTGTGAAGAACCAGTGAATCACCCTGTTTTATATAATATATGTATACTTTTAAAGAGAAATTCTAGGGAGGTATTAGGAAGAACTGAAAACAAGGACTTCAAGAACATTCTGATATGTATGGAGGCTCAGTGTTTTTTCTGTTTTGCTTTGTTTTTAAGGAGAAATTGCCCGGGATGACTATAACATATTTGGTGCACAGGAGACGAATGGATTACATGACCTGTTGGCTCCCTTCAAAGCCAATCTTAAGGTAATTTAAAAATATACCTTTGCATCTATTTCATCGTGACAGCATTCCTGAAGGAGGACACACACCACACGGTTCACCACAGCAACTGTACTTCTGTGCACAAGGTGAGCCCACAAAACAGTGTGACGGGACTAACATTTGCTGAAATACTAGACGCCGTTGTTATTCACCCACGCTTCTCTATTCCAGGACAATAGGCATGAAGGAGCTATTCATCCAAAAAGTTACTAACCTTTCCTTTTTTTTAAAGTTAAAATTTGTTCAAATATCTATTCTGTCTTCCAAGCTGCTAATCTGAACCTGCAAAAAGCCAACTGATTTAGTTTAAATTAAAATTCACACTAAAGTATGCCCCTCCCTTCGCCGCCCTTCACTTACTTTAGGATTCCGATCTTCAGCTGTAACCCATGCAGGACTTCCGTAACGCCATAGACATCAGCAAGCAGGTGGTGTGTGGAAACTATCTTCTTGGCATTGAGATGAGAGTAGTTTTCTTTTAAAAATGATAACCCACACATTCTCCCATTATTCAACCAATCCTTATCATAACGGTATTTTGCGCTCCATCTCTGACCTGTAGATAAAGTTGACATTAAAGTGACAAAGGATTCCACTTATTCAGATTTCCCTTCAACTGCTATCCGATTAACATCACTCAGTGAACAAGGTGAGCTCTAGGACTAAGAACAAATTCGAAAGACGAGTCAGACAGTGCGTCGAGGAGTTGGCACTGTGAGAGCTCCTCCCACCTTCAGATGTCCTGCCCGGTAAGCAGGACAAACTCCATGAAGGATGTGGTCAGTGGCAGGTCACACCTGCAGAGGAACCTTGAGTGTGTTGCTTTCCATTTTTTATGTCTCTGTTTTATGTCATCTGTTTTCTAAAAAGGCCAAAAGGGCTCGATAGAAACTAGACAGGGGTACCTGTTTCTCTCACTAACATTTGTTTTGAACTGGGCGAAACAAAGAGTTCCAGTTAACTGACTAAGGACCCCTCCCTCACATCTAAGAGCTCACAGAATCCAATATAATCCTATATCTTCACCACCGATAGTAATTATTTCCTATTACAATTAGTTGCTTCTATGTCTGTGTCCCCTACTATGCTGTGAGAGAGAGGAAGGTGTGGTTAGAATCAATCACCTTACCTCTCACCACAGATTTTGGCAAATAAAAGGCATCTGATAAATGCTGCTGGATGAATGAATGAACAAATGCCTACCTTCATGTAGGTCTGGATAACTCTCCTGCTTCTTAATGTTATTATTATTATTATTTCTGATAGACAGAACAAGGCAGCAGCCTTTCATTTGAGATGTCTAGATGGGTTCTGCCTCGGAGATGAAGTGCACACGACATGCAGAACACTGCTGCTCGGAGAGCCTCTGCGTGGAAGAAGGCACCTAGTGGACAGGGAGCCCAAAGGCACAGGTCTTCCTCTCGGTGCAGCCAGTCTAGCACCATCCTTGTGCACGAGGCATGCGACATTCTGTGCCCTAGCTGCCTCGTCAGTAAACTAAAGGACTTGGGCGTGATAACTGGACATCCCATCTGCTCTGACGTTAGGTTCATTTGCTGCACTATCAGACACTCGTTCAAAACCACGTCAGGAGGAGCGTGAGTTCAGACTCTGAGTCCGTTCAAATAGCCATATGTTAACCTATTTAGAAATCAATAGATTAAGGAGCTAGTTCTTTTCAGGTAAAAGCCACAACCCTCTCCTTCCAGTAAGGTAGTTACTTATGCTGAGGAATTTATGCTAATGCTTTTGCCTAAATAATTAATACAGAAAATGAAACTATAACGAACAGTGAATTTTAAATTTTAACATGGAAGCGGAGTCTAGCTGACACAGAGGTCATGGTGTCTCAGTCAGCTGACGTACAATGGAACCTGTACGTAACAAGACATCCAGACACCTTGCGATGAGCACAGGGACCGAAGCTTACCTGGAGGGTCCCGGCAGATGTAGCAGAGGTACTGCTCCGGGATGCTCTCCTCCAGCAGCCCCATGCACACGCTGTGCTGCCAGCACAGGCACTCTTCACACTGCCGGGAAACAACCGTGCTTTACTCGCTAGAAATCAAGACAGACCCCCTTCTCTTCAACTAGCTGGCTGAATCTTGCTGCGGCAGCGGCTGCGGCAGCTGCCACCAGTTCAATTCTTAATCCACGTAACAAAAGCAAGTGATGACTTACGAGAAATTTCACTTCTGAAACAGTCAGCTATTTCAAGCACTTCCTCTCGCTGCACCCATTAAAATGTGCTTTGATAAACTGGCTTAATCATAAAAAAAGGCATAAGATTATTTCTCCCATCTATTTCACACATCCTTAGAACTCTTAAAAATAGCTTATTGAAGTGCAGAAATTTTAAAAACAAAATAGGTGACTTTGTAGCAGTGCGTTAGGCAACAACCTCTTAAAGTACTACCTGTGTGGTGAACCTATAAATTTGTAGTTCCCTTATTGAGAAAACCACTGAAAAGGGGGAAAAAAGAGGATTACTTTTTCTTCGTTTCTATAACTAACATCTCCGAATCTTCAAAATGTAACCACAAAATATGGGTTATGCTTTCCTTTTTTCTTAAAGATACCTTTTCTACAGGGAGAGGGTATTTGTAATGGTAATCCTTGCAACAAAGCTTTCCTTTAGTCTTCAGTACTGTGGAAACTTTTCTACCCTTTGAAGGGTGACTATATACCATGAAGTATTAAACAACAGGATCCAGACCAGCAGGAAAAGGATGGCTATGGTCTACCCTTCAGTGTGGATGCTAAGCCACCTTAATGGCTCTTGAAAAGAATTTCAGCTAGAAGACCTCAAAAGAAACACCCCGGAGAGAGAGCCTCAGATAAGAAAACAGTCTACTTCATCTGAAGAAGCGATCTGCCAATCATTACAACTGGTACTTTAAACTTGATGCTAAGCTAGAAGCCTCCATCTTCAAAAGGACGGTGAGGAAAAAGAGAACACACAGATGCCCCGACGAATGTGCTGAGCACCTGAACTAACTCATTCAGTGCTGAAGGGAAGGCAGGTCACCTGAATCATGAAGCCATTCTCCTCGTCCATTTCACAAATGCATCGCACAATTTCATTAAGCGCATCATCTTCATCTTGAGATTCCTCAAAATTGGTTGAATCAAAGTCCTGATTGTACTCATCCCCACTTAGGAGCAAACTCTCCGTTGAAGAATCATCTAGGAAATCCACATCCGATAAGTCTAGAATATACATAAAAGCACACTCAGCATTTTTTTTTCATTTTTACGTCATTTTCTAGAAAGAAAGGCACTATGGGAAGTGATTATAAGCTATTAAGTATTTAGAAAGGGAGGGCAGACGAATGGGAATACAGCATTTGTCTCTAGACAAAGAAACAAATGATTTTTGAAGCTTAGGCAACTATGATTGTTTTACATCTTAATGTTAACACCATTACAAGTAACTCAGAAAGTATCCCTTAGTCCAGGTGCTTACAGAGGTTAGGGCTAAGGTTGATATTAACAATTAAAATGTGCAGTTTTCAAATGCTTTCACAAACATTATTCCTTCTGATCCTCACAACAACGGCTTGTAAAAAGAACAGGGTTCATTATTTGCACCATACAGCTACATAGCACTTCAGAGAGGTGAAGGAGCTTGCCTAGGGTCCTAGCAGCAATACTGTGAATCTTAACAGTAACAGTATCTTCAACTACCACTGCACTTAATACACACCAGGTACCACCCGAAGCACTTTAAATATGACATGACTTGCTCGGTAATGCAGCCAGCTAGTGGTAAAGCCGACTGCACACCAGGACTGCCCGACTCTACAACCTGTGCTCTTAATGATTTCAGCATTTCTTAAACTGGGATTATGAGTTCCCTAAGGAATTTTAAAATGTTTTAAATTTCATTTTGATAAAAATCTTTAGAAAAATAAATAAGTATACCCTAGAAGTTAGGTTATATTGATGACCACTATATACAACTCTATTTACATCCTAGGCTTTAGGTTGTACTTATAACAGCGTTGAGTCAAAGACTATCATTTAGCTCAGGCTATTGAGGAAAAAAAATATCAAGGCAAATATAAGGAAATGTTTAATCATGACAAAGGGAAAGAAATGATGACAGGGCACTAAAGGTTTGCCGGAGTGTGGGTGGAGAAATGTTGGGGAAACTGAGTCATCACGTGGCACGTGACACAAGACCTCACCACTGCTCACAGGCTCCTGGAATGGAGGCTGCTCCTCAGAACAGAGAGCAGAGCTGGCTCCTCCCTACCTTACCACCCTAACCTGCAGTCACGTTCTCAACCATTCCTTCACCTGCTGCTTTCATCTCCCCTTTCTAGAATGTCAAGAGTCCATGAGGGCAATCAAGAGTCCATTGCATTGCTGAATGCTCTGTAGTCAGTGCTTACGATGAAGCCTGATACATATGATAGCCACTCCAGAATGTTTCTGAAGAGGGAAGGAGGGAGTCGTTATATAGAGAAAAATTTTTCAGACTTAATCAGACCAGGTGGAAGTTGCCTGAATTCAAACTAAATAATTCATGCAATTTATATTTTAAATATTTCATATGACTTAGTGTTTTCCTTATCAGCTTCTAATCGTGCTTATTTTTTTCCCCAACTCAATGTTTTTGAATGTTTCGTTTCTGATTTATAAAAAGTTAATGTTTTCTAGAAAAATAAATGTTTTCTTCTCTTCAGGATTGTAGGACATCTTGGAGAGAGTAAGGTCAGTAGAAATGAGACAATGGTACAGAAATACAAAAAAACATTCAAGGAACCAAAAGTAAATCAATTAGATATTATAAAATCTTTCTAATATTAACAATATGGGTAGTTTTGAGAACATGAAGAATAAATTTCATTTATTCATAATCTTGCTAACTTAAATCCAAAATTTGTATTTTCTCTTGGGCTTTCTTGAATACAAGTTCATGTTTCAAAATGGCAGACTAGAACATGGATGAACAGTTTCAAACACCGCTGCAGCACGTATGTGGTATTCAATGAATGGCAATCATAACAGGGTTAGCAATGAATTTAATTTAAAAACTACTATCATTGAAAGGAATTAGTGTATATCTCACATAGGCTTGTATGGCCAACACAGCCAGGCTTTACGGTGCCAGAAGGCAAATTTAAAAAACTGGCCAGAAAATCCAGTTCGACTAACTCACAAGCATCAACGCAGTGTTTGGCTGAATTCTGGAGGCTAAGTAAATGGGCCACTGGGTTGAAAGTTAAATAAGAAAAGCAAGTACAAGTTCTTTCTCACACTGAAATGGCCACCTGGACAACAGCTCCAACCGAGTGGCCACAGAACACTGTTCTCTTATAACTGCTGCCCCTTGAACTGACATTGCTGTTTCCCCAGACAGTATTCTCAAAGTGTGGTTTCCACATCAGCATCACCTGGGAGCTTGTCAGAAATCAGAAATACTATGGGTAAGACCCAGAACTGTGTTTTAAGAAGCTCTCCAGGTGGCTCTTATGCACAGTAACATTTGAGAACCTCTCCAGTTTTCTTCTCAGAGCTCAACGCTTGAACACGTGAAGGGCAGGGGAAAGACAGAGGGACTGAGGGTACACATTCATGACACTCTTCCCAGCCCTCTCTCAAGTGTTCTAGTTCCAGCAACACCGGTCATCCAGATATTATCTCCCACTCTCCATCACTCTGTATAAAAAGGCAATTTTGAGACCTTGATGGCTCACAGTATGGGTGTTATGTGATTTTCAACCCTGGCTACTGGGGCTGTCTTGCCAGGACCCACCCTCCGAGAAATCCCAGATTTGTGCTCCGCTGAAGGACCTGATATCATATATTTTAGCATCACACCAATGAATCTAATGTACACCTGAGGTTAAGAACCACTGGCCCAAAAGGGAAAAGGGGACTTGTATTTGTTAGAAAAGGGAACAGAACTTTTTCTTAATCCCAATTTTTTTTTTTTTAGATTTGAGATTTTAAAATCTCAAAAGTGCTATGTGCTTATTTTAGGGGAAAGGGAAGAATATGCTTTTCTCCACAGTGAGCTAGAGGGGAGTTAGGCCTGGAAGAGAATAGGCAGTAACAGTGCCAGAGAAAACACATGACCTGGCATCTGCCATGTAGGGCACTTAAGGAAAAGACAGGGCACTCCCCATAAATATCCCTGGGATTTTACATAGGACGAACCCCCATCCCTTACTCTTCACTCCTTGACTTTGGTTCCTACTGTGCTAGACCTCTGGTCTCAAGCCATCAATATCTGCAGTTGGGAGAGTTCCTCTTCCCATTGCTTAGAACACTGGCAGGTAAGAGTCCTCAACACCTTCCACTGTCAGGACTGGACTTACAGGAAAACCTGAGAGATTCCAACTCCAGGGCTCGTGTCACCACCTAACATGGCCTTCTGTCTACGTGCTTAATACCTGAATGTGTTCACATCACTGATCTGATCACATTTCCAGACTTTTGGTTACAGACATATCTGTGATCAGGAATTCAAAGTGCATTTTTAAGACTGTGATAAATATCTGGCAGAAAAAGCATTACCTTAGGAGTTAAGATAGACCTTCGTATGAGTTTTAATTCTAACGCTAACTAGCCCCATAAGTTACTTAACCCATAAGCCTCTGCTTGTTTATGTAGTGTGGGTAACAATATCTACTTTATAAGCTGGTAGTGAAGAATATGAAAATACATGTAAAAACACCTGCAGAAGACCAGTACACAGTAGACACTAATTGTTTCCTTACTACCTGTCCTACAGTTAAGTATAAATGCCAATTTTACTTTATATAAATTAAAAAGTAGCTCAAATTTCTAATGTTGAGATTTTCATATTAGTTCATGGAATAACTTTTTAAATTGTGTGCCCTGCTCAGATAGGCCTCATTAAAGTATGTTTTATTTTCAGTTCCACATTTAAGAATCTTAAGACTTGTTTTAAGCATTACATGGTTACACATACTTTCACCACTAAGATCAACTGACAAAATTGCCCTTGGGTACTGATATGTTGTATTTTTCTCCGTAAACATGCTTCGTAGAGCCAGAGAACTCCCAGAAGATCGAGTTAGTGGAGAAGAGCACCTTTCCAAAAATTCTAGGGAACTGTCTTCATAGTCTGAATAGTCTGCAACATAAGATACATAGAGAAATATTAATAAAGTGTCAAGTAATCAAGAAGAGTCACTATAAAAATAATGAGAAAGTCATGTTTTATGATACATAAATAATCATGCCACCACTTTCTCTTCTCATCCATGAACAGCTAGATCATTATGCATCTGATGAAGTAGGTTTGGCAAGGACACCTGGGACATACACCCCAGGCAGTATATACATAGCAGGGAGCACCATTTTCTAACTGGTACCCATAAACTCTTATTAAGTAGTCCAGAAGTGAAAAAGGATTACAGCTACATTTTCTCTTCATTATAATCACAGCTATGTCTGCAGTAAGATGTGCAAGATGGAAATTAATCTTTTTTTTTAAAGAGGTTCTCATGATGTCTAGCATGTCAATTATTATAGTGATAATTTGATCAATAAATTCTTCAGCAGAAAACCTCTGAACTAAATTAAATGGTCCTGAAAAAAATTAGTTCTGTCTTCCTCAGCTTAGAATGAATCATGAAGATGGATAAGCAGAGTGGGGTGGGGAAGCAAAGACAGGAGAGGGTATGAGTCTAGGCACATGGGGAGGCCACAAAGCACAATACCTGGCACATCTGACAAACTACAAGACCGTGGTTGGAGCACACTGAGTGAGGGAGATGAGCAATGAGGCTGGAGTGACACCAGCCAGATGAGGTTAAAGTTTTTTTTTGTTTTTAAGTTTTATCCTGAAAGCAACAGAAAGTCAAAGTTTGTAAGGGGAAGCAAGATGTGACACACATCCAGTTCCATTTTTCATTTGTGGAATGGAGGAAGGAGTCCAGGGAGCACAAGTAGGCGGTGGGGACACAGTTCAGAGGCAGTGGCCTGGGTTGGGAGGCAGCTGAGGTGACATTTGAGAGGCAGACGCAGTCACCTGTGGACTGGAGATGGAAGGCTGAGATGCTACCTTCCAGGACGATTTCCAGGTTTCTGCTTGAACAACTAGGTGTTGAAACTGGCATTCTGAGATGGAGCTGAAGTGTAAATGGGAGATGGAGAAATCAGAGGAGAAATGCAGATTCAGAGGAGGGCTTTTTAAAGATGGGAGATCCTACACACTGTCCATATAAATCTAAAAATCCGGGGATGGGGAGGCAGGCAATGAGAAATGCCAGGATTTTAAGAAGAGAAAGATAGACAGTCTCTTCACTGTAGTAGAGGCAAAGGAGAAGACTGATATATTCAGGTAAGTATGTGGATGTGGTGGATAAGAGATGCGCAAGTGCTCATCCGATGGCTTCTATTTCCTCAACTGAGTATGAGGCAAAGGATGTAAACTGATGCAGATTAGGGAATAAATAAGAGGTAGAAAAGGCTGAAGAAAGGTAGAGAGTGGAAAAGCAAGCTTACAAGAGAAGAGCAGTCCAATGCTGGTGTGTACTGAGTATCATCCATCAGAAGCTGGTAGTGTGGGAAGCAGAATAATGGTCCCCTAAAACGTCCAAAGCCTAATCCCCAGACTTGTGAATAGGCTGGGTTACATGGCAAAGGGGAATTAAGGTTGCTGATGGAATCAGGCTGGAAGTCAGCTGACCTTAAAATAAGAGATTATCCTGACTTATCTGGGTTGGCCTAATATCAACACAAGGGTCCCTAAAAGTAAAAGAGGGGGCAAAAGAGTCAGTGCCAGAGTGATGTAAAGTAAGAAAAGACTCGAGCCACCACTGCTGGCTTTGAAGATGTGAGCGGGACAAGGGCCAGGACACTTGGCATCCTCTGGAGTCTGGAAAGGCAAGAAAACGGATTCTCCCCTAGAGCCTCCTGAAAGGAGTGCAGTCCTGACACCCTGATTTTAGCCCAGTGAGACCCATTTTGGACTTCTGACCTTCAGAACCTTAAGATAATCAATGTGTATTTTTAAGTCACTGTTACGTAGTTGTGACAGCAGCAATGGGAAACGAATATAGTGGTCATCGTAAATATCACAGCAGAGCTCACGTTTACCGAGAGCTCTCTCTGTGCCAAACTGGACTCTAAGTGCTTTATGTGTACTAACTCGTAATCCTCACAACCATCCAATAAGGGAGCTACAACTGCTAGTGCTGTTTTACAAATGAAAAAACAGAGGCAGAAAAGGTTAAGCTGCCCAAGAATACACAGCTATCAATGGCAAATCCAACATTTGAGCCCAGACAGCCTGACTACAGAAGCCTTACTCTTCAACAAAAAGCATCACTAGTGGATTTCAACATTTAACGTGTACACACACTGGAAGGCTTGTTCAAACCACTTCCTGGGCCTCACACCTGCGTCATTCAGCAGTGGGGCCACTCCCAGATGATGCTGGTGCTGTCAGCCCTACAGAGCCTTCTCTCATAGCCTCCCAGAAACTGCAGGGCTGCCAGCACCGTGTTACTCAAGCACAGGCGTGGAAATGTGAAGGGCACTGATTAAGCGCTAGCCAGGCACTGGGTTAAGTATCGATACTTCACGATTACCTTAAGGCATCCTCACAATAAATCTACATAGCAGAAACTATCGTTACCCTTTTACGAGTGAGGAAACTGAGGTTTACAGCATTTAAATAACTTGCCAAAGGTCACCCAAGCTCTAAGTGCTGCAAGCAGGATTTGAACCCACACACTCAGCTCTCAAAAGCTGCCCTTTCATCCATGACATGCTACAATGATGCCCTCTCAGCAAAAGTGAAAGCAGAAGTACTGGCTGAGTATAAAAATGGTAAAAATCTAAATTTGGTGTTAAAAATAGAACATAGCTGACATTTAATCTCTTTACGTTATATTAGCAACTGAACAAAATTTCTTAGCATTCTACACCCCTCCTGTATTCCCCGCTCCCACGCCCTCAGGCTATTATGAATAAAAGTCTACTGCTATGTTTCAGGGTTAGAGCAATGTAATCTTCTACATAAAGCTTCTCTAAATAGAATTTATTTTGTACTGCTTTTACCACACACAAAATACATCATACCTTTCCTAGTAGATATTTATGCATGCTTTTTACCACTCGTAACATATACGCTTGCTTACAAGTGCCTGGAAGGGAATCTTGGTTTTTACTATACAATACTTTGGATTCTCTTTGCATTTCTCATTCTAGTTCTTTTAAACCTCTGTATGCCTTCAGTTTTCTCATATTTACAGATACATGAAAGACAAAGAGATGGTGAGATGTGCTCAAAATAACAAAGCTAAAGACTGGCAAAGATGTCACTCTTAAATAGAATCCAACACAGCAATTTCTCACACACACAGATTGAACACAATGTTAGCTTTATATTATGGAAACTAATTCTGGTAATTGAAACATGTCAACCCACTCTTGAATGGGATAGTTATAAAGAACTACTTAACTCAATTACTACTTTCCATAACTTCATTTAAACAGATAACTACTGACTTAGTATGCCAACAAACACAAGGAGGGAAGGATACACAGCCTAGTAAACAATCTTTAAGACACAGGAGGTAAGATTAACAACACAGCATGATGGTTGAAGTTAAAATTAAGACTCAGAAGCCAGACTGCCAGGGTTTCAATCTGCTTTTCTCCACTCACTAGCCATGTGAGCTTGGACAACTCTCTTCATCTCTCTGTTTTAGTTAACTGTTTATAAAATGGGGATAACAGGCCTCACCGTAAAAGGTTAATGCGGGGATTAAATGACCTAGTATATGTAAAATGCTTAGTGTTTGGCATATAAAAAGCACCAGCAGGATATGCAAAATCACACTGAGTGATGAAAAGAAAGATTTTTTTTAAACTCCTTAATGGCAGTAATTGCAGACTAAAATACATATTCTATTAGGAACCTCACGTAGTAATAATGTGAATTCTTTAAAATTAAGATGTCTTTGAAATTTCAAAGTTACTTAAACCCCCCTATTTCCAGTTTAAAGAACACTCTTCTGATTTAATCATCTGGGGAAAAGTGTCACTGCCAAGATAAATGTAAATAGCCCAGAAAAAATTCTCCTCAAACGTAATAACTAATTGCAAAGACGTTGGTAATTACTCGACCCAACTCCTGCTGTGTATGAAGAGCAATGCTTCTGTACATCTTTAGTATTTACCAGGACTCTACTTTCAAAGTTAAGATTTTCACTTATAGATCTGATTTTAAAACATTTTTTAAAGGTTTATTTTTTTAATGGCTCTTTATAAATAGGGTTACCATAGGTAATGGTGGGTTACAATTCTGAGGTGCAAATTTTCTCTGTACTTTTTTCTCTAAGACTTATTAATCCTAATCCCTCTCTCCTTTCTTTCAAGTTACCACTTCCTGCATTCTCATAACTACCCCTCACTTTGCTACCAGGTACGGCCCACTTCTTACTTTGTTCTTTGTCAGCCCCTCCCTGTTATCTTTTCCCCACTTTCACAGGTGTTTTGGTACACAGGATTCTGCATCTGCTGCTGTAGTATTGGAAGAGAGCTGTTTGCCGATGCAACGTAAGGTGACTTAAAAACCTTGGCCCTTCCTCTCCTCATGCCTTGGTGTCTCTGTTGGAATACCCAAGGCAGCCAAATCCCCTCAGCCTCTGCTCAGCTGCGAGTACATCTGGCAGTCTGGTCTGCAGTGTGAAGCTTGTCATTTCTGCATTCCGATACATAATCACGGGAGGGCAGTCACTAAACAAGGGAATCTGTGGTTCATGGTTTCCATTTACAGAGCTCCAGAGCCTCCTAACGTTAGGTTCTCTCTAGTATGGATTCCATAGAGCTATCTGTGAAGGGGTGGGGTGGAGGAGAAAAGCTGAGGACCAGTGCACACACAGAAGTGTCCAGAGATGTTCAAGACAATCTCTGGGAAGTGGTTTCAAGTTTTTCAATCCCATTTTCATCCCATATCTTTAAATTTACTTTGGTAGCTTTAGAGTTAGAAAATGTAGAAATTTCATATCCTGTGGAAAGATTAGATGTTATTTTTGGTCTATAGAGTTAAAATCTGAAGAATTTACCAAAAGTGACTACCAACTCCGAAATTACCTCGTTGGCTTTACAGTTTTTAAAACTGTTTTTTCTTTTAAGTGTTTGATGAATACGGGAAAGAAATGGGTATGACATAAAGCACATAAATACTACAAAAGACTTAGGTACTCATCATAAAATTTAAGAGGCTGTCACTGTCAGTTTTGAAGCTTCCTTTGTGCCACTTTCCAATTTGAACTAATAAATTTCCTTCGTCCACCTCAGAGGTAATCACTATCCTAAATTTCTATTCATCATTCTCTTGCTTTCATGCTTTTGCTACATACATTTGAATCTCTAAAAAATATACTGTTTAGTTTTACAAATTTTTGATCTTTACATAAATGAAATTATATTACTGTACATGTTTTCTTCAGTGACTTTTTATTTATTTATTCTTCTTAGTTATCCATTTTATACATATTAGTGTATACACGTCAATCCCAATCTCCCAATTAATCCCACCACCACCACCACCCTGCTGCTTTCCCCCTTGGTGTCCATACGTTTGTCCTCTACATCTGTGTCTCAATTTCTGCCCTGCAAACCGGTTCGTCTGTACCATTTTTCTAGGTTCCAAATATATGCGTTAATATACGATATTTGTTTTTCTCTTTCTGACTTACTTCACTCTGTATGACAGTCTCTAGATCCATCCATGTCTCTACAAATGACCCAATTTCATTCCTTTTTATGGCTGAGTAACACTCCATTGTGTATATGTACCACATCTTCTTTATCCATTTGTCTGGAGATGGGCATTTCGGTTGCTTCCACGACCTGGCTATTGTAAACAGTGCTGCAATGAACATTGGGGTGCGTGTGCCTTTTTGAATTATGGTTTTCCCTGGGTATATGCCCAGTAGTGGGATTACTGGGTCATATGGTAATTCCATTTTTAGTTTTATAAGGAACCTCCATACTGTTCTCCATAGTGGCTGTATCAGCTTACATTCCCACCAACAGTGCAAGAGGGCTCCCTTTTCTCCACACCCTCTCCAGCATTTATTGTTTCTAGATTTTTTGATGATGGCCATTCTGACCGGCTTGAGGTGATATCTCATTGTAGTTTTGATTTGCATTTCTCTAATGATTAGTGATGTTGAGCAGCTTTTCATGTGCCTCTTGGCCATCTGTATGTCTTCTTTGGAGAAACGTCTAGTTAGGTCTTCTGCCCATTTTGGGATTGGGCTGTTTGTTTTTCTGATATTGAGCTGCATGACCAACTTGTGCATTTTGGAGATTAATCCTTTGTCTGTTGCTTCGTTTGCAAATATTTTCTCCCATTCTGAGGATTGTCTTTTCATCTTGTTTATAGTGTGCTTTGCTCTGCAAAAGCTTTTAAGTTTCATTAGGTCCCATTTGTTTGTTTTTTAGTTTATTTCCATTACTCTAGGAGGTGGATCAAAAAAGATCTTACTATGATTTATGTCAAAGAGTTTTCTTCCTATGTTTTCCCCTAAGAGTTTTATAGTGTCCAGTCATACATTTAGGTCTCTAATCCATTTTGAGTTTACTTTTGTGTATGGTGTTAGGGAGTGTTCTAATTTCATTCTTTTACATGGAGCTGTCCAGTCTTCCCAGCACCACTTACTGAAGAGACTGTCTTTTCTCCATTGTATATTCTTGCCTCCTCTACCAAAGATAAGGTGACCAAATGTTTGTGGGTTTATCTCTGGGCTTTCTATCCTGTTCCATTGATCTATATTTCTGTTCTTGTGCCAGTACTAAACTGTCTTGATTACTGTAGCTTTGTAGTATAGTCTGAAGTCAGGGAGTCTGATTCCTCCAGTTCCGTTTTTTCCCTCAAGACTGCTTTGGCTATTCAGGATCTTCTGTGTCTCCATACAAATTTTAAGACGTTCTTGTTCTGGTTCTGTAAAAAATGCCATTGGTAATTTGATAGGAATTGCATTAAATCTGTAGATTGCTTTGGGTAATATAGTCATTTTCACAATATTGATTCTTCCAATCCAAGAACATGGTATATCTCTCCATCTGTTGGTATCATCTTTAATTTCATTCTTCAGTGTCTTATAGTTTTCTGCATACAGATCTTTGTCTCCATAGGTAGCTTTATTCCTAGGTGTTTTATTCTTTTTGTTGCAATGGTAAATGGGAGTGTTTCCTTAATTTCTCTTTCAGATTTTTCATCATTAGTGTATAGGAATGCAAGAGATTTCTGTGCATTAATTTTGTATCCACAAATTTACCAAATTCATTGATTACCTCTAGTAGTTTTCTGGTGGCATCTTTAGGATTCTCTATGTATAGTATCATGTCATTTGCAAACAGTGACAGTTTTACTTCTTCTTTTCCAGTTTGTATTGCTTTTCTTTCTTTTTCTTCTCTGACTGCCGTGGCTAGGACTTCCAAAACTATGTAGAATAATAGTGGTGAGACTGGACATCCTTGTCTTGTTCCTGATCTTAGAGGAAATGCTTTCAGTTTTCCACCACTGAGAACGATGTTTGCTGTGGGTCTGTCATATATGGCCTTTATTATGTTGAGGTAGGTTCCCTCTATGCCCACTTTCTGGAGAGGTTTTATCATAAATGGGTGTTGAATTCTGTCAAAAACTTTTTCTCCATCTATTGAGATGATCATATGGTTTTTAATTCTTTAATACATTAATATGGTGTATCACATTGATTGATTTGCATATATTGAAGAATCCTTGCATCCCTGGGATAAATCCCACTTGATCATGGTGTATGATCCTTTTAATGTGTTGTTGGATTCTGTTTGCTAGTATTTTGTTGAGGATTTTTGCATCTGTATTCATCAGTGATACTGGTACTTTTTTTTTTTGTAGTATCTTTGTCTGGTTTTGGTATCAGGGTGATGGTGGCCTCACAGAATGAGTTTGGGAGTGTTCCTTCCTCTGCATTTTTTGGGAACAGTTTGAGAAGGATGGGTGTTAGCTCTTCTCTAAATGTTTGACAGAATTCGCCTGTGAAGCCATCTGGTCCTGGACTTTTGTTTGTTGGAAGATTTTAAATCACAGTTTCAACTTCATTACTTGCGACTGGTCTGTTCATATTTTCTATTTCTTCCTGGTTCACTCTTGGAAGGTTATAACTTTCTAAGAATTTGTCCATTTCTTCCAGGGTGTCCATTTTATTGGCATAGAGTTGCTTGTAGTAGTCTCTTAGGATGCTTTGTATTCTTGCGGTGTCTGTTGTAACTTCTCCTTTTTCATTCTGATTTTATTGATTTGAGTCTTCTCCCTCTTTCTTGATGAGTCTGGCTAATGGTTTATCAATGTTGTTTATCTTCTCGAAGAACCAGCTTTTAATTTTATTGATCTTTGCTACTGTCTTCTTTGTTTCTATTTCATTAATTTCTGCTCTGATCTTTATGATTTCTTCCCTTCTGCTAACTTTGGGTTTTGTTTGCTCTTCTTTCTCTAGTTCCTTTAGGTGTAAGGTTAGATTGTTTATTTGAGATTTTTCTTGTTTCTTGAGGTAGGCTTGTAATGCTATAAACTTCCCTCTTAGAATGGCTTTTGCTGCATCCCATAGGTTTTGGATCGTTGTGTTTTCATTGTCATTTGTCTCTAGATATTTTTTGATTTCCTCTTTGATTCCTTCAGTGATCTCTTGGTTATTTACTAATGTATTGTTTAGCTTCCGTGTTTGTGGTTTTTACGGTTTTTTCCCTGTAATTGACTTCTAATCTCATAGTGCTGTGGTCAGAAAAGATGCTTGATATGATTTCAACTTTCTTAAATTTACTAAAACTTGATTTGTGACCCAAGATGTGATCTACCCTGGAGAATGTTCCATGTGCACTCGAGAAGAAAGTGTAATCTGCTGTTTTTGGATGGAATGTCCTATAAATATCAATTAAATCTATCTGGTCTATTGTGTCATTTAAAGCTTGTGTTTCCTTGTTAATTTTCTGCTTGGATGATCTGTCCATTGGTGTAAGTGATGTGTTAAAGTCCCCCACTATTATTATGTTACTGTCAATTTCCTCTTTTATAGCTGTTAGCAGTTGCCTTATGTATTGAGGTGCTCCTATGTTGGGTTCATATATATTTATAATTGTTGTATCTTCTTGGATTGATCCCTTGATCATGATGTAGTGTCCTTCCTTGTCTCTTGTAACATTCGTTATTTTATAGTCTATTTTATCTGATAGGAGTATTGCTACTCCAGCTTTCTTTTGATTTCCATTTGCATGGAATCTTTTTCCATTTCCTCACTTTCAGTCTGTATGTTTCCCTAGGTCTGAAGTGGGTCTCTTTAGACAGCATATATATGGGTCTTGTTTCTGTATCCATTCAGTGAGCCTGTGTCTTTTGGTTGGAGCATTTAATCCATTCACGTTTAAGGTAATTATCGATATGCATGTTCCTATTACCATTTTCTTAATTGTTTTGGGTTTGTGTTTGTATGTTCTTTTCTTCTCTTGTGTTTCCCACTTAGAGAAGTTCCTTTAGCATTTGTTGTAGAGCTGGTTTGGTAGTGCTGAATTCTCTTAGCTTTTGGTTGTCTGTAAAGCTTTTGATTTCTCCATCGAATCTGAATGAGATTCTTGCCAGTTAGAGTAATCTTGGTTGTGGGTTCTTCCCTTTCATCACTTTAAATATGTCATGCCACTCACTCCCTTCTGGCTTGTAGAGTTTCTGCTGAGAAATCAGCTGTTAACCTTATGGGAGTTCCCTTGTATGTTATTTGTTGTTTTTCTCTTGCTGCTTTCAATAATTTTTCTTTGTCTTTAATTTTTGCCAATTTGATTACTATGTGTCTCAGTGTGTTTCTCCTTGGGTTTATTCTGTATGGGACTCTCTGTGCTTCCTGGACTTGGGTGGCTATTTCCTTTCCCAAGTTTGGGAAGTTTTCAACTATAATCTCTTCAAATATTTTCTCTGGTCCTTTCTCTCTCTCTTCTCCTTCTGGGACCCCTATAATGCGAATGTTGTTGTGTTTACTGTTGTCCCAGAGTCTCTTAGGCTGTCTTCATTTCTTTTCATTCTTTTTTCTTTATTCTGTTCTGCAGCAGTGATTCTGTCTTCCAGGTCGTTTATCCATTCTTCTGCCTCAGTTATTCTGCTATTGACTCCTTCTAGTGAATTTTTCATTTCAGTTATTGTATTGTTCATCTCGGTTTGTTTGTTCTTTAATTCTTCTAAGTCTTTGTTAAACATTTCTTGCATCTTCTCACTCTTTGCCTCTATTCTTTTTCCAAGGTCCTGGATCATCTTCGTTATCATTATTCTGAATTCTTTTCCTGGAAGGTTGCCTATCTCCACTTCATGTAGTTGTTTTGTCTTGTTCCTTCATCTGGTACATAGCTCTCTGCCTTTTCATCTTGTCTATCTTTCTGTGAATGTGGTTTTTGTGCCACAGGCTGCAGGATTGTAGTTCTTCTTCCTTCTGCTGTCTGCCCTCTGGTGGATGAGGCTATCTAGGAGGCTTATGCAAGTTTCCTGATGGGAGAGACTGGTGGTGGGTAGAGCTGGCTGTTGCTCTGGTGGGCAGAGCTCAGTAAAACTTTAATCTGCTTGTCTACTGATGGGTGGGGCTGGGTTCCCTCCCTGTTGGTTGTTCGGCCTGAGGTGACCCAACACTGGAACCTACCCAGGCTCTTTGATGGGGCTAATGGCGGACTCTGGGAGGAGTCACACCAAGGAGTACTTCCCAGAACTTCTGCTGCCACTGTCCTTGTCCTCACGGTGAGACACAGCCACCCCACCCCCGCCTCTGCAGGAGACCCTCCAACACCAGCAGGTAAGTCTGGTTCAGTCACCTATGGGGTCACTGCTCCTTCCTCTGGGTCCCGATGCGCACGCTACTTTGTGTGTGCCCTCCAAGAGTGGAGTCTCTGTTTCCCCCAGTCCTGTCGAAGTCCTGCAATCAAATCCCACTAGCTTTCAAAGTCTGATTCTCTAGGAATTCCTCCTCCCGTTGCCGGACCCCCAGGTCGGGAAGCCTGATGTGGGGCTCAGAATCTTCACTCTGGTGGGTGGACTTCTGTGGTATAGGTGTTCTCCAGTTTGTGAGTCACCTACCCAGCAGTTATGGGATTTGATTTTATTGTGAGTGCGCCCCTCCTACCGTCTCATTGTGGCTTCTCCTTTGTCTTTGGATGTGGGGCATCTTTTCTGGTGAGTTCCAGTGTCTTCCTGTCAATGACTGTTCAGCAGTTAGTTGTGACTCTGGTGCTCTCGCAAGAGGGAGTGTGAGCACATCCTTCTACTCTGCCATCTTGAACCAATTCAGTGACTTGATTTGTAGCTTAACCATTTTGTTGATGAGATTCCAGTGGGTATAATCCATTTATTTACATAGTGATACGGAGTCCACTGAATGGACAGGTGGACACCTGGGCCGATGCCAGTGCTGCTGTGAACATTCTTATATGTGTCTCCTGATGTACCTACTGTGTGAGTTTTGTTAGGAATGTGAGGTCATGTGGTAAGCACATCGTCAACTCTACTCTCATCAGAAAAGCATCGCTGCTTTTCCATAGCAGTCGTACAGCTGTCTCCATCTCCTCAGCAACGTCTGACATCATCCACCTTGTAATTTCCGCCCATGTGGCAGATAGGAAATAGATTTCACCAGGTTCTGAAAACTGCATTATGCAGCTGCTCATAAGAGTGAGCACTGTATTATATAATCATTTTTATCATTTTCAGGTTTCCACTTCTGTGAAATACCTGTTGAAACCTTTTGTCCATTTTCATACCGGGTTTTCTTTTCCTTTTTGATCTGTAAGGGTTTGAAATATATTTTGAATACTAATGCTTTGTCAGGTATTTGCATTGCCAGTATCTTCTTATGGTTTGTGCTGCATTTTCACTCTCTTTATAATGCTTGTGATGAACCAAAGTTCGTTTCAGTCTAGTCACATTTTCAACCTTTTTGTTTCGGGTTAGCATTTTTTGTTTCGAAATCTCTGCCCAAATATAATAAAGATGTTTTCCTATACTTTCAAAGTTCTATAATATTGTCTTTCACATACTAAGTCTTTAATCAACCTGGAATTGATTTTTGTGTACGGTGTAAGGTGGAGTCCATTTTCATTCTTCTTCACCATATGGATTATAAATTGTTCTAATACCAATTACTGAAAACTTCATCCCTTACCTGTTATACTAAGATGTCAGCTTTGAATAAATCAAGTTTTGAAATATGTATGAATCTGCTTTGGATTATCCTGTTCTTAATAAATCTATTCTTTCAAAATACCTCACTGCTGTAATAACTATAACTGAACAGTAATTCTTCTCCTTATTCTTCTTCAAGAGTGACTGTATTATTTTTGGCTCTTTACTCTTCCATATTAAGTTTTAGAATCAGCAATGAACCTATAGATTTATTTGAAGTGACATCAATAGCGAATCTACAACCCCACGAACATGAATTATTTCCCATTTGTTTAGGCCTTCTTCACATTTCTAAATAAAGTTTTATAATCTGCTAGTCACAGTTTTCAAACATAAGTACACATGCATGTATCAAATGGTTTTTCTACATTTATCAAAACTGTAATGTTACTGTAGTGAATTTCATTGATTTTCTAATGTCAAACCAACTCTGCATTCCAAACCTATGCAGTCATACTTTTAAATATACTGCTAGATTTAATTCCATAACATTTATTTATGTGTTTCGCATCTTTGTCCATAAATAAGAACAGCCCGTGATTGTCCTTTCCCATACCGTTCTCTTCTGATTTTGAGAGCAAAGTTATTTAAATCATCTAAAGTGAATTTGGAGTTGTATTAGTTTCCTAGGGCTGCCCCAACAAATTACCACAAATTTGGTGGACTGAAACAATAGAAATTTATTCTCTCTCAGTTCTGGGGGCCAGAAGTCCAAAATTAGGTCTCAGCAGGGCCACCTCCCTCTGACTTCTCTAGGGGCAAATTCTTCCTTGCCTCTTGCAGCTTTTGGTGGCTCAAGCTCCTTGGCTTGGAACTGCATCACTCCAAGCACTTCCTATGTGTTTGCACAGACTTCTCCCCTGTGTCTCAAATCCCCCTCTCCTTTCTCTTATAAGACACCAGTCATTGGCTTTAGGGTTCACTCCAAAACCCAGATGACCTCAATCCTAATTATATCAGCAAAGATCCTATTCCCAAATGCAGTCACATTCACAGGTATGGGGGTCAGGAGCTGGACACCTACTTGTGGGGGACATGATTCATCCCACTACAGGAGTGCACCCTCTTTTTCTAAATTCTAAAATGATTTATGTAAGTTTGGAATAATCTGCTTCTTTAATGTTTGGTAGAACTTGACAGCAAAACTTGTTGGACCAGGATGTCTTTCTTTGTGAAAAGATTTTAAAATGCTGATTAAATTTCTTTCAAGGTTTGAAGACTATTCAGGTTTCTACCTTCCTGAATAAGTTTGGTTTCTGCCAATTGCCCATACCTTCAAATAACCTCTCAAGTTCACTGGCATAAAGTTGTTTACATTATCTTATTTTTATGTCTGGAGCATCTGTAGTTATGTTCTCTTTATTCTTAATATAGTTTATTTGTACATTTTGTCTTTTCTTTCTTAACAGCCTTCCCGGAGGTTTGTTGATCTTATTCGTTTTTTACAAAAAAATTAATTTTGGCATTGTTCATTTCTTCCCAGCATTTCTTTTTAACTTATTAATTTCTGCTCATATGTTCATTAATCATATTCACTTCTGCTTTTTTTGGACTTATTCTTTTCTAACTTCTTAAGCTCGAGACTTAGCTGACTTTCAGCCTTCTTTTCTAATATAAGCATGTACACCAATATATATTCTTCTTCTAAGTGCCATTTTAACTACATTCTCAAGTTTTGACACATATATAACATTTTCATCACCTGTCAGGTTCTTAACATCTTACTTTCCCTTTGGTACTGTGCTTTCATCCATAAATTATATAAAAATATTTTGCTTGATTTCTAAACATATGGGACTTTTTGTCTTTTCAATACTGATTTTAGTTAACTATAATATCTTTAAAATGTGTTGAGGTTTGCTTGAAGCTGCATCCCATGGTCAATTTTTTTTTTTTTTTTTTGCGGTAAGCAGGCCTCTCTCACTGTTGTGGCCTCTCCCGTTGCGGAGCACAGGCTCTGGACGCACAGGCTCAGCGGCCATGGCTCACGGGCCCAGCCGCTCCGCAGCATGTGGGATCTTCCCGGACCGGGGCACGAACCCGTGTCCCCTGCATCGGCAGGCGGACTCCCAACCACTGCGCCACCAGGGAAGCCCCCCATGGTCAATTTTAATAAATGTTTGTGTCTGTTTGATAAAACTGTCTACTCTGCAGCTGCTGAGTTCAGTGTCCTGGACAGGTCTATTAGATCAACTGTGCAGCTGCCATCTTTCTTAGTATCCTTACAGATACTTTTGAGTTTTGTTAATTTATTAATTACTAAGAAAGATATGAGGATGTTACTCTTGTGATGAAATTCAGAAATTGTATGTCTAGAAAGATATAAAGTGAACTGAACCTTTATCATTATATGGTAACCTCCTATCTCCAGGAATGATTTTTGCTTTAATGACTATCTAAAAGGACATCCTTTAGAGACAGGCTATTGATAGAAAAATAATTTGGTTTTTTCCAGGTTTTTCTAAAAATATTTTCCCTCATTTTTGAAAGCTAATTCAAGGGACTGTAAGATTCCAGATTGAGAATAATTCCTTCAGTACACAGAAGGGTACTTGGTCAGGGTATCCAGTCCACCACAACGCTGGCAATGAAACACTCTAACAGTTGCAGTGATTAATTTACAAACCACTTAACTTACAGACTGTAGTAAAACAGAGCTGCGTATTTTCAAAATTAGCAAGACAAGGGAAAGCTACTACAGGAACTTCTCAGCTCTGAAGAACATGGGAATATTGTCCTACCACAATTTTGGTAGAAAAGGACAGTTGAAAGCATCTTAGAATTTTTAAAAATGGGAATCAACGGGCTTCCCTGGTGGCGCAGTGGTAGAGAGTCCGCCTGCCGATGCAGGGGACACGGGTTCGTGCCCCAGTCTGGGAAGATCCCACATGCCGCGGAGCGGCTAGGCCTGTGAGCCATGGCCGCTGAGCCTGTGCGTCCGGAGCCTGTGCTCCACAACGGGAGAGGCCACAACAGTGAGAGGCCTGCATACCGCAAAAAAACAAAAAAAAAAAACGGGAATCACCATTTTAGCATACAGTCAGCCCTCTGTATCCACAAGTTCTGCGACTGGGGATTTAACCAACTGCGGATCAATTTTCAATTTCCAAGGATATGGAACCACAGGTATGAAGGGCTGAATATACCATGCCATTTGATATAAGAAACTTGAGCATCAGTGGATTTTGGTATCCGCTGGGGGTCCTGGAACCAATCCCCCTCCCCACCAACCGGATACTGAGGGAGGACTGGACTTACCATGCTGCTTAGATTTCTTTTTCTTTTTCTTCTTCTTCTTCTGCTTTGGTTTGTAGTGATCTTTGTCCCTCTTCTCTTTTCTTTCTTTATCCTTTTCTTTTCTCTTACCTAAATGACCAAAGTGAGTAAGTTAGTAATCATGACTGATCCTGATTTGTTCCTCTGTGGTTAACCTAAAAGCAGCATTTATGTTTTAATCAGCTATTCCAGTCACCTGCCCAGAGTGGATGGATTCAATTAAACTGTTCCTGTCATGAGTCTGGAACTCCTGATTAGCTTATTGGGCTATAAGAGGGGATCTTCATTAGCAGTGTTGAGAAATCCCAACTCCTGACACCTTAAAGTTAACACAGACAGTAGTTAAAATCTTTAAATGAGTAATATAACTCAGTTTCCTGATGTGGCAAGAAATAAACTCCATAACTTAAGAAAGACCTGACTGAGGAGACTCAGCATTTCCACACAAAATTTAATGAGAAAATATACTAGAAGCTTAAAAAATAAAAAAAAAAAACTTGAATTTTTTTCCTTTGGAAAAACAAAAAAACTAGATCATTTCCACAAATAATTCCTTCAGTCTTTCAATACTTTCCCAGTGTATACAAGAATGAAAATAAAAAGCACAAAGAAAAAAAACTTATTTCATTAAACTAAATTTTGTCCCCAAATTTTAAAATATTCCTTTTTCCCAATCATATGCACTTTAAAGAAAATGAGCAGATGTTAAAACAGTTTCCTAGAGTATTTTATTTAAAATTAATTCATCACATATATTCAACTATTGTTCCAACTCAGAAAGGTTTAGCCCATAACTTATCAACCATATTAAACCAACTTTCAGTAACTCAAGCTCCAGGTAGCTAACCTGTAGAATATTTAAGACTATTATCCATTATTCCAAAACTTTTAGTCATTATAGCACAGAAGACAGAAAAGATAGCAGAAAAACTTTCAGTCATTATAGCACAGAAGACAGAAAATACAGCAGAAAACTTAGTAACTTTTTATAAAGTAAAAAAAAAAGGCTGAAAAAAAAGGCTATTTTAATTTACCATCCATTCTCTAAGTTTCAATAATATTAAATGGTAGCTTATTTTTAAACAGTCATAGTTTTAAAGATGTTCAAAAACATCAAGTTCTCAGAGAAAGCCTTAGGCTCCCTTGACAAAAAATACCCATACTACTGCAAGATATGTATTTAAGAAATCACATATTTGGAGCCGAATAATACTAATAAACACTAAAACAGATGATCACTTACACCTAAAGGAGCACTAACAGGTAAAAAGTAAGGGACAGACTATGTCCTCCCACTGCCAAGCCATCTATAGCCTTTTGCTTAAAGATTACTTTCTGTTCATACCAAATGTAGTTGAGCTTTTTTCTTCCAATTTCACTTTTTTTTCTGTTTTCGATATTCCTGCAGGTTTAGGGGAAAAATATGTAAGTTTAGTCAGAAAGGATTAAAAGTATGGGACAATGTTTTAAATTACAATTGCTCACGAAACTCTACCTAAGACTCTTTTCCCCTAAAGGTCTACATTATTTTATTGCCTGAACTAGTAACAAAGAAGTGGGATTTCTTACTTCAAAGGAATAATAAATTAAGAATGATTTTTGTTCCCTCAGACTACTCAGATTAGATTCCTAGTTCCACCATTTATTAGCTCACAGCCTCGAGTAAATCATTTAATCTCTCAGTGCTTCAGTTTCCTTATCTGCTAAATAGGACTAAGAGCATCATCTACCTCCTGTTGTTATCAGTATAAGGTGAGTCAAAATGTGTATTGATGAAATGCTTAGTGTCTGATAACTACTAAGTGTTTTTTTCTCACTTTCTCCTTTATGGTGGGGTAATAATTTGAGACTACATCAGTTCTAGAAATAGCATAAATATGGGTCTGAACATAAAAAAATGTTAGGATAAATGCACTAGGCAATCAGTTAAGATCAACTCTGGCATCACAGCCTTTGGCAGTCCATGTTGAAATGCACTCCAGTGGTAGGTCCACGTAACATTTCTGCTCCTGTGACAATTATGACAAAATGCTATTCCAGTCATACAAATGAAATATTAAATTTCACATTAAATTATGCTGGTTTTCAACAATCTGCATAAAATTTTTAAACTAATATTTAACCTCTGTTGCCTAGAACAAACTTGTACCTTTGAACTTCATCATGAATGTGTTATTAGGCAACGATAAAAGCCAAAACAGAATTATTCTATAAATTATTTTGGTCTTTATCCAAATGTAAGATATAAAGGCTTATTATCACATACAAAATATTCAACCTTAGTGGCACTTAGGTTTTATTACCTAATAGTCCAAAATACATTTTTAAACCAATAGTGTACCTCATGAACTGTGCTGCTGACACAGACACACTTAACCAAGCTTCTCAACTCATATTCAACCACTGCCAATGCTAATATCTTATGTGTGTATAGGGTTAATCTAAGAAAAACACTCTAGTGCATTTAAAATACACTTTCAGTCTATTAAATTATGCTTTAATATCACAGTTATGAGTTCTTTGATTTTTAAATCACTGCACTACAGTATCAAAAAAGCTAGCACTTTATTCATCTTACTGCAAATAATTTACATAATTTAAATAAAACACAATAAAAATGTAAAAATACCACTCAACTTGAATTAAATGCTAATAAGGCTCTAATAATTAAGTTTCAAATTAAGTAAATATATTGATAATCTCCATGACAAAAAGATTTCTTATGACAAAAAAATGAAAAGGACATCAGAGCAAAGAGAAATACAATTAAACTTCCTTATTATCAAAACTGTTGAACAAATGCCACACTTAAACTGTTAATTTACTAATTACTGTTTACTACAATTAATGCCATGAAAATTCCACAAATTTGACACAATTTTCTTGAAAATGACAAGGCATTTACAACGGAAACAGTAAGAGATTCGCTTTCTAAATCCTCTGTGATAGTAGAGCTATACCAGAAGCAGCCCTTGATCATGATTATTGCCTTGTAGGTCCCTCCCTAATCCCCAGGAGCACTGAATCTCCAGAGTGAAAGGTGGAGCAAGGCCAGAATCCCCTGGGGTGATTCAAATGGAAGGAACTGCCTTACAGGGCTGCCTTTCCTGACTAGAATGTGTGGGATCCCTCAGGTACTTGGAAGACAAGAAAAATGGTCCTGAACCTCAGCTCCAGAAAACAGGTCAGCACAGCAGAACAGATTCAGTAACTAGCAGAGTGCTTTCAGGAGGACCAGTTCTAGATTGTTTTCACATGTTCTGGTGGGTCCCAAACCTTTATATTTCTTAACTGATAAAATTTTGCAAGTAAAATTGGGGAACTGAGAAAGGCTTGTCAACATTTTACACAATTAAGGATATTAAATATTCCTATATGCAATAATGGCAGGACTTTAAAAAACACCCATGCCCAAATAGAAAAAAAAATAGATCTATTCAAGAATTCTACAAAAGAATCAATTTCATTTTATGAGAAGTTCTCTACATTGTCCTTATTTCACCAGGCACTAGAATTTGGGAACCAAAGTACGTGGATATTAGTTTACAGAATACTGGTTTTTACACTAAATTTTATCAACAGAACATTTTCGTCAAACAAAATGTTATGTAATATTCCAATACATAATACAACCACCCCCCGCCAAATGAAAAACACAATAAAAAAACGAATGGAGCGCTTTAGATTAAAGCAAGAGTGACAGATCTCTGAGCCACGCCTGCTTTCACATCCTGCAAGGCGCAGTAATGTGGAGAGGTTTTGGCAGTGTGCGAAATATCTGATTCTCCTGGCAAAAAAGGCGGCTATCCCTGAGACTCTCCATGGAAACCCCAGGCTCTGTACAAGCCATGAACATCTGCTGTGGGGTGGAGGGAGATTACGGAGTCTCTGGTTGTAGTTCTGTTTTGTACAATTCTGGAAAAAAACTGAAAAACACTTTAAAACAAAAAGGCTTTTTAGAAAGTAAATGTGAAATTGGTGTCCCCACAAGTCAGAATGTGACTGTTATTGTCTCACCCGTCCATACACTAAGCTTCCATATTTTAACTCCTTGAAGGGCTCAGAGTAATTCAGTATTTGTTATATCAGTACATATATCCAGTAGATAAATAAGAAAACTAGTTAACATCCCAGTTAGCAACAGAACTAACACTCTATCCTTACCTAAAACTGGTTGGCTCTGTTAGAGAAAGTATTCTGATAATAAAATAAAAACAAAGGCATCGATTTTTACAAGGGCACCAATGACTGTTTTTGGTAATGAGGGCGGCAGGGCAGTAGTATTCTTAACCTTGATTAGTCATATTCTATGCATGCTTCCCAGTGGAAGAATGCAGAGGATTAGGGCAAGTTCATTATCTATACTGGAAAAACAAGTGTTAACCTATTAAGAACACATGTATATAATAATTGGATAATTTGCATAATCTCATTAATTCTTCACCATGACTGTGATATGAGCATGCACATACCACTCACACGAAAAAGTAAAACTCTAAGTCTGTTAAACTATTTCACAGTTAATGACTAACATCCTCATCATTCTTAATACCCCCAAAATTCCAATTTGAAAAAAATACCCCCAGAAAATGTCTTTGATACAAGTTCTGGTAAATAATGCTTTCTACAGAAGTTTTAAAATTCAACAGTAACAAAATTTACTTTTATAATTAACATGAAACAAACCAAGCAAACAGATTAAAAAATTAAAAAGAAAGAAGAAACAAAAACAAAACTCCTGGTACTTTGACTGCAGATGGAAGACAACTTGGGAAGCAGACAGAAGGCCAACAAATACTACGAAACAGTTTCGAGAGGGTAGCTAACAAAAGTGTTGAGAGAAAAAAGCACGCAGACCACTGAGAATTTCAGTGCAAGTCAGACAGGTTCACAAGGTTTTAATCAAAAGATGTCCAATTAGAACATGACCTGAATTCCATTACTTCCCTCAAAAAACAAAAAATGAAAAGGGGTAATAGAAATAAATCAGAATCCCCCCCAAACCCCGCATTCAAATGCTGTGACTGTGTTCAACCCTCTAACAAATGGACTTCCAGTAATTAACATTTAAATCCATGCATTTCCTTGATTTAAGCAATTAAAGTTGCCAGTTATCACCATACTTAAGATGATCCTCATTTTTCAACAAACTTACAAATACATCACATTATAAATCCAAACTCCTCTCTACCTTTCACTTTTCCAGCAAACTATCTTACAACTTTGACTTTCTCAAATAGTTTTCGAATACTTAAAAAGGAAAAAAATATCGTGCCTTCCCTCTACCTCAGTACATTTTTTAACCATTATGAGAAACAAGAACCACACCCCAATGATAATTAGCTACATCTCCACAAATATACTAGAAATTCTGGGGGAAAAACGAAAAACCACTAGGCTAGTACTCTGATTAGACACAAAATCACTGGAATTAAAGATTTCCATGTATAATCACTACTTTGACATTTTAGGATACATCATTCAACTAAGATAACTTAGTTATTATACAGCTATTTACATTCATCTATCTTTCAGGCTTGTTACTATTGCTATATAAAAGAAAATACAAACGTTTTCAAATGCACATCTAAAAATAAATTCCCCGGGCTTCCCTGGTGGTGCAGTGGTTAAGTATCTGCCTGCCAATGCTGGGTACACAGGTTCAAGCCCTGGTCTGGGAAGATCCCACGTGCCGCAGAGCAACTAAGCCCGTGTGCCACAACTACCGAGCCTGCACTCTAGAGCCCATGAGCCACAACTACTGAGCCCACGTGCCTAGTGCCCATGCTCCGCAACAAAAGAAGCCACCGCGATGAGAAGCCCACTTGCAGCAAGGAAGACCCGAAGCAGCCAAAAATAAATAAATTAAATACATAAATTAAAAATATACACATTGGGGGCTTCCTTGGTGGCCCAGTGGTTGAGAATCTGCCTGCCAATGCAGGGGACATGGGTTCGAGCCCTGGTCTGGGAAGATCCCACATGCCATAGAGCAACTGGGCCCGTGAGCCACAACTACTGAGCCTGCGCGTCTGGAGTCTGTGCTCTGCAACGAGAGGCCATGATAGTGAGAGGCCCGCGCACCGCAATGAAGAGTGGCCCCCGCTCACCGCAACTAGAGAAAGCCCTCGCACAGAAACAAAGACCCAACACAACAAAAAATACATTAAAAAAATATATATACGTATATATATATATATATACACACACACATTTTAAAAACTAATGACTTTATCATTTAAAAAAATAAATAAATAAAAATAAATTCCCGAATGAATATATCTTTTTTTTTTTTTGCGGTATGCGGGCCTCTCACTGCTGTGGCCTCTCCCGTCGCGGAGCACAGTCTCCGGACATGCAGGCTCAGCGGCCATGGTTCACGGGCCCAGCCGCTCCGCGGCATGTGGGATCCTCCTGAACCGGGGCACAAACCTGCGTCCCCCGCATCAGCAGGCGGACTCTCAACCACTGCACCACCAGGGAAGCCCAATATATATCATTTTAACTTGAACATATTTTTCATATATTCAGTACAGCAACAAATTCCAGATTGTTAAAGGACTCGTAAGAACTTCACCAGGAAAAGTATCTCAAAGGGTTAAAGGTAATTCAGAAATCTTGTGAAAACTGGGAAAAGAAAAATTAATCACCCTACAGATAGAAGGGGCTTAGAAATTGTCCAAAGACAATGGGCAGTTTTGGGAAATGACAAGAAATGTTTCAAAGCCTACAAATCTTCAAATTTGGGCTCTGATTTTTTTAAAACAAGATATGGAAACACTATCATGTACAAAATAACTTCAATCTTTTATTGATTAATGGAATTGTAGAACACTGTATGTTTAATATTAGTTACACTTTCACTTTGAAAGAAGGAACAAGAAGGTAACAGCAGTAATATAAGAAGTATGCTTAAGTTACTTCAGTCATTTTATTTTAATATACACCACCACCAGAAAAGAGCAAGCTCTATTTTATACTTCACCCAAGGATTTGATAAAGTGGTTTCAGAGAAGATACTACTAAAATCGATTATCCCAATACTCTCTGGCTGCTAATCAAAAAACAGTTTTATGTTTTTCCCTACTTCTGAACTGACTCAATTCACCTTATTTATCCATCTACTGATAATTCCAAATTAGTAATTTACTGGAAAAGCATTTGAAATTAGTATTTGCCTTTTTTTTTCTTTTACTCTAGGGGCTCTTTGGTTGAGGTTAAAATTCTATAAAACTTCCAAGTAAAACAATGTAACCATATAAGGGAAATATAAATAAATATAAATCTAATATTCTGTTAGATTAAAACATCAACTTGATAAAATACCTCCGCACGATTTCAGATTACAATAAGTGTCATAAAATCATCAAAAAATGTCTTACTGAGTAGGGCTGATTTTACACATTAGACTCCCAAAATAACATTACAACAAATTACATTTAAATTTTGGAGATTCTGCTCCAAAATATGGGATTATATGTAAGATACAGGTATATAAATTAATTTAAGCTAAGTGTTTCTTAAATATTAAATTCTATTAAATCCTTAAACCTAAGTATTGAGCCCATTAAGTTATTTTCTGGCTTCAAAACCAAGAAACTTCTGTAATTATATTTAGCTCTAATAATTCCTATTTAGTGGAAACAGGATATAAGAAAGAAGTAGGGAGAAGGAAGTAGATTAAAGTGACAAAATAAGAAGTATATCCAGAGAATATGATAGTAAATGGTCACACAAAAGGACGTTAAACAGACTGAGAAACCCTATCTTCCACAGATGTTATGGAGAAGTATTTATAAAGAGGAACTACATATTAAAATAATGTAATTATACATCAAACTGTTTTTACTGTATAAATGCAAGCCTAGCTAACTTGTAAAATGAATCTTTTTTACCTGATGCTGTTGGAGCGCCTCTTCCATCAGTTACTGCTTTGGAAGAAAGATTTGTAAGCATCTGTGTATCTTCCTTTTCTGCCCTGGGGCATTCATTATGGTAAGAGGGATCTGGGGCTAGCGGTGCTGTAACTTCCGAACCACGACTTAAGTCAAGAGGGAGACAGGGTCCCAGTTTCTCAAGTGACAAATGTGCAACATCAGGCACTACACAAAATAAAGAATGTAATATGTTAATATAAATACACTGTCTCGGTTAATATCCATGTGGATTAAAATGTTATATAAATTAAACAGTGCCTGGAAATAAAGAAGGCACTAAATAAATACTTGTAGAATTAAATGAAGTGCTTATAAGTCCAAAAGCTGTTAAGGAAAAAGCAGAAATTTCTTAATATTTTAATAATCTTTATCTCAGTGTTTTGTCTTCTTTTATGTTTGGTTCTATAGAAAAGCAATATACATTACCCTCTGGTACTGAAGACTCTTGCTGATTTTGAGAACTGATGGAGAATACTTTCCCATCAGTGGCTGGAGAGGGAGGAGAAACCTTTTCTACAGAATCATCAGGCATGGGCAAGGTGGCTAAACGCTGAGATCTTCTTCTCCGCTCACTATGCTTGAAAGGTCTAGGGGGGTTCACAGGCTGTGGAGGACCTAGAAAAAGATCTTCAATGTTCACGAAGCAGATACATGCCAGGATCATCTTATAATACTTAAGGAGAAAAATGGGAAAAATGATTCAAATTCTGCCCTCTGATGTTGTAAGGTATCCACAAGGAACGGCATGTTCCAAAAGTAATCAAAGGCAAAAACTGCCCCCATTCACAAGGGTTAATCAAAACTTCTAAAATCTAAAGCCTACTAGAACCAAAAGAAAATAACATGGAACATTAATTTCAGGTAGTTTCCCAAGTAACAGACTACAGTTAATTCTCTAATTGCAGATCCTTGTTAGTTGCCATTTTTCCTTTGGGAAAATAATCTCTGTATAGCCAAAGATTAAAAAAAATACATATATATATATATGTGTGTGTATATATATATATATATATATATATGTCCCTTTTGCTACATTACAAATCTAGAAACTCTAAGAAAAAAAAAGGCAGGGGCATAGGTGACAAAAATCTGACATGCATTGTAGAGTTAGTGCTTTACTTGCCAAAGTAAAACTAATGTAAGTAATTTTATCCCACCCTCATTCCCGCAAATGGATTTTTATAAACATATATTTGGGCCTGATTCATTAAAAAAAATTGAACACAAACAACTTTAAGGACTCATTATGGGCAAAACCCGAGGATTTTTAAAGAATATGACACTGTTCTTGCCCTCGTGTGTTTTTTATTTTGTTTTAAAAAACTAACTTGGTGAGCCATTTGAGCATCTTCTAGCTATGTATTAACAGAAGTTTGGAAATTTTTTTTTTTAACCTTTCATTTTCTTCTTTCTACACGGCATGTAAATATGTTTGATGATTTAGAACAGGCAGGACTACATAAGCCAATATATGCATGTTAATTTAGCAGGAGGAAATGAGTAGTTTAAAAAGGTTGATGCTTTGGGTATTTAAAAATAATTTTACAAAAGTCAAAATGGAAAAGACATGGTGATAATTGAAAAAAAAAAAAGAATAAAATTCAATTGCTGTAACACTGGTCATAATACCAAAATACAAAACAATTGCAAAATAAAATACGTATCAATGTCATGTGACATTGTAGTGACTACTAATGATATTATTTCATGATAAATGCCATAATGAAATGAAGCTTATAAAGAAACAGTTGAGTTTTTCTGTTTCCATCATTTCTACTCATTTATTAAAAAGAACCAAAACAAAACAAAGAAGTACCAAAACCTGATCAAAAATTGAAAAACATGGTTTGGCAAAAAGAATATAGCAATGGAATGCAAGAGGAAGTTAATATATTTGATTGATAGACGTCTTCTCAATGTCACCATTTTTAATTGTTGTGGAAGATATGATATGGAGAAGTTCATGAGGAAATGTGTCATATTCATTTAATAATCAGGTTACTAATTCATTCACTGTATAAACAGCAAAATTATCTTTTACCCGGTGACTTTTCAGGTAATTATTTTTCATATGTCTCTAACTTAGAATACTAAAACATGAGAAACACACAGTCAACACAAATCTTGTCTTATATATATCCAAACCCATGTCAATAGGCTATTTAAAAAAGACCAAGTTAACTCTTGAAAAATTAGTGGTATTGAAACAGTAAAATCTTTAAATATAAGATCAAGGAAGCAATCTTCTTCTTTCATCAGTAAGATTAAACTGAAGTTTGCACTCTAAATCCTACAATAAGAACTGAATAAAATGTATTGCCGAAGAGGGTACAGACAACTGGGGACAGTAACTAAATCTATCCATAAGAATAGTCTTAGGAGTTCAGGAAAACATCCACTATGGGTCTTTTTGTATCTCATAATGGTTTTGTTCTGTTTTTTTGTAATGAATCAGGCCTCTCATTGTGCTTGGATTATTAGTTGAGGAGAGTCAAACTACAGTGGAATTTGGTTATTAAATGCTAAGGTTTCTTAACCAGCAGTATAGTCACTGTACCTCTGTACAATACATCAGTCAGAAATGTAAATGGGTTTTGCCCCTAAAATAGTTTCAAGTCTTCCCTATCATATCCACTTAAGTTTGAATTTTTAAAATGCAACTTCATAAAAATACAATATAACTACAACCAAACTGTTTTTAATGTATCTTATAGGATAAGTAACTATTTTTTAAAAATCTGTGCTCACTAGTTTTATTTATCATTGAAGAAGAAAGCTGAGATACAAGCGTCAAATCCTCGACTTGTATTAATTCTGGGGAAAGTGGTGATTTAGGGGGTTTTATACACCCAGAAGAATCTCCAGATTCATGTTTGCATTTCTTGCTGCGAGCCTTCCCTGAAGACAAAGTTGAGGATAACAGTGCAGGTTTCTGAGTGTTGGCAGAACTGCTAATGTCAGCTTCATTTTTTTTCTGACTTTGAGGTTTAGGTGAAATCGCCTGAATAAATAATAAAAAATTGATATTTTTATTTTGGTTTCTTCATTTTTGTTGTTTTCTATTTTGACTGTTAAGCATCTTTAGTATCCAAAAACATTGTTAAGCAACATATAACATTTCTATTACAAATGAAAAACCAAAAAGAACCCCACAAATTATTAACTAAAAGTTGAATAGGCTGTCTTTAAAGGGATGCTGTCAACTTGTAGTCTAAATTTAGGTTTTTTAAAATGTATTATTTATAATATTCTCAGAAATAAAATGTTATCTTACTGGACAAATATGTTCTGTATTGAGTTAAAATATAACTCTTTTGACACCATAATTACCAATGACATTGATAATAATTAGGTAAATAAACAGCATTTTCAAGTTTTAGAGCATTGGAGGAATACATCTAAGCTTCTGACTTTCAGATTTTTTTTTATAAAATAATTTCCTTTATCGAGTTCAATGCAGAGGTTTAAGTAGACAATTTCCCTTTAAAGAAAGATCTCAACAGGAAAACAATGATCAAATTAACGAAACATTATCTTTAACTCATTTTAATGCTGAAAGCTAGAGTTTCATAAGCATAATGCATCATGAAATCAAAGCCACCAGCAATACAGAGTTAAAAGACTAAAAAACAATACAAAACAAGCAACAACAACAAGAACAAAAAAAAAAAAACAAGGAGTAAAACCAAGTGTAAGTTAAAAACATTGGATTTAAAAACAAAATACGTCGCATTCTTAGATGAGAGTTTTTACCTTCTTCCTGCCAACTGATACTTTTAAAAAAAAATTAGAACTTTGTCAGTTCTTTCATAAAGAATATCTTCATTCATTTGGCAGTAAAATGTCCTACATATGTAAAACTATATGTGAATGTGTCCTAAGACATCAGAGAACAGCCACATTAGATGGATTTGCAATCTACGGTGTTGGAATGCCTATACTGTATCTCTTTTTGATATATGTTATCTGAGAGCAAAGTATGAGATACACTTTTTTAAAAAAAACCTATACTAGAATAGGTTTTTATAAAGAACCAAACTACTAGCTCTATGAACAACATGCTTGTCCCCAAGATACCTTTTTACTTCCATATCTTTTGTGAGGGATGACCATCAGGTCTGCAGTCTGCAGTTCTCTGGAATATGGAAGATCATTGTCTGGGGACCAAACAGCTTTCTGTTCCCACTAAAAATATTTATAAAGCGCTCAAATTTTGGTGGAAAAAAAGTGAATATTTGGTATTAAGTATGGCACCTTTGTGCTACAGATGGCATGTTGGACATACCACATAAAGGGCTGGTGTCAAGTGTCTCATTCATTGAGTTGTCATTTCTATTCTTGAATTTACTCATTACACATGTGTATAAGTGCAGATTAATCATTTGAAAAAAAAAACTCCATATGCAGAAAGGATTCCTAAGCTTATCATAAAAGGTGTTGCCAGAAAAGTAATTAGAGCCATTACTTGTAAATAAACAATTTTATTGTTCATCTTCACATATGTGAGAGACATCACTACAGCATCCATTACTCTCAAGTTACAAAGTTATAAAACAAGATTTTAATACTTAAATTAATATCTGGATAAGGTGCTTAACCGCTAAACAAGGACAAATTAACATTTTTTAAAACTTACTGAATTATGCATCTAATGCAGGTTTTATCCAAAAGTAAATATAACATGACAATTCCCTAATACAATTAAATAATCTGTAATTAATAATCTGAGAACTGGGGTTCAAGACCACAGAGTTTGAGGTTTTTTTTAATGTAAATAAATAAATCCCTCAGGACAGTAAGTTTTGGCCTTAGGCCTGTTATAAATCTACGTCATGAGTGGCATTATTTTACTCATTAGGGCAACAGAGGTTAGTGACAATCTCTCTCCTTCAAGTCTATTGTTGATACCGAGATGTAATTAAGAATTTTATAACTCGGCTTTTTAACTTTGAAGAAGGGCAAACACTTAGCACAAAAATTAAGAGTATGGTTACAAAACATTTCACATTGAAATCAACCTGAATGAAAAAAAGGGGGGGAACAGCATCCTGTTCCTTAAAAATATAAAATAATTTACAAAGTTTTCATTAATGATCATTGGTCTCTTTGTTACAAAACTGGGAAGGACTCTCAAAATTTTTTTAATTATGTAAATAAAAACAGCCGAGTTACTCAATTTTTTTCTTTGTTTTTTAAGCTCAGTTTCAAAATGTTGTACTTCTCTCTGAAATGGGCACTGCCCTCTACACTAACTTTCACATATAATAAATAATTTTCACAATCACATTCATCTCAGCAGGATTGTGCATAATAAAAGATTGACATTGTAATGAATTTTCCAGAAACATTTTATTACCCAAGTCCCTGATTTATTGCATTCTGAGAATACCATAAACAGTGGTGAAAATACAAAATATTGTTATATCTGGGACGTTGAATATAGTAATACACAGTAAAAAAGTCACTTAAAATTTGGTTGATATACTGACAATAACGGCAAAGACTTAACCGTTTGATGACCACAGAAAATCAGAAGGTATGATTCGCTGACATATTAATCAATTTAAAAGATCACTGATTCAATACAACATTAATGGAGGCACCAAAACAATGCACTGTTATCATATCAGGCCTAAAATAACCCTGAAAAACTCAATACAATATCAATTAAATTTGGACTGTTTTTTAAAACGCATATAGAGAAGAGCAACAGGTACTCATTTTAAAGTCTTCTTTATTAGGCTACTAATAAAGAAAATTAAAATAATACAAAAAGGGTATATTAAAACTACATTAAGGCTCAGATTTTAAAACAGGAGAACCAAGGAAATCCAGTTATGGCTATTACTGTGTTCTTATAGTCTTACAGTGCCCAAGAAGGTAAGCCCTTAGAAAATGGAAAAGCATGCACAGTCCACTATATACAGGTATTGTGGGAATCTGAAGGTAGCCAAGGCAAAATCTAGCAACTGCAACCTTCACTTTTAAATTCCTCTATTAGGTGGTTTAAAGACAGACCCTTAATAGTTTAAAAAAATTTTTTTTGTAGTTATTAAAATATACATCCTAGCAAAAATGTATGGCTCATTGATCAATTCATAAAACACATAGTCAGTCTAACAACACCAATTGTTACAATATAAAAGAAACTTCTTACAAAAGAAGCTTTATTAGATGTCAAAAAACCCTGTTTTAACTCACAAATGAAAAGTATTTGTGTAAGGGTCTTTTTGTAAGCTAGTTAAATGTGATCCAGCTGGAAGCCTATACCCTGGGATGCCTGCCTCCAGGCCTTCAACTGTTGGGGGACAAAGGCTTTAATGCCAGCCTACTGAAAATAAACACTAATGAAGTCTGTAGTTTATCTGTATACCTTGGAGAAGGCAGAGTTAAAAATATAGCATCAATTAATTACCTTCCTATTCCCATATCTGATCAAAAGGGCAATTTCAATTATGTGGATACTATAGCTCCTTGATCATTCCAGTTGGGAACCTTGAAAAAAATCAAATGCTACCATTTCATACCTGCTCCAGCATTGGAGCCGTTTCACTGTTGTCTTCCTTTTTTTCAGCACCATCCACCCCAACAGCTTTGGATGCCAACAAACCTTGAGAAAAATTGTACAGAAATTGCTTATTAGAAAAAATATCGACTTTCACACTAATTAACTTCTCAAAAATTTTAGCAGTTGAAATCCCCTATACTTTTTTATAGAAAGTAAATACAACACTCTCAGAAATTTACTTGTCAAAAATACAAACACCCTTAATAATGGCTCAAGGGGCTGAATTAGAACTTGAGAGTTGCTTACACAATTAGTTTTTAAAATAAAAAAATTAACTAAAAATACCCTTTTAAAAAAATCACACATATACACATTTATTCTGTACAAATTTAAATTTCTATGGTTTAATGTCCCAAAACCTAAGATGGCTTAAATTGTTAATACTTAGGCTTTGTCTATAACTGAAATAAAATATGGAATTAATATTAAGATATAAGGAATCCTTCCAAACAACCAGAATATAAAATAAGATTGTTGTTGTTGTTGGATTATTAGTTAAAAAAATACTTCCAATTTTTTATTTCACCTGGATCCTTTAACCTAAGCTTTACAAGTTTGTTTCTATACCCAGCTGTAGCTTACCTTCTTACAAAAGTGGTGAAAACATGGATGCATCCATTTTATGTTAATGTAAAAGAGTACAGATCCTTCCTACAACATTTGAACTTACTTAATATTATAGCCTCATTCTACAATCAATGAAATACACTGGGAGTTCCAGTTTTCACCAATATATACCATTAATCCTGAATTTTAGAAGACAGAATATTTTATCTGGAGTATATATAATTAACTTTACAAGACATTAAAACTCTGCTTTAATTTAGAAATTACAGGCATTTACTTAGTCAAGATTCTTTGCTAAGCACCAGATAGGTACCCTCAATGGAATCAAATTTATTTGCTGCTTCTTATGGCCACCAAGCACATAAAAAGTCACCAAAAATCATTTTTGTGTCATTTCAAAGTCAGGCACACAAAACCTTGGCCTCAAAGGAAGCATGTTTAATAACTGACAAAATAACAGTAAACTTACTTCAGCAATTGTACCATTATATTATTAACGCTCTCTACATCATATTTAATAGGAGAAAAAAGGTGCCCCAAAATGCCACCTAACTTCGAGCTACCCTGTGGCAACATCGCTTGACTTTTTCAGGTAACAATCTCAAAGATGTTAAGTAATCTAAGTGGAAATTCAAATATTAAAATTGTATTCTCAAAATAGTACTAGAGCCAAGTGTTAAATCAGGCAAAAGGCACCTTTCCATTATTAGATAATAAAGTTGAATATCTATCACTCAGAATTGTAATTCAAAACAGCAAAGGCTGAGAATAAAACAATGATTTTGATACAGCAATGATTGGTATTAAAACTGCTATTTGGTGCAGTTTGACATAATTCATATTGCTCAAGTCCCACACAGTATTAAGTGTAGGTTTAAATGGAGGAAAAAAGACCCAATGTATAAGTAATTTTACAAAAATAGTTTATAAATCATAAATTCAATCCTAACTATAATAATATAACTTTTGAACACATTTTTAGATGACTAAAAAAGATGTAGCACAGAATATTTCTTTAACATTTAAAGCTGCATTCACTAGGTTTTTCTTCTCTAGCTAATATTTCTGAGGTTAAATACTACTAAAAATAAAAAGAAAAATAATTAGGAAATTAGGTTCTTCTTTTGTAGGGAACTGAGTAGAGGCCCTACTTCGAAGGGGTACTCAAAGAGGACAAATATTTGCTATTCAATCTACTAAATACACTTTACGTTTTTCGTTTCCTTTCATATAGGTGGTGGAAATACTTTTAAATCATATCAATAGATGAAACAGATCACAACCTTCAAGAATTAATTGGAGGAAAATAAATACAAATGAAATTAATTTTTGTTATTTGCAAATATGTATTAATTATCAATATATTACTTATCAATATATTACTAACAAGTCCTCATCCAAATAAGATATCTACAAACATTTTAACAGAATGTGTTATGCAGTTTTAAGAAATTATTTAAATATCAGGTAGAAGTAGAATATAAATTTTTGTAAGTCCCACCCACAAAGTGATAATTTCTCAATACTCTACTTCAGCTATAAAGTAGAGTTAGTCTCTCACTGCTGATAGGAATAAACACAACAGAGGCCAGAGCATCTGGTAATGGGGAAGACAGAAAGAGCAAAGTGGTTAAATTCATGGTCTACTTTTCATCCAGCGATTCCAAAACACAATATTCTTGCTTAGATTAAGAACCAAATATCCTGGATATTATTATCAATAACTTATTACTGGCCAATTCAAATCTCTGGGGTTTTTTAATTATTTTTTAAATTCCTTAAGCTGTACAAACATATCTAAACTGGCTGAATGTCTAGGAACTCCTAGAACTATTACAAACAGACCATGCACTAACTGCTGTTTCTTCTTTTACTCTCTGACAACCCGTACTTTAAAATCTACTCAAATTTGCTTACAGTTTGCTTGCAACTTTGTCCCAAAGTATAAACTTTATTATCTTTGTAAAATAGTTTGTTCTAAATCAGTATGCATAAAGTTATCAATAATTATCAATAAGGTACATGACAATGAAAAATAAGATTCTGGAAGAACATATATATACTATGCAACAATAATTTCAGTGTCTACTTATTTGAAAATTTTGAAGAAAGCCATCCTATTCCATTCTCTGTAGAGAAATCATGTTTGGAATCTCTGTAGGGTGTATATATGAGGAAGAAACAGAAAGAGAGTGAATAAATACATGAATTAAATTTATCCAGCTGCTGGTCCACTTATTTCCTGTTAGAACTATTTAAAAAATAAATAAAATGGTGTGCGTGGGGGGGGGGTAATACATCAGAGCAGGCTGAGATGCTGCCATGTTACCAGTCTATTCCTCTCAGTAGTAAAGGGACAAAAAGACAGATATAAGTGAGCTTGAGAAATTTAAAATATACCATAATTCCATAACAAAATTGCTATTTCATATTAGTTCTCATCTCTTTTTATGGTCCACAGATGAAATTTACTGTACAGAGGCAAGCCGGAGTTTCAATCATAAAAGACAATCTTAAAATATCTATTATCTTTTTGCATGGTATAGTTGTGACATGAAATCAGAAATAGATGCAGAGATGAACTATTAAAAAAACTAACATACATCTTCTGAGTAAATAAAGGGAAAAGATCATAACAGTTTCACATTCATAAAATCTTATGCCTTTCTACTGTTGCCCAAACTATTACTTGTTGATTTGCGATTCCCAAGAGGAAGTGAAGACAAAGTCCCTCCACAGAAGGCACAGGGTGTTACTAAAGCAACCAGTATTAGAACTTCCTTGAGGTACATGGTAAAATGGTTTTCCCCCCACTACTGTCTTTTCAAAGCCAAGCGGAAATACTGCATCATTGTGGATTGAGCTGTTTTCTTACTTCTTTAAATGGTGAGCTTGAACTTCTCAGTAAGACACATGTAAGAGTATACTGACTGAAACTAAAATCAGATTATCCAGATTGTAGGAAAAACCATGATGCTGGGAAACTGGCAGTTGTAGCGTCAGTGTCACTTCCATCTTCCTTGATCTTGGCTCCCCCAATAAGGCTGTTTCAATCTTGGTATCACAGCAGCTAGAAGTACTATTCCACAGTACAGAGCTCGGAGTTCCATTATTCCAAGTCAAAACGGAAGTCTCAAGTTGCCATCATAATAATCACTAAGATAACATTTTGGCTTTCTCCAAAGCTAATAGTTTCTAAGGAAAAGGTGGAATGGGGATGGGTAAATTGATTTGAAATATTTCCTGTCCTGGGGCCAAATATATCCTTTATCAGAGAAAGGCACAAAAATAATATTAACAATGGAAAGACTAAATACTCTCACTTGTTGAAACCAATTATAATTACTTAGATGAATACTGTAATAAAACAGTGGCTCTAAAGAACCCTCAGCTGCAAAGTCATCTTTCAGTGGACTTACACTCTTTAGAAAATGGTCAAAATGTTTAATTTACATTTATTCTTGGGTCTGACAATGAAACCAAGCTTTTTCAAGTTATTTAAAAGAATGTCAACAAAGATTTACATAGCTTTATTAGGCCAAAGGCACAAAAAAATCATTTGTCCTTAAAATAAGAGCATATGACTGAATATTAATTAAAATATTTTACCTCCCCTTTTATAACATATACTCAGAAAAATTAAATATATTCACAACTTCTTTTAAAGATTAAAATCATTAGGCTGAATGGAACTGTGGGTCTTAGTATGACTGGCCCCTTCTTCTGTAAACACTAACCAGGCTAGAATTTCCAGTGCTTTTCATCATTCTAGTATTCTACTTCCTAATTACAACAAGGCATAGAGAAATAAGTCCAAATTCTAGAGACCAACCTGAAGATAAGAATAGAAATTTTTAAAATGTATAGAAGTACTTTTACATTGGGCATAACAAATTTGGGAGCTGAATTTAATTCAGTATTCATCTTCCCAACCATATATGGTACCATCTTTAATGAGACCAGTCAAGCGTAAGAATGTGTAATATTTAGAACCTCAGACATTATGTCACCACAAGTTGACAAAAGCATATAATTCAATTCTTAGAGAAACTACTCCTGCCACCCAGGTGATTTTAAAACTACGGAATTTTGTAACATTTGATCCTATGGATCCTCACAACATCCCTGTGAGGTAGGTAGAAAATATGTGATACTTTTCACATTTCCAACAGAAAAAGCCCCTGGTGTTGAAAGGGATGACCTTGAAGAAACAAAGCAACTGTCTTTCTCATTAACCAGTTAGCTTCACTAAACCAATAGATACATTTTCCTTTATTAAAAACAAACTACTATAAAATCAAACCCTCCATTTCCCCCCAAAAAGAATCATTGTAGTTTACCAGTAATCTTGTTAAGTCGAGCTCTCTTTGCCTGAAATGAGTTGCCTTGATTATTTTTCCTCTTGTTTGATAATGTGCTCTCTGGCTGTGGAAAGACCATCTTTGGAACGTTCTCTACATGAAGTCCTACTTTTAATAGAATATATATATGAGAGTTTATCTAGAATCCAAAGTTAAAACACATGAATATTTTTAAAATAGCAAAATAAATACAAAAGATCTGCACTTAATTTTTTCAATCTAGTGCTTGACACAACTTTAAAAAACACAAATCTCTCTAGACCAACATATTAGAAATAAAAAAACTACTAAGCAGTTATGCTTTAGGAAAGGAGTGACTTACTGCTTTTTCTGTATTATATATTGAAATGCATGCAGAAACATTTTAAAGGCTAAAGAAAACAAAACAAACAAACAAAAAAACCCACACAAAAGAAATCCCAAAACCTACTTGGTAGAAGTTACAAATCAAATTCTCAATGCATTTCTATTCAAGAATACTGAGGGTAACCATTATCAAGCACCCATATTAGGCCATTAATCTTCAGATCTGTAAGACGCTAAAAAACTTAACCATCATATTATGCTAGGAAAAAAATCCTAATAATTTCAACACATGTTCAAATTACAGGCAGCCAAAGGATTTGACTTATTCACTATGTGAGTTTACCACTGCCATAGGGAATGAATGTAAGAACATATTTTGTACCAAATGTTTCACTAGATGTGGGCAGATCTTCCTTCTTCTCAACTTCTGGTGTGGCTAGAGAAGCTGAAGTTTCTTCCTTTTTTGAAGGTACTTTAAACCATTTTCTCTCATCTTTCTCTTTATCTTTATTGCTGTTAGCGCTAGTCCGAGGTTTGTTCCCTGTTTTATTCTTGGCTGCAGCTGCAGCAGCTGCTTTGACTAAAGCTATCCAATCCTCCAAAGGAAAAACACAAAACATGTGAAGCATTAAAAATTAATTAAAATTTAATTATACTAATGAATAAAAACATGTATCACATTTTCAAAGCTATTTTCACTCACATGCACACAAATATAAAAATCAAATTAACTACATTTACAAGGTAGATCATCAACATGGTAGATTATCAAATTTAACAATCTAATCGGTTATATGATCTTACAGAAAATGGGAAAATATTCAATATCAAATACTCTTTTGATGGAATAAAATCTAAAATATAAGAAAACCTATGACAAATGTGGAATATTACATGACAGTCTACCTTAGGGTTTAAACGTTGAATTATGTTTCTTCTCTATAATGCAACAGATCATAAAAGTAATAAGAAAAAAAAGCTTATGTTGTAATTCTGCAAAGATTAAAAGAAACATATAGTCAGCCCGCCCTATCCTTGGGTTCTGCAGGCGTGTATTCAACCAACTGCGGATCAAAAATAGTTGGGAAAAAGAATTCCAGAAAGTTCCAAAAAGCAAAACTTGAATTTGCCATGCTCTGGCAACTATTTACATAGCATTTACACTGTATTTACAACAATTTACATAGCTTTTACCTTGTATTAGGTATTATAAGTAATCTAGAGATGATTTGGGAGCATGTGAATAGGTTATATGCAATATTGTGCCATTTTATAAAACGGACTTGAGCATCTACAGACTTTGGTATCCATGAGGGTCCTGGAACCAATCTCCTGCAGATAATGAGGGACGACTGTATTACCACTGAGCAAATTACTATTGCTTATTAGGAAGAATGTATCACCCAAGGTAAGGTCAATTTCATAGAAATCAAAGTATGATTTTATTATTTTTTAAAGCTTTTAAAGTTTGGATACCTATTTATCACAACAGCTTAATATTACTAGTAAAAAAAAAAAAAAGAGCTACTTGACTTGACCAAGGTAAAGTACACACTATCAGACTCCAGTTTAATTTCCCTCCCTCTACAATTTCCTGAATCTGTATTAGTTACCATTCTTCTGAGATGCAAATATTTATATTTCCTGTGATAATTTTTTTAGTTTGTGGCTAAATAATTTTTACTGTTTTACTTTTAACTAAAAACACTTATTGTATTATGGAAAGATGTAAAGAAGTGGTACTAACATGTAAATTTTCACAAAGGCTCTTTTATAACAAATATTTGTAATATCTCTACAGAGTTAATCTTCAACTGATGACTGATGCCACTAAGCTATCAAACAGACCATTGATTCAGACTCAACCAAAATGTGTAATACGTTAAATTCTTAGTCCAAGCAACTAAAAACAATTTCACAACATCAAATGCATTTAATTCATGGGTTACATTAACAAACATAGGCCATTAAGCAATTCAAGTTGATGACTCCTCAGTCTTGAAAATATATGGCAGAGACAATAAGCCATTAAAAGCAAACATACAAAATCTGTCTCTCTCTCCCCCATGACTGAAATGAACTGAAAACATCATGCGATGTTCTACCTAACACATTCATTCACCAATTTTCTATTGGATACCCTATTACATATACCAGGAAACATGCTAAGCTAATAAAAGATGCTAGATGAAAACCCCAGGAACCCACTGGCCTGGAGTGACCACATCTTTGCTCCTGCCTGGAAGACACTCAATATCCAGATTTCCCCGTATTTTAAACTACATCCCCAATGCATGTCTTATTAGAAAATGAATTATGACAAAGTTGTGAAATAATTTTTTTTTTTTTTTTGAGGTACGCGGGCCTCTCACTGTTGTGGCCTCTCCCGCCGCGGAGCACAGGCTCTGGACGCGCAGGCTCAGCAGCCATGGCTCACAGGCCCAGCCGCTCCAGGGCATGTGGAATCTTCCCGGACTGGGGCACGAACCCGTGTCCCCTGCATCGGCAGGCGGACTCTCAACCACTGCGCCACCAGGGAAGCCCCGTGAAATAAAATTTTATATCTCTAGTTTGTAAAACCAAAGAACAGCAGATGCACCAGTATTGTCCAATCCAAGTTTTACTTAGAACCACCTCCTTTTTTAGTCCTGCCCATAACGAACTGACAGGCAAATAAAATTAACTATAAGACAATGTGACAGGAGAGACAGTAGAGAATAAACAAAATATTACAGGAGAACAACAAAATTTTGCCTGAAGAGAAACACTAGTGGAAGGCTTCAGGGAAAATGATAAATGATTTGAACCCTAAAGTAGGAATTTGCTAGGGAAAAAGGCAAAGAACAAGAAATGGACACTCCAAGCAAAAGGAAAACCATTAAACAAAGGGGTGGCAAAGTGTACGCTAATAGGAAAGAGGGGTTTAAGGTCAAGGAGCAATCTGGGTGACTTAAGTATCATGGCTAAGTTGAGCCTTGAGACTAACATTTAAGTACAAGGAAAAAAGCAACACCAATGAAAACAACTTATAGAGTGCCATCAACAAAGCAGAAAGAAAAACAGGAGTAAGTACAACAGGCAAGCAAAGGCAAGTGATAATTCAGCAGAGATCATATGTTTGCAGTCTTATTAAGAACAGGGCATTTAATTCTGGGTTCCACATTGCAAGGAAAATTTTAAGTTGTTAAGAGAAATGCTAAAAGATGCCGGGGATAAATTCCATGCCCAGTTGTTTTCTCTCTCCAATAAAGAGAAAACTAGAAGAAAGAGATTCATGCTGTACTCTTTGAAAGTGAAATTAGATAAAACAGTTCTTGATCACATGACTTGTTAATCATGGGAATTGCTGCAGTTGCGTGATTAAAGAATTCTCCCATTATTTTGTTCTTCCATTTTTTAATTGGAAAGATTCACTATCAAAAAGAACTCGTGTAGGGACTCTGGCGGTCCAGTGGTTAAGCCTTTGCCTTCCAATGCAGGGGGTGTGGGTTTGATTCCTGGTCGGGAGCTAAGATCCCACATGCCTCGGGGCCAAAAAACCAAAACATAAAACAGAGGCACTATTGTAACAAATTCAATAAAGACTTTAAAATGGTCCACATCCAAAAAAATCTTTGAAATAAATAAATAACTGGTGTGATCCTTCCATGAATGAGAACTAAAGATGTTTCAAAGTTTCCTGTAGATAACACAGAGCACTGCACTATAATGAACACTATAATGAAATCGGGTATGAGTTCAGTCACTCTGCACACTATGGTTGAGTGAAATTTTCGGTAAGTCATTCTCTAAATTCTGAATTCCTCAACTGTGAAACAGAAATATCAGCTATACCTATGTCAAAGGATTTGCTATAAGAATCCAATAAAACAATGCATACAAAAAATGTTCTAAAAATGGTAAAGGATCTTATGAGCCAATCTTTAACACTAGTGAGTTACAGTGTAAATTTTATATCAGCTCACTCTCAAGAAGAAAAATAGGTGAGAAGAAGCTACAGAAAGTTTAAAGAAGAACATTTCCACACTGCATTTATTTGATTCCTTATCCTTTGCTGGTTTAATAAAAGAAATTTTACTGTATAGTTTTATAAAGGAATTCTCAAAGGACTCAAAATTTAGATGATAATATGCAAAGTGGGATTCTCTTAGCACGGCCCAAACACCTGGTTTATTAAGACATTCAAAAAATAAGAACATTTTATAAAAAACAATTCTACAAATGTTTTGAATATGCTCGTAATTAAAAATTATGAAGAAAATGTAAAATTAAAGGAAATATACTACTACTATTTTCTTCTCAAGTTTGTACTTGACATTGATTTTAATGTTAAATACATCATGGTGTGACTAGAATACTAATTAAAAATAAACATCCAATACATCCAAAAAATTAATTTTTACAACTTATTATTTTACCATGAACCAAACTGGCTCAATGTCTCTTTGGAAAAAATAAAGTTTCAAGGTTAGTGCCATCTCATAAACATTCGAATGACTAGAATGACAAAATAATATTTTTAAAGCAAAAAAAAAAAAAAAAATGAGAATTTTAATTAAACAGGTACTAACTTCCCAATGTTTAAATCAATCTTTCCATGCAGTAACCAAGGAATCACACCACTGAATGCTTAAGAGAACATTTTATTTATACATACAAGTAGGAAGACACAAAGCAATTTCACAATCAAAAGCATTTCCATTTTAAATGGCATTTCCACATTAATTGGGGGAAAAAAAAACTCTGCTAGCTGATGATTTCAAAATTATATTTTTGAAAACCACATCACTTAAAACACTCACGCACTTCTCAGAAAACATCAAAAATAATTTTTTTAACTGTGATAGTCTACGTTCTAGACTACTAAATATATACACTTGACTGGAACTGACCATGTGATTTCAACACAGTTCAGGATGATATTTTTTACTGCATGTTATGCAATAAATATGTAGCATATTTCCATATTAGACATTTTTATAGATCACTTTCAATTTCTTAAAATTAATTGTAGGTCCAGGTGCTGAAAATCCCAAATAACAGCAGAACATAAAAGAAAATATTTTAAATTTCTACCGGCACCTTTTCTTTCCAGTATTTCAGGAAACATAATCAACCATAATGGAATTATGGTTTTAACTTCATCCCAGATTCTCCTTCAAATGCTTACCGTTCATTCTTGCTTTGAGCAGTGACAAAGCATGTAATACACTGCTTACAACATATAACTCAGAAAGCCCTACCTGAAACAGCCTACAGAGTGTCAGGTAAGCGCCTTTTGAAAGAAGATTAACGACTATGATTTATAGAAGAAAAGAAGAAGATAAGAAACTCAATATAAAATTTTATATTAAAAATTAACTTTCTAAATGATACTATATACCAGGAAAAACAAAACAAAATTAAAAAAAGGCACTTACCTCACTTCCCATAGACTGGTTACACGATCCAGCTGGGTCGATAGGACAACACCAGCTTAGTGGATGCTGGGATTTCACCTGGAACAGAAACTAGTGACCTATAACTTTAGCAGGTCTAAAACCAAAGAAGCAAAAATCAAGTGTATAGTTTATTTTACATTCTAAGCTTCTCTTTCTTGCTGCTATTTGGGGCTATCAGCACATAATCCTACAATTAGTTCACTTTAAAATATATATATGTCTGTATATATATATTTTGATCAGTCACCATTCAAGAAAACATCCCTGTGGGTAGCTAGGAATGCTGAACACTCTTACCTGCCCCTTAGCATCCTCGGGCATGGCTTTAATGTGCATTCTCTTTAAACAACGAATAACTCCATCATAAAACTGAACTGTGAAAGTTCCTGAAATGGGAGTGAGTCAGCATCATTAGAAAATACAATTCAACCTTACAGCAACACATGATATAGAACAAGTAATGCCCTGACAGAAATAAACACCCTATGATTGCAGTAACTGCAAAGACACACCCCTGCTAAGGACCCCACCAAGTTTACTGAGTTTATTGTCTCTTCCCCTGTAAAAATAACTTTGACTTCCCTTATAAAGTACACGAATTAAATCTTGATAAGTTAGTTGCATGTAATTTTGATTTTTACTGGAGGATTTTAAACAATTTTAAACTGGAGGATTTTATAACAATTTAGGTATATGTTTAAATAACATATCAGGTATGTTATACCTGAAGAAAATAAAATCATTAATTATAAAAATGTATAATATTTCTAAGAATCATCATTTGTTCTCTTTGAAAGCTTCTAAATAATGGAGAGAAAGATCTGCTATAGGGAAAAAATCATTTTCTCAGGAAAGGATTATTCCTTTGCAAGATTAATTAACTGGCAAAGAAGAATTATAGATTCACAGGCTTTTCAGCTAGAAAATATACATATCATCTGCATACCAGTCTTCCTGTGCAGATAAGAACACTGACTTCCAGGGAGGCGAAATGCTGCATCCAATGACAGCTAAGCAGCAGCCCAGCCATTAACTAAAAACCCTGATTCCCCTGTCTTTCCCACTGAACGATTCTGCTTTTAGGACTCAATATTCTGTTTACATGGCTATTTCAAAGCATATTCACTTTTTGTTACAGACTCCATGCTTTCAAGTCTTTTACAGTACTATCAGAAAATATATCAGTTACGTAGATTTTATACTTATGGAAATTCCAATGTTTTTCTATCATTTCCTATACAAATGAGGGCAGAGTGCCACTTCAAGTAAACAGATACTTGACCTTTACGAAAGAGGTATAAACAATTGGCGCCAAAGCCAATAAATCTACGCACAAGGATTTTTCTTTTCTTTGTAATTTGAATAACACCATTGATTTCATATCTTTCTATAATTAGCATAATGTACAAATCACAGATATAAAGATCTAAACCCAAGTTATGAAAACAACTGATGAACTAAATAGCAAGAATGTGAAGAATCTGTGAAGACTGTGAGAATGCCAAACCACACGAACCCCTTACACCCCAACATGCTTGCCCCTGTCCTCCTCTCCTTCTTCACAGGGCACTGCCGACAGCAGCAGGCTCTTCACTACGCAGACCGTGCATTCATCCCTCCCTGCCATTGCTCACACTGCTTCAGCTGCTGTGATGCCGTCCTCCTTCCTAACTCCAGCCCACTCTTCAAGGATCAGCTCTTCAAATCCCACCCATAATATGAAAACTTCCCTGACCACTCCAATCTACACTGATTTGCCCCTTCTCTTCAACTTCTCTAAGACATACTACATATACCTAAATGTTCACATTTGTTAGTTTTGTTTAGCTTTTGTAGTGAACAGAAAACTCTTTGAGGGTTTCCTTTTTCTTTCTTTTTTTTTCGGGGGGGGGGGGGGATAGTGGCAGGCGGCGGGGGAGGCTCATCCACCATGTGGGACATACAGAAAAATGACCAAATTAATACTTCCCATGGAAATTTTTTAAAAACAAGTTATATCTGCCAATATTTCACTAAGGGCTTACTCAAAACTACTGCTGAAATGGCAGAGGCTGCAATCAGTAACATCACTCTTCCACTGATGTAAGCTTAAATTTCTATATAACATGCCCATGAACAAACAGAATAGAATAAAAAATGAAGGTGGTTTGTTTTTGTGCATGTTGTATGTGTGTATGCATATACTGGTAAAAGAAGCTTTAAGCATGGAAGAAAGGTCCCAAAGCTCACACATTTAAAGAAATCTCTCCTAATGATGAGAGAGCATTGTTTAATTTTGCTTCGCTTTGTTCCATTTTGGGTAGATCCTATTAACCTACGAAACTGATTCAATACTTCTTTTCCTTCCAAAAATTGTTACTGACTGCCTACTCTGTGCTGGGCTCTGGACTAGACACCTGGGGAGCCAGTGTGAGTTAAGACACGGGAATAAGAGCTCCATAACACAGCTCTCCAGAAGTATTAAGTGAATAGTGATTTAAAGGCCCCACTAGAAAAGAAGTAACCTGCAAACTTAATAACTGAGATGTCCCTCAGGTGACCAGTAATAAACTCATAGCCATATTTGTTATTTCAATTAGGTAAACCAATAAATTGGACCTTGGCTTTTGTAAAGTTACATTATCATTTCTAGCTAGACAACTATGATTTACTTTTTTACACCTAACATTTTTAAATATATGTCTTTTTAAATGTTTTCCTCTTCTATCTTCTCTTACCTCAATTTTTCTCATTTTTTGTTAGTTTAAATTCTCAGCTTAAATCCCTTCCATGCTTCCCATCACCTCCAAGTAAAATTCAAATTCTTTAGGAAGACTACAGGATACTTCACATGCCGATCCTTGCTTCTCTCTCCCACCTCTTCTGCTATTCTACAACCTTTAAAGGAATCCTTCATTCCAGTCACATCAAAGATTTGCAGTTCCTTAAAAATGGCATGCCTTTCTACTATTCTTTTGCATACACCATTTCTTCTGACAGAAAAACCTTTTCATCCGTCCTTTTCTAGATAACTTGTGTGGCTTTCAAGATACAGTTTAAAGTACGTATCCCCTTACTTAGGTTAAATGCCCTTCTTGCAAAGAAGTTGTCACTCAATGTGTTTTTTTCTTTTTTTTTTTTTCGGCCATGCCATGTGGCTTGTGGGATCTTAGTTCCCCGACCAGGGATTGAACCCAGGCCCTCGGCAGTGAAAGTGCTGAGTCCTAACCACTGGACTACCTGGGAATTCCCTCAATGTGTTTCTTTAGTAAAAAGAATGAATGAGTGGTCGAGTTTAAGAAATAACTAATAGAAAACTAATGTATTTTGGAAAATATGCTTAGAAGTATTTCACGACTGTTTTAAATGAGATTTTAAACAATTTAAAAAATAAAATATTTAAGTATATTTCCAATAATAATTTAATGCCTTTCTAAATTAATGCCTTTCTAAATTAATCTACAATTTTTAAAATTCATTACCTGTCCAACAGGTTCTCTCATTTTATGCCACACTAACACACCTGATTTCTGTGGTACTTTCAACATTTCTGATAAGTTCAGTAACTTTTGCTCAGTAGTAATATTAGATACCACAAAAGGCTATTTAATTCTCAATTATCTACAGAAATCAAGAAAAAAAGAGCAGGGAGAAAAATGCAATAAAGGAAATCCTCAATTGATAAGTTCTATACTCTTTCCTCAGAAAACTGTACTGTTTCACTTCCAAGTTGAACTGATTTGAATTTTCCTATATCTTTAGCACTCAGGTTGAGATCTTCATAAAATAACTTAGCCAACAAACTGGAAACAGAGAAGTAGAAATAAAATGCATATAATATAAGCCTGTCAACTGAAAGCTGAAAGATTTTAAGCAACTATTTACCTCTATTAATTTAAACAGTCTATTTAGGCAGTATATTATGTATCATCTTATTGTATACAATATATAACATACTGGATGCCCCTAAAAAAGAGTATTATTAGAAGATTCATTAGGTAAAGTATAAAACAAAGAGAAGCAACAGCTATATGTAACAATTTCATACATTAATTAAAATTAGAACTATAGTTAAATTTTACTATAAATCCCATTTTAATTCTCAGATCATTCCAAACACATACCTTCTTTGTTAATCGCCTCAATCTTGGCAGGGTAATAGCGACAGTCTGTCCAACGAGCCAGAACTTCTTCTCCGGCTTTAAAATCCTATTTTAAACAACTTTCAAGATCAATACCATGTATAATAAATAAGCACTTCCTTAATAAAAAACAAGCTTTTGTAAAATTTAACAGAATTCCTTTTAAAAATACATCATTACACATCTGGCAAACAGAAAAGCTTGCTACTTACAAAGAAGTCTTCCTCGTCTTTTAGCCCTTCTTTTCTTAATGCAGGTCTCTCAAGGGGTCTCAACCTATTGCTATCCCAGTAAATCCACTCATCATAACGATGACTCCAGCGCTCAAAATGGACCAACATCTTGCCCTCCTCATAGTCGATTTTTTCAATTCGTGATGGATACCTCAAAAATAAAAAGAGCCTTCATATCAAAAGAAAATTCTTACATTTGTTTATACAAAGTATTAACTGAAATACTGCTTACTATTACAACCATAAACAAAACAATATGGATCCATATTTTTAAACTACTGATCAACAAAGTTTGCTTTATTCTTTGTCTTTTCTTTTTAATGACTGTTCTTAAGACCTAATGAAATAGTCTGATACACTCCCAGTGGAAATATAAATTATATAATTTAGAATATAAATTGTGCTGTCTTGGGAAATAATTTGATAACATGTATCAAGTGCCTTAAACATATCCCTCCTTTTTGACCAAATAATTCCAATTCTGGAACTATATACACAAAACATTTATAATAACAGAAAGCAGAAATCATATGATTAAGAAAACTGAAGACTGTCTATAACTATACAAACAATGGTATATCCACTGAATGGAATATTATATAGACTTTAAATGTAATGCTTACAAACGATTTATAATGTAGGAAAATGTAAAAAAGTAGTACTATGTTCACTAGAATTATAAGTATAGAAAATAAATTTGTCTAGCAAAAAATATCAACATGTACATTTATCTCTATACGGCAAAAAAAAGTACTTTCCCTTTTCTGTTTTTCTACACTTTCCAATATTTTATAATGAGCATCAATGACGGTAGGGAAAGCTCAAACCTTCAATTTAAAAATATAAAAATAACATCACATTGTTCTGTCTTCATGTGTGCTGATTCTCTTATGATGAATTCCAAAATAAAAATTAGTTAACTTGAAACTTTTAACACAAACAAGCCCTCTTCAAAAAAAAAAATATATATATAGGCCTATTCATTCCTAATGTACTGTATTAAATGTTCACAGTGACTCATCAGAATTCAACAGCAGCACATGGTAGGTGATTCAGCCATAGAGTTTATCTCATACTTTTGCTGGGTTTTGATAAATCTCAGTTTTTTATTTTCCCTGTGGAATAAATGTAAATTTATATTGTTAACATAAATTTAAATATAAAGCACAACAGACCTCACATAACTTTGAAATCTAGGCACCGACTACTACCTGCTTCACATATCCCTCATGCTGTTCAAGGCCTTTTATGCGTCTCCAGAGCCCTGAATTGTTCCTGGTATAGCTTCTTTCCTTACTTCAGTCTAAGGAACTGAACTGTTTGGAGTTTCCTCAAACACAACAATGCACTGTCAAACGTCTGTGCTTTTGTACCTTCTGTTCTTTCTGCCTGGACCTAAGCTGCCCTTCCCTTCCTCTGTACGCTCATCATTCAAGACTTGGTTTAACATGTAGTCACTTGTGTGAAGATTTCCCCAGCTCCCCGCCCCCTGGTGCTCTCACTTGCACCCGTCTCATCATAATCATCTCTGTGCACGTTCCTAAACTGTGTGCTGCGGAGCATTTACAGCCCTTGAGACATTAATACGTGTGACACAAAAAAAGGGTCCCATGGTCAAATAAGCTAGGAAAATACTGGATTAAATAAACCGTTTTCTTTACTGAAAGACTTCTTGGTCCTGCCAATAAGACAGAAATAAAGCATGCACTATTATCAAACCATGTCACCCTTTCATCACAAAGTATTTATGAACATTTCCTGAGAGAGTAGAGGTCTAAGGAACATGATGTTAGCAACTACTCTGGCCTGTGAGTTTCGGGGACTGAGTCATGGCCACCTTTGTACCCCCAGCATCTTCACAGTGACAGACACACACTGGCTACTCAGGGAATGCTCGGCATGAATAAGAAGTGACGTTAAAGAAAGAAAATCTGCACATTTCTTCAGAACTAAGAAGGCTGTCGACCCAATTATAACCTTATGTTAGATCTTAAGACTTTTTGAGGGAATAGGTGTGGGTAAGGAAACGTTCTGTCCAAGAAAAGCATGAAAACAAGAAAACCTAGGGGATTAATATACTCCCTGAGGTGGATATGCCGATTCCACTCACTTAGAATCAGTGCTGTAATGCTTGTCTTTTGCAGTGTTGCTTTGTTTTTGCTGCTTTGGTTTTTAAAACATAAAAAATGTCAGGAGCATTAAGGGAAGCTTAGAGATACGGCTGCCCTTTAGTTTATTTTTCAACATTCACTAGCCACTTAACTACTATAAACAGATGTTCTATCAGTTCTAAGTTTCTAATTTATGTGTTTATTATCACATCTTTCTGATTTTGAAAAAAAATTGAAGGTTTATTCCATAAGTTCCTTCAAATTCTAAATGTACACAATTAAATGGTAGGTTAAAAGGAAACATAATTAACTCTTCTCTTCAAGGAACTTAGCTTAGTGTTAGATGAAGAGAGAGCAGCAGAATATTGACAGAGTCATAAATCAGTCAGGCCCTATGTTCTTTCTTTACTGAGCATCAGCTGATTTTTATATGCCTTATCTCATTAGATCCTGGTAACCATCCAAGGTACAGATAACACAGTCACCATTTAACAGATGAAGACTGTCCAAGGATACACATGGTAAGAGTATTCAAAGTCAAAGCTAACTGGCACAAAAAGCCTACAGGATAAATGGGATAAGGCCTGTATCAAAGTAATTATACCATACATGGTAAACTGGTAAGTATATATAACATTTTTTTTCTCCTTTGTATATCAAGCTTTTATTTCTGAAAAACCATGAATATTGAGGTGGACATATAATAACAATTATTTGGTAGGGGCCCAGATGTTATGCTTTTGACATAGCATGAGGTTAATGACAACATTACAGCAAAGGTATCTAAAAAGAAAACAAAAATTCTTGCCAGAGTTGATTCTCTCATTAACAGATTTCCTAACAAATTTAGTTAGTTCTTCCTGAAGATAGTGAGCAGTGGGATACTAACTTCATGCTAATTTTGACTATGATTTCTCTCTGCCACTATATTTTTTTTTGTAATTTGAATATACTTTATTTTTTTCATTGATGTATAGTTGACTTTTCAAAAATTCAACATAAGATGCTATAATTAATTGTTCAGAGAAAATTGGAGCATTCACTGAAGGTTCTTGGGAGACATTATGTTGGTCTTGGTGGGGAACTTTAAGGATTTAGACCTAATGAACATGGTACGAAGGTAAAGTTTATACATAAAGCATTGCTCATTTATTCAATCAATGTTCATTTACTTAAAACCATCATGTGACTCAGAGTTAAGCAATCGACCAGACAAGGAAGATTCAGACAAGTAGACTGTCGTTTCTGTCCTCATGGACCTCAGGATCAGAGATTGGAGGGGCACTTCAAGGAAACAGTTCCCTTTGGCTAGGCTACATGGTAAGCAGTTAAGGTGAGTAAAGGAGAATAGTGGGACATCAGACTGGACTGGTTAGCTAGGTTCAAACTAAAGTGCTCTGAAACAGTGAACTACTGAAATGACCCTTCATTCATTACATTCAAATAGGGAATCCCATAAAGTCTGTACTTAATTTGGTTATCAGTTACACCTTAGAAAAAAATCCTAACATCAACATCTTTGCTATACACGTAAAATGCACAAAATGGCGATTTAACATATAGTTCTATACAGTGAAATGATTTCCTTGTTCAAGATGGCCCATAGTAATAATGCCTTGATACACACAGTGAATAAAAAATACTTCCAAACAAATGCATTCACAAATGCCTCTAGATCTTGAACGACAGCAATATTATTTTGATGCATAATTTATGTTTTATCATAACTGAGTGTGAATGGAATGTAAGATTTTTCTTACTGAATTTGGTAGATATCATGATATTTTGTTTCTTTTTTTTTTAAAGAATGAATCATGGAAAGCTGTTAAGAGTAAAGAATAGTGATTACACTGAGTCCCAAACATTTATAAATGATGCGGGAAAAGATTTGAAAAGTAGGAGACTGGGGTTTCAGAGTTAAAACAATTAGAGATAAGAAGAAAGAAAGAAAAAAAAAAACATAGTTGGCATCTCTCCAGGGCTCAAAGAAAGAGATGGAGAGAAGGCAACCTCACTAGGACTATGATCCCTCAATGCCAAAATTCTACATAGAGCTCTATTACTCCTTATCGTGTCACTGCAAAATACCATAAAATTGCCACTGTCTTCCCTATTATAATCCCACTTTGAAATGCTTGCACTGTTTAAATGATATTTACTTGTATAGAAATTAAGAGACTGCCTCCATTGCTCTGGGCCTACCTTGCCCTCATATATCTTTTGCACTTGAATCTTAGAGAACAGTTTACTCTGAGCAAACTTAGCAAGAAATATAATCCACCCTAAATTGTTTATTAGGTTTAATGGAAACAAATAGCATTCAGAAACACTGAGAAGTCTTTACAATGATTCTTGCTGAATTTAACAGAATTCTCATACATGCAATTCTACTACTGTAATCTCTCAATTGATTTCTTAGGACTCTTTCTAAATCAGTGTGGTCAAAACCCTCCAATGGTCAAGTTCAACTGTAACAACAGAATACAGCAAGACCATTAACAAAAACGAAAATAATTTTCACCTTCTCTGAACTCTTGTAACTCTTTATTGCCTCATCTAATACCAGCATTTTAACACTGTCACTGGTGCCTCCCATTTACACAAGATCGTTCAGAGAATCAAGATTTATGGATTCTGGGGCTTCCCTAGTGGCGCAGTGGTTGAGAGTCTGCCTGCCAATGCAGGGGACACGGGTTCGAGCCCTGGTCTGGGAAGATCCCACATGCCGCGGAGCAACTAAGCCCGTGCGCCACAACTACTGAGCCTGCGCGTCTGGAGTCCGTGCTCCGCAACAAGAGAGGCCGCGATAGTGAGAGGCCCATGCGCTGCGATGAAAAGTAGCTCCCGCTCGCCACAACTAGAGAAAGCCCTTGCACAGCAACAAAGACCCAACACAACCAAAAATAAATTAATTAATTAAAAAAAAAAGACTTATGGATTCTGAACTAAACCTGTAACCCAATAAGAACCAGATACTGACCAAAGAGGTTAGCTACACACTGAATATACTGTATTGGTTTCCTGTAACATCAACTCTTGTGTGTTGTCAAAACACAAAGAGAAGTGAGAAACCTAAAATGGGAATTACCATTACAGATGAATTACTATACTGGCTCATGGTGTTAACTGTTTTACATGGGCAGATCCTGACTGACAGCTAGATCAGGAAACCATGATCCCCTGAGGCTATATGAAAAAAACACTTTGGTGTAGATGTGTATGAGTATTCTCTTGAGAGAGGGGTTCCCAACTTTAATCAGATTTCAAAGGGGTCCATGATAAAAAAAATAATTCTCTGGAAGGCAAGATCATCTATTAACACTGAAAACTATAGGTGCCCCACTCTCCTTGGAAGGAAGAAAGAAATGATGGGCATGCAGCTATGCCAGAACTACAGTCTGATAGATTAAAAAAAATACTTTTATATTCAATGCAGTAACAGTAAAACAATTAAACATGATTTGAATTTAGAGAACTCAATCTGATTTATCACCTAGTTTGATACATCCAGATTTTTACCTGTATTGATAAAGAACATCAACCATGAGGAAATGATAAGGGAAATTCCTTGATACACTGATGGCCTACAATCTCCTACACTTAAGCCAAAGGACATGGCTGTTAACTACTCATTGATAGGTTACAACCCCCTGAGCAAGGCCAGACTTTATCAAACGTCCCAAAAGCCATCAGAATTCACTCTGAGATTTAACTAATCATTTGAATAAGTGCTGTATAAATCAAAACGGCAATTAACCCAATAAATTATTCAAATTATGTATTTTAAATAATAGTCCTGTTCTTGTTTATATTGGTAAGACAATAAAATTTCTAATTTATATAAATTTAAAAACTGACAGTTCCTCATTCATTTCATTTAACTCAACACTGAGTCTCTAATTCACTGTATGTCAGACACTAAACTAGGAATAAAGCTACAAATACAAATAACAATCAACAAACTCAGATTCAGCAGGGAGGGGAGAGAAAAAGGGAATCAATAAGCTAATACAATTACAATATAGCACATAGAAGGAGTACCTAAATTAGATGTTCTCTTGGATAAAGTAGTTCTTCGATTTTTAAAGGATAAAATACACTTAAAATACGACTTAAACATAATTTAAATGTTAGCAGAATCTTTGGGAGTTAGAATTCACAATTCAGAACAGTCTTGTTGATAAGAATTGCATAAGCAAGAAACTCTAACATGGCATCATAAAAAATGACTAAAACATATTGCAAGAGATAGAAATAGAGACCTTCCTTACATACAATTGTCAGGAAGAGGATTATTTGCCAAATAATAAAAATTAATGTAGAATGAAGTCCAAAGCAAACATAATATTCCTATAACCTGCTAACCTTCTAAAATTTTAGCTTCCTGGAAATACTTTACATTTACATTATGCTTTGTAATTTTCTAGTGTTTTCTCACCATTCACTCTCTACAACAATGTCACCCATTATTACAGTACTTTTAGATGATGTGCTTCTAGGTATTGCATGTTAATTTGTTTCACACTTGAGGAACAGACTGAAAACAAAACCCTTTTGATTAATTCAAACCTGATATTCCAAAATAAAGTATAAATCCAAAGAGTCTATTAATAGAATTTCAAGAACATTCAGAGGATGGTTATATATGTCAAAATCACATCTTTTACAACACTGAATTCTAAGGATCTCAGTGCATTATCCCTCAGGCCCTCTTTTCAGACTCATTCATCCCCAGGACACATGTTCAACACAAGCAGCCAGACCACCCTGCTTCCTACCTGTCCATAATCTTTGCAGCAAAGAATGGGTAAGATCAGAGTTAGCCAGGTATTTTGCTTCAGTAACTCGGAGCAGCCACCTTTCAAATTAAGGTTTCATTTCAAATCACTGGATTTATTTAAACTCCTGTTCTTCTCTACCTCCTTGCCATGCCTACATTCGTTCATACCAACCGTGCTGACCAAATCAAAGTGCCCACCCCATAGCCTTTATGCTCATGACCGTCTCCTGCTGTAAGAATCAATTAGACTATCAAAAATTCCTTTCCCACTCCACCAAAAACGCCACCGGTATTCTACTCAAAGTTTATGTACTTCATATAATTTGTTCAGGCCAACATGACCATTCTTTGTTATTTAATTCTGTTACAAAACTCCAAACTCTAGCAGGTTGCAGTCCACCCAATTTCTATTTCTTAATATTTAGCATTTAAAAATTATTATAATACTACAGATAATCATATATGCTTACACACCTATGTTAAAGTTTTAAGAATTTACACTGACTCCTCTCCTGTTAGATTCTACTTTCTTAGAATAACTAATATTCATGCTATTATTATTAATAAAGCTAACATTTATTAAGTGCCTACCATGTGGCAGAAAACATGAAGTGCTCTAAATGTGCACTGTCTTGCTTATCCTCAAAGAACCATTTGAGTTAGGTACTACTACTGTTCCCAGTTATTTAAGGAGGTCATAGAGGCTCTGAAAGTCAAGTAATTTTCTCAAGTCGAAACAGTGGTGGATCCCTGAATGGAGGTTTGTCTATCTCTTAAAGAATTTGCTTTTGATCATTATATATTCTGCATCTTACAACTGATCATTTTCAGCTCTTGTAAAACTTACTGCAGTATTTCAAATATAGGGGGCTCTTTATCAAGAGGTCCTGAAAACAAAAAAAATATAAAATCAAGTTATCTGTTTATTTTTTCTTGCAAATTTACTCTTCTGCTTCTGATACAAAATAAAATGTGTAAAGCTTTTCGTTAGCCCAGAGAGTATGGAAAACAGCTTTTATTATACTGTACAAAATAAACATCCCCCCTCCCTTGTGTAATTCATAATAGTTTGACAAATATCATTTTATGCTTAGTTTTCAGCCAGTAAGTCACAATCCATTTGCAGTAGTGTTCTGCAATGGTAACCAGATTTCAGAATATCCCCGAAACTTTTGGGCTCATTCTTTACCAACTCACCAAAATTCAATGAACTTTGCTGGGCACCTTTTATGAGTAAAAGGGGCTAGGCCTTGTATATAATTCATTTCACATCAGTAGCTTATTCTTCAGTACTTTACCTACCCATGATGTGGTAGAAACGTATTCATTTTTAATTGAAGAGGGTTGGTTTTTTGGCAATGAGAAAACAGACTTTTAAGACACAATGAATATTAAATATCCACATTCTTTCTTCAATTTTATTGCAACAATTCTCTCCAAGTTGTGTTAACTTTAATGACTGAAATAACGTAATATTTACATACTAGTTTCTAATTTAATAAGAAGAAAAAATTTATCTGCTGATCAATGATCTGTAGGAGATGGTAGGAGGAACAGTCAATAGTTCTTCAATACAATGTCATATAAAATACTAAAACACTGAAACCCTTATGAAGAATAACAAAACTAAGCTGCCTTTTCAATACCATGTTAATTTCTTTTAAGAAATTATACTACCAATTTTTAAAGCTAGTATTCTCTCCCTCAGTTAAAAAAATAATTTAAAAATAAAATTTAAAACCCTTAAGCATCTGCAGATACAGTTCTGTCTACTTAGCGAAACTAGAATTGCAAAACATTCTTTTTTGTAAAATTGATTACCACCACAGATAAATTATTTCCTAATTACTGACTTTAATCAATTACTCACCACAAAACAAAGCATTACATAATGTGGTAAGACAAGTGTTAAATCTCGCAACACATAATAATAATATTCAGCAGGAAAAATGTAACAAATAGGGAACTGGATGCGTGTGATAGATGATGACCGAACTTCAACCAAATATCAGATAAGCAAATAAAACTGTCTTCTCTCGTGATCCAACCCTTGCCATTACATGAACGCACACAAGGCACAGAACAATAAAAGTCAATCCATGATTAACCGTAACCACAGGGAGCCTTTTTTTTTTTTTTTTTTTAATAAAGCAACAAGGGCCTAAACCCTAACAACTATCCAGCCAGATAGCGCTTGGGACCACAGAAAGAGGAGCAAGAAAACTGACGCACACCAGAGTACGCGCAGCTCAATATATTCTGTTGTACTGAAAAATAACAAAAAAGGATTTCTGGATCATGCATCACTTTGTCCATACTTACATTTTAACTTCCTCCAACTAACATAAACAGTTAAAACAGACTATAAATTCAAAAAATAATCCAGGATATTTCCACGGCTGTCCGCCTCAAAAACTATATCTTCAGGTTAACAATTCTGTATGGTCTAGACCGGTGGTTCTCGTATGTGGTCCCTAGACCAGCAGCATCGGCATCATGTGGAGACCTGTGAGGATGCACATTATCGCCCCCACCTCAGATCTACTAAATTAGAAGCTTGTGGCTGTTGGGCCCACGAATCTGTGCCTGACAAACCCTTCAGGTGATTCTTACGCAGGCTCATGTTTAAGAACTACTCTTTCAGACTTCACCTGAATCACTTTCAAAACTGTAGGATCAACGAACTTTGTAAGAGAACCAATGTGTTAGTGAATGGGTACTACACAAAAAGTTAGTGAGTTAAAGTACTAAAGCCAAGAGTTATGATTCTAAGTAATTTCAAAATTAAACAGTTAATGAGAAAGCATTTAAATGATGGGAGAGCAGGATGTAGAAAGAGTAACTACCGGCCCAACACCACTATTCTACAAACACTTCAAACCTCTATATTTTTGTTCCCAATTATATTCACCTTTCTCCACCTTTTTCAATACATTTTCTCTTCTTCTAGAGACCAGCAGTTTTGGGCAAACTACATTGGACTTATAGTCCTTGCCTACTTTACTTCTGCCTCAAGCCATTACTTACCTATCTAAAAGTGAGATTAAAAAACCTGTCACCCCTGAATAGGTGAAAAGTAGATAAAAGAGCTTGAGTTTCCAGTTCAAGCAATCTGAGAGATCACTGAATATGTCACACCTTCACTTTAAGGACATTAAAGCAGAAAAGTAAGTCTCCAAAGTCCCACAGTCCATGGCAGAACAGCACCTAGAACCCACATTTTCTGACTTTAGTTAAATTTACTTTTTTCAATATTCCTTTTCTCTTGCCTTTCAAGAAATCTAGGATAAGCAAAAAATTTGAGCAGAAAAGAAAAAGCTCAATTAAAAAAAAACATGAATCAACATAATGAAAGGAAGACTATTAGAGAAAGAACAATAAGAACAAAGCAGGTGTGTTTCAAAATAAATATGTCTACTCCTATTTCTAATCTTGCTTTCAACATTCTTTTGTGGCGGGGGGAAGGGGAGGGGAAGGGAGAACTTTATCTTTAAAAGTTCATGGGGTTTTCTTTTGTGGAAAATTTAAAACTTAAACTACTAAAATGTTTGTACACTGGTGCAGACCTGTTTGATGATTATTAAACTGAGGGTTCACTTAGATCTTAGGATTCAAAACTTGTGACTTTCTGAATGTAAAGAATCTCAGAATTTAAAAACAAGTCTTATGAATTTCAGTTTGAAATTCTCTACAGGCAGGGTCCTTAATCTGGAGTCCACGGGTAAGTTTTCTACCACCACCCATAATATATATTACTCAGTTATTTTGGTATATAAACACGATTGTACATTTTTCTGAGTCTACAGCTGAAATTAGGTTGTCAAAGGTGGTGACTCAAAATTAGAATCAATACTTTCCAAGTACAAAGAGATTTAGGAAAGGTCAACATACAAAAGGACAAATTTTATTTATATTAGCAAAATAATATTTTAAAAGTATTCACCTATGGTTTCTACAAATTCCAAACTCACCTAATGTAATTTAAATGTGTTTTCAGTTTTTAAATTTCATCTACATACTACTTTTCAGGAGCACACTTCTGTTCCAAATATAGATCACACAACTTATCTCTACTAGTGTTTTCCTTTGAATAGCAAATCCAATCAGTAAAAGACAATCTCTTTTAATTCAGACAATACGTAATTTTATTTAAATTAGAAAGTATTTGTACTTCCTACAATCTAAATTTCTTTGATTTTCCCACTCTACTAAAATTCTGTTCATGAACAGTTTAAAAACTCACATTTGCAAATGTTCCATACAGTTCAAAAAACTCCAAATGTGTGGAAACAGCATTTGTCAATTCAAATTTATACTGTTCTATCAAACTCTGTACTTGCAGACATCTCCACATTTTTTTTATCTTTCATTTTCCTTTCCTTTAGATCTAGAAGAGAATTACATAGAAATATTCCAATAAAGGTTGGACGAGCGTAACTCATCTGAATATTTTAAAATGACTTTATAATTTCAAGTTGAAGAGTAACACCAGAGCATATTACTTTGTTTTGTTTTCACAACTAAAACTTGCTATAGAGTATTCTAATTTCAGTCAAAAAGTTAAATCAGTAGTCAAAACTGGTTTATCACATTTTTTACTGAACAACGTTCAGAATGATTAGATACTTTAACATTTTTAAGGGTGCTTTCTAAATTATAAAACTCTGCAAAAACAAAGATTTTATCATCACCTCAAAAAGGTTTTATAGCATGTTGCAATGACATGATATTCCTTCTGTATTCCAGGCCATTCTCATGTCAACACTAAGGCTACACTTAAAAACTTACAAATTGAGTCTTCAGATCCCCAAAGATAAGTTTTTCAACTCTCCCGCTTCCCTTGCATTTACCTCAGTGCTTTATAATTATGTATTATTTTATATAATCTGAAGCAAGTTTAAATACATTATTTTATTTGATCCGTAAAATAATTCTGTAAGTAAAAGTCAGTAACACTGCTTGCATTTTACTGCTAAGCCAACCAAGTTCAAGGACTTAACTCATATTTACAGGATCAGAAAGTGGCAGTCTGAATTTGAACCTGCCTCTTTCCTCTTTAGAATCCACTGATAGTGTCTCAAATATAACTTCAACTCTGAACTTTCTCTTTCCCCAAACACACTCCTGTATCAACGACCTGTATTTATCTTCATTCTTATGATGTGACTGCACTCAAGAAATTATAAAGAAATTATAAAGCTAATATGTTCAGGTTTGGATATACAGAGGCTGCAGTGGCATATATGAGGGAGATAAGACAGAAAATGGTTGACTGTGTTAGCTGTGAACATTAACACATTAAAAGCCTTTTCAAAGACTTTTAAATTAAAAGACTGTTGAGAAAGACATTAAAATGTTTTGAGTAAAACTACAAATTTTTAAAAAATTAAAGCAACCCACACTTATCAGTAGGAGTTAGATTTAGTCCATATAGAAGAGATCCAGGAAGAGATATGGGAACATATGTATATGTATAACTGATTCACTTTCTTATAAAGCAGAAACTAACACACCATTGTAAAGCAATTATACCCCAATAAAGATGTTAAAAAAAGAGAAGAGATCCAGGTATCAAAAACCACACACTGGAACAGAAGGCGACTGGCCTCTCACTGGCTTCTCAGGGCCTGCATTCATTAGTATTGGTAAATAATCAAACCACCAGGGTTTTCCGATGTAACTGGAAAATTACTTTGAAAGCAAAAAGTGATAAACTGCTACTTAAAATGTGGAGTGTATTTTCGAGGACGAAGTATCTTTCTGAACTTTAAAGAATATGTGATATGGTTTGCTCAAGGAATAATAATGTACTTTCCCCCCAAAAAATAGGTTGAGTCTTCCTCTTAAATCAAATCTACCCCAAACCTAAATGTGGGAGCTTAACTTTAATTTCTGCCCACTAAATTTAGAGTTTATCCTTTTATTTCTAGAGTACATACTGAAAAATATTTTCCTTTTTTTAACATAGGACAAACCTTCTACATATAAGACAAATGGGCATTCAGGTGCCCTACTATCACAACTTTCCCTCCGTACTTCTCTTTAAAAGCTAATGTATCAACATATAAGTCATTTTCCTAGTAATAGCTATACTGCTTATTGTAAATGTCTTACGTACAAAGAGAGTAAGTAATACTTGCATTTCTGCCTGTCCCTCCCTGTCCAATGCCTATAATTCAAAAGACATTTATGGAATAGTATTGAGTAGGGCCTCAATACTATTCCAACTGCATGAATAAATGTGGAAGACTAAGCACTCAATATGGATGCAACCCAAAGAGAATATGAAAGAAAGTAGAGAGGGAGGGATGAAAGACGGAAGGAAATTAGTTCAGTATATTTTCAGTGATTAACTGTTTTGCCCTCATAAGGATATCAAAGTTTCTCAACACTTAAATAATCCTTCTATATTTTTACATGATATTAAAGCAAAAATGTGTGGAATTTATAGGGGATACAGAATGGCCCATAACAAAAGAAACAATATAAAGAATAAAGTTTATCTCATTTAAAAATAAAATCTGTTAAGAGCACCACGTCTCACAGAACTTCTTTTGTGCCCCATATAAAATTCAATAAATCTTAGCAGTTAATTACTTGTCCTACAGTAAAGTACTTTAATACTAAATTAAAGGGCCACCCAAGCCGAAACACTGCTTGAGACTGACAGTAACAAAGTCACGAGAAAATTATTTCTTTCAATTACCTAGAATATGTATATACAATACTCTTAATGCTTTTGTAATTAAAGCCCCACTAGAGCAGAATGCTAAAATCGTCATATAAATGAGCTCACAAAAATCAAACTGACAGCAAGTTGCCGTGATTATCGTATGTGATTATTCTGGCTAATGTTTACTCACTTTAAAGAGACCGTTATTACTGGGGTCATTAAAATTAAATCTAACCTTCATCAATGAGTACATCTGCATGATATCACTCTATCTAAGCACTTGGGAATTTTTTGATGAGAAGCATAAGATAATGAAAAAATTAAGCTACAACTTTTATTTGTTTTCTGACATTCCAAATACTCTAAAAGCAAACTCAGACTTAATTTTTAAAGTAGTTCTTTTTCATAATCTTTTTAACTACTGAATCACCGATTCAACAGCTGATGAATTAGGAAACATTTCACCACTAAAAGTGAGTTTCTTACTAATACCAGTTAATTATGTCAATATCCCTTAAGGCCATTGGGAGAACTAATAAACTATATGCTTTTCCAAAACTGGAAGCTAGTTTAATTGCAACTTTGTCAGTTTGGAAGCCTAAGAAAAGAGTAATATGAATTAACTAATAATTCAAAAAGCCAGTAACTTTAAAAAAAGAAAAAAAATAATTTAAGATTAACATCAAAGAAGTAGCATTTCTCATACTCTTGCATCACAGAGAGGTTCAATAGTGTGTCCCTTCAGAGCAAAAAGCTTCTTTTGGTCAAAATCAGAACCAAAGAGAGCCAATTACTGACTAAAATAGCATCTTTCAGCGTATGGTCTAATGCAGTGGCTCTCTATCAGGAGCACATAAGCCCTCCCCCCCCCCCCCAAAAAAACATTCGGCAACATCTGGAGACACTGTTTACCATCGTGACTAGGAGAGATGCTACTGCCTGGTTCTCAGGTGCTTTCCAAGCCCCTCCTGAGAACGCTGTGTACATTCTCCAGCTGATGAGAGTAATTAAGCCCCCTAAAAAGAAGCACTCACTGAGATGCAGCTTGGAGGCATGAGGCCAAATAACCGTGCCTTCCCATCTCAAACTATAGATTCAAACTGTCCCAAGCAGAGCCCATTAAGCTGGGGGTCACGGACGTTTGCAAAGTTCCAACACCTTCGTTTTTGCTAAGAGAAAAAAACCCCAGCCTGGTCTAAAGTCAAGTATCATGACTAATCAAGATTTCTCTGCCTGCCATTGCCAACTCAGGAAGTTGACTTAATACAAATCCATCAAAGACAAATCTACAAAATGCCCACTACATTTTAAAGGGAGTTGTAGTGAAAAGAAAATGTCAAAAAGGCTGGTAAAGTTGTTGAATTGCTAGACCCCTCATCAAAATAAATGGGCTTCAAGAGGAACTGAGGCTGAACCAAGAGACAGCCACCCAGAGAACAGAACTGGAGGCCAGCTAACAGGAATGAGGAAGGCATTCCCTAGGAGAAAGAGGGAATTCTCATTCCTACAGCAGTCCAGTGATCCTGGTGTGTGCTATTTCCCCTTCTCTCCTTTCCAGGTGGTGATTTTATCCTAGGTAACCAATTTCTCCTACACCATTGTATGTAGGGGTATGTTGGAGGTGTCTGAATTCACCCCTTATCACAGATGGCTGGTATAGGAGAAGAAATAAGAGAAGGCCTGAAAGGATTACTCATTTAAAACTGGAAACAGTAACAACCTGCCTTTAGGTCAGTGCACTCTGGGGAAGGAGGAGGTAAACTGGGTTTTGGTTTTAGGTGGAACAGTGAATGACAACTCTGCTAACCATCAACATATTCTGCAGTTTGAAAGACCACCTCTGACAAAGGCCAAAAAAAGCAGATTTGCATCAAGTTTTATCTGAAACTTGGGAATCTGGTTATCTGTTAATCTTCTCCCTCCTACCACCCACAGAGCTCATATTAAGTACAAAAGAGTACTGGTAACTGCAAAATCTGAAGAGTAGGAAAACTAAATGAACAATGTATATGTTTATTCACAATGTGAACAAGTTAATGTTTCTGCCACTGTCAGAAGAAGAGCAATTAACCAGCCCATGTAAAACTACAGATATCATGCTTTAGGTCAAGGGCTCCATATTTTCCATACCATTTTTGTAAGTAGTCCAGTGCCTCCAAACGAGCACCAATCTCAAAAGTGATTCCAGGACGATTTGGGGGCTTTTTACTCATCTTGAGATCCTGTTCTTCGGAATTCTCTTTTCACTACCTCAAGAGAAAAAAAAAAAAATTAGATTCTGATGCATAAAAGGCACAAGGGATTAAACAGAATTTTTTAAACATTACATGAGAAGTTAAAATAACTGCCAAATTTTTAAGAAATTTGAATGATGATTACCAATATCTCTAGGTAAAGTACCGTACAACTTGCAGGCAATCTTAACAATGAATTAAGAAAAGGGAGATTAAAAAGCTAACTACTTTAAAAAAATGAATAGATGGGGATTAAAACTAACTAATGGCTAAAATGCTTTAAATTTTAACTCGAAAATACCCAAGAAAATTCTTCAGGATAACAGCTGAAAATGTTTTTCTGTCTTTGAAAACTCAGGACAATTGAGTATTCTGGCATATGACTGTTGAAATTCTTAAGAGAACAAATTAACCAAGTTTTTCAACAGATATTTATTGAGTGCCTTGTAACATAAAACACTTGATAACACACTAAAGAACACAATTATGGAAGAAACAGCAGACACACTCTTCCAGTGCAGATTTAGTAATTCCTATTGTGATTAGGATTTTTCATTACCTATAATCTCCCACCTTGGTAGCACATGATTCAATAATTTTAATTTAACATATAAACTTGCAGAGGAAATTTCTTTCTTTTTCTTCACATTCAACAAGCAACAATGATACAGACATTTCTTAACTCTGAGAATTTATTTCTACTATATTTCAACATAGACAGTACCCACACTGACAATAAAAATGGTTGTACGTTCAAACAAAAAACTACAAAGGAATACCTATTCCTCTCTAGACCACGAACATGTGGAATATTCACAATCCTCTTGGCCAGTGGCGAGCTAGCACACTTGAGGTAGCCTCTTTTTCACTAACTAGCACCAGAGGAATATGAATACATTTTCCAACAGCCCAATCAAAATATAATATTTAATCAGGAATGGAAACCTACTGGGGGAGAGGAGAAATCTCTAAAACCGTTTTGAAATTTAGAATTACTAATATGACTATGCTCCCTCCCAATTTAAAAAAGAAAACACACAACTGTCTCATGTTTTTTCAATGGTTTTGTCACAATTCTAAAGGGACAAAACAGCAAGCATAAAAACCAACTGCCCTTTCGTCTTAGAAAGAATCTGCTAAGGGAAAATACATGCCACATATGCCAAAGACAGCAATACATGTCATAAAAATACGTAAAATCAAACTTAACTACTCATGGGGGTGGGCGGGGGGGGGGGATATCCTCCTGCCTGCCAGGGCAGCAGCAAAGATTAATGCATTAAAGTTAACAGTAGGCTCAGCCAGAGGGCGTTTGGTGCAAAAGAAACAGTAGTATGAATATTTTTAATAGCGGTCTGGTCAGTGTGCAACACACAAGGCAGTTACTTGTAGAAACGTAATTCACCTTTTCTGCTGCTCTTCACAGGGAGAACTTAGTAAGGGGTAATTGAGAAGTTACACTAACATTCTCTAGGATCAAACTTAGAATCCACAAGAAGTGACAAAGTTAATACATATAATTCCCCCCCAGTGACACTGCGGGATGAGGTGCCAGAAAAGGAAAGATTTCCTTCTTCTTGGGCGGAGAGGGGCAGATGGGGAGGGATCTGAATTAAGGAAAAGTAAGACAAATAAACAGTCTATTGGGGGAGGGGGGTAAAACCTGAAGCAGAAAGAGAAAGGGGGATGGAGAGAACGGAGAGGAATAAAAATCGGGAAGGAAAACGAACAAGAAAGCAAAAATATATAAGGGTGGTGAAACCTGAGGACCTGACAAACGGGAAGGAAGAGTAAATCAACTAGAAGATACAACCCTGGGAAAATGAAGCAATGGTCAGAGAATGGCCGCGGGGCCAAAAAAACGGTGGGGGGGAGGGGATGCGGGGCGGGAGGGGGCTGACCAGAGACAAACAGGAAAGGCTCAGACCGGGCGGCCAGGGTGCAGGAGACGCCTCCAGGTTTGACAGCCGTCCGGCCCTCGGCAGGGGGGGAAGGAAGGGAGGGGTAGAGGGAGCGGCGGCGCCCAGACAATAGGGGCGGCAAGTTACGGAGAGGGACGCGGGAGGGGAGCGGGCCAGAGACAGACACCAGCGCTGGGGTGTCCCGGGCGGCCAGGCGGGGGCCAGGCGGCCTCCAGGCCCTGCAGGCGCCGCCGCCTCTTACCGACTCGGCCTCCTCTTTGCACAGTTGCCGGGCTATCCGGGGCCGAGCCGGGGCGCGAACAGGACGGCCAGCCCGGGACTCCGCCTCCGCCTCCTCCCAGGCAGCGGTCGGGGACGGAGCAGGAGCGGAGCGGAGAGAGCTGGGGCCGCAGCGCGGGGTCGGGCTCGAGGTCGCGCGGGAGGGAGCAGGTCCGAGCCCTCAAGCCCGCTCAGTGTCCGCTGCCATCGCCTCCTCCGCCGCCGGCCAGCCCTGACGCGACGCCGGCCCAGACGACGTCAGCCGCCCGCGACGAACCGGAAGCTGGTCTGGTCGCGTCACGTGACGCAAGAGGGTTTGGCCCGGGCCGTGCGGCCGATTGGAGGGCCGCCCTGGGAGGCGGGGCTTTGCGGCAGTTGGCTGACAGCTGGCGGGAGGGGCCCTGGTTACCGAAGAAAGGAACGCGGGCCCCGGGACCCCATTGGCAGTTGTGAAGTGTTTGACCTTTGAGAGGTGAGGACGAAACCCATTGAATGTCACTGTTCTTGATTTGTTGGGAACCAGGTTCTCAAAATTCCTCAATCCCAGCACCCTGGGCAAACTTTTGTAAAGGCACACTACACGCTTTCTTAGATATCCACCCCATTCCACATTAAGAATAGAGCAAATGGTTACTGTTATAAACTAAATAAACGTCTATTGAATGAATGCCTAGTGGCAGGAACTGTGCTGTAAGTACACCACATGACAACCACAATCGCACAATTGTATTCCTTTATAGTCTAGGAGATCCTTACCACACAAAAGGCAAATATTACTAAGACATTCTGTGTGTGTTGCATGTGTGTGTGTGTGTGTGTGTGTGTGTGTGTGTGTGTGTGCAGCTCAAGAACCTATGGCTAAATCGACATGACTTTCCTAAGAATACACAACTAATGACAGCAGAACTACTTTTCTTGAATACTTACCATATCCCAAACTCTGTACTACGCACAGAAGAAAGTGTCCCAACTTTGGGGAAACCAACAAGTAAACACATTCAAAGCAATATTGAGATAAACATCTTTTTTCTCTTTCCAGTGTGCTACTCTGATTCTCAAGCTTTCTAAATGCAACACTGCATGCAAATAATACATTTATCATGCTTTACAGAGTGCAGTTAAAATAGCAAAATATCACTCTTTAAGCTTCAATTATACTGAGATTGAGTAATTTAAACAACCACATCCATATCCTCTTATTCAACAGACGTTCCATCAGCACTTACTATGTTACTAATAACTACTGAATTACACTGAGAATGGCAATAGACGGAAAAGATATAAATAAGACAGTCTCTAGTGGACATTTGTCTTCTTGGTTTTCAGTTGACCAGCATCCGAAATCCCTTTCAATGTTTGGGAAATTTCCCATCATGGTTGTCATTAGTACAGTATACCATATATTTATAGATTCCACATGACAGGATTATACTTTGCACCCTCCTTAGAATTATATGTGACCATTTGATTTGCTTTGGCTAATAAAAGGAAATTGGAATTGAGTTTTGTCACAGCCAGTTGGTAATTTAAAAAATCCAGTTCACCAAGTTTTTTGTCTCTGGCACAGCAAAATGCAATTTTTGAGATGGTGGCTGCTCTAACAACCCATATTCTAAAGAGATTATGATGATGCTAATCCACAAGTGATATGTAGTATAAGGAAAAAAATAAATATTTGTTGGTTTAAGCTATTGAAATGTTGAGGTTGTTTGTTAACAGCATAACCTAATGCAAACTGACATATACACCCACCTTATGAGCCTTAGGGCAAAGTCAACCTCACACTAAATAAGATGAAAGTATAAGAAACTCATGTTCCCTGTTTCCCTTGCGGCTAAAGTTCTATTCTTGGCTATACCAATTAGACTCTCTCACTGAGAACTATATATCAGAAGCTGCTGGTGATGTTCAAAATAAGGGAAATTTTCTCCAGCAGCAGTGGGAATACCAGTTATCAAATTTCTAACCTTCAGCCCAGAGCTAACTAACTGAACCCTGGCAAAACCCCTGCTGACCCACAAACCAATAGGTGAGAAAAAAATAAATATTTGTTGTTTTACATCACTGAAAATTTGAGGTTGTTTGCGATTTAATTAAAATACATAATGTAAAGGCTAGCACAGATTCTATCCAATTTCCACAGTTTGCTGACAATCTATCCTGAACAGATGATTCTTCCATTTTAATTGGGACTTAACAAGAGATCCCTCCAATAATGTAACTTGAAAGAAAATAAATGGAAATTGGGTCTAATGTATCAATAAATGATTCTTGGCTTGAATGGATTGTATAGGTGAGTGTCCTCAATGCAGTCAATACCGTCCTTTAGAAGGCACCTTGGGAATGGGCGGAGGAGGCATATTTTTAGTTGTCACATGATTGGAGGAAGGCATTGCTGCAACTTAATGGGGAGGGACCAGGGCTACTAGACATCCTGAAATGCACAATGCAGCCCCATACCTTGAAGAATTGCCGCAGGTCGTACATGACTTTTGAATGGCCCTCCGAACTTTCACGTAGGTTAAAAAAAGAACTGTTGATCATTTTTGGAGCCTAGAACTCAGTTTTACGCATAAGCACAAAGTATTTTTGCAAGGTTTTAATATGCACTCAGTTTCGAGGAATGAGGCCACTATATAACATGAGGGAAGGCTGTCCTCTTTGTATGAATATTACCAAGATTTTATTGCATTTTTAAAAATCATGCCACCAATGGCAAAGCTACTCATACTATTTGAGGCACTGATAGAACACACCTATATCACTCTGCATTTTATGTTACATTCAGGATAAATCTAAATTTCCATATTAGCACTTGACTGCTTCATTGTGACTCTTCGTGAGTCATGGCTGACCACTTACGTACTGAGATAGATATTATTTTTATTGTGAATTACTTTCATAAATGTATTCTTACATTATTGTTATGGCATTGTATTGATTTTTTTAAATATGTGGAGCTTGATTATTTCATTTATGGATTTAATTTCAGAAGAGTGCAGAAGATGTGACATAGTATTAACTCTAAAAAGGGGACATTACGTCTGATAAGACTGATAGAAAACTCATATAGGCTATCATCGCTGCTTTTGACCCTACAAAGTCAACGGTCAGAACCAGGGAAGAGATACAACATACTGTATAGAAAAGTCTGGAGATGACTCCCCAGCCATACAGTGAAGCTATGCATCACTATGTCCCCTCTTCTCTAGTACCCAACACACCCCTTGTCCAGATGGTAAATGTTAGCCATCAGACACTTCATCTCCAAATTTAGAAAGAAAGAACTTACAGCTGTGTTTGAGTGGAACCAAACAAGCAGTGGGCAAATTATCTTGAAACAAGGGTCCTTGGGCAGAAATCACTGAACTAAATTTCTCCAACATTAAAAATATGAATATGGAACCATAATACTCCCTGGAATATTTAACAACTGTATATACCTATTTTAAGGGGAGAAGTCGTTACTAAATACCAGATATTCCTTCATTACATGCAAAACACAGAAATCTATTTTGTGTGTTTGCTTTAATATGTATAATCAGTGAAGAAAATCAAAGCAATTTAAAGATTCTTTTAAATAGACTAGTTTAGTAGAAACCTAACCTGCTGCAACAGACACCTTTGGCATATCTACCTATTCCATTGTAAAATCTTTGAGAATGGCACTAATAGCACATCCTTCACCTGCCAAAGACCTTAGTTGTCTTGTCTCTCTAGCACCATATCCTTTTACCAACTGACCAGAAGTGATAGTTGTTCCAGAATTAATCTCTGGCAGTTGAGCTCCTAGACCAGGTATGAACATGACAAAGAGATATCATCTCTCTCATATGTTCACACACAGCATTCTGCTCACATTCCTAAAGTATTATATTTCCCATTGAATATGAAATCAACTCTTAATTCCTCAATGGATTTTCCCGTTTGTGATACTGGAACAAAGGATGGGCTCTTCACTTTCAGCTACTATGTTGATACTTCGAAACTCCTCTGATTCTGGTCATTGTTGTTTACTGTTATCACTTCCATGAACTCTCTCAGTGTTTCTCAACATTGGTCCATCAATCATCTGCATTAGATGCACCCAGGCTGTTTGTTAAAATGCAAGTTCATGGGCCCTAACCTGTATCTTGGTCTTAGAGACCGGAAACCTGTATTTTAAAAGCCATCCTAAATCATTCCTATGTACACGGAAGTTTCAGACCTGCAGTGTGTTAGGAGTCTTGTGGTTGCATGGGACTGAAATTCAAGGCAAACAGGCTTAAGCATAAATGGAATTTATGTTTGTGGAATTAAAAACGGATGCGGTATGTTTTGCCTTCTGATTCAGGGATCAAATGATAACATCTTTCACTCTGCTTCCTGTGGGTTGGCTTGATTCTTGGGATCCACATCCAGGCCCCCAACAACTTCAGACCCATCACTGCAACATCCTAATGAACATAAAAACAAGTCCTAGAAGTCATTCTCTCATTGGCCTAGATTGTCAGGTGCCCAATTCTGAACCAAGCATGGTGGCTGTGGGAATGACTTATACTGATTTTTCTTGAACCTGGGTCCAATCCCCAATCAGGCAGGTGGAAGTGGAGACTGGCCCCAACCTCAGGGACTGAGAGATGGGAATAAGTGGGTCTTTTAAAGAAAATTGAGGTGCTGTTACTTGAAAGAAAATGGGAGCCAGACAACAAAAACAACTAATATTCATTGCAACTGGCTTATACTGACTGTAACTCCAAATGACAATTTATAGCTATTCAACAAAATTGAGTTTACTCTTCTTGGTTTGCAAAGATAGAAAACCAAGCCGAATGAGAGGCAAATCTAGTAAGAGTTTGACCTAACATTCATATTCCTAATTACTTAGGTATTTGCTTTCACAGGCAAATCTCTGCAATGTAGAACACTCTGCTGGGGATTGTTAAAACTGGGGGAAGAGAAGGTAGGCAACAGAACATAGCAAGCATACAAATTGACAGTTAACCAAATAGTGAACACTTTTAACCTCTTGGTGACCATTATTTTCCTTGTGAATGGAGCTAGCCACAATTCAGTGGCATTCTCAAACATGGCAGACCGCATGCCTGCGTGCACTCATTCTTTTATCTTTCAGGTACTTGCTTAATCACTCAACAAATGTTGAGTGATTTCTGCTTAATACTAGAAACTGGGTGATGCAGAGTGAGAGAACAGGAAGAAAAACAAAATGAGGCATCCAAAGCTAAGGGAACTTGCCGTGATGGAGAGGTGGATACAGAAACAACAAAGTACAGTATGAAGGTAAATATGAATCATTTTGAAATAGAGATACTGTAGGACTGTGCTCATTCTGACTCAGAAAATCAAGGAAGACTGCATAGAGGAAGTGACATTTGAAATACACTTTGAAGGATGAGTAAGCTTCAAATAAGATTCTATACAGACTCCAAAATTATTATTGCCCTATGGTTCTTTACAGTTTTTTTTAATTGACGTATAGTTGATGTACAATATTAACTAAGTTACAGGGGTACAATATAGTGATTCACAATTTTTAAAGGTTATACTCCATTTATAGTAAGCATAAAATATTGGCTATATTCCCCATGTTGCACATTATAGTCTTGTAGCTTATTTTACACCTGTTTATAACTCTTAATCCTTACCCTTATATTGCTCCTCCCCTTTGTCTCTCCCTACTGGTAACCACTGGTTTTTTCTCTACACCTCTGAGTCTGCTTCTTTTTTGTTATATTCACTAGTTCTTGTATTTTTTGGATTCCACATATAAGTGATATCATACAGTATTTGTGTACCTCTGTCTGACTTATTTCACTTAGCGTAATGCCAAGTCCATCCACGTTGCTGCAAATGGCAACATTTCATTCTTTTTTATGGCTGAGTGGTAGTCCATTATATTCCATTCCATATGTACCGCATCTTCTTTATCCACTCATCTGTTGATGCATACTTTTTATAGTTTTGATTGAAGCTCTGACAAATAAAAAACAGCATTCTACTTCCAATTCTTTCCCACAGCGTTTATTGAGCATCTGCAATGTGCCAAGTTCAGTGCTAGGCCCAAGGAGCATAAGGAGGAAAAATCTTATTTCCTGATCATAAGGCACTTAACAGTGTAGTCAAGCAGACCAACACACTAATAGGTCATCCTTATACAGTGTAAGCATGCAGGAATATGCAGGGTTAGGATATGCGCTCTAACTGGTCACTTGCAATTTAACTAAGTGTCTGTCCTTTTGGTCAGGACCAGAAAACAATACCAACATCTCCAAGGTAACTGCCAGACACTCGAGATGAAAGAGAGTTCTCCCCATGGGGGAGGGGAGAGGGCTGGACTGGGGCAGAGAACTTGTTAGCACATGCATTGCCACAGTTCTGCCTTAGTAAAAAAATACTGAGGCAATCCAACTTCGTGGTCAGGTATTAGATTACTTCCTCATTTGTAGTTTGCAAAACATTCAACAGAGCCAGTTTCCCCAAGACAAGGGTAAACATCCTTTGATTTTCTTTATTTTCTTTCCTTTTTATTTATTTATTTTCAGAACTATGGGTATCATGCAGATCATAGGAGGCTATAAATTTGAAGGAAATCAAATCCATTACCTTATTTCTTGCTGTTGTTTTTTAATGACAACTTAAAATAGAAAGCGTACGAGAGCCAGGGATTTGGAAAAAGACCAGGAATTGGATGTTAGACCTGACACCATCACCAGAGTGGTTGAGGTCTAGACACTTTTCTGATTTTCCTTTCCTCACATGTAAGTGAGAATCTTAAATCTACTTCACAGAGCTGTAATGAGGATTAAATTAGAAAGAACCAGCTGTATGTGTTTTGCAAATGATAATTGATGTACAAATGCCAGGTGTTTCCAAATGTTCCTCTTTCACCTTTCCCAGGGACCCTTATATCTAGTTGCTGTAATCTCTGAGGGTACTCCCAGTTTCACTCACTGTGATTCCATGAAAACACACATTTTTCTGAAGACTTACTTTGCTTCAAGTCCTGTGTTTGCTGCTGGGGCTCACAGAGATGAGTAAGACGCTGTTCTTGCTGCCAAGAATGCAAGCTTTTATTAAGACTTTATTACTGGGTTTTCAATAATCAGTCTCTCTCGATCCTCCTCCTCTAAAAACTGCCCCCCCCCCCCCCCCTTTCTCAGTCTATCTCTTGTCTCTCTCCATCTCTCTCTCTCTTTAAAAAAGGTATTACCACTGTAATTAGAATATGAACTCTGAGCACACAGTAAGGACATACCTAGAGCATTTTTAAGAGACTACTTGCAAGAATTATTGTACAAATCCTAAAAAGACACAGTAACAACAAAGGAAGTTTGAGAACATCAGTTAAAGACAAATATCATATGATGTCGCTTATATGTAGAACCAAAAAAAGGGTACAAGTGAATTTATCTACAAAACAGAAATAGAGTCACAGATGCAGAAAACAAACTTATGGTTACCATGGGGGAAGGGGGGAGGGATAAATTGGGAGATTGGGATTGGCATATACACACTACTATATATAAAAAATAAATAACTAATAAGGACCTACTATATAGCACAGGGAACCCTACTCAATACTCTGTAATGACCTATATGGAGAATGAATCTAAAAAAAGAGTTGCTATATGTATATGTATAACTGATTCACTTTGCTGTATAGCTGAAACTAACACAACATCATAAACCAAATATACTTCAATAAAAACTTTTTAAGAAATGAACGAATGTAAAGGCAAATAATAAAAGTATTGTGATGAATCTGTGTTGAATTGTAAGCTCTGAAAATCAGAAGAAATCATTAGAGATTTCATTCTTCTATCACCATCTGAACATGTGATACTCTAGTATTATTACAAGGGAATTAAAGTGAACCAGTTTAATTAAATCCAGATCTATCCTGGCTGGCCATTTTTCTGATTTCTTTGTCTTTTCTTAGTGTATCACTCACAACTGAATTATCATGCTCTCCAAATATTTATATGTAAATCCCCATCCCTACCCACATAGTACCTACAGGCAAAATAACCCCCTATTGGCATTCTGGTCTTACAATCTGATCACAATTCATATTGATGACAGCATCTATTACTCACAAAACCAAACAATTTGAAAGTTCTTCCAAGACAGTGTCCATAAATTATGCATACAACACATGACAAATACCCAAGAAACGGGTAATCTGACAAGTTCAAGGTGACAGCAATTAAAAAGAGAGATGCATATGTCTCAAAAGAATTATAGGTAAGGATATTGGCACAGGGAGTTGACAGGAATCAAGTAAATAAGAAACAGTTGACTACGTTTTTGATAGACTGTCCAGCCAAAGAGGTACTAGCTTGGTATCAAAGAGATGATGACAATTTAAAGCTTCAAAGGACCTCTTCCACCTTCCAACTTCCAGGAACGAAAGTAGGCTGAGAAAGTTGCTCAGCTGCCGAGGAAAGCATATTCTCTTATCTCCAGAGGTAGCCAAGGAGAGTAAGGAAAAGGAGTGAATTTTACTTTCCAGAGGGTGAAGCAGGAGCCACAAAACAGTTGCTTGGGTTGCCCTACCCGGGGAGCAGAATCAGGGCCTTATCAGGAGCATTTTCCATCCACAGTGTGTAGGACTCTTGCAATGTCTGACCATTCAGTTACAGAATTTCCATGCAACAGCCACTGCTGTGTGTCTGCCATTATGCCCCTTTCTAAACAGGAAAGTTTGGGTGGAAATTATTCTGTCCCTCTTCCAGTATTGAATGTTGGGTGTAGGGGGCAAGGTGGTTCAGAAATCTCCATATCAAAAGGAATCAATATAGAAATATTAGAAGACTCTAGATTTGAAATCTGTTGCCATGATTGAATGGCACTGGGGGGTATCCTCTTTGGAAATACATCCTCTCAGCATTTTTGAAAGTGAGAGAGGGAGGTAAATATTTAGGACAGAGATGGAGGACTGCAAATCACATAATTATTTCAAGTTATTCCCTTGCCTCTCTACATACGTCTGCTCCCGTCTCCACTCATTGCCCTGTGACTTGCAGTGCCTCCCCATGGAGGTGTGTACTTACCCCACTGACTTTGAGCTTGGCCACACGATCCGCTTTGACCAATAAAGTATGAGTGGAAATTTCAGATGCCAGCCCTGAAGAGAAGTTTTTAGAGGCTTTACGTACTTCTGCCAGCTCTTTTGTTCCCTCTCTGCGTTGAGAAAAACATGTTCCTCGTAGGGGCTGATCCTCCAGCCTGGCTTCTGGAATAAAGTCATGAGGGACAGAGCTATAGCCAACTTGCAGGCAACATAGGGCAAAATGTGTTGGTCAGATTCAAGCAAAGAAGCAGAACCACCAGGAATGATGTAGAATACGTAACTGTTCGAAGTAAGCATTGAATCTTAGATGACTTTATTTTACTTTTTCAGATATAATTATTATTGCTATTTAAGAGAATTGCTCTTAGAAGGGAAAGAATCTTCTTTTGGTGACAACACAAAGTCTGTGAAAATGCAGTGTGATTGAATATATGTTGAAAAAGGAAACCCTATTGCCAGTTGTTTACCACTGATCCGGCCGTTGGCTAGCAGAAGGATGTGAGTTACCGAAATGAACAGTGTAAACATACGCAACTGATCATACTCACAATAGGAAGAAAAATCATGCAACTTACTGTTTGCTTATAAAGATGCTACAGGGAATGCGTGGTTGCTGGAGGAGGTCATGGAGAGGACGTGACCAAAGGGTGACCCGTGGGCTGGACCTGGCTAATGGGAGGCTCCTCAACCTCTCCCCTGTCTTGGGAATGTTTGTTCTGCCTGCTGTGCAGGCAGTGGGAGCCATTTTCAAGGATGAAGCCTTGAGAGAGTAAGATGTTGTTGGGACCATCTGGACTGAATACGTGACTGAACCCCCTTAAAACCTCTATATAAACTTTGGAGATTCAGGCAGGTGCGTGCAGAGATCTACTCATCTTGCAGCGCCCAAGACAAGCCTCGCAGGTAAGTTCCCTTGTTTGTTTAACCTGCCACATACCAAGCTGGAGTTCTCTGCCTCTTCCTTTGGTGTCTCCTTGCCCTCTGTGTATGGGGGCCACGTTGTGAACCAAGAGTGTTCCAGGCCCTCTGAAATTATGTTAGATATACATATTGTATTTTTTATAGTTGCTCTGTGTTAGGTTTTTGAGGGAGAGGAGAGTCTTAGACAATTTTAGACACTGGCAAGAGAGTTTCAGTCTATTTGGCTGTTCCAGGGGTGCTGAACCTGACATTGTAGGACTGTTGCTCAGGATCAAGGGAAGCGGGGTGAGTAGGGACCACTGGAATCCCTGAAGAACCAGCTGGAACATGACTCTGTCTATCACTGAAACCCACGTTGGCCTCTTCCCATCTCTAAATCTCCAACTTCATGGCCGTGGATGCCCTGCTGTGGAGACACACTCACTTCTGGACCAGGATTTGGGAAGCTGAACAAAGCAGTCCCACAGGGACTGGAGCTTTGGGCCCAGTCCATGCAGTGAGCCAGCAGACCTGTGAAAATTTGTAGGAGTAGCAACGAAGCCTGAGCCACATGAACCTTCCAAGGACCACCATGGCTCCTGATGCATTCTCACTTTCCAACTCTTGCACTAACTGCACTTGTGGCCCATCCTAACCAGGGAATTCCGGGACATATGGTCGGCTTACCCACATTGACACATAAAGCCACCACGTGGGACGGTACCTGATTATTGCTACAAGCCACAAAGATTTGGGCTTTGACTTTTACTATAGCATAATTGTGATACAATGGCTGGCCTCTGTCTCCTTCTAGGACTAAGATCATTAGTCTTTCCAGGTGTTGGCCCATCTTCTGGCCCCCATAAAGTTCTGTGCTATGTGGCAAAGAGCCCAGCCAGACTTAGAAGGTGTCAAATCCTATTCATTCATTATTAAGTGCCTACTGTGCACCAGACATGATGCCAAACATAGAAACCACAATACCAAAGTAGAAAATCATGGTTCCTATTTTCCCAAAGCTCACAGTATAGCATGAGAGATAAATGTCAGTAAAAACCTGGTCCAGTTGCCGCAATTGTGATACACGTTCCAAAGGAAAAGCACAGTCAGCTGTGAGACCTAGAACCTGATCTGGGAGGTCAGAGAGGCTGCTCAGAGAAAGAACTATTTGCACCTAAAAGATGAACGGGAGAGACAGAGGCTGGGGAAGGAGATGGCAAGGGGCAAAGGAAATAGTGTGTTCAAAAAGCTTGAGGTAGAACCAAGCTCGAGAACCTGAAAAAACAGTCACAGTGGTTGAATTCTACAAAGATGGGGTGTGGTGAGGAAATGGAAAGGCTGGAAAATAGGTAGGACTGGACCCCACAGGACCTTGTAGTATTACAAGAGATTTTGAACTTGATCTGAGAGAGGAGCGAAGGCAAGCCGCTGAAGGATTTAATCAGAGGAGCAAAATAATCAGATATTTACACAGAGAGATCATTCTGGCTGTGGCTTGGAGAATATATTGGAGAGACGCCGGTGACAGAAAGTTGGTACCAAAGTCCAGACAAGAGAAGGTGGCCTCTGGAGCTCCAGAGCTGACAGTGGAGATGGAGAGAGTGTCTTATTCAGAGGCTACAGAGGGGATAGTGTTGAGTCCTCCTAGTTTCCTGACCCGAGCAGTAGAATGGAAGTTGATGTCATTTAATGGAACACAGAATACCAGAGGCAGGTGAAGCTTAGGTAGGAAGGGAGATCATGAGTACTTGAAGGATTTAAATAAGGATGCAGGTGTGTTTATTTATTGTTTATAGTATTTTTAAATTAATTCATCACACACACCAAGTTATATTAGCATTGCCCAAAATGCATTCACTAGCATCCTGCCCATCAAAAAACAGTCCATGAACCAGCAGCGTTTTCACCTGGAGCTGGTTAAAAATGCAGTCTCTATTGCTACCTCAGGTATTATGCTGTTCAGTAGATCTCTAGGACTTATTCATCTTTCATAACTGAAACCTTGTATCCTTTGACCAACACTCCCCGGTTTCCCCCTCCTCCCAGCCCCTGGCAACCACCAACCTACTTTCAAGCTCACAGTGGTTGTTGGCTGCATTCTTGGCTTATGGACTCAGGACCACAGTTCCTCACTGGATTTTGAGACAACTTTCAGATCCTTGCCACATGTGCTTCTCCAACATGGCAGCTTGCTCCATCCAAGTGTGTAAGCCCAGAAGGTTACAGAGAACCCAGCAAGACAGATGCTGCCATCTTTTGTGACCTAATCATAGTAGTGGCAACCCATCACCTTTTTGTCTTATTCTGTTTAGGAGAAGCAAATTATTAGCTTCAGCCCACACTCGAGGGGAGGGAATTCCGTAAGGATCTTTGAGGGCCATCTTTAAAAACTGCCTACCACAGACTAGATGGGCTCGCCTCCTAACAGCTTCCCTTGCCTGGGGGTGTTCTACAGAGGACCCTCCCTGCCTTTGGCCATAACCTCAGGGGGAAAGGAAACCCCAAGAAAGAATGAGATTAACTTTTCTGCCAGCCTGACGACTGGTGCCTCAGAAGGGAAGTTGATTTACAGAAAACAAGGAATCCATCTTGCACATCTGAGCTAAGGACTCAATTCTCATTATTTTTATCTCATTATTGCGCCAAGCCATTAAATTTATAATTGAGAAAGTTACAACTCAAAGAGATTAAGTCATAAATCTGAGGTCACAGCTACTATGGCAGACAGGGTTTGAATCTCAGTCTGTGTGACTCTCCATTACCCAATGCATCTCAGTGTTGCTGGAATGTCTATTTCTTTTATCACTGACAATAGCAGAGATTTGTAGGGACCCAACAGTAGCATCCAGCTCTTTAGCTCTACAAACATATAAATATAAAATTTTGAATGCCACTCACAGAGCTTCTTGGAAAGTCCAACCTTTGGTGGATCAACCTACTGGCACTGTGGACATTTTCAGAAGATCAAGCTCTGGTACTTGATAGTATTCTCAGTTTAATAGCATCAGTGCATGGTCACCAGTAATGATTTGGACAAAGCACTATGTACTACACTCATACTGAAAATAGCCAGAAGATGATAAGCAAGGTGCTGCTTCTCTGAAAGTTTTCCTTATGTTCTCACAGCTGGGATGACGAGTTAGCTCAGAAGAGCAACCCTCGAGTGACTGTGATGTATCCAGCGGGTCTGATTCACCCCCCACTGCTGGTCCAGGAGACAGCTTTCATCTTCACCATGTTCCTCAGCATGAATGCCACTGACATGAGCCCCACAGGAAGTATGACCTCATTCTGCCTCTCAGCAGAACGGTTACTCAGGCTGTTTTTTAAAAGAAAACAAGAGCAGTTGTAGGCTGCCTTTCCCAAGAACTACGAGCTCTTCTATTCTAGGAAACAGCCAAAAGAACAAGAGGCTGCCGAAGACAAAATTTCTCTGCAACGGCCTGCACAGGGCAATGTGTGCAGCCATCTTTTAGGAGGAGGACAAGGTGGGATTTTCCTTTCTTAACAGACTTCTGCACCTGTTGATACGCTGACGCTATTTTCAGCCGAAGAACTGCTAAGTCCTGGATTTCTCCTCTCTCAACCACAGGAAACTTCATATTTCAGTAATTTTTTTTGTTATTTATCAATAGGAAGAAGGGACTGGGAACTTTCTTTGGAAGGAATATGTATGGGCAGATTATTTTTCAGTACAGATGAGTTGTTTTGATGGAACTGGTAGATGCGATCTGTTTCTTGAAAAGTCTTAGAGCTGCAACTGAAGTCTTTTTCAGTGTTACTAATACTTGATTAACTATTAGTTGACTGTAGCCTGTTATAACTATTTGTAAGATGTAGCAGTAAGACCTTGCTTTCTGCTATGCAATTTGTTGGCTTAAAATTAAACTTGATGATTGGGAGTAACTAACATAGGGTAATTTGGGCTGGACAAAAAGTGAAAGGACAAGTGACATACTATTATGTTATAGAGCAAAAAATATTATTTTATATTCCAAGCCATTAAAATCTATGAATGTCTGCTTTGACTTAGAGATCTTCCAAGGAATGCCAGAAAGTTCTCCTGATTTCTCTTAAGGTCTCTGTAAGGTAGGATCTATATTGTCTAACAGGTTTTGTGTATAGTTTATTGAAAGAATCAATTTGAACTTATAGAATTATTTGGGTTTGTTTTAATGTGCGACAGCTACGAAAACAACCTATTACTAGTTATCACATTTGAAAAATGTGGATAGAGGTGATGAATCAGAAAAGAATTTAGTCTTACCTTACTATGCTACTAGGATAGTGATATACACAAAGTTTAATAGTCATTGGAAAGTAGATCTATGTCATGAGTGGTAAGTGATCAAAGTTTACCTAATCTACACACTTGGATATGTGTTTAATTTGTAACTGAGAAAGTAAATTATATGTTCAGGAGCACTGAGTTTTGAAATCTGCCCAGTGACATACTATTTTTAGTGCAATGCTACTTAGAAATGTCCAGGGTAGTAGTAACTAGAAAAGACCACCAGCCCTCTCTGTAACTACCTGTCAATGGTTTGAAGTGTTGGGTGTTGGACACCAACCCCCTAGCATTGTTTGAACTTGATAATGAAGTTGATGTGTGTTGGATGATGAAAATACAAATACATCTATTTAGAGGGTTCTAGAACCAATCTTTTTTTTCTGATTTCTTAATCAAATAATTAATTTTTATTATTTTATTTTGATTACAAGTCAACCTTTGTAAGTCTAGCCTTCCTGAATAAAACGTTGTGCTTATTTAGAGAAAAAGATTATTTAGATGCACTGAGCAACACAATGGAAAATGTAATCTAAAATCATAGAGGCAGACACAACCTCAGTGGCCCTTCAACCCTGCCTTCAATCCCATTGATCTCTGTACTCTTTCAGTAAACAAATCTGACTAGTGCAATTAGTAGATGCCATCTGTTTTGACTTCATCTTTCTATTTTTAATACGTAATCCACCTTTTTTTAATGTCTTCTGCAGAAAATCTGTGAAGTTTGAACAAGCAGCCTTCCCAAGATGAACCGAATATCTCAACTGATGTCAACACCAGTAGCAAGTAAATGTAGAACTGCTCTACGCAATTATCTTTTGAACGATTAGACTTCTTTTAGCAATTTCCTTGCTTTGATTTTGCTGATACTCATACCATTAACCATCTGTCAGTAGCTCGTGCTTCTTAAATGCCAGTGTTCACTTTGGCAATGATTTTGACTTCATTTCTTTCCTTGAGAGAAATGTGGTATTTTTCCTTTTAGTAGGAAAAAAAAAAATCACCATTTTTTGATGCCTGTGCATAAATGTGAAAGGGGATTGTTTATCAGTTACTATTAAGATGCAAAACGGTTGGTCTGTAAAAAAATACCGAATGATTTTGATAGCTACTTGGAGAAAATGTGGGCGTTGTTCAAACGGTAGTGGTTTCAAATTTCTTCCTTCCTCTTGTTATTTTCTCCCCAAACCCTGCTTCTACCCTCCCTCACACTCCTACAATTTTCTCCTTCAAATCCACCAACCCAATCTGAAAGTCTAAACTCCTTTCTTTGTCTTAGATATTTATTGTCAGTAATGGAACCAAGTTTCACTGAACCTGTCTATTAGAAGTATTCACACCATTACTATGCAATATAAAATGCTGCTTTAAAGTTTAGAATATTAATCAACTACGACTCTCCCCAGTTGAAATCTGTTGTCATGCCTTTGGTTAAATTGGAACATGAATGAATGCATGATCTATTTTTTAATTAAGAATACTCACAGGCGTCATACATTGGAAAATCATTTATATAAAACAAAACTTTATTTTTTTCCACCACTCGTCTTCTGCTCATTATTTTGTAATAGAAATGCCTTCAAATGCACTAACGAGAGAGAATCTAGGCAGATGATTGAATTCCTCAAATGACTGAGTAAGCTAAAATAACCAGAACGTTGGGTAATTGATTCGGGTTTGGGACAGCTTCACGTAAGATGTTTTCTTCTTCCTTTTCATGAGTCAGTTTGATGCTAATGGCATATCATTGCCTCATCCGAACTAAGGAACCTCTCAAGGAGAGTTGAGTGAGAGAAGAGACAGTAGATAGAAGCCCCTAGATTATGTCTTGCTGCCTGTAGAGACCTGGTGACAAGTTGTGCTCGTCCTGATTCATTGGATGGCTGCACCATTTGGAATCTCTGCTGAGGCTGGAACATCAGCTATTCACACCGTCCACAGTTTGCAATCATGCATGTTGATGCAGTGTGATAAATGTGTACTTCTCTCTCATTTACTTATGCAGATTCTTCCCCGTCTGAGAAAGAATACGCTGTAGAGCTGTCTCCCCCATGCATTTTCCCAAGGTATTCCATGGCGCTTTTCGCAAGAAAAATCAATCAAATTCTTTCTGTATGCGTTATTTTGTTGTATTCTTGGCTTAAAAATATTGGAAAATCCTTGGCGGTCCAGTGGTTAGTACTCGGCTCTTTCACTGCTGTGGCCTGAGATTCAGTTCCTGGTCAGGGAACTAAGATCCCGCAAGCCACGTAGTGCGGGGTATATATATTAGTTTTAGGTTTCATCCAGCTTTGGTATGGAGATATATTTCCAGTCCCATGCACATACAAATTGCAAACTTGCCTAACCTAATAAATGGAGTTTGGGAGGGAGGGAGGTGAGTGTGTGGGCAAACGTGAATGGTTTGTTTGTTTGGTGAGTGGAGAAACTACCGAATACCGATGCGTGGTTACTTTTTCTCAAATTGATGTTCTCTTAAATATGCTTTTACTGTCTCACTTTACAAGGGCCACAAGGGCCTATACCAGTGCACAAGCCAGCCAAATGTCATGCTCCACTAAAACCTGTAGAATCTACCATTCTGTTCACGTTCTGCAGTGAAGTCTCTTTTCTTTTCATTCCTTACTTTTTTTTTCTTTTCTTTTTTTCTGTTTCTCTGTCTGTCTTTTATTCCTCACACAGGCATCAGCCAATGTTTCCTCTAGCATTTTGTGAAACATGCCAGTGGTATAAAGGGATCATGCTTTGATATTAGAACCTGTCCCCTTTTGTAAATTCTAGGCCTCCTACCACTAGCAAATGCATCAGTCAAAGATGAACAGGCAGGTCACATGGAAAGAGCACATGCTTTAGAGTCAGAAAGACCAGAGTTCAAATCTTAACTCTGCCACTTACTAGCTGTATAAAATACCCAATTTATCTGCCCTTCTGCATCTCATTTTTTTTTTCCTGCTGTACTATAAAGATAATAATACTTAGCTTTTAGGGAGGTTTGTGAAAAGCAGATAAAGTGTGAAGTATGGGCCAGGCTCGTAGTGAGTTTTCCATAAATAATATCTATTTAAAATAGTATTTTGCTAACTTCAGTGCATGTAATAGTTGTGAATAGGCTTTTTTCTTTGACAGCACCAGTTTATTTTTTAAATATTTTATTGAAGTATCGTTGATTTACAATGTTGTGTTAGTTTCAGGTGTACAGAAAGTGATTCAGTTGTATGTATTCAGAATATATATATTTTTGCAGATTCTTTTCCCTTATAGGTTATTACAAAATATTGATATTGCTCCCTGTGTTATACAGTAGGTCCTTGTTGGTTATCTATTTTATATACTGCATGAATAAGCTTTAAACTTAAAAAAATTTTTCAGAATTTCAGTGAAGCATGAGGCATGAGGTTGCCTTTCAACCAGACAGACATGTGATTGTTTTTCAAACCTAAGACATATACAGACTCACCCAACTAAGTAGAAGACTTCCCTGGATAGCAAATCAGGGAGGGTAACTATGCAATCATTTGTGTGGTTGACCTGAGGGAAATTGGCAAAAGCCAAAAAGATCTCTTTGACTGCATGTTCTCCTATAATTCATATACATCTGGTCGTTGTGTAGCTGTGATTTATCTATTAGAGTGACAAGAGTAAGGATATAGCATTCAGAGGGTTATTTGAAGTAAGGGTGGGCTGGAGCAGGCTCTGAGCTTCCAACATCCCAGGTAGGCTGTTTTGCAATTTTTTTCCTTCCAAGGGTGAGGGGTATCATATGGTGAAGAAACTGATTAGCCCTAAGTTTTCATCAAAGTGTTTGAAACAGAAAGAAACACTAAATGTGCTGTAGCTCAGTTGTCTCGCAGGTAAAGAGATGAAAGTGAGAAGTTTAAGAGAGGCAGTCTCAGAGGTGCAGGAGTAGTTGGTAGCCGGGAACGCAAAGAGCTGGTTTTCCTTCACAGTGACTAGAAATGTGGTTTTTGTGCGCCTGGATGAACCGGACAGAGATTGAAAGGTCTTCTCTCATCCCCTCCTTGGTTTTGTCTGTGATTTCCTGGATGGCAACAGTCCCTTTGACTGCTGCCCCATAGATCCCCTGACAGGCTCCCACCTTACCTGTCGTCGAAGTCCCAGACTCCTCACCAATGGCTACTACATCTGGACCGAAGACAGTTTTCTCTGCGACAAAGATGGCAACACAACTCTGAGCCCCTCCCAGACCAGTGTCCTGTACAAGGAGAACTTAGTCAAGTAAGTAGAGGAGGTTAGGTACAAGGATCTGAAGTCCAACCCAAACGTTAATTATTCATTCATTCATTTGTTCATTCAACATCGTTTATAAGGAGCCCATTACTGCTCCAGTTGGTGGAAACACACAGGCTCATAAGGGGCAGGGGTGGTCGACATGAAAACAAAGGAAAGTAATGAAGCTGGGCTTCCCTGGTGGCGCAGTGGATAGGAATCTGCCTGCCAATGCAGGGGACACGGGTTCGATCCCTGGTCCAGGAAGATCCCACATGCCGCAGAGCAACTAAGCCCACGCGCCATAACTACTGAGCCTGAACTCTAGAGCCCGCGAGCCACACTACTGAAGCCCACGCGCCTAGAGCCCATGCTCCGCAACAAGAGAAGCCACCGCAATGAGAAGCCCACGCACCACAACGAAGACCCAGTGCAGCCAAAAAAAAATTAAAAATTAAAAAAAATTAAATTAAATTAAAAAAAAGAAAGTAATGAAGCCATACAGGTGCTGGGAGTGAAGCCTGATAGAGGTTAGCAGAGGGGAGAAGGAAAGGAGGCCCATTTTATTTGGAGCGACGGGTTAATACAAGCTTCTTAGAGATGAGGATGATTGATTTGAGTCTTGAGAGGCACAGGCTGTTAGTTAAGATAGATGTAGGAAAGAGGACTTCCAAAGGAGGTAACAGGCATGGAGTTCTAAGATACCCTGATACAAAGTGAGAGGAATGGCACGTAGTTTGGGAGGGCTACCACTTAGGGTGGAAAGGGCTGCTCTCCCAAGAGAGGAGACCAAGCCCAGAAGCAGGGCTGGATTGAAGAGGTTACATTCCAGCCTAAGAAGGTTGGGCTTTATTCTGTAGATAAAAGAGGAGCTATTGACAAACTATCAGACTGATCCTTAGCAAGATAACACTGATTACAAGGTAGAAGATGGATTGTTGGGAGTGTGGATGTGTGGGGAATCAAAATCTTTTGGAAATGCAATTACCAAATCACATCACCACCCACTCCCTTCCCCTTGACATACTTCAGTGATCTCCCTGTGCTCTTATGTTAAATTCCAACTCCTTCACATAACAGTCAAGGTTATTCATTATCCACCTTCTTTTTACCTTTCCTGACTCATTTCCTAGCATGACTCAATATGAGACTTCTTGTTCATATACCCCAGAAAGGCTCCCTTGACTCCAGATTAGCAATACCCCTCCTGGTACTCTCAAAGCAGCCTCGGTTAATGCGGTTAGAACACACATCCACAGAGCACAGTAATCCAGGGCAGAGAGGATGGAGCCAGACTGCCTGGGTTTGCACCCCTGTTGTGTCACTTACTAGCTGTATGACCTCAGACAAGTTCTTTAACTCTTTGTGCCTCAGTTTCCTGATCTGAGAAATGAGGTAACAGTAGCACCTACCTCACAGGGCTGTTCTGAGGATAATGTGAGTTACTATATGTAAATCACTAAGAAAGACACCAGGCACATGATGAGGTCAGTGAAAGCATTAGCCGTATCTGCATTATTTTTGCCTTTCTCCCATACTAGATTATGAACTTTTTTGACCCAAGGTTTTGTCTTTTATCTCAATATACTTGACATTGATCCAAGCACCTGGCACACACAGAAATTTAAGAAACTTCTCTGGAATTAATGGAGGAAACAAATGAAATGAGCTTCACGGACCTGAGTGTTAGAGATGTGCCCTGTGCGTCCATTTTCACTAAATTCTCCGCTTTGACCCTGAGTTGACTCCTACTCATTATTCACTTGGTACTTTCATTTCTCTCCAGAATATTTAGAAAGAAAAAGAGAATCCGCCGTTCTTTTTCTTCTCTCTTCAACCTCAGTGCCTCTGAATCTTGGCTGCATGGAAACACCTTTGTTAATGCTGACTCTTCCCCCAATGAGGACGTCTGGTTGGAGGGGGTCAGGAGGCTGGAAACAAACCATTGCAATGAAAATGGTGAGTCTGAACCTCTTTTTCCATGGTGAAATTTCCAAAAGGGAAGTAGCAATCATGTGGTCCTGGACCAATGGTGAGGAGAGTATGGGGGCAACGCAGTGGAGGCCTGGGGTATTGAGGGCTCTTCAGGATGTCTTCCGGGAAGGGGAGGAGGGAGACCAGGTCCCTTACATACACGCATTGGACTCTGATCACACTGATCTGCGCTGTTTCCTGAACACCGTGCTCTTCCTCAGTTCTGCCGCTTCGCTCCTGTTGTTCATATACTGGGATTCGTTCATTCATTCATTTGTTCACTTGGAAGATTTTATTGAGGGCCAACTAGGTATCAGGCATCGTTCTACACACTGGGACGTATCGGTGAACAAAACAGACAAAACTATTTGTTCGCACGCAACTTGCATTCCTGACAAGGAATGCAATGACGTAAATTACGAAGCATGCTGGAAAGTGGTAAGCAGTGTGGGGCAGCAAAGGAGGAAGTGATGGGCATTTCAAGTTTCGGTGGGGTGACTGGCATGGCCTTCCTGAAAGTGACTTTTGAGCACTGACTTAAACGTGGGAGTGAAGCATCTGGAGAGAAACAATCGGGCAAAGGAAATGCAAGTTCAAAGGTTCTGGCCTAGAAGCCTGCGAGGGGCTGAGTGAGTAAGGGGAGAAGAGAGGTCAGGATCTCAGAGGTGTATGGGTGGAGCAGCTGCGGAAGGACGATGAGACCTGTGAGACTATTTCAAAGGCTTTGCTCTCTGCTCCGAGTGAGAGGAGAAACCGCTGGAGGATTTTGAGCAGAAGAATAACGTGATTCACCTTACATTTTGACAACATAGCTCTGGCTGCTGTGTTCAGGTTAGAGGTAAGGTAGGTATAGAGGGCAGAAACAAAGAAACCAGTGAAGAGGTGTTAGAGTGACTCAGGTGGGAGAGAATGGCAGCTTGAACTAAGATGATAGCAGGGTGGCGGTGAGAATGGGAAGGATTCTGGATACACTTTGACGGTAGAGCCAACAGGATTTTGCTGTCGTGGGCTGAGAGAAAGAAAGAGAGCAGTCAAGGGTGCTTATTATATGCTAAGCACTTTACATCCTGTCTTGTTTATGTTATTTATGTATTATATTATTATTTATATATTACCTTGTTTATATACATTATCATGTTTAAATACCTCAAAGTCCTCTAGGAATTAGGTCATATTATCATATTTATTATCATTATGATAAAATTGAAGTTCAGGGTTAAGTAACTTGCCCATGTTCCTTTAGTTTATAAACAGCAGAGTTGGAATTCAACCTAGGTCTGTCTAGTTTGAAAGCCCAGCCTTTGCTCTGTTGCCAGTAAGGGTTTTCCTCTCCTTTCCAGCATATACCTCATAGCCCAGGCCCAAAGAGCAAAGCAAGAGGACTCACATAACACAACCACATAAGTATTTAAAGATATGGTCCTTACGTGTCCACTATTTTTCTCAACCTGCTTCCTGGGCAGACAGCTCAAATACTATATTATTTTTGTGAAAGCTTTTGGATTTGTAGTAATTACAGATTCATAAGAAGTTGAAAAATAAATAATACAGAAAGCACCTGTGTACCCTTCACCCAACTTCCCCTGCTGGAAAAACTTACTCAGTAGTGCATTATCAAAACCAGGAAATTGACATTGATGCCAGACCATGAAGATTCCACCAGTTTTTGTCTGTGAATGTGTGTGTGTGTGTTACACTAGATTCAGTTAAAAAAATAGAGTGCTTGTTAAATGAAGAAACAATTCCTTATGTTAACAAACTAGTAATTAAACTGAGTGTATCCTCGTTCCCCACAATAACAAGGATGATAAACAGGACAAAGATAAAAGAAAGAGGCAGGGATGTGGCGGGTGAGCCTGGAATGATAGACTGAAGATATCTGAAGAAACTTCTGTGCCGTGTTGAGGACTTTGGGTTTTGTCTAATCAATCAAGGATATTTTAGAAGCCTATTTTATTTTATTATTTTTTATTGAAGTATAGTTGCTTTACAATATAGTGTTAGTTTCTGCTGTACAGCGAAGTGAATCATTTATACGTATATATCATATATACGTATACTTATATATCTCCTCTTTTTTAGATTTCCTTCCCAATTAGGTCACCATAGATCACTGAGTAGAGTTCACTGTAAGTTCTCCTTAGTTATCTATTTTATACATAGTAGTGTATATATGTCAATCCTAATCTCCCAGTTCATCCCACCCCCTTCCCCCCTTGACGTCCCTAAGTTTGTTCTCTACACCTGTGTCTCTATTTCTGCTTTGCATATACACTCTTTTTGATATTCTTTTCCATCGTGGTTTATCATAGGATACTGAATATAGTTCTCTGTGCTACACAGTAGGACCTTGTTGTTTATCCATATCTAATAGCTTACATCTGCTGGTAGAAGGCTCTTAAGCAGGGCAATGACACAATCAGATTTAGATGTTTAAAGATTGCCTTTACAGCGCCATGAAGTGAAGATTGGATGGAGGTACCTAGTGGGAACTCAGAGGCAATTAAAACCAGCTGGCACACCAGGGACCGTGGCTCTGGAAATAGAGGGAAGAGATTGAAGGAATCTTTTTCAAGGTAGAATTGACACGCTGGTGACAGATCGAATGTAGTGATGAGAAAGTGGGAGGAATCAAAGAAAACGGATGTGTTTAATTCGGGGAACTGCATGAAAAGTTCTGCCTGTCACCAAGGCCTGGAAGACAGTCGGGCCGAGTTTGAGGAAGATGAGCTTTTGAGCTGAACGGACCTAAATGCAAGTCCTTGAATCACCTTCTCCAACCTGAGTGTTCTCGGGGAAGTTAGTTAACAATCCTGGTCTTCTATTTCTATGTATATAAAATAAGAAAAATAGTAACGTGGAATTGCTGTGAGGATGAGATGCAATAATTCATGGAAAGGACATATTAGTACAGGGTCTGGTGTCCTGCTCAATATGAATTAGCTATAAAAAGGCAAAAAGGAACAGATTGGGGTCAGGAAAAGAGACCCTGAATTCTGTTTCTTGTGAGTTTAATTTGTTGTACTTATGGGAAGTGGACAGATAGCCAGTAGGGGTTTGGAAGTGTAAGAAAAGAGGTCAGGAGTGAGGAAGGATCTGGATATCGATTTGGAAGCCAGTGTGAGAAGTAGTAGAGGTCTTTGGAATAAAGGAGGAAAACAAGTGGATGAGCAGAAAGGAGAGTTAAGAAAGGGATTTAGGAGGTTAAACAGCAGCTCTAGTAATAATTATCCCTGATAGTAATGAGGGCTATGGACCAGCATCATTGCAACAAATCCATTATGTTATGTCATCACTTCTCTCCAAAGTCTATGCGCGAGTATTAGTTGTGTGCGTGTGTGTGTGTTAGGAACATAATGTAAGATTTACCCTCTTAGCAAAGTTCTAAGTATACAACACAGAATCGTTACCTATAGCCACTGTGCTGTACAGACCTCTAGGATTCATTCATCTTGTGGAACTGAAATTTGGACTACGGAAATCATGCAGCATTTCTCCCGCTGTGTCTGGCTTATTTCACATAGCACAATGTGCTTCAGGTTCATCCATGTTGGTGAGGATGTGGAAAAAAGGGAACCCTTGTGCACTGCTGGAGGGAATGTAAATTAGTACAGTCGCTATGGAAAACAGTAGGGAGGCTCCTAAAAAAATTAAAAATAGAACTACCATGCCATGTGATCCAGCAATCCCACTTCTGGATATATATTCACAGGAATTGAAATCAGGATCTCAAAGAGTTATCAGCATTCCATATTCATTGCAGCGTTACTCACAATAGCAAAGATATGGAAACAATCTAAATGTCCATCAGCAGATAAATGGGCAAAGAAAATGTGGCATATACATACAGTGGAATGTTATTCAGCCTTATAAAAGAAGGAAATCCTGCCATTTGCAACAACATGGAGAGAGTATTATGATTATCCCCATTTTACCGAGGGGAACGCTAAGGCAGATTAGATCCTTTTCATGGGGCCGTGCAACTAGTAAGTAGCATAGGCTGGCCTCAAACCGAGGAATCTTGAGTATGTGCTCACCATGCTACACCCAGGACAGACACGGTGGGGAAAGTTTCTCAGGCAGAGGACCAGAACAGCATGATGCCATGAAAGAAGAGCATATAAAGAAATGACTAAGGGTGTGCCGCTTGCGAAAGAGGTCAAGTGTCCTGCAGCCTTAAAGACGTCTCTGGTAAAAAAAGTTATGCACGGCATCTTCCATCAGAAGGCAACTAGAATGCAGCAGAAAATAACACAACAATGTAAAGAAATCATATTCCAATGAAGATGTTAAAAAAAAGAAGAAGGCAACTAGAGGTGATCCTGCCAACTCTTGGCATCCCGGACAGATTGTGGCACGGATACCTACAGTGAGAAGGAGCCCTCCTTACTTTTTAATTGAGATATAATTCATACCATAAAGTTTACCATATTAACATGTACAATTCAGTGATTGTTTTAGTATATTCACAAAGTAGGTTATGAAACCATGACCACTTTCTAATTCCAGAACATTTGCATCACACCAAAGAGAAACACCGTACTCGTTATCAGGCATGCCCCATTTCCTGTCCCCCTACCCATTAGCAGACCATTAGCCTACTTCCTGTCTGCATGGATTTGCCTAATTTGGACTCATGACTTTTTCTTTTTCTGGAGGAAAAATTAAACCTTATTTATTTTTAAAAACCAGAAACACTAGGAAAATATATCACAGCCTTGAAACAGCAAAGAGACAGGCTATATTAGCATTTCAAGTAATTAAGTTGGTAAAAAGACAACAAGGTCCTAAGCAAAACAGTAAGGTGCCAGAGCAGGGGCAGGAACACTGCGTGTTGCAACAGTCCTGACAAAAGTGGTGTTTGGTAATGGTTGGGGGCCTGCCCATCTTCTGCCCTAAAGGAATCACAGCTCAGCCCTGAGTTGCTTACTTTTTCTTCCATGACCTTCGTGTTGCCAACGGATTGTCTCAATAGAGTTCTGTTATTTCAGGGGGCAAAGTCAGCAATATTGGGGCTTAGGCTTTCATTCCATTCTGTTTTATAAAAACCAGGTTTTTCCAAATCCAGTACTTCATGACTCTCCTAATTTCACCATTCTTTCCTCTATACTAGTATACAACACAATGAAAACCCCCTTGACTTTTAAGGGTGGGCTGCATCTTCCTCTCATTGGTAGCACTGCTGCAGTAGTGGCTGGCTTCTGCTGACCTATCTTATGCACTTGGACCATCCATCTCTTGGTCCTAGGCTGACTTTCTGGAACACATGGGGCAAGTCTCTTCTTGGTTCTAAAGCAACGTTTTCCCAAAGTGTGGGTGAGGCAGCAGACGCCTCTAGGACACGACAGTAGTGAATGCTGAATCTCTCACTGAGACAGAAGCTCTGACTCTTCCAGATCTCACCATCTTTCTCATAAAACCAAGGAGAAGGGCTCAGATGAGAGCCTCAGTTGCTTTAAGACTCTTGAACACTCACTACTCTCTCTTTTAACAAAGAACAGACTCAGAGCTCTCCCCTACAAAAGTATTTAGTGCAAATTAAATAAGGTCTCATTTTCACTGTATTTGGTTTTGTTTTTTGTTTTTTGCGGTACGCGGGCCTCTCACTGTTGTGGCCTCTCCCGTTGCGGAGCACAGGCTCCGGACGCGCAGGCTCAGCGGCCACGGCTCACGGGCCCAGCTGCTCTGCGGCATGTGGGATCTTCCCGGACCGGGTCACGAACCCATGTCCCCTGCATCGGCAGGTGGACTCTCAACCGCTGCACCACCAGGGAAGCCCTGTATTTGTTTTTATATTTACTTTTTCTTTAGGACATTTAAATGATTGATATAAAGTTTCCTTTAAAGTAAAAGACTAAAGTGAAACAATTTAAGAAAATATGAAATGGCTAGGAGTTAAGAAGGCTCCGGGATGTGGCAAAAATCAGGAAAATGATGCTTGGATGCCTGAAGTTTGGGAATCACTGTTCTAAAGGCAGAGTTTCACATATTTGTAAATCAACATCTTGTTTTCCCATAGTTGCCTCTTCAAAATATGTCCAAACAACCTTAAAGCAATTGGACCACAGCAGCACCGCACGTGCATGAGGTATCTTGTTAAAATTCTCATGGTTTCCAAATATCTTCTAAATATAACAAATCAAACCACCCCCCTCCAAATCAGTAATTAGTCAACCCCGGGTGCGCACACACAGGATTTTGAAAGCTCTCATTTCTGCTGTCAATTGTAATCAAATCTTCCCCAGACTTCTTATTTTCCGGATTTACCCAAAGCCCCGTGACTTTTATCAGCAATTTATTTTTCTCTGGAAACATCGCCGAGTTAGAAGACTAGAGAAGAATTCAAAATTAAATTGTTTTGCTGTTTTCTCTCTGGGCCATGGATGCAATCAAAACTTACTTCCTCTGATTTCCTTTTGCTTCATTTTTCAGGCTAAAAATGTTTTTCTTGTTGTTGTTGCCTATTTTGTTTATCCTTGGCTCACCCCTTCCACAGCTGTGTCGAGATACCTTTCCTCATTAGCTGCAATTCATTCTTTAGCCATGGCATTCTGTGGCTCCCCAGACCCAATACTGCAATTTGGGATGCATCCCCAGAGCCCGTGAGTCATACTGATAGAGGATCTAGGATTTGTGCAGGGAGGACGAATCAGGACTTCCCGGTCTATTTCTGCCAGTCCCAAGAAAGAAAGACAAGATGACCTCAGACAAGGCACCCTTGCCTGAGGTCTGCGATTTTCTCTTGATCCAGCGCCTTTCCGTAAACATCTTTAATGGCAACATCTGTATGTCACTTTGTGTTTCCCTCTATAGCAAACAAATGCCCATTCTACATTGCAAGGATAGAGAATGTGCTCGGGAGAAATGGATTCCTCCTTTTAAAACAGGAGTCAACTACCCTGCATTTAAATAAATCAGGAGGAACAGAATGAAATTAATATCTTCAAATATAATACCAAAGAACTATTTACTGAAATGTTTTCTGCATTATGATTCTTTCATTTATTATTAAGGTTAGAGGGAAAAAAATGTCAGTGAGGGGAAGCGTGAATTGGGGGCAAACCTTGTCCTTTCAGAGATGAAAATTCCTTGATCATTTTTTGTTAAGATTCTTTTGTGGTTTCTCTTTTTAATGTCAGCTCTTCTTGCAGAAAATTCTGTGTAATATTTCCAGTATGCTACACGAGATACATTTTTCTTTCATCTCACTCTCAGTGGCAAAGCATAAGTTCAACAGAGCAGCCTTGGACGACAGCACAGGAATATTTTTACTCTTCTCACATCCTCAACCATATCTCCCCAGATCTTAGTTCAGTGCCATTCATGAATATATAATCAGCCATGAAAGTTACCAGTTCCTTCTCACTTCCATGTTAATTTGACCACATAGCTTCCTCTCTTTTTTTAAAACAGCTTTATTGAGGTATAATTGATACATGCAGATGTACTTATTTAATGTGTACACTTTGATGAGTTTGGACAGTTGCAAACCCCCTGATACCATCACCAGAGTCAAGGCAACAGACATCCAACACCTCCCAGAGTTTTCTTGTGTCCCTTTGTGGAGTCTTTTGTTTCTGCGGGGGTTTTGGGGGGAGTCTGTTTTTTGTACTAAGAACAAAAAGCGAGATCACCCTTCTCAACACATTTTGAAGTGCATAAAATACCTCATTGACACCTATAGCCACTATGTTCAGCAGATCTCTAGAACTTATTCATCTAGCATCACTGAAACCTTATAACTGTTGAACAACTCCCCATAGCCCCCTCCCCCCAGCTCCTGGCAACCACCATTTTATTCTCTGCTTTTCTGATTTTGACTATTTTAGATACCACGTGTGTAAGTGGAATCACGTGGTATTTGTCTCTCTATGACTGGCTTATTTCACTTAGCATAATATCCTCCTGGTTCATCCACAATGTTACAAATGACAGGATTTTCTTTACTCATTTGCCTATTGGTGAATACTCGGGTTGTTTCCATAACTTGGCTGTTGTGAATAGCGCTGCAATGAACAAGGTCCAGGACCTCCTCTGAAACTTGATCATTACTGGACGCTCTGCATGTTTCACTTTCTACTGTTTCCTTTTTCTATGGCAACCAGCAGGGATGCTTCTGCAGATTGCTTTGTTAAGAGGCAGCAAGTTGTGGGTGGGAGGGTGGGAGGCAACCTGCAGGGTTGGCAGGAATTCCCGTGTCCAGAAGCATCAGTTCATTAGCTCAGTATCCAGGCCTGTCTTGTGCATTATAGGATGTTTCACAACATCCCTGGGTTTTATTTCCTTAGATACCAGTGACACCCCATCCCTTCTCCTCTGCTCAAGTTGTGACAACCCAAAATGACTCCAGACATTGTGAAATGTCCCCTGGGGAGAGAAATTACTTCTGGTTAAGAAGCACTGTTATATGAGGACCCCAAGTGTCTCTTGGAGTTCCACAGTCATTCCCAGCTTCCAAAACGGGGAGGGGCCTCTCTCCCATCTCTCACTGCTGAGTGAGCACTTCAACACACCAGGTACCTCCTGTTACACTCATGCTCCAAGTTGCCCTCAGGATAAATCTTAGCTCCTGAGTGAGTGTGACCCATGAGGCCCTTCGTGATTTGACCCCCTCTTAGCAGTCCAGCCAGAACCATCTTCCAGGACTTCCTGCCTGACCACATAGGAGGCCTCCCTCTTCTGGGAACCTGCCACGTTCTCTCCCAGGCTGATGTCTTTCCTTCTCCCCCTCCTCCTCCCCCTCCCTCTCCCTCCCACCCCCCGCCCCCTCCCCCCCCCCTCCCCCCCCCCCCCCCCCCACCCCCCCCCCCTCCCCCTTCCCCCTCTCCCCTCCCCCTCTCCCTCCTTCTCCTCTCTGCCTGGCCTGCCCTCCTCCTGCTGTCTCTCTGGAAGCACTCCTACTCATCCTTCAAGTTTCCACTTCAGCACTCACACACTCCCTCCTAGGCTCCATCTGGACACCTTCTGCCAGGCTTCCACATAGCAATGACCTCGTTGCCTCTTAGCTGTGGGCTTGTGTGCCTGTCCCTCTCCAACTGTGAGTGGGGCACAGCAGTATCTACTTTGGCTTCCGACTCTCAGCCTCTTGAGCTGTGTCCTGTGTGCAGTTATACAATAATTCTGCATTGAATGAATCAACAGATCCGCCCGCCCTGGGGCTCATGAAGCTTTTGCCTTCCCCTCTACCCTGGCTCCCCTTCCGAAACTCTGGCTTGGCATCTTCTCTGGGGCTGTCACCTGTGGGCTGCCTTAGTCACTTTATGATCCAGACATGCCATGAAAATAGAGGTTAGGAAAAAAATATCTCTGCTCGTTCAGTTCCAATTCTCTGCCCTTCTTGAGACTATTGTTATGATCATTAGTCACCGAAAACACACACACACACAAACACACACAAGCACTGATCCCTTCTGCTCTTCCAGGAGGTGGTTTGGACTGTTCACTGATGGATAACTGGAAGTCGGAGAAGCTAAATGCAGAGTCTGTGAAAACCTCCTTTTCCAGCCATGTCACCTCTCGGAGTCCCGGAGAAAACTCCCACAACCTGCCTCCTCGGTCCCAGTTCACAGCTTCTGAACCTTTCCAGGAAAACATTTTGGATCATCCAAGTGAGTTTTTTTTTTTTTTAAATCTTTGCCACACCCAAATAATTCTTCCTTTCAGGGCCCAGAGATGACTATATCCCCTTAGGCGCTGGTATCAGCCTGTGCCCATGTGATGCATTCGCAGAGAAGGTGATTGATTTGGAGGTGTCATCTTTGAGGCACCAGAAGGACTGGATTTGCAGTGTTATTTATTTTTTAAAAACCCTGAAGACATTTGGCAAGATGTTAAGCTTGGCTAAAGCGGAGTCGTGCGTACACAGGTGTACACTGTTATCATCTTTATACTTAGCTGTGCATTTGACATACACTATAAGAAGAAAATGAAGGGAAGAAAGAAAAGAACGTCCTTTCATGCTATGCCCCCAGCAAGGAAAGTCAAAAGATATCCAGGCATTGTTATTTCCTGTCAGTAGTAAATCTGAAATAAATTCAGCAGGCATCTCCCTTAATCTCTAGCTTGCTAATATCAGATTAATCATGTTTGCACACAGTGTCGCCTCCAGGCTCTATCTTCAGCTTGCCAAGGTTCAAAGCCCAGTGCCCATTTGTTGGCTGGAACTCAGAAGCTGTTTACCCAACCCTGCAAAATTTCACGTTTTCATCTGTAAATGGAGATAACCATAGTGCTTACCTTGTAAATGACTAAAATAATCCGTGTTGAGCACTTAGCATCGTGTATACTAAGCACTTCAAAAATGTGACGTTATGATTACATAAGATTGAGGTTAAGTGGAAAAATAATATCTTCTCTTTGTTTGCCTTCCCCAAGTCATGAATATTTATTTCACTGACCACTTCTACTCCCAAAGACCAATATGCTCTGCTTTATTTTGTCCCAGTGCAGCTATTAGATAAGTGTTGAGGGTTTTTTAGTTCCCTTTCAAGGTGTTGGGATGACAGAGAAAGCAGTGTTTATTTTTTAGACAGTTCCTCGGTGATCAACACCTACTAAGGCTTCACAGCCACCTCCTCCAGGGAGTCCACCCTGTTTTCTGAGGAAGAGGTGTTAAGTGACCCCTTTTTGTGTTCCTCCATACCCATTTCCTGCACTGCTCTTGCATGTTTACTTTTGTATCTCACCCATCATGCTGTGAGCTCCTTCAGGATGGGCACCATATCTTAGGCATTTGTAGATTTTAAACTTACCCAGGTAGTGCTTGGCACAGAGCACGGGCTCCATGACTGTGGTGGACCAGTTAAGTGTGCTATCTCCATTTTACAGATAAGAATACTCAAGTTCTGACAGGCCAAGTAAGCCTCTGTACATGTTCTGTGTTGTATCTAGAATGTCTCCCACGGGCTATACCTGGAAGACCCCTGCTCTTTCTTCAAGGTACAGTTCAGAGGAGACCGCTTCTGTGGGGCCTTCTCTGCCCCCTGCTGGGGCCTTGAGGTAACACTTGGCTTCCCTGAGACGCCATAGCACCCAGCACCGGGTATCTATCTCTCTGTTGACGCCATCTTCCTTTGCCTCACCCGTCTATGAAGCCCTGAGTGGACAAGGTCTCCGTTTGATTCTATTTTATCTCCTTCACATGTAGGTCTTGAGTGTGCAGGCTGTTTCAGGTGATGGTTCATATGCTGGGGATATAGGCATGCATGGCATCATCTTTATCACTCAGGGCTTTTTGAGTTCCAGCAGATGGCAATCCAACTCAAAATGGATTGATCAATCATTGAATGTATTGCTTCATATTATTAAAAATTCCAGGCAAACATTTCAGGTTTCTGTCAGTCTCTACAAGTCTCTTTTCTTCTGTGTCAGCTTCACTCTTTAAAATGCTACTCACTACTCCATGGTAGTTCCTGCTGGCTCTGTACCTACAACTTTCCATGTTCAAGGCCAGCAGAAGGAGATTATTGGCTTCTCAAGTTAGGACCAAAGGGCAGGCTTTCTTGGTTCAGGAAGGGTCCCCTTTACATGGCAAAACCAATCCCTTTGTCAATAAATATGTAAAGCTCCAAATGGCTTGGAGTGGATCAAAGACTGGGAGGGAAATCAGTCTGTCCATGGGCACCATGTACTAGGAGAAGGGGAGAGGGGGCTTCCCAAGGAAAATATGGGCACTGCCACCAAAGAGCAGCCAATAGATGCTGGCTATTCTCAATAGTCTGGTGGGGAATCGTAGAGAAAGAAAACAGCAATTTTAATTCAGTGTGAAAAGGTTGTTGATGGAGACAGGCATAAGGTATAATGGGATTATAAAGAGGGAGAAGCTAAGGGCCAAGAGGGAGTTGAAGGCATCCAGGAAGGCTTCTTCAAGGAGGTTACACGTGAACTAAGCCAAAATCAATGCTACGTGAGCGGCTACTGATGGAATGAATCAATGAACACCTTGTCCACAATCACACAATGCATATCTTTATAGAACTTGAATTTAAACCCAATTTTCCTTCAATATTCAAGTCTAGTGACCTTTGCAGTCAAGCTAGACTTATTTCTGTGAGAAAATGGGTTTCAAATTCTGCTTGAAATCAGAGGAAGCTAAGAATAGAAACATACTTTAGAAGGATGGTTGAGTGTTCAACTGAACCCACAATAACTTATCTAAATCACAGTATACATGAAATACTGTACATTTGCAGTGATGTCATTCACAACTGCTATATTTTGCATTGCCGGTCTCCAGTGTTCTGCCTGCATTATGGACTAAGTAGGTTTCTGTTAGCTGACTCGACCTCCATTCAGAGCACAAATGGCAAAAATAAACGCGTTCATAGCTCAAAGTCATTCCAAGTTTTAAACAACTATTTAAACAAAAATTGAGCTTTTGAAGCATTTGGCAAAGATTAAGCTGAGGTTTGTTCTATTTTCCTTTAGATCTTTATGTGGCGATCCTTAAACTAGCTCTGATTTCTTTTAGGTGATTAGAATAATACTCAGGGTCACAACTGGTTTAACTCTTCCATTTATAACTTCTGGAGGATTTGCAGTCATTTCCACTGTGGCTTAGTAGCACTGAAATATTTTACGATAGCAAAGAGTTTCAGAAGGACAGATAGTTCCGAATATTTATTCTCTTTTTTTGCCCTTTAGAGACTCCCAGCATGCCACGTTGCCATTCTCTTTCCCCGCCCCATTTTAGGCAAAACATGGTGTTCTGGCTAGATGTGGTTTTTCAGTCTTGGCTCTAGCACCTCATAGCTGTGTGACCTTGGACGAATTTCATCATTTGAAATTTGGTCTTCTCATTTGCAGAACTGTGATAATGGTTCCCGCCTCACGCTTTTGTCGTGTTGATGAAATGAACTGATGTAGGAAAGCTCTTTGTGAATCATAAGTCACTCCACAAATTTGAGGCATTAATATTATTATCAATATCATCCCAGTTAGATTTCTGACATTAGCATACATTCTAAAAAGCCTTTCCCCAACATTAAAGTAAAAGGCAAGCCCCAAACTGTTTATGTAATGTAATCATTTATTTTTTTAGTGATAGGACAAAACTGATCATTTTCAGGAAATTTGTAATGAATGGCCCTGTACAACATTTGATAATTTTATCTTATTACTTATGACAAATTACTTGAGCTGACATACATTTGAAAACCATGTTTTTGAGTTCTAATTCATTTCTTTTTATTTTTCCTATTAGAAACCAGTTTGTTAGGAGAGGTCTCCTTTCAAGCAACTCTGTTTGCTGCATGCTTAATTATCTCTGCCTGTGCAAGGTAATTCAGATTTTATGTTTATGCGGTTGTGTTTCATACTTAATGAAGCTGTAATTGATTGATGATTTCCTTACCTTGTTCCGCAAAGCATTTTAGGTAGCTCTGTGGTTAAGATCTGTTCATTTGTCTGTCCATTGCCCTTTTATCTATCACCTCCCTCCTCCCATTATCTCACAAGACATACCAAAGGCAGTGGATCTTGCTAGAAATTGGATTTTTACCATGCATTATCCTTCGTTTAAATCCTCAGTGACTCCCTATTACAGATACAGTCTAAGTAACCCTACTTGGAGTTCAAGGGCATGTGAAGTCCCCACAATGGAGTCCCATTGGGACTCCATCTTTCCCATTATATTTTTATATCCTCACATGAAATGTCTCCTCAGCATCTCAGAGGACATAACGCTCTTGCCTGGTTATAGGCACGTTTCTGTTCTACCCTCTGTCCAGCGTGTCCTTCCTATTCTTTTCTTGCCCAAGTCTCCAGGGCGGTGGTCAAGTCCCATCTGAGCTAATCCCACCTGTGCCTCAGAGCCTTTGTGCTTGCTATTTATTCTGCCTACTACAGTCTTTTTCTTCTGGAGAAACAATAACTTGTGCCCTTAATTCTTTCTGAAATCTGTCCAAATGTCACAAACATTGTCAGAAAGCCCTTCCCTGACAACCCTGTATAAATAGAATACCATTCTCTATCACACACATCTCACTTGGCTTTTCTTCGGAGCCTTTATCACCACCTGACCTATTATGTGTTCACTTGTTTAAATGCTAATGATCCGTCTTTCCCTATAAGATTGCAAGCTCCTTGAGGACAGAGACACTGTGCTAGGGCCTCATCGATATTTGTTGAAACAATGAAACAGGGATGAATGGTACCTCCTGGGGTCTTTGTGGTCCTTGAACTCCAGTCACTAAGTGCTGCTTCCTCTCAAGTCCCTCCTGTTGATGATCAAGTATCTCACATCCCACAGTCCACTTGGGGGAGTTGTATTTTTAAATACGAAGCCCTGGATCCCATCCCTTGAGATACCAATTTAGATCGAGTGAGAATCCATACTTTAAAACAGCTTCCCAGATAATTATGAGGTTTGAGAAGTATTTTTAGATCATAATGGAACCAGAAGAACACAAAGGGGTTGGGGGGAGTCCTGTAGTTAAAAATACATTTGCAAAATTCTGCATTATATATCCCAAGTTGGAGGATCACAATGTGTATTAGCATAATAAAGTCTCAGTGAAATAATGTGGTGAAGAAACCTGTTTAGCTTTATTTAACTTAGCTTTTCCCAGACTTTGCTGATCATGGAAACTTTTCTTTATTTCATAGGACTATTAATAAAGTGTTCCTCTTAGGTTAATTTCTGTAGAAACTCCTCCCTTAAGAGGAGAAATTGCCTCCCCATCACTTGAGTTTGAGCTACCTTTGGAAACTTGCTTCCAAGCAGTAGTGTTTGGAAAGAGGGGGAAAAGGAAACTTTTCAGTTGAGAAAACTGACACATGGTACCTCAGATGATGAAGGTCAACATCAAAAGGTATGAGTAGTGTTGATGGCATGTACCCTTCATATGATGAGAATGGCACTCCACCTCTAGGGTCTTCTGAACCCCAGTCTAACCATGAGAAAAACCCAACTTGAGGGACACTCTCCACATTATCTGACCAGTACTCCTCAAAACCATCAAGGTCATCAAAACCAAGGAGAGTCTGAGAGATCATCACAGCCCAAAGGAACCTAAGGAGACATAATGACTAAATGTCATGTGATATCCTATGTGGGATGCTGGAAAATGTATCAATTAGGGAAAAACTGTAAAGTTCAAATGAAGTGTGGAGTTGAGTTATTAGTGATGCGCCGATGTTGGCTTCTTATAATTATAGCAAAGGTACCATGTACTGTAAGATGCTAATAACAGAGGAAGTGGATGTGGGGTATGTGAGAACCCTTTGTATTCTTTTTTGCAATTTCTCTGTATATCTAAAGTTGTTCTAAAGTAAAAAGTGTAGTTAAGTAAATAACTGTTTTTTTAAAAAAGAACTATTCCTATGGGCAACAGCATGGATGAACCTCACGGATATTATATAAGTGAAAGATGACAACAGAGTCTATATGATTGTCAAGAAAAGGCAAGACCAATCAGTTTCTATAGATGTAAGAATAGTGGTTAATTTGGGGGGATAAAGTGGGAAAGATCAACAAAGGAAACCTTATGGGTTGCTGGAAATATTTTATTTCCTGCTTTGGGTGATTACAAGGGTTTATATTTTTAAAAACCCCAAAATGTGCACTTTATATGCTTTAGTGTACATTTGCTAAAGCTCAATTTTTAAAAGTTTTTAAAATGCCTATGAAGAGATGTCTGAGAAGATATTTGTCAGAATTTAATAGTGAATGCTTCAGGGCGGTGGGAGTTTTTTGGTGACATTTTCCTCTTGTCTTTGTATTTATTTGCAATCTCTTTCCATATTCATATTTTGAGCACAAAAGCTATAAAAATATTATTCTTCAAAAAGAAGAAAATCCACTGTGTGATACAATCATCCATCAGATTGACAAAAACCCAAAAGTTTAACACCCTCTTTTGTCAAGGTTATGAAGCAGTAGGCATACAAAGTTTCTCCTTTTTTTTTTCCTAGAAGTTTTGTACTTTTGTGGTTTACATTTCAGTCTATGACTCATTTTGAGTTAAATTTTGTGTTAAGGTGTGAAGTCTTTGTATAGGTTCGTTTTTCTGCATGTGTCTAAACGATTATTTTGACACCATTTGTTGAAAAGACTCTCCTTTTTCCATTGCATTGCTTTTGCACCTCTGTTAAAAAAATCACTTAACTTGTATCTGTATGGGTCTATTTCTGGAACTTCTATTCTTTTCCGTTGATCTATATCTCTATCCTTTTGCCAATACTGCACTATCTCTATTACTGTAGTTTTATAGTAAATCCTAAAATCATCCATCTATGGTAAATCTAAAAGAACATCTTATGTGTTGGAAATATACAATTAGTTTGCTAAGCCTGAGCAATCCTGCTCTTTCAGATGGTTTCTGGGAGGAATCATAGCCAGTGTCTTCACATGCTCCTTGGTGATAACCATTGCTTGTAAGTAACCGTTTCCCAAATTACTGCTCTGATTCCTGTATTTCATTCCAGTTTTGGGCATTTAAAAATACTTTCTCTTTTTCCTCCAAGATGTCGTCAAGTCATTTCTTCTCAGCCTTGCCAACTCTTTCAAAGCCACCACCTGCACTTGGTAAGTGTTGCCTGTGTTAGCATCATCTGTACAAAGACGACCACAGTCTGATATCTGAGAATGCTTTCTGCTGAGTAATGGATGGCAGTGACTATGTACAAGAAAGGTCCTGATTATTTGTCCTGAAGAATACTTTCTATTCCTGCTAAGATCTGTTAGTAGTATTAACCTGTCTCCTAAATTCCTACACCAAAATAGATAGAATTAGTTTTTAAGGCAGCAAGACATAGGAAATAATATGAATTTTCAATTTTTAAGTAGTTTTTAAAGGGCTCTTATAGATTCATAGCACTGTACTTCATAAATAGCCCATATTAAAAGGCTTTTATCTTAGAGTTTCCGAAAGAGCTGGCAAACTGCCCGTGAAATGATCTCAGTTACAAACTGTGATTTCTCCACCATCTCTCACCCACCCACTTAACGATCCCCCTATATGCTGACTGCCATAGTTCAGCATATTTCAAAGGGTGACTGGGGTCTGGGTGAGGTGCTCACAGAATCTCAAACAGCCTGCAAATCTCCATCCCCTTGCAAGATGGATGGTGTTAATTACCCTCACTTTAATATGGCTGCCAGAGGTCGACTCCCAGAGTTTGGAGGCTGAGGTCTGTAATTCAAATTAGTTTACTGGCCTTCTCTCTTGACACCCTGTTGCCCTATTTATGAAATTTTTCTGTTAATTCTGAAATCATAGTGCGGCTTAGTGAAGACTTATTCTGTTTTGGACTCCAGCCAACATTGATTTACTGTCACGCTGAGCGATGTTTCCCTTCCTTTCCTGGCCTTCCAGGTTTCTAGGGGCGAGCATCTGGTATAGCTAAGTTTTATTTAACCTGATAGTTAGAAAATTGGGTCCTGAGGTCACCCGAGAAATCCTTATTCTTTAGTTCTTATAAATTAATGATATTTGTCTAAAACTTTTCTAAGATACCCACTTCTCTCCCTCTAGCTACGGGGCTGTGCACAGGCGCATCTCACACGAGGTTAACCACAGATTCGCACGTGTGCTTAGCTTTTTGGGCTGAGATGTTGCACCGGTCAGGACTGGACTAACCTATAATGTCTGAACAAAAGACTTTCATCCAAAGAGTCAGTTTGTAACCCAACTTTCAGAAGTGTCAGATGGTGAGAATAGTAGAAACCCGTTTTCTTTGGGTTTTAAGATGAATATGTACAATTAATCAGAGCGACAAGTATCATCTTTTTAGGAAGCTTAATGAGGGCGGAGTTTCTCAAAGCACGGCATGGGGACATTTGCTCTAGAATCAACTGGGGAGCTTGTTTGAAAAGCAGAGGAATGGATCCTGATTCCAGACCTTCTGAATCCAAATTTCTGAGGAGGTCTTTATTATTAATAACCTCCCCAGGAAATTCTTTGCACATTAACTATGAAAGTCTTGGAACGATGGTTTGTAGAGCCTTTACCCCTTGATCTCTAAAGTGGCATCGCTTAGCCTACTAAATCTTTATTGAGAGTTTACGATGTGTTCTGTGCTGCACTGGGTGTCCAGTAATGCTCAGCAGACATTTATGGAGTCTCTGCTAAAGGTCAGACACTGTCATTAAGTGCCAGGGTTACAATGCCAAGGCCTCGAGATTTCAGAGTCTAATTAGAGGGACATGTAACGGGCAAGGTGAAGTTACATTTTGAATGCGACAAGTGCAAGTACAGAGTTAGCACAGAGGCTATGGGATCACCAGGAATGATGTTTGGCTAGACCAGGAGAGGTAAGGAGGGTGGGCAGGGAAGGCAGTCTGGATAAGCCAGTATCTGACCTGCAGGTGTTGTGTCACCTGTTGCTTTAAGGGCATCTCCCACTGTTCTGTACTCCTCTTAAAAGAAATTAGATCAAGACCAGGATGATATTTCCATCTTAAACGCTCTCAGCTACAGCCTCATTTATGGAAAAAGATTACTTCTTTGATTACTTGTGTACATACTTCAACTTGTTTTCCTCTCGTTTCCTCTCCATTTTTTCCCATTTCCTGCCCACCGACCTCATATACACACACTCTTGCATTCAGGATCTGTGAAAACAAGGACTATTGACTTCATTTCTGTATCCAATGCCTTGAAAATAGTAGGTACTCCATAAATATTCATTGAATTGAATGTATTTGCTGTCTCTTTTCTTAAAGTACTTCCTTTAGAGCCAAGAGCTCTGCTCCTGTACATTAAAGATTTTGCAACCCTCTTCCTCATATATAAACATATCCAGAAACCAATAAGCCAAAGACATGGTTACTAACAAGAACAACTCATAGGTCTCCTCCAATAATCAAGGAGCGGAAACCACGGGAATTGCAGACAAGCACTGAATTCAGTTCAACAAACATTACGGAGCAGCCCTCCCACACTGGTCCGGTGCTGCACATAGTTAGATTAGATAAGATACCTACTCTTTAGCACTTTATAGTTCTCAAATCACATCCCTTTTCATACCATCGTGCAATTCTTACTCAACCACCTTCTTGGTTAAATATAAAGTCTTCAAGTTTGGGGACTGTCTATACTGCTCACCATTGGTTTGAAGGTTCGTTTCAAATGAATGTCATCAGAGGTACCCCATGTCGCCAATAACGTGTTAGCATAAGAAGTGTCCATTTTACATTCATGACATCATAGTAGCAAAATGGGCAACATCTCTTTTCTCTACTTCTCCATGAAGAAATATATATTTATACAGTTCGTGAATGAACGAATCAACTTTAGAGAGTAGAAATACGGGGAAAACACACTTGTTTTCTGGGGAGAGAAGAAAGACAATATAAAATAGTAGTTAACTAAGTACAAAGCTGGGATTAGGGACAAAAACCTCTGTACGCTGTCCCAGGAAGGGGAGAGAACTGAGAACTAGTAGGAGGAAAAAGAGCTGGGGCACCACTGTCCTAGTTTTGATTATTCAAGATAGTTGTGCTTGTGTGTGTGTGTGCATGTGGTCATGCAGTAATTCAAGCAGATACTGCATTTTATCAGGTATGTGGATGGATTATGCATTTCTTTCCTCCTTTCTCTGACCTAGGTTTTGCCAAAATTTGACAACCATTCAGGAGAGCCTCTGATGAATGTCTTCAATCTGAATATCCAGAAATTGTCCCATTTGTAGTCTGCTTGGAATCAACTGTTTTATTGGAAAGAATAAACAAGTGGATAATTGAGAAAAAAATTTTTTAATTTGGTTATTTGGTTTAAAAAAAAATCTCAGTTTTGGCCTCACAATGATAATATGCTCATGAAAATAATATTAATTTGTCTTTCCTCTGCAAACACAAGCAGTTGAAAAGGAAAGGACTGGGAAATGTGACAGAGAACAAACCACCTGGATGCGTGTTCTCTTATTATACCTTAAGGCAGTGGTTCTCAAACATTAATTTTCTTTAGAGAATTCTATGAGGAGCTTATAACAATGCAGATTCCTGGGCTGGCCTGCCTGTACCTATCCCTTGCTGAACCGCTGCAGTTGAACAAAGAAAGGGAATTCACATAATCAGCACCAACTTGAAAGTAAATAAATGTGGTTTGTACATAAAATATAATGTAGAAAACGTTTTCAGTTCTTCCCAAGGGATGGCCTAATAGAAGGTGGTGACAGTAGATAATGGTGGATGGAAAACGGGCAGGAGAGAGCCATTTTTCAGAAAGTTCTTCTTTCTAACCAGTTTCTTTACCAAGTTTTCAATCATCTTGGCACTCATGATTACCTTTCACTCAAACTTCAATTCAAATAAAGCTATAACACACAAAAAATACCTCAGGGGCAAAATAAAGGCAAAACGCCGCAGTGCTTTGAAATACACAAAAATTGCACAGTTGCACTGAGGGATTACAGGAGATGTTCCTCTCCATCCCTCCTGCTTGGTATATGTTCCCAAATGTGGCCTGCGGTTCAAATTTGTTTTGCATGATATTCTGTGGCTGGAGAATTGTGTGGAGAAAATTGTCTTTGCTTAAAACGGTAATGTCAAAATATCACTTTTTATATCAATTGTACTTAGTGCCTTTTTGGTTGAAAAAGTTTTATAGTAATAAATGGAGTCATCAATGACTTGGTTTGGTCAAATACTAGTCGACATGTTGCTGTGAAGGTATTTTTTTGGATGTAATTAACATCTACAATCAATGGACTTTAGGTAAAGCAGATGACCCTCCATGATGTGGGTGGTCCTCATCCAATCAGTTGAAGGCTTTAAGAGAAAAGACTGCGGTTTCCTGAGGAAAAAGGAATTCTGTCTACAGATCGCAACAGCCAAATGCTGCGTGAGTTTCCAGGCTGTGGACTCAGGACCACGATATCAACTCTTACCTGAATCTCCAGTTTGCTGGCTTGCCGCATAAATTTTGGACATGTCAGTCCCCACAATTTCATAAGACAATTCCTTAACATCTCTCTACATAGGTAGATTGATATAGATACCTATAAATATATCTATAATTATCATAAGTATATCATATATGTCTTATCTTCTTGGAATATACCATTGGTTCTGTTTCCCTGGAAAATCTTGCCTAATACAGCAGGTGTTATAATCACCTTTTGATAGATAACCTTGGAAAAGTTTGAAAACTTTCCCAAGGACACAAGGGGCACGTAGGGGATCTAGGTTTCAAACCCAAGTCTGTGTGACCCAACAGCCCTTACTCTTCCCACTGCTGAGAAGGGGTAGAGGGGAGGAGCGTGGCACCTTGAAGATCAAATATTGCCTGAGTCACTCTCTCCGGAAATACTAACCCAGGAAAAAGCTTTCCATGAAGCAGAAGATTAAATGAAAAGAGTCATTTTTCAGGGACAGCTGTGACCTTTACCTTGGATCTTGTATCTCAAGATTCTCAAATCGAGTTCCTGAAAGATTTGGCATTAAGATGCCAAAAGCTTATTCCATCTTATTTGGAATACGATGCTGTAGGAGAGAAAAACCATCTAATGCTGTCTGGCTTGCTTTAGGACCTCTGCTTGTAGAGGCTCCTATGGCTGCAGCCAGCTCGTTATGGAGCATGTGCTAGATGCTTTCTCTACCTTACCTGTAATCCTTACGGTAGCCCATAGTTTGGTTTTTGCTGTAACAACAGACAAACCCATGTAACACCTGATGTGGTCCAGGCAGATCTTGTAATGATGCCATTGGCCATTTATGGCCTCCAACCTTGTCTGCTTACCTGTCTCAGGCAAGAGAGTGACACATGCCTTCCCTTTTGTGCCAGGAGTGAGAGGTAGTCACACGACCCCACCAATGGGGTGGGGTGGGGGGTGGCTGGGAAATGTAGGGAAGCCTGTGAATCTTTGGTGAGCTCTAGTGGACCCTACCAGACCCTCATTTTAACGACGAGGAAGGTGAATCTCAGAGAGAACATGTGACTTGTGCACCCCAGGTCTTAAGGCTCCTATGTCATTTCCCACAAGTAAACTCTACTGGAGTTACTTCAAAATGACTCAAAATGATCTGCCTGTGCTACCCTTGGATGGATGCCAACCATTCCCCTCCCCACCAAAAGGAATCCCACTATTGCGCATACAATACAGCAGAGCAGACACCTGCTAAGTTGGCATACTTTGCACCAATGCCACATTTCCCTACCAAGCCTTGAGGAAGGTCTGATCATGTATTAAAAAAATTATCTATCCCGCTGTGGTGGCTGTATCCCCTCCATCTGTCCCTTGCTGGGCGAAATCTGCTACAGCTGCAAGTGACACCTGCTAGAGAACCAGACGAGGTACCTCGGGGGTGTGGGGCAACTTAGCAGGTGGATGCTAAAAGCTGGCAACCACTTGGCCACAATTTTCTTATCCTTTTGTAGCCTTAAAGGAAATAAAAACAAAGAAAATGAAAGGCAAGGTGGGGGACAAAGGCTGGTATTGTATATCAGGACTTTTATTTTCAATGCAAATCTATCATTTCATATTTGCCTGGTGGAGAGGGAGGGCGACCCACCCTCCATCCTAACCCAGATTGCAGCGGCATACTCTTGTGTGGGTGAAACTTGAGTTCAGGCTGCAACTGATCTGCTGGGGAGGTAGCAGAAGCTCAGTGCCAGGAGCTCCATTTTTCTTCTTGTTTTTTTCAGTGAAAGGAAGAATCGAGGACCACATTCCAGACCTTTCCACCTTCCCCATTTACTTGGTTCTTCCTCTGCTGAATCACATCCTTTGAACACTAGCACTGTAGTTAACAACTCGATGTTCCTGCCCTGGAGTGAGACTGGACCCGGGGCTAAGTTCTGACCTGGCTACTTACCTGCTCTGTCACTTTGGACATTTGCACAAGGTATTTCATATTTCTTCCTTTCTTTTTGTTTTTTTTTCTTGTTGTTGTTGTTAGTTCCCTGAACAGGGATTGAACTCGTGCCCTTGGCAGTGAAACCTCAGAGTTCTAACCACTGGGCAGCCAGGGAATTTCCCTGGCCTTGAGCCTTTTTTTTTTTAATTTATTTGTTTATTTTATTTTTGGCCGCGTTGGGTCTTTGCTGCTGCACGCGGGCTTTCTCTGGTCGCAGTGACCTGGATCTACTCTTCGTTGCGGTGCACGGGCTTCTCATTGCGGTGACTTCTCTTGCTGCAGAGCACGGGCTCTAGGCGTGTGGGCTTCAGTAGTTGTGGCACGCGGGCTCAGTAGTTGTGGCTCGCGGGCTCTAGAGCGCAGGCTCAGTAGTTGTAGTGCACGGGCTTAGTTGCTCCGCGGCATGTGGGATCTTCCCGGACCAGGGCTCGAGACTGTGTCCCCTGCATTGGAAGGTGGATTCTTAACCACTGAGCCACCAAGGGAGCCCGGTATTTCATCTTTCTAAGCCTTAATTTCCTCATCTATAAAATGGGATAAAATATCACCTAATTCATAGCATTTTTACGAGAATTAAATGAGTCCATGCAGGCAAAGTACTTAAGGCTTAACACAGTGTTAGATACATACTAAGCTCTTCCAAAGTGGGAGCTGCTGTTACCAACAGAAGTAGTAACATTAGTAGTAGGGGTAGGAGTTTTCCTGACTTATGGGACCATGTGAATTTTTCAGTTGGTAGGTGAAACGGTAGAAGAAAGGGGCGAGAAGTGGGCTGAGGCTTGGCCAAGGGCACGTCAATCTAGCTGAATAAATACTTCTTCCCGTGTTTAACACAAAGTGCAGTGATATAAAGACAATGTGGGTTTTGAAGTCAGACAGACATAGGTTGGACTTGGCCGCTCTGTCATTTATGACCTTGTGATGTTGGGCCTGTCACTCAGCTTCTCTGAACTCCATCTGTAAAACAGATACGTTCATGCCTTGTGGTTCCACAGTCTGGGGGTAGGTGGGGGTGGTATGACTTTTCTGACATAGAGGAGATCAAAGAAGAGAAGATGAGCTTATATACAGGAATGAGAAAGGATTCACTTTGAAAATAACCAGTTAACTTTTCTTCATTCTGTAAGTGCTTCACCCTCATTTCATTTAAATAAAAAAAGAGAAAATTCAAATAAGCAAAAGAGAAAAAGCTACCCAGGATCCCTCAACCCAAAGACAGCCACTGCCAACATCTTGGTTTTGAGCCAAGAAAAATGTCTTGGTGGCCAGGGTGATAAGATATGAAAACAGACCTCCCAGAGAGAAGGACTTTGGACATGGAAGCAGCCACCATCTGGGGTCAATCGTGCGGCCGTTGCCCTGTTGGAAGCAGAGGGCTCCGGCAGATGACAGGCCCAGCCCCCTGCTATGATTTAGTATAAGGGCAGTGTCATCAGCTGTCACCCTGCAAGAAAGTTATCTTACTCCGTACGCCAACGTGGGGGCCAAGGTGGCCACAAAAAAAGTTAGTTTTAAAGACCCTTTATCAAACGGGAAGCAGGACATAAATTAAAATCTAGTGTATCCAGTACATCATTGTGTCCTCAGTCTCTCCTTCCCTCCTTTTTTCAAGTCTTAGCCCCGGTGTCAGTTCTGAGCTCCACACAGCTCAGGGCTCACGGTTCAATGATCAAGGTAGACAAAGAGGCAGTGAGATGGGCAGTAGGACAGAGGGGACTCCAGGTGCCACGGAGCCCTAACGAGCGTGGGATGCTCCCACCTCTGTCTGGATTGTAAAGCCTCCCAGGCGTCCCCTGTACTCCCCTGCACAGCTCTCAGCCCACTGGCATAAATCCAGTGTCTATCTTTCCTCATGAGTATAAGCTCGAGGAGGGCATTTCTATCCCCAGTGCCTAGCCAGTGCCAGCTGGGGAGATGCTCAGTGAGTACTGACCAGATAGATGCTGTTGAAAGAAAGTGTGAGTTGAGAGGTGTTTGTGGTGGATACCAACTGTCTTGTTCTGTCCAGTATCCCTTCTTCCCTTTGTCTGGTTCCCATAGCATCTTTCTCAATCACCCCTTCCCCGATCCATAGGTTTAGTGGGGCTGCTGGTCCCAAACCCTGGAGGACACAGAGGCACAGGACACAGCTTGGCCGATCAGATTCTCTTTCTCCCAGGGACAGACGTGATTAGAGGAAGGATGTGATTGAGCCCGGAAAGAGGACTGAATTCATTCTGCTGCTGGCTCTCCCCAACTTGGCTGCCCAGTTCTTTCCTAGAATCTCAGAGGAACCTTGGTGTCTTTCCAATAGAGCTTTCCTTTGAATTGAAGTTGGTCCGAATACATTTATCTTGCTTGATAGAAAAAAGAAACTAACATGCTCTTTTCTTTCTTTAAAAGTTTTAATTGAGATGAAATTCACAAACAGAAAATCAACCACGTTAAAGTGTACAATTCAAGGGCATTCAGCGCAGTCACAGTGTTGTGCAACCATCACCTCTATCAAGTTCAAAAGCATTTTCATTACCCCCAAAACAAAACTCTGCACCCATTAGGCAGTCACGCCCCACGACCCCTCCCTGAGCCCCTGGCAACCACTAATCTGCTTTCGCTCTCTATGGCTTTACCTATCCTGGAGGTTTTGTATAAGTGGAATCACACAATATGTGACCTTCTGGGTCTGGCCGCTTTCACTTAGCATAGTGTTTTTGAGGTTCACCCACATTGTAGCATGTATCAGCACTTCATTCCTTTTCATGGCTGAATAATATTCCATTGAACCTTATTGGATGGACCACATTTGTTTATCCCTTCATTCACTAATGAACATTTGGCTTGTTTCCATCTTTCGGTTATTGTGAATAATTCTGAAATATTCTTGAAGAATGACTATGAGTTTGGCAGGTGAAGAAAACGGGAGAGGAAATTTAAAGAAAAGGGGACAACAAATTCCAGAGCAGAGAAATGTTCCTACACGGTCTCTCCTCTTTGTGCTTTTTCAGGCTACAGTTGAGTCTCCACACAGCAGCTACAGGGATCTTTCCAAAATGTACATCAGATGGCCTCACTTTCCTGTCGAAAACACTCCATTCCATATTACATTTCCTCCCGCTCGCTCTGCCGTGGCCACAACACTGCTCTCATGTCTGTTCCTACAACACACAAGCTCAGCTCCACCTCAGGGCCTTTGCACCTGCACGAGACCGGCAGAAACGCCCTTCTCCCCGAACTTCTTAAGGCCAGCTTCTCCTCATCGTGCAGATACCACCTCTGCAGCGAGAACTTCCCAGCCACCCCGGAATGTTCTCCTCATCCACACCCACCACCCCAGGTCACTCGACTCTCTCATTTTCTGAAGAATGACAAACGACTTTTTTGTTCATTTGTGGTGTGTGGTTTTTGGTTTTTTGGTTTGGTTTTGGCTTTTGTCTTTGGTCTCCCCCTGTTCTGTGCTCTTTTCCTTCATCAAAACAGAATCTCCAAGAGGGCCAGGGATTCATTGAATCCCCGGTGTATAGAAGAGTGCCTGGCATATAGAAAGTGCTCAATAAATAATTGTTTAATGAGCAGTTGGCTGGGCGTGACCCACTGGAGAACTGGCAAGGAATATGGTGGGGCTGGTGCAAAGAAAGCAAGCCAGAGGTCCGTGGATTGTGGCAAAAACATTGACTGTGTCTAGATTTCCCAAGATGCCTCTTTATGCCAGCCTTATTCTACTTTAGCTTTAGAACTTCTCTGATTTGATTATTTCATACTACTGAGGGGATGGAATTCTTATCTATTACTTCTGTTTCAGAGTCAGCATAAAAACCCTAGAAGAGAGTTGATCCTGAGAAGTGACTTTGCAAAGGGGAGGCAGAATGAACAATGGGAGAAGGCAGAGCACACTTATGTTCTCTTTCAGCGCTGTGTGGCTTCTGACAAATCACCTAACCTCTCTGAAGTTCAGGTTTCTCATCAGCAAAAATGGCATCTTTGAGAATAATATTCTATTATATGGATATACTGCATTTTGTTTATTATTCACCAACTGATGGACATTTGGGTGATTTCCACTCTAACTATTATGAATAAGGTTGCGTGAAATTCACATACAAGCCTTTGTGGGGAGACGTGTTTTGATTTCTCCTCGGTAGATACCCAGGAACGAAATTGCTAGGTGATATGGTAAATTTATGTTTAACATTTTAAGAAACTACAAATCATTTCCAAAGTAGCTTCGTCATTTTCTATCCCCACTAGCCACATGTGAGGGTGAGAGTTTCTCCACAGCCTCGCTGACACTTGGTGATATCTGTCTTTCTGATTATAGCCAATCCCTAGTGAAGGCATGAAGGTGAAAGGCATGCCCTAGTGAAATCCATGAAGTGGATTTGCATTCCGTGGTAGCCAATGATGTTGAGCATCTTTCATGTGCTTCTTGTCTTACCACTCATTTTCTTTACTGCCTCTGTGCTCACAGTCTCATCTTTCACCTTAAATCAGTCACACCCTCCACAGTCAAACCCTGGACCTTGTCATTACCTCCCTCATAGTCTCAAATTTGAACATTCCACTCTTAACTATCAACATCTTTCCAGCTCACTATCTTTCCGCCTCCAACAATTTTTGCGGTGCTAACAGGATCAAATTATATTGATCCTGACAGTGTTTCACTGTCTCTCATCCTCTGCCATGTCTTCATTTTTGTTCTTCTCCACTTGAGATTCCATGAGCTATCATTAAAGTCATTCCTTTGCACCTCCCTCTGTTTATTGTGTTCTCCTGGTAAAACTACAGCACTGGTTGCAGCCAGTGAGTCATCTGTTATGCATGTGTGCTCACAAACTGAACATGGCTCAAGAAAAACCACTCAACCAGGCCCTTCTTTAAATTCATGATCACAACCCTCGAAGCGTGTTTGGTCATGTCTGGCAATCATCCTATCCCACCCTGTGTACTGACTATCCTATTCCCCAGGTGACTATTTCATACCTTGTCCTTTTTTTCTCAAACCTTCAAGAAATCCTCTCTGAGTCTCATTCTTAGCTGACATCGTTGCTTCCTATTTTGTGGAGAAAATAGAAACAAGTATGAAGACACAGCTAACCATATCTATCCACCTACCAGCATCTGTTCCTACTCTCTTCCTTCCTGTTCTATGGATGGAAAGTCCTTGTTGCTATTTAAGGCCATCTCACTGCTCATGCACTGAAACCCACCCCCTCTGATGTATTCATAGAAATTGCTCCAGGAATCGTTCTCTCTTCTGCAGCAGCAGCCTCTGTTATGCTGTCATAACTCCTGTCTTAATTAAGCCTTCTTTTGATTCCACACCCTTTACAACTACTCTCTTCCTCCATTTCTCTGCTCCTAGTAGTAGAAAATTCCTTGGTGGATTTGTCTTCCGTACTTATTTATCTCCAGTTCATCTCCTCCAAGTCTTTCTTGAACTCACCCCAATCAGGATTTCACTCTGCCCATTCATCACAGCAGCCCCTGTCAAAGCTACAATGACCTTCAATGTTGCTAAATCCAATGGTCCATTCTTGGGTCTCATTTGACTTGACCTATAGCAGCATTTCACATAGTCACTCCTGCCTTCTTGAAGCACTTTTCTTACTTGCCTTTACCTCCTACCTCACTGGCTTTGTGTCTCATTTGCGAATTCTTCCACATAGGCCAACTTTCAAATTTTAGTTATTCTTGGCTTTGTCTTTGGACCTCTTCTCTGTCAAAATTCACTCCAAGAGTGGTCTCATCCGTACACGTGAGTGTAAACCCCTCTGCAAACCACGACCTCTCCGATTCTATCCCCAGCCTGGACCTCTGCTCCACGTGCACGTACCCAATTGCCCTCTCACGATTTCCACCTGGATGTCTAAAACACATCTCAAGTTTAACATGTGCAAAACAGACCTCTTAATTCCCACCTCCTCCAAATCTGCCCCTCCATTTCTTCACCATGTCAGTTCACGGAAATGCCATTTTTTCAGTTTTCCTAATAAAAAATTCAGGGGTCCTCCTTGATTCCTATATTAGTTTGCTGGGACTGCTATAACACAGTGCCACAAACTGGGTGGCTTAAATGACAGAAATGTATCTTCTCATTGTTCTGGAAGCTACAAGTCCAAAATCAAGGTGTCAGCAGGTTTGGTTCCTTCTGAGGGCCATGAGGGAAGGATCTGGTCCAGGCTTGTAAACGTCTGTCTCTTCCCTGTGTCTTCACATGGTCTTCCCTCTGTATGCATCTGTGTCCGTCATGTTTGGAATAACACTGTCTCCTTACAAGGTCTTACTGATTATTAGCCTCCCACCTACCCCGTAACATTTGTTCTTTGATCGTCTGCCCCTTCATATCAGGCACCTTTCTCCGTGCCTTTAGCAGGGCAGGTTTTCCTCCATCTGAGAGCTTTTACTCTTCTCTCTCCCGGGGAAAATCTTCCCTTTAGTTCTTCACATAACTGGCTCCTCCTCATGGTCAGGGCTCATCCCAAATGTGACCTGTTTGACTACCCAGGTAGCCTTCCTCTGAATTTACTCCATCTCCCATTTTTCTTTCATAACCTGTATCATCACCTGCAATTGTCTTATGTAGTCTTTATTTGTTTACTTGTTTATTGTCTATCCCCCCCATGTGTATATAAGTTCCTGGATGGTCAAAACCTTTCAGTCTCGGTCATCACTCTATGCCCAGCCCTAGGGGCTCAATACATGTTTGTTAACAGCAACAAAAATATAATGAGTTAATGGGACCCTCTAATGCCCATCCAGATGAGGAATCTTTATACCAACTACATCATGCTCTTGAAACAATTATTTGGGTACACACGCACTTGCACATGTGTGCACACACACAAACACGTACACACATTCAGGTTTGTAAGAGGAGACAGGTGAAGTAAAAGATTATATTAAAATCAGAGTTTGGAAAAGACAGCGTCAGTCCTCTGTTCATGTAAGCAAAACCTTGAAAACATTACTTTTCTCTAAGCTGAAATGGGAAGCTATGAGTTCTAGAAGATTTTGTGGGTAAAAGGCCACTCTCTGCCTTTGGACAAATGGTGCACAGCAGGGCTGTGTGACAAGGAAGGTGAGATCATGTTCGGCAGCTGCCACCCAACTTGGAAAGGGTTGATCGATATGACAAAGTCTTTTCACAAAGAACATAAATCAAAGAAGATGACTGACAGTGAAGTAAACATTTTAGAACTAGAGTAATTAGGAATATATTAGCAATTAAAATAAACTTATTATCATTAGCAAAATTGGCAGTTACTTGCAATTTCCCCAGGGGCCTCATATCAAGTTTATCCTTGTAGATTATATTAAGGCAGGATTAATGTTTCTGGAGATACAGCTTTAATTTCTGTGGATTTCATTTTTTCATATCCCTGTAGAGCTCAGTGGTTCTCAAATAATAGTCTTGTGGATCTCAGGTTTTCTATGAGCTGGACCCAGGTGTTGTAACTCCAAAACTGAACAAAGCTCTTGTTTACCCAATTCTCAGAGAAAACTAAATGAGTGGATACGATTTTTTAGTTTCCTCTTTTATGCAATTTTTTTAGGCCTTCACCGCCTGCTAGCACATGTCTTCCAGGAAGTACTAGAAAATGACAGAACTCCTGAGCCTGAAGCAAATAAATAAACTAATCAAGGGGAAACCTTGGTCACCAGCCTTCTAAGATCAATGCATCTTCCTTCTCTGGACATGTGTGCTGATGGGCTGGACTTTTTGGATGGTAACCGAGGCAGGACTGAACTCTATACCTCTTTTACCTTTTGATTTCTGCTTATTGTCCTAACAAATGGGAACGGTATCTTTTAGCACCATAAGGCATCCAAGTCATATCACTTAGGGTTCTTTGTTGCTAGTAATGAAAACGGACCCTGGCAATAGAACCAAAAGGGTAGTAGGGGTAACTTTGTCTTCTACAGCAGGAAACTCGTACCTGGAATCGCCCTCCAACAAGACCCAGAGGAGTAAATACTGGGACAAAACAAATGTCCACTTCAAACTTAAGGTTATGAGAGACAGTCAGTGCGAGCAAGATTCTACTCTGTGTTAGAGTTGCTTTACTCAGAAGAATCTGGAAGACTTAGTCTCTTCCCACTGAAGCTGGGGAAGGTCCAGAAACAACAGATGTCCAAGGGACATGACAGGATGGAGCTGGGAGGCAGTGGGGAAGGGTGGGCTGAGAGGCAAATAAGGAAACAGTTCAGGAAACCAGAAAGGGAGAGGGCATGCCGGTGCCCATCTGAGAGGGGCTGACCTCATGGGAAATGAAGGAAATACTTTATTCTATATTTTAGACTCTGAGAGAAATTGTGACCTGTCACTGGTAAGACTGTGTTCTTCACGGCAATGACTAACTGGGTCTGAACACTTTCCCATGGATGTCGTAGGGATGTAAGAGGAGGGTTACCCAAACAGATGTATATTCATTTGCTCTGGAAGTAAAGGGCTTAAGTTTAATTAATGGGTTTTAATACACACACCAGTATTTTATACTGTTTCCCTTTTCAGATGAGAATTATTGGTCTAGTTAAGCAAGAAGAGCAACCATAGGTATGAAAGTTTAGACCAAGGAAGGACACTGGAGAACACCAAGTGGGGCTGGTGGGTTGATCTAGGCACCTGGAAGTTGGGTCTCAGTAGCCTTGGAGGATTCAGGGGGAGACTTTATCTCTGCGTTTTTCAAACCCTACTTCTAGGAATTTCCCATGAGCCTCTAAAGGCCTCTGAAAGCAAACAAAATCAAACACTGTTCTTTTCCTAGGTCTACACAGACAAATAGCCGATTGAATTGTCTCAGTTCATATCAGATTCGTGCTCAGGAACACTGCCATCTGCTTCAAACCAGAGAAGAGCCTCTTTTATGTGTCTTATGTATTAGGATTTGAACAGAGGACTGAGACTGCTCACACAATGCTTAGAAACAACTGAGTCCAGATTCCTACCTCAATGAGGCATCTCCTTCTACAAAATCCTGCACCGATCAAACACATTTTAATTAAGTAAATGCAACTAACAAACTGTATTTAATTGAACAGCATTAAACCATCCCATAAACATGCAGTGGAAGGGACTTGTCCACCCTTTGAATCCTGGTGTACTTCCAGCCACTTCAACCAATAGACTACAAAGGAAAAGACTTGACCATTTCTCGTAGCAGTCAAGTCCACCGTTTCGGTTCTCTCCTGCTGTATTAAACTACTCCCAAACTTATCTCATGATTTTGTGGGTCAGGAATTCCGGCAGGGATCAGCTGGGTGATTCTCCTGTACTATGTGGCATTGACACACTGACATTCAGAGATGGATGGTCTAGTTTACGGGGTCCAAGACAGCATCACTCAACATCTGCCATGTGGACAGGGAGGGCTGAAAGGCTGGGGCTTGGCTGGAGGGGCCACCTACACTTGGCTTCTCCAGCATGGTGGCTTTAAGGTAGACAGACTTCTAATAAGGCAGCTCAGGACTCCACAAGTCAGTGTTTAGCAAAGCAGATTTTTATGAACTAACTCTGCAAATTACAGAGCATCTCTTTCTTTGTACCCTATTGGTCCAAGTGGTCAGAAGCATGCCCAGATTCAAGGTAAAGGGCATTGACACTGCCTTTCAATGGAAGGAATGTAAAATAATTTGTATCCAGGCAGGTTTAAAATCTTTCCATCCACCACTGGAAATTCTGGATGAAAGAAGGAGGGAAGGAAGAACTTGAAACTGTAGAAGTGCTGGTAAGCTTGGGAGCTTGGTTTACTTGTTATAGAGTTGCAATGAGGAAATTCTTCTGAAGGAAAATTAATGCAAAGTACAACGAAATTGTAACCACAGTATTAGTTACACATCATAAAAATACTGAATTATATAATAATAGTAAAAATAATAAGAACCCAATAGCTTTCTAGGTCAATGTCCCTGGAATTTATCCAGCACAAAAGAAGAAGGAGACCTATTTTGCTGTTCCTGGAATTTTTAAAAACCGTCTTTAAAATTTATTTCTACTTATATATAGAATATGTTGCAGCAGTTTTCTCAGGAAGCCCCACTCATCTTGTTACATTTCCAAGAGCCAAAGAAATAAGTCTATTTTGAATAATGATTTGCATAAGCAGACACACACCATGGCTCTTTAAACTACCACATTCAGTTTGAATGAAATGAACTTGACTTTACCAGGAGCTGTCATATTGTGATTTATTTCCCAGTTTCCCTTCCTGTCAGTGGACTGTAACAATCATAGGACACTGTACACCTGTCCTCTGTGGCCCATGGGTCCTCTGATTCTAAGAAACGGTGTCTGTGAGGTTGAGTTGAGGAAGGACACAGCATAACCAGCCCAGCCTAGCTCATGACAAGTTACGAAGTAAATATTCCTGGTTTCCCTGTTTTAGCACCCACATCTCTTCTCTATTCCACCAGAGTGTCAAACAATCTGTCAAGACCCTGCTCCCAGAAGGAGCTCTTATCCTAGATTTTAGTGAAAAGATCCCAAAATGAAGAAGTGTCCAATGTCCAAAAGAATGGGGCACCTTTCCTGGGTAGCCTGCTCCATCCCCTAAATACTGAGTCTGCTGTTTTAAAAAAGTGTCTTTCATTCACTCAGATTATCTCATTAAAGCTTCACAATGGGGCTTCCCTGGTGGCGCAGTGGTTGGGAGTCCGCCTGCCGATGCAGGGGACACGGGTTCCTGCCCCGGTCCGGGAAGATCCCTACATGCCGCGGAGCGGCTGGGCCCGTGAGCCATGGCCGCTGAGCCTGCGCGTCCGGAGCCTGTGCTCCGCAGCAGGAGAGGCCCCAGCAGTGAGAGGCCCGCGTACCGCCAAATAAAAAAAAAAAAAAGCTTCACAATGATCCTTGGAAGTTACTATTAGCACTCATCTAACAGGTGGAAACTAAGGTTAAGGAAGTTTAAGGTCACACCTCTGGGAAATGGAGTGTGGGCCGATTCCAGATTTTCTGGCTCCGGAAGGCGTTAAATAAAATACAAAGAGAAAAAAAAAGTAAAGGGCGGTCTAAGAGGCACGCCTAGGAAGCAGCTCCCCTCAGGAAACAGAGGGTCCCTTGGTTCTTTGTTTAGTCCGGCCAGTTGATCTGGGGAAAGGGAGGCAGTCTGCGAAGGTGGAAGGTGGGGACGTGGAGGAGGACTAGGTCTGGGTTGCGGGGTGCCCCTGTGTCCTCGCGGGGAACCCCTCCTCTGCCCATTCTCGCCTCCTTGCTCCTCCTGAGTCGGCAAACGCGGCCCCGCCTGGCCCCGCGCGGCCGCCGTAGAATCCCCGTTGCCATGGCTCCCAGGTGCGGGCGCGCGGAGGAGAGGCTAGGAGGCGTCCAGGGAGTCCTTGGGGGTCCTGGTCGAGCTTCCTGGGCCCGCGAACCCGAGAGGCGCCATGGGACGGAGTAAGCGCCCTCTCCCACCTTCCGCCCTCGATTGTCCCCATTCTGGGCATCGTCCCGGGCCTCTTGGGACCCTCGGCGCCCCTTCCCGCCAGCGGGACCACAGCCCGGCCTAGTCCTTCGCTCTCTAAAGACCGGGCAGTGACATGTCGCCCGCTGACTGGCGGGGCAGCTTGGCCCCGGCCAGGCCCAGGTTCCCGTTCTGTAAAATGGGGTGGGCGTCGGGGCGGGGGAGGAAAGCATCGGATTTGACGGAAAGGCTGGCTAGTGGAAGGTCTAGGGTTTGGGCGTCAGACACGCCGGGTTCGAGCCCGCGCATCTCCTTGCCTGCAGCGTGGGCTAGTCGCTGTCTCTGAACCACAGCCCTCGGACTCTTTGGGAAGGCAGTGTAGCCTGGTGGTTGAGGGAACCGACTCCGGCACCTATCAGCTGTGAGACTTCCTCACCTCCAAAACGTAGGCAATAATAGGACGTTTACAGACAGCCGGTGTTGTAAATGTGATTATAAATGTACCAAGAGACTGAGTTGGCAGGATTAACAGTTATTTATGTTAGATTGAACCAATTATACCAGGTTGAACCTTTCCAGTATTGACACCGTCTTTGACCTTTACACGTGGCAATTTTATACAGTTCCACCGAATTTATCACTTACTGTAAAAGTGTTATAGTGAATACTTTTAAATCAAGAGACCGTGGTGGATGATGGGGTTTCTGCCCTGGAAGAGCTGACAGCCTGGTGGTGGAAGGGGGCTGGTGATTTTAAATGTTAACACTTCGTTCGGAAACCAGTTATTTCCTTTCACACTTTTCCTCCCCTCATCCCCATACTGTGGTCCCAGATTTTTCTTTTTCTTTTTGCTCATCAACATTTTTTACTTTTCTGTGGATTATCCTTTGCCCTCTGTCTCTGAATCTTGTCCACCTTTATTTGTTAAATCATTAACTTATCAGAATTGTATTGGAGTTCCTACCCCGTGCCAGGCGTTGAGGACACAGTGGTGAACAAACAGGTGGGCCGGCCCTCCTGGAGCTTCTCCCTTTGAGGAAGAAGGCAAACACTTGCTTAAAAATATCAGTCACTATAGAGTCAAGACTAAGATACAAGATTCTTTTTACTGCTCTTTCCACGGTTCTGAACTGTCTACATCAGGAGAAAAAACTTGGGCTTCTGAGAGAAGATGGTAATAATGGCTTAATAATGGCAGCAAGTACGTCGTGTACTTGCTGCCTTCTAGGCAATGTTCTAAGTGGTTTCTCTGTGTTAACTCCTGGAGTCCTCACAAAAATCTTATGAAATAGACACTACTGTCACCTCCATTTTGCAGATGAGGAATCTGAAGCACAGAGAGGTTAGGCAACTTGCCGATTGTCACACAGTAAGTGATGTATCTGGGATGTGAACCTGAAAGGGCTGGCTTTCTTTAATATGTTACTACGCTGTCTCTTGAATGTAAGTGAAGGTCTGGTGAGGAGAAGAGAGGTCGTAGTGCAAGTTCTCATGTTGAAAGTCAAAGAGACTACTTTTAGTGTCAGAATCTGCGCAGGGAGAGCAGTGTCAAGGCCAGGGGCAGTGGCTAGGGGAAAATGAAAGAATTAGTTCTTCTCTGCACATTTAGTCTGGTGTAGATTATGATTTAGAGAAGAATGAGCTGCTTTCCTAAAACAAAAATTTAATATAGAATTCATTTTGTATTACTGTGACTATCAAATTAGGGTGATTAGTCTCATGGAGATATGATCTGTGTATGCATTTGCTGGGGGAAGTTAAGTACCCACAGAGCCGTAGGATGTTATCCCTGGAAGAGTGCTCAGTGGTCTCTAATCCATGCCATGTGTAAAACCATACAGATGGAACCTGTTATGCAGAAAGTTTAAGCATCTGGTCCCGAACCTTGCACTTGTTCTGTGATAGGTTAGAATTAAATTTGGGGCTCCAGCTCAGTGGCCTTTCATAATGTCTTCATTTTCTTAAAGGCACATAGTGGAAAAAATCAGTTTTATATTAATTCCTCTCAGTTCACCTTGACTAGGAAACTCCCATTAGAATCATCCTCCTTATTCATTGCCATTATATTGTAGACTTCATCAACTGCTTATAACAAATACTTTACATCTCTTGTTTCATACTTCTAAGTCTTAATTCATTTGGTGGACAGTGTTGTTCACCACTAATTTCAAGCTCTTTGAAATTGAGATGAGATACGTTGCTAGATACCATGTGGATTGTTCATCACATGCCTATGAACAATCGCTAAGTGCTTTTCACAAACATTTTAGCTATATAAGGAAAAGCTTTTTGATGAAAGATGGGCTTCCAAGAAAAACATCCTTTAAAGAAATTGCGTATATTTACATACCAAGCACATAGACAAAGTTTAAGAAATAAGCAAAACACTTAATTATGGATAAATAGAGTGTTTTAAATTTGTTTTATTTTTTAATGGAGGGCCTAATTTAATTTTCAAACTGAACTGGTTACTAAAGAGTGTAGTAATTTGTTTAACTTTGTTCTTAACTTAATGACTTTATTTGACAATAGCTTTAAGGCTAGAACAGCTATTTCCTTTCTGTAATTATTCATTGATGTAACTGAAAGAGGAATGCTTAGACAAATATTCTGTACCTTAAGAAAATTAAAATACTTTGACTGTTATATTCATTTAAGTTTATATGAGTGGTCATAGTGAAATTGCTCAGACAGTGCACTTGAAAATTTAACAATTTAAACATGTGCATAATTCTTCTTAACCAGTCCTTCTTTGAGAGCATACTACCCCCCTGCTGAATGCTTTACATGCATAGGGCACTTAATCCTCCCAATAACTGTCTGAAATAAGTACCATAGAAACTCTCTTGAGACAGGTCATTGGAAACACTTGGTTAAAGTGCTAAGTCATAAAAATGATACATTTTAGGGCTTCTTTCTACAGCTATAATAGAGTAACTGGTATTGGACTTAACCTTCCACTGTAGGCAACTATGAAATTGGGCAGGAACAACAAGTAGGACATAACCATGCTCCTTGAGAGAAGGGGAATGCAAAAGTCATACCCCACTGTCACCCCAGCTTTCTTTGTAGAAGCACTTTCCTACTTGCAGTAAAGAAGATAGAATTTAAGCAAAGTAGTGGTCTTGCAGAGCTAAGGCAGAAATTAGCCTTCTGAGCTGCAGAAGTTGCTGTAATTTATGGGGTAGGATACAGAGAAGGAGGTACAGTATGGAATGGGGGAGGGAAGAAGACTTCATGGGGACGTTTTCTATAGGATTTAGGCAAGGGCTGGCTGAGCATGTGTAGCAAAGACTTGGAGAGACCTGAAAGAGATCACCTACTGTGGGGCAGAGTATGGAATGGAGATGCCAGAGGTCAGGCAGTCCTGGAAGACACAGGAGTCCTGGCCCATCCGGAGTTAAAAGACCTTGCTGAGCCCTTTAAGTATTCATTTGAGACCCCAAGAAAACCATACCTTAGCAGTAAGTACTGGGCCCTGGAGTAATGGCCATGCTCTAGGGCTAAGTTCAAAACTAAAACAGATCCACTCTAACAAAAAATACAGTCAAGCCTAACAGGGAAAAAAGGTTCTGTCAGTACTTTCACTGCCTGCCAGAATAAAGTTCTACTCCTTTTAAAGGACAGTGATATAATCTAGACTTTCTACAGCGCTTCAATAGAAGAATATAATGATCAGCCTACAATTAAAAATTGCTAGACACAAGGAGCAGAAACATGTGGCCATGATCAAGAACAGAAGCAGTTAATAAAAACAGATCCCAGGATGATAGAGGTGCTGAAATTAGCACACAAAGACTTTAAAGCAGTGTGTTAGTTTCCTACAGCTGCCATAACAAATTACTACAAATTTAGAAGCTTACAGTTCTGCAGGTCACAAGTCTGATATAGAGTCCCTATATCAGACTCTTGTAGATGCTCTTGTAGATTTTCACCCTACCTGAAATCAGGGTGTCAGTGAGACTGTGTTCCTTTCTGGAGGCTCTAGGGGAGGAGCATTTTCTTGTTTGAGTTGTTGGCAGAATTTGGTTCCTTACAGTAATAGGACTGAGATCCTCATTTCATTGTTGGTTCTCAGCTTAAGGCCATTTCTAGATTCTAGAGGCCACCCATGTTCCTTGGCTTGTGGCTCCCTTACTTCATCTTTAGAGCCAGCAATGGTGGGTTGAATCCTTCTCATTCTATGCATCTCTTTTTCTTCTTCTTCCATCTCAATCTCTGACGTGGCCAGGAAAGTCTCTCTGATTTTAAGGCTGTGTGTGATTAGATTGGGTCTACCTGGAGAATCTAGGGTACTCTCCCCATCTTAAGGTCCTTACCCTTAATGACATTTGCAAAGTCCCTTTGCCCTTTTGCCAGGCAAGGTAACATATTCCCAGGTTCTGGAAATTAGCGCGTAGGCAATAAATAACCTGAGGTTCCACCTTAAGATACTAGAAAAAGATTACAAATTAAACCAGAAATAAATAGAAACCTGGAATAGTACAAGAGCTAAAATCAATGTAGTAGAAAACATAAGGTAAGACAATAGGAAACAAAATAGACAAACGGTAGTAAACAAAATTAATGGAAATTTTATTCTTATCCTATGACCCAGCTATTTTACTCCTAGATATTACCAAAGAAAAATGAAAACCTTTGTCCACTCAAACTTATGTATGATTTGTTTTCTTATGATTTAAGAGTTCTTTATATATTCTACATATAAGTCCTTTATAGAATATATGATTTGCAAATATTTTCTCTCCATCTATGGCTTATATTTTCATTCTCTTAACAGTGTTTTTCAAAGAGCAGAAGTTTAAAATTTTGAAGTCCAGCTTATCAACTTGTTCTTTTATAGATTTTGCTTTTCGTGCCATCCAAGAAATCTTTACCTAACCCCAGTTCACATAGACTTTCCTCTTACGTTTTTGTTTCCCTAATTTTAAGTTTTACGTTATTCTGTCATCCATTTAACTCAGTTTTTTAATAAGACACCATTGTAAATGATGTTGGTATGTAGAAATATAATTGACTTTTGCATTATAGATCTTATATCCTGCAAACTTGCTAAACTCTGCTATGAGTTCTACCAGCTTTTGATGTAGATTTTGTTGGATATTCTCCATAGACAATCATGCCGTCTGCAAAGAGAGATAATTCTACTTCTTCCTTTCCTATCTGGATGCCTTTTATTTCTTTTTCTTGCCTTATTGCTAGAATCTGGCTAGAACCTTTAGTACAATGTTGAGGTGGTGAGAACAGCTATCCTTGCCTTTTCCCTGATCTCGGGAAAAGCATTCAGTCTTTGTCCATTAAGTAGGATGGTAGCTGCAGGTCTCTTGTAGATGCCCTTTATCAAGTTGGGTCAGTTCCCTTCTCTTCCTAGCTTGCTGCAAGTGTTTCTGTTTGTTTGTTTGCTTATAATCAGGTTTTTACTGATCAGTCTGGCAAGAAATTCACAAATTTCATTTTTTTAAAGTATTTTTATTGATTTTTCTCCGTTGTTTTTCTGTTTTCCATTTCATTGATTTCTGCTATAGCCTCTATTATTTACTTCCTTATGCTTACTTTGGGTTTAATTTGTTTTGTTTTGTTTTGTTAGTTTCTCAAAGAAGAAGCTGATATTTGGGACCTTTCTTCTTTCTTGCTATCGGCATTTAGTGCTATAAATTTCTTCCAAGTTATGTTTTAGCTGCACCCCACAGATTTTGATATGCACGTTTTTTTCATGTTATATTCTGTTCAAAATACTTCCTCCTTTTGAGTTCCCAATGACAAATTTTTTTAAAAAAAGCATCACTTTTGTCTTGATTTTTAGTTATCTTAGGCTGGAGGATAAATCCTGTGCCTGTGACTCCATCGTGTCTGGAACCTGAAGGCTCTGCTACTCTAATGATTTAATGATTAGATTAAATCATTAACGATATAATGATTTTCCTTGTCCTGGTTCTCTGCCCTCTGCTTTCAGGGAGAAAACCTCTTTATATGCTATCAGTGTAGCACTGTGGTTTTCACACCTCGCTTTTAATGTTCAATTGTCACTCTCAGCCTTACCTTGTCAACTGTGTTTAGTGGCAGCCACCCAATACAGCTGTCCTTAAAGTTACAGTTTCCCCCATATTTCCCTAATGCCTGATGTGTCACACTTACCAGTGTGTTCCCTTCCATTAATATCCCATTTGCTATAGATTGAATGTTTGTTTCCCACCAAAATTCATACGGTGAGATCTTAACACTCGAGGTGATGGTATTAGGAGGCGGGGCCTTTGGGAGATAATTAGGTCATGAGCACAGAACCCTCATATTGGGATTATTGCCCTTATGAAAGAGGCCCCAGAGATCTCGCTCATACCCTTCACCATGGGAGGTTACTATCAACGGGGAACAAATATTCAACATTCCATGTTAGCTAACGTCTGCTTTTGTGTACCACTTCTGGTATCCACCCTTCCAGGTTGGGTTCCCCAGGAGGCAGACTTTTAGATGGAGGCTAGTGTGCAGGAGGTTTATTAGGGAGTGTCATTGGAGTGGGTAGGGAAAAAAGCAAGAGAGGGAAGTAGGGCTGGGATGCATCTTAACAAAGGCCTTAGCCAACCAACCTGGAAATCGGAAGGAGCTCTGAACTTGGAACGGACCTCTGCGTTTTCCCAAGTTGGGGTGAGAGGGTTGGGCCCTTTTAGCCCCACATCAGTCGATCACTGGATATGGACTTTCCTGGGAAGGGGCGTGACCTTGGTTGAGATGTTTCTTCAGCTGGGGTGACTTCACGGTGGGCAGCTGAGGGCTGCCTTCTGGCAGAACTCCCAGCAGCAGGAAGTAATCCTTCAGGCCTGAAGGGGGGAACTGGGCACAGTAGCACCTACCATAGCCTGTGGTGCCCTTTCCTCTTTTGTTTATCTGGCAAATATCTACTCACATTTCAAGATCCAGCCCGGACTTCTTCTCCACGATGCTTCGCTTGACCTTCTTCTTGTCACTCAGTAGCATGGATCACTCCCTCCTTTGTACTCACTGTACTTTCTGTATTCTTCTGTACTTGCCCCGTACACCCTGTCTGTGTTTGTAACAGCACACTCTGCGTGAGTGCCTCTAACAGTGTCATGGGATCAGGGTGTAGAGTATGGCCACCAACACTCATGATAACCATGAGTCAGTAAGAAAAGGCAGGGCGAATGAGTAATCCTGTTGCTTAAAATGCCCATGGAAAACAATAAAAGGAAAAAGTTCAGATGCTACAGGGTGAAATCTTCACCTATTTGTAACCCCTTCATTTATGTTAAATCTGTTTCGTATATGTATCCACTAGATCTTTCAAGATGTTTACAAATTCTGCAGAATCTGCCCGAAACATACATTACTGATTTTATTCTAATCCAGCAAGAAAGAGAGGGTTGTTTACAAAACATGATATAAAACCTGAAGGGTGAACACTAAATTGTTGGCTTTGGGAGTTTCTAGAACCTCGTTCAATACACTGAAATCTCTTTCATAGTAAACACAACATGACAACCTCTAGTATTCCAGAAAATTCTCCTCTTGCCCTTTTCCCCCCCTACCCTGCAAAGTCATTTTATTGAAACTCCCTCAAGTTATTGAGAACCCAGCCATATTAAGGAATTGAAAAGAAGCCTAGGGTAGCTCATCAGTTTTGGTTAAAACTTTGGAATCCACAAGAGAATTCTTTTAGGGAGATAAGTATGAATCTGTGATTCTAATTGTTAGTACCGTTCATCAACCACCTCATTCACATATTGGTTATGACCTTGTATAGGTGAGACACTTCTCAGAGTCCATCTGAATCCTGTATTTTGCTGTTTGAATTTTTCCAAAATAAGGAAGTGAAAGTATATTTCATATAGTAAGTACCTTGGCATGTTCTTCTATACCATGTGATAGGCGCTGTAATACCATCTGTCTTGAAATAGTCTTATGATGACATATTAATGCTTCCAAAGCCTTTTTAAGTCCCTAGAGTGCTGTCTTGTAAATGCAGTGCTGTATTATTTAGAGTAGGACTTTCTAAAGGCGAACAGTGCTCCTTGGAGTTAAAGAATGTTTGGTCTAAGTTGCATAGTACATAAAACAACAAAATGTTTTCCCATTTCAAAGTCTGAAACACTATAATCTCCATACACCATGTAGGTATTCTGACACATTTCTTCTTGGGGACCCTGGTTTTTGCACAGATGTTTGCCATCACAGGTGAGGCAGTATTGTGTAACAGCAGTTTCCTGAGTTACACAATATGTAACTATGAAAACAATGTGCCACACAGCAGTTTGCTTAATATAGAAGAGTTCAGAAAAGGGCTGCTGGGAAATTCCAGACCTTCACAGTTCTACCTTCCTCCGTGATTCTCTTGATTTTCATTTAATCTATCCTCCTTGTGCGTAACTGTTGCTGTTGGGCAGACTTCCCTGTTGTGCTGAGTGAATCTGAGCCCCTTCTCTCCCACGTGTGTGTGTGTGTGTGTGTGTGTGTGTGTGCGCGCGTAAATTTGTTATTTATGCCAACTCCCCCACCTTTCCCCACCCCTTTCCACTAATAGTGATTTTTATCATCTTAATTCTCATGATTAGGAGATATGGATCAACACAATTCCTTCCTAATATCTACATGCCTCTGCGTTTCCCTTATCTTTCTTCCAAAGAACTGTCACTGCAAGTAGCCCCATCTCCTACCACCGGAAGTAGCAGAGGGTTCAGCTAACTGCACACAAATGATGGAGTTCGTACATGTTTTCACATTGTTCAAAAAAGGCAAACTTCACTTTTAAGGATGTGGCACAGAAGTGGGGCAGCTGAAGGTGCTGTGAAGAACTTTGTCTCCGCTAGAGAAGCTTGTGCATTTAGGAAGCTTGAGAAATTTTGAGAGGCTCTTATTTCCTCACTTTTGGGGCAGTGGAGCATAGTGGTTCAGGGCACGTGGTCAGGTGCCGGATTCCTACACTTAAAACCTCGCTCTAGCACTTACTAGCGCGACCTTGGGCAAGTTATTTAAACTATCTGTGCCTCAATTCCTCATTTGGAAAAGATAAATAGTCGTTGTACATACTCACATGTTAATACATGCATAGCATTTAGGACAGTGCTTGGCACCTTGTAAATGGCAGTAAATGAATCTTTACTATCTTGTAGGATGGATGTGTGACATTTCCACATTCCACCTAAAATGTGAGGGTTCAGACGGATTAATAATTTTTAATAGCACTGGAAAATACAAGTTTTCTCCATTGTCATTCCCTCCTTGATTTTAGTACATATTACAAAGAGGGTGCGTGTCCTGTTCTTGGCCCTCACTGTGGACCAGATGTTGTCTCCAGTACCTTGGTGCTACCATCATCTTATGGTCCTGGCCTGTGACATCAGACCAGCCCACTGCTACTCATCCCTCTTGTCAGGGGGGTGGGGACTCTCGCAACCCCTCCTCCTGCGAGCAGCTTCTTTCATGCCTCCTGGAAACGGACCAAGTGCTTTATAAGATTGCAGTGCAAAATCTGGGGTGTTCCTCTCCTGTCTCTTCCACTCGAGTTAAATAAATACCAGTTGAATGAATGAATGAGTGAGTGAACCTTTCCTTATTGAATGGCTGTGGCTGTTGAATGAAGATGCTTTCATATTTCTGCCCTCTGTCAGCCCGACCGAACCTCTCCGGAGCAGGTTTCTCTGTCTTGGATTACTTAGTGGGTCTCATCCAGTTCGACATGATACCACCTCAAGATTCCACGTTCTCGGGGTCATTACCTATCAACTTGGTCTCCATCCATACAACGAAATGTGTGTAGATCCCAGTGTAAGAAAGACAAAATGTATCATCACATCTTTCTTCTGAGTCACCCTGGAATCACAAAAACTCCCAGCAGGAGGAAGCACTCCTCTGATCTCTGTTCCTTTGAGAATGCCTTGGGCCTGGAGAATTCACATCTAACTGCAAGGAAAAACCAATGCATTAATAACTTAATATTAATGGGGATGGAGATATAATATGTAACAAATTTTCTTTCAGTCACGGAAGATCTTATTAGACGGAATGCCGAGCACAACGACTGTATAATTTTTTCCCTGGAGGAGCTCTCCTTGCATCAGCAAGAAATAGAAAGACTAGAACATATTGACAGGTGGTGCCGGGATTTAAAAATCCTCTATCTTCAAAATAATCTCATTGGAAAAATTGGTAAGTCTTCAGGACTTTGTTCTTATGGTTTCTTTAACATTTTGAATGGGAGAATGTTGGCAAATGCAGTGTTATTCTTAGAGGAAGAAAAAGAATGACATGGAGGAATAGACACAGCCATCTCTTAGTAGCTGTGTATGGAACCCTTCCCTGAACCTTTTCGTGCCTGTTCCATCTCCTGGCCCTGGGCATCTACATCAAGGAATTGGGAGGACCAGTTGATGGCTGGGAGCACATTAGTTGACGTAGTCATTTAAAACCTGATTTTTAAAAAGTTTAAAAGAGAGGCGGATATAATCCAGGAGTCTGTCATGGCTTTACAGCATCACTCTGTGAACCTGAAAGGATTCTGTGAGAGCTGAGTAAATCCTTGTCAGATCCCAGCCTGTGATAACTAGGTCTGCCATACGTATTGAGAATGTACATGTGCAAGGCATTGTGCTCAGTATTGGATATCGAGGGGGCTCCACAATTACACCCCTGCTTACTGCTCCAGTTTGGAATGAAATGAGAGGTAAAAACAGGAGTCAGGAGGATGGAGATCCAAAAATCAGCATTATAACTGATAAAAACTCTTTGGAGAATGTGGCTTAGACTTGCAGCCAAGTGAGATTCCTAATATGCCCCCAGAATTAAGCCTACCCACCACCCACTTACATGCAGAACTGGACAATGCAGGCTCCCCCTACCCACGCAGGCCCCCTGCTTTATGGCGGGAGCGGGTCGAGACTGTGTGCCCTCTGCCGGCGGGGAGATCCCAGACCCAGGAGAGAGGGTGGGATTGGGCATGCCCAGTTCCTTCTCCCAGTTCACCCATGAGGTAAGTGGGTCCTCCCCATCCAATTGCCACCTCCTCCCCCGGGAAGAATGAGTTAAGGGGACAGAGAGAAGAGAGGCCTGTGGAGACACTCTAACAGGGGATCCTGCCACATGGAAGCAGGAGGAGTGACCCCCAAACCTCAGAAAAGCTACAGTGTAGTTTAGTGGTAAGAGCAGGTGCAGGCCCTAATGTCAGGTAGACCCAGGTCTGAACCCTGCCTCTGCAAAAAACTAAGTCAGTCAACTTAGTCCCTCTGTGCCTTAGTCTTGCCATCTGTAAAATGGGAACAACAACATCTAACACACAGACATGATATTAGAGCTACATGGAACGACGTGCTTAGCTTTATGCCCGCTCATGAGAAAATAGCTGCTCTGCTATTAATATCGTCCCTTGCCCAGGGGCCCCAGGCCAGCCCCGTGGAGGTAGAAGCAGAGGGGAGAACCACACAGAGTTGGCGGAAAAGGGATGGAGTCAGGGTTGATGAGGCAGAGTGAGTGCCAGCCCCTGTGGGTTCTGACACTACAGCCCAGAGGCCGGCTCGTAAGATTAACTCTCCACCGTCATAAGCGGCGTTTCTCAACAGGGCCACTTGGCAATGTCTAGAGACATACCTGGTTGTTGCTGTGTGTATGTGTGTGTGTGTGTGTGTGTGTGTGTGTAAGGGGTCAGCTACTGGCAGTTAGTGTGCAGAGGCCAGGGACATGCTAACAGTCCCAGGACCTCTCCCCCGCCCCCTCCAAGAAAGAATTACCTGGCCCCGAATGATAGTATTGCTGAGGCTGAGAAACTCTGCTGATGTAGTTGCCTCCAGCTTAGTGGGTAATTGAAAATTGGCTCTAGGGATACAAAAAGTCTGGAATTTGCATCATTTTTCAAGGTTTATTAAAATTCTTTCTTTTCCTTCAGATAATTATTTTTGGCATCTTGTACTTTACCAGAAATTAGAAACTCTGGCGCATTGTTCAATTAAAAAGGCTGTTATAGAAAACCACTAGCTTTTATGCATGAGAGCATTAAAGAGTTGTCCTAATTGTGCAGCTCCAAAAGAGTGCCCGAAATTTTCATCTCCACAGCTGGGTCCATCACAATTACTAATTAGTAGCATAGTATTTCAGTCCTTTTCAGAGCTGTGAGAAAGCTTAAATTTTTGCTTCCAAAGTATTCTTAAATTAAACACTCTTTTAAATCCTAATAATGGGATTTTTCAGTGCTACTCCACCCATAGGCATTTAGGCACTTTTTTAGCAAGTAAAACTGTTTCTCTAGGATTCAGACTCACTCTTGGGCCACGGAGGTAGAAGTTTGCAAAACACCTGCCTTTCCTGAAGCTGTGTTCCTCACTGGGAGATCCAGGTGGGCTGTGGAGCCAGGCTTTGTTTAGTGGGGCTCCAGGTGTCAGCTGAGGACTGTCCGGGGTCTGTGAAAATGGGGCTCGGGCCTCACCCCAGACTTACTGGTTCAGAGCCTCAGGGGGTGGGCTTCCGGAATCTGCATTGGTAACAGCTTCCCGATGAGCCCCAAGCTGAACGCCTCAGAGCGGCTTGAACTGGGGGATGGGTTTGGTCCAGTACAAGTTTGTAGATCTGGTTATAGAAGTTGGTGAGAACTCCTCCCAGGCTGGTTTGGCCGAGAACGCAGACTCCCTTCCTGCTGCCCAAGAAGCTCTGCATATTTTTACTTATAGAGCTTTGTTTTTTCCTGACCAGTTTGACCCATTGTTCTCGATTTAATTTAATTTAATTTAGGAAACCCTTACAAAACAAATCTTAACTTTTTTTCTACCAGATGACTCTTTTCGCACTTACAGCGTTATACATAAAACGAAAGTGGAGAAGGAAAGGTATTTTATCGTGGGCTGGCAATTTTAACAATAATAACTTTATGTATTTTTGTTCAGGATATGTACTAGACACTGTATTATAATCTTGGGCACATGGAGCTCTACAAGTCTATGACTGTCAAATGCTCAGGTATTGCCTAGAGGAACTCTTGTAAACATCAGTATTACTTAGAAAAATATAATTGCTGAGAGAAACTTTAGTAATTTATTCCACAATCCTCATTTAAAAAATGAGTAAACTGAGGCTCGGAGAGGTAAACTGTTATTCTCAGGAATTCTATGGAAAGAAATACATGATATTTTATAAATTTTAGGTGAAATATTAGTAGTGATAAGGGTGACGGTTATAAATCATCATGTTTGACCGTCATAATATCCCGAAAAATGGTCCAGAGGAAGCATTATTTAAGTCAGCCTGCCCCAAATGCACATTTCTTAGCAGGGTTTTCTACATTCATGTCATCTTAGAAAGGACTCTTCTTTTAAAGTGTAGTGTAGTGATTTAGTGCCAAGCTCTGGAGTAAGATTTCCTGGCTCTACCACTTAACCTTGAACAAGTGGATTTATTCTCTGCACCTTGGTATTCTCATTTGCATAAGGGAGACGACAATAGTTTTAACTTCATAGGATTGTTATGAAGATTAAATGAGATAATACACAAAATGCTTAGAAAATTGTATGGCATGTAATAAGCACTCAGTAATGTAAGCTATGGTATTATTTACTGTTTTTAAAGGGCCCCACCCTTCAGCGATTCCTTGACTTATTTATGCTTTTGCCTTGCCTATATGGCCTTTACATATTTATTAGAAACAATAATCCTGTATCAGGATGATTTTGGCTTCACGTAAAGGAAAACACAACTCAGGATGGGTTAGCAGTGAGGAAATCTAGCATCTAACCCAACTATACGTCTAGAGATAGGCCAGTCTCCAGGGTTGGTTGATTCCTTCTCTATGCTCCACCAGTCACAGTGGAACCATCCTACAGCTGGTTCCCTCAGGTTTGCAAGATGACTATGAGTACCAGTAAAGATAGTATTTCCTTCCTTTTTAACATCCAGTAGGAGAAAGAGACAGGAAATCCGCAAGCATGAAATACAGATCATTCCTCCTCATCTGATTGGGAGTACTTGGTGTGCACGCCTTCTGCTGCATCATACAATTGCCAGGAGACTGCCACAGGCTGGTTGACTTAAGCCTGGGCTCCTGAGCTGTCACTAGCCAGGGACATGGGATTGCCGTGTGCTGGGCCAGCTTGGTTAAGCCTAACCCCCCTGGAGTTGGAGCTGGGTAGAGACATGAGCAGACATGGGTTGGTTCCATTAGGAAGGACAGAGGGAGAAATGGATGCTGCGTGGGCAACCAACAATGTCTGAAGTACAACCCCTAATCTGCCTACTTTCTGAGGTACAGATTTGAAAAAGCAACATGGTTTTGACAACCATAATAATCCTTAGATTCTCGTTACCGTTTTCATAAGATTACATAAAAATGTCTTTTATCTTGAAGGTTAATTAATTCCATTCTTTGTATATTTCAGAAAATGTTAGCAAACTCAAGAAACTTGAATATTTGAATTTAGCTTTAAACAACATTGAAAAAATTGAAAATTTGGAAGGTAAGGGTTTTCTTCTTATAATTTATTGTTAATTAAACTTAGACTTCAACAGTATTGCTTAAACAATAGGTAGACTTTTCAAATTAACATTTTACATAAGTCTTAGTTTGTCAATTCTTGTTGTAAAAAGTCAAACGATAACAAGATACACAAATTCAAAAATGTAAGTCTACTTCACCCCTTCCTAACCCAGTTTCCTTCCCAGAGGCAGTGGTATTAACGCTTTGGTGTATAGAAGGTAGTTTTGTTACATTTTGCTTTGTATCAATGGGATCATACTATGAATATTGTTTTCAAAATGAATTTCTTCCATAAAATTACCTTGTTCTTCTGATCCAGGAAGGATGGGGAAGGCTGTCTAATGGAATGATTGTAGACTGAGTTATCCACCTGTTGTTCTGCAGATGGACAATTGGGTGGTTTCTACATTTTGCTATGATAAGCATGGCTGCAATGAGCATCCTAATACGTTTCACTCTGTGTACATGTGTAAATATTTTTCTAGAATAGATACTTAGCAATGGAATTCCTGGGTTTAAATACTCATATTTTGGAAAATATTGCCAATTTGTTCTCCGAAAAGGTTGTATTGATATATACTTGTACCTATGGTCCACGTGAATACCCATTTTCCCCCAACTTCACTAGCGCTTTTTATAAGCAATCTTTTTCTAAAGATTAGAAGACATTGTTCTCTAGTAATTTTTAAAATTTGCTCCTCACTTACTATTACTGATCTTCCATATAACCTTTCAGATGTTTATTGAATATTTTTTTCTTACATGAATAACTACTTCATATCTTTTGGCCATTTTTCTACTTATTTTTCTTCATGTGCTCTTGTGCATTCCAGATATTAATACCTTGTTATACATGTTATAAATCTTTTCTCTTGAGTGTACTACTTTTATTTCAGTCATGATGCTGGTATTGTTCAGAAGTCTTACTTCTGAAATGAATATACTCCAATTTATCAGTCTTTTTCTTTATGGATTCTTTATGGTTTCTGGATACAAATATAGTCCATATAAGTTCTAATTTTAATAATTTTATTCTTTACATTTAATCTCTCTAATGTGCTTCAAATTTAACATGTAAATGTTCCTGAATGGAAATATTTGGACAATTTAGTATTTTGAAAATTGAAATATAATTTACATATTATAAACTTACATACACCATTTTAAAATACACGATTCACAGGTTTTTAGTATATTTGCAAGGTTGTGCATCCATCATCACTATTTAATTCCAGAACATTTTCATCACCTTAAAAGAAACCCCCATATCCATTAGCATTCATTCCCCATGCACCTCCTACCCTAGCCCCTAACAACCCCTAATCTACTTTCTGTCTCCATAGATTTTCCCATTCTGAACATGTAATATAGATGGAATCAAACAATACATGGTCGTCTGTTCTGACTTTTTTTTTTTTTTTTTTTTTTTGCGGTACGCGGGCCTCTCACTGTTGTGGCCTCTCCCGTTGCGGAGCACAGGCTCCAGACGCGCAGGCGCAGCGGCCATGGCTCACGGGCCCAGCCGCTCCGCGGCATGTGGGATCCTCCCGGACCGGGGCACGAACCCGTGTCCCCTGCATCGGCAGGCGGACTCTCAACCACTGCGCCACCAGGGAAGCCCCTGTTCTAACTTCTTAGTCTAATGTGTTCAGGGTTCATCCATGTTGTAGGATGCATCAGTACTTAATCCTTTTTAGGGCTGAATAATATTCCATCGTATGGATACACCTCATTTTGTTTATTCATTTATTAGTTGATGGGTATTTGAGTTGAGTCCACTTTTTGGTTACTATGAATAAAGCTGCTGTGAACATTAATGTACAAGTTTTTGCATAAACATCTGTTTTCAGTTAACTTAGTGCACCTAGGTATGGAACTGATGGGTCCTGTGATAACTGGAATTGACGGGTCCTGTGATAACTGTACGTCTCACTGTTTTCAGGAACTGCTTTGGCAGCGGCACCAGCTTGCATTCCCACCAGCCGTTTACGAGGGCTCCCGTTTCTCCACATCCTTGCCAGCACTTGTCATTTTCAGTTTTCATGTAGTTATTTATCTTTATAGTAGCCATCCTATAGTGAGTGTGAAGTGGTATATCATTGTGGTCCTGATTTGCATTCACCTAATGACTAATAAGTTTGGGCATTTTTTTATGTGCTTATTGGCCATTTGTATGTCTTCTTTGGAGAAATCTTCTTTATTCAAAATCTTTGCCCATTTTCTAACTAGGTTATTTGTTGTTTGACTGCTGAACTGTAAGACTTATTTCTTTATTTTGAACGCTAGAATCCGATCAGATAAATGATTTGTAGATATATTCTCCCATTTTGTGGGTTTTCTTGTCAGCTTCCTTGTTGGTGTCCTTTAGAGCACAATTTTTTCTTAAACAACTTTATTGAGGTATAATTGATGTACAAAAGCCTGCACATATTGAATATATATAATTTGTTGAGTTTGGACATATGCACACACATGTGAAACCATCACCGCGATTAAAACCTCTTTGTCTTGTTATTCTGGGAGGTTTCCTATTTTACTTTGCAGGCTTCTATTCTGTGCTGTTATTTTTTTTCGAAATGTCTAATAACACTTGGTGTCTGTTGATAACCACAAAGAATTTGGTTGACTAGGTGGCTGTGTGGGCTTATTCTGCAGTTGTGAGGTGGTATTTCCATATCCAGCCTCTGGCCTGGCTGGCAGGGCCACTGTGGGCTCTGTGTGGGTGGGCAGGGGCTTGGGGCAGAGGCAGGCAAGCTCCTCTCCCCACCCCACTCCCATCTTCCAAAAGCTAAAATTAGGAGGACATTATTTAAGTCCTGTTGGATTTTAGCCTATTTGTGTCTCCTAGTGTAGACATCGGTATTTCAGGGGCCATCAAGGTCATGTATCAATAAAGACATAAATATTCATCATACATTTTTAATGTTCATCCTCAAAACCTGAAATGTCATCACTGTCAAAGCCCCCAAACCGTCATCAGTGCTGGAACTGAGACGGTTCTTTCCATTATTGGCATTTTTCTGCATTAGAAATGGAGCCTTTGCTCTTTCCCAGCTACCACTCTCCAACCCTGTTACCATATCCACATGTGAACAAATGAAATAACAAAATTTGCACTACCGCTTCCCTGGTGGCACAGTGGTTAAGAATCCGCCCGCCAATGCCGGGGACACGGGTTCGAGCCCTGGTCTGGGAAGATCCCAGATGCTGTGGAGCAACTAAGCCCGTGCACCACAACTACTGAGCCTGTGCTCTGGAGCCCGCGAGCCACAACTACTGAGCCCACATGCCACAACTACTGAAGCCCACGCGCCTAGAGCCCATGCTCGGCAACAAGAGAAGCCACTGCAAAGAGAAGCCTGCGCACCACAGGGAAGACCCAACGCAGCCAAAAATAAATAAATTAAAAAAGAAAACTTAAAAAAAATTGCTCTATATCTATGTTTTTTAGTAGTGAAATGTCTATCTATAATGTCAGAGAAATAATTAAAACTCTCATTCTCAGTTGGCTTGTTATTTTCATTAAGAAAGTAGTATCTGAAAGGATGTGGAGAGTTCTGTTTTTGCGGTATGTGTCGGCCACCAACCACTAGAGGGCAGTATTGTCACTATCGTCTTTTTGAGCTTTGAGAACTTGGTCCACAGTGGACACTTCTTCCTTTTGGTCCTCTGCCTTCCAGCTCTAATACGGATGCACCGGGCTCAGGGTCGTCTGAGGATATGTTTGGGGAGATGGGCAGTAGGGAGGGATGGGTGTCTTATCTTTTGGCAAATATGCACTTGTTGTTTAATTTTAAATGTTTGAGGAAGAGAGGAGGAAGTTGGATATATATATATACTCAGCTCACATACTTGAGTAAATCTCAGTATAATTTAAAACGTAAGTTGGATTTTTCTTTGTTTGTTTTGCTGCATGGCAAAACATAACTGTATCCTTCTTTTTCTTTTTTCCTTGTTGTGAATTCACCAAGATTTTTTTCCATCCCACCCCTCCTCTCCCACCCTTAAAACCTGGAAGGAGAGATGGGGTTTCTATTAGTGTCAACTCTCCCTCTTGGGAAATCAGCATGTTGGTTTCAGTGGCCTTTAGACCCCCATGGGCCACTGAGCTCGAGCTTCACAGAACAGGGGCTGAAGGGTGGGACTCAGTTGAAGGAGGGAGGTTTTCTCAAGCCTGTCTAGTTCAGCAAGAATAGTTCTTTCAAATGGCAGATGTGGTTTAATTTCTTATGTGTAGGCCTAGTAGAAGAAAAATTAAGATTCATCACTTTGAAAAATGTAATGAACATTTGGAGGGTTCTGCATCTACAAAATTACAGCAAAATCCAAAAATTATATGAATTTTTGAGCTTGTTGGAGTCTTTCAAATGTCAGTCTTTTCTCATATGGAAGAAAAACATAATTAAAATATCTCTCAGAGTCTCCCAAAGTCAACTTAAGAAATACCAGGTAACCTGTATCTTAAGTCAGACTACCCCAAATATATCTTTACACTTCATAAAATCCATCTAACATTTTTTTTTGGCCAATGTAAAACAGACATACAGGCACAGAGATATAAACTTAATTATATTTATATGTCTAGTTTCATATTCATTCTTCATATAGTGGCTTAGTTCATTCACATCACTATGCTTTAATGACTGAATTATCAAATATGTTGATGTGCTTTAAATAACTCCTTATTGTTTGGTGCTTGAAGCGTTTTTAATTATGTTTGCTCTTGTGAATAGAACTGTTCTGAACAGCTTTGTACAAATTACCTGTTTCCAGTTGAGGTATTTGATTGGGACCTTTAACTCCCCAATGAAATTCTGGGTCAAGAGAAAAAAAAAAAAAACACTTAAGAGCCTATTTTGTTTATTGACAAATTGAATGCTGAAAAAATATATATATATATTTTTTAATCTCATAACCTTTCCAACATATTTAAAATTTATTTTTGAAGATATGAAGTTACTGAATTTCCTTCACCTGTGTAGCTGAGTCTGGAATATTATAAAAGTATTTATTTGTTCTTGTGCATTTTGGTTATTTGGCTTTTCAGTAATTCATATTTTACCATAGTAACGCAATGGACAGTCTCAAAAGTCAAAGTGATATCTATACTCGTGTTGAAGAACAGACCTCTTGTCAATGCCGCCAGACCCCCCAGTCCTGCCCCCTAGAGGCGACCGCCATCCACTCCCCTTCCTTCTTCTGCTGCATGTTTCCAAGTAACCTGCTTACACCGGGCGTCCTCTACTCTTTCTCATATTAGGCATCGTCTATTGACCTCCTACGTGGCAAGTGCAGATTTTGTTCTCACTCGCTGCCCCCGAGGTTCTTCATCCCTGTCTATCCGCCTTGCTTATGTTTTCGTGTCACGTAACGGGATATCATAATGAGACACGGGATATGGGCCCATCTATGGTGACTGGTGTTTTGAATGAACACTTTGTTGGGGGGAGTGGTCACGCTCACGTGCCTACTGACCCACGTCTAACCTCTGGCCTTTCTTGCTCCCCCTTTCTCCTCCCACCAGAGGATGGCTGGTCTGGCTCTCTCCATCCATGTAGGAATTGCAGGCCTCAGCTCACCCCTCACAAGGGTATGACTGCAACCACTTGTGCTTAGAGACCCAACACTGTGTCCCACAGAGCTTTAGCTTGAGAGTTTTGCGGTGATGGTCATGGTCATGGTCATGATGATACGTTAGTAATAAACAGCTGACGTCGGCAAAGAGAACTTCTAGTGGACAGGTTCAGAGAGGCTTTTCAGCTGGGCAGACCTGGGATTCGGTTCCCGTCCCCACTTTGTAGCTTTGTTGAACTTTGTTCATTTCTTAGCTTATTTGCCTCACAGTTCCAGTTATCTATTGCAGTGGAAAAAAAACAACACCCCAGGACTCAGTGCCTTGAAACAGCTTTCTTTCGCCACCCAGTTCTGTGGGTGAGGAACTCAGCAAGAGTTTGGCTGGGACGTTCCTCTCTGACCCAGGGCATTAGGCTTCTTTACTGTCTTTTCAGCCAGCTTGAGCTCTGACACCCCCTCCGCGCAACCCGTCCATGGCTCACGCTCCTTGCCCTGCTTGATCTCCGTGCCCAACCCTAGGTGGGCCCCTCCGCGGGCGCCTTCTTCTCCTGGCTTACGCTCCCAATCCCCACGCTAGCCCTCGTTAGGGTATCCACCTCGCCCTCCTCGAGCTCTGACACCTTGCTCATGGCGCTGCTCCCCTGCGGACCCCTCTTCACTCTACTTGGTGTCCAATGCCTCTTGCTGGGTGTCATGTGAGGACACCCTCCCTACCTTCCTTGGGCTCTGATTCCTCAAGTCAGGCTGCCCTTCCTTGTTGGTACCCATCCTGTCTGCACTGACACCCCATGGCTGGCTGTCTTTGGTGTGGATGCTCTTTTCATCCTGCCCAGGTTCCTACCCACCATCCCTCTCTGCAGGGATGCCTTCCTCACTGGGCTTGGGCTCCTGCCCTCGTGCCAGACCACCTGCACCCGGGATGCCCCTCACTGCTGGGGCCCCGGCTTCCAGCACAGGGCAGCCCTCTGCACACTGTCCTCATCCTGTGTGGGCTCCACCACTCTGCTCTGGACCAACGTAGCTATCGCTCGCCTCTCTACTCCTTCTTTACTTTGCGTCCCCTGATGGCTTTAGGAATTAGTTGTTCTGAAAGGAAGGGAAGGGAAGGAAAGGGAAGGGAAAGGAAAGAGCGGGGAAGAGGAGCAGCCACCTTGACAAACCTTTTCTTTCTCTCTCTCTTCCTTTTGTCCGTCTTTCTTTCCTTCCTTCCTTCTTTCCTTCTTTCCTATGTTCTCAAAATAGGGAGACGAGTTAGGAGATACACCATATTGCATGCAAAAGGTGACAGGAACCTGAACTGGAATACTGGTAATAGGATTATAGTGGACAAGAAGTATGTAAAAAGAAGTTAGGACTTAAGATCTGCATGGCTTGATGACTGATGACATGAAGGGACTAAGAGGATAGTTTAGGTTAACTTCCTAGTTAACCCTGACTTGACTCTTGGTGTTGAATCACATCTGATACCAAAATGGTGATGACGTCGATAGAGTTTAGATGTAAAGAAGGCAGAAAAGCTGTCTTGAGGAGTACAGAGTGAGAGAAAATATGGAGACTTCAGTTTGGACATGTTGAATGTGATATGTCTTGCGGGCATGTAGAAACAGGAGTGTGATGTTCAGTTGGGTGGTCAGACATGGGGTTATTGTTTGGGAGTCATCAGAATCTGGGGTTAGTGAAACCAGTGGGCATGACTACTGTTATCAAGACCATAAGGAAAGGAAATATTGGGTCAAGGATGGAAATCTCCATCACATTGATGGGGTGGAAAAGCCTGCAAAAGAGATCAAGAGGAATAGACTTCATTGAAAAGGAGGACAAGGAAAGAGTAGCATCAGAGTTTCAAGACAGTTGAGAGATTTAAGAGACAGTCCATGGTCGATTGTGCCACATGCAGCAGACTCTTCTAGTGACATGGTGCATTGAAGAGGCTCCATTAGATTTGTCAACATGATGCAGTCACGCCAGATAGTGACCAAATCTAAATGTGAACAGCCCAGAGCTTGTGGATACGGGCAGGAAAATGATTTCCTTTGGCTAGAGGGACTAAGGGGTTGAAAGTAAGGGGAGGACTTCCCTGGTGGCGCAGTGGTTTAGAGTCCGCCTGCCGATGCAGGGGACGTGGGTTCGTGCCCCGGTCCGGGAGGATCCCACATGCTGCGGAGCGGCTGGGCCCGTGAGCCATGGCCACTGAGCCTGCACGTCCGGAGCTTGTGATCCGCAATGGGAGAGGCCAAAACAGTAAGAGACCCGTGTACCGCAAAAATAAATAAATAAATAAATAAAAAAGAAAGAAAGTAAGGGGAGACATAGATAGAAAAGTAAGTCAAGACTAAGCCTTTTTGAGGTTTCTGAAAAACCACTTCTTGGTAAGCAGTGCAGTTAATCAACAGACTTAAAATATTGCAACTGTTATTTCTATGATGTGTTATTGTACACATTTTACTGCCTGTGTGATTTTTCTGGCTTTTTTTTCTTTTCATTTCTCTCAGCAGGATGCGAAGGGCTGACAAAGCTTGACTTGACGGTAAATTTCATTGGTGAGCTGAGCAGTGTGAAAACCCTTCAACACAACATCCACCTGAAGGAGCTCTTCCTCATGGGAAACCCCTGCGCTGACTTTGACGGCTACAGACAGTTCGTGGTGGCAGCTCTGCAGCAACTAAAGGTATGCTTTTTTTTCAGTGATACAAAGTTCTCAGAAAAATGAAAACAAGCAACTACAGTGATTCCTGATTTATTCACAGCATTTTCAGAGAATGTGTTGTTTTAGAGGATGGAATATTCCAGAAAATCAAAACCGAGTCTTTGGCTCACTGAACCTTTGAAGTTGTTTTAATATTATAGCTTTAATAAACCTTTGAAAAATAAATTGCATGCTTTTCTCCTTTCTCATTCAGAACACACACAGTTTAATTGAACTTTCTTGGTGAGTTCAAGTCATTGTTACAAAGAGCGTTCCTTATTACTAGTAGCAAACCAAAAGTTTAGGGCTTTTGAGGTGGCGACAGCTATGTACCTTTGTATTTCACAGTCTTAAACTACTGTGCTTTTTAAAGTATTATTTCTTACTATTGCTTTCTATTAACTCATTCGCTATGTTAGTAATTCTCAAACTCTGGTATGCTTTGGAGTACTTAGATGGGGTTCGCTGGGCCCCTCCCCCAGAGTTTCTGATTCAGTAGGTCTGATGGGCGCCCAAGAATTTGTATTTCTAACAGGCTTTCAGGTGATGCTGATGCTACCGGTCCAGGGACCTCATTTGAGAACCACTGCTCTGTGTGTTAATTTCTTACGCCAAATCTCCCCACATTCGATACTTTTGGTACTGGGAAACAACACATGGTTTCTAGAGAAATCATACACCTGAGAATATTTAAGTAGTAATATTAAAGTCCATGTAATTCCAAGAGTTCCTGACCTGCATGTGTTGGTTTGAAACCTCGAGAGCTTCCCAGGTGAAATCTGAAACTGGCCCCCATGCACGGAGGGCAAGGAGAGACCAAAGAAAGAGTCAGGACTCCAGATGCGTAGGTGGCAGGTTTAATAAGCAAGGAAACCTACTTACCAAGCTTGTTTTGGGCAACAGGATGAGTAGATCTCTGCGCCTGCCTGCCATAATCTTACAGGTTTATAGAGAGGCCTTAACTGGGTTCAGTCACGTACACCGTCCAGAGGGTCTCAACAGAGCTTTACTGTCTCAAGGCTGCACCCTTGGAACCGCTCCTAGTGTGGGAGCAGCGGGCAGAAGGTACATTCCAAGGACAGGGGAGGGGGTAAGGAGCCTGTGATTGGCCAGGTCCAGTCGCAGGCCATCCAGCGGTCACGTCCTCTTGGTGTCCCTCCAGCAGCAGGGACAGCATTTTGCTTCTGCAGAGAGAATGCATGGAGGCCCTGGCTTTCTAACAGTCCTTTTCCTCTATCCTCAGAGGACATTTGTTTTTAGACTGCTGTGTTCTGTGTAGTCAAAATTGCTGGATTGATAGAACACATTTCTTCTAATGTAAAGTTTCTTTGATTAAGAGAAGGAGTGATTCAGGTAATTGAATCTAGAATATATATGTAGAATGAATGATGAGGTAGATCAAACATAACCCAGGCTGATCATCATTGTACAATGACTTCCTAAAAAAATGAACTGATGAGAACCAGAATTTCAGAGAAAATGGATGCTGTGAACCATCTCCCTGGAAGGGTGCAGGGACTGTCATCACAGCTGGGCCCCCTGTCAACTCTGCAGTGCCTAGGCTAGGGGTATGTGAGAGCCATCAGACAGGTGCCTGAAGCATGGGCCAGGGTTGTTGCAGGTGCTTTGGACACAGCATCTCTGATACTCCCGGCCTCTTGCAGGGAGATGATTAGGTGCATTCTGAGATGAGGGAGCCAGGCCTTGGAAAGCTGATGCTCCTTGTTTAAGGTGACACACCTGGCAAGTGACCCTGGTGGGATTTGATCCTAATAGCCCACCTTTCACACCATAACCACACTCACTGCTTCTGTCTGGGTTAATGTACAGGCTTCAGGTCCTGTCTTTCCTTTCAGAAAGACTGTTCTGAATAAGCTGTTACAACAGGCAACAGCCTCCCTTTGAAATATAGTATTCATAAATGTGTTTACTAGTATTTAAAAACAGTTTGATAAATTTTAGAGTCTTAGTTACCATTCCATTGAAAGTTTGTGATCTACTTGACAGGAGTTGCACTAACAGATGTATTATTTTCCTAGGGCTGCCATAACAAAGTTCTGCAAACGGGGTGGCTTGAACATCAGGAATTTATCTCATTGTTCTGGACACTAGAAGTTCTAGATCAAGGTGTGGGTTGGTTGCTTCTGAGTCTGTGAGGCAGCATCTGTTCCATGCCTTTCTCCCAGCTTCTGGTGGGTCCTGGCAAGCTTTGACTTTCTTTGGCTTGTGGAAGCGTCACTCCCATCTTTTTTTAAGGACACCAGTCCTGTTGGATTAGGGGCCCACGCTACTGCAGAATAATCTCATCTTAACTGATTACATCGGCAGGGACCCTATTTCCAAATAAGGTTACATTCTGAGGTACCGGGGGTCAGGACTTCAACATAACTTTTTTTGGGGGAAACACAATTTAACTCATAACAACAGAGTAGTTATTTAGACAGACATGCACAAGAGGTGTGAGGAGATTCAGCCCTTTTCCAGTATCCTCTTCCTAGTGTCTGAGCCACTCCAGGTGGTAAGTAGGCACTGTAGCCTAGTGGGAAAAGTTTTGTAGCAGACAAACCAGGATAGGACTCATGTCTCTGCTACCCGTGAGTTGCATGCCTCATTTTTCTCATCTATAATGGATTAATAATTCCTACTTTAAAGAAGTTCTCTGAGCCCTCAATAAATCTTAGTTTCTCTTTCTCTTCTTTGCTGAAGCACACGTGCAATTATTATCAAGAAACGTAGACACTCTGCCTCTGTGTTGCAAGAACTCTAAGTGAATAAAGATCAAGGAATACTGCAATGCACAGCCTAAAACTTAATCTCTCAGTTCATCAGCCCTTCTGAATTCAGCTGTGATTTTGGACTGAAGAAAACTTAGGCCAATTTTGAAAACTACCTAACAAAAGTCTTCAAAAACCTGAGATCCAATAAGAAGGCCCCGAGAACAGGTGCTGGCATACATGTGACACCATCTCACATTTGTCATCTGTTCCCAGTATGAGGTCTTCTGCTTCCTGCCTGTATTGGTGACAAGGGGTTTATTGGTCATAATCTTTTAGAAACAGTAGGTCTAAATTATATCAATGTTTATTTAACCCAAGTATAAAGAAATATATATATATGTTATATATAATACTATATATGTATATATATATAAAGTTAATACTTAAATCCTTACATCCCAGATACAGGTAAGAGAATATATCACCTTCTTCGCAATGTTCATCAAAATTCCAGTGAAAGAAATTATATTTATCCAGAATTTTCCAAATTGTTTAGATCTTTTTTTTTGGCCGCTCTGTGCAGCATGTGGGATCTTAGTTCCTTGACCAGGGATCGAACCTGCGCCCCCTGCAGTGGAAGTTCAGAGTCTTAACCACAGTCCCAGAATTGCTTAGATCTTAACCCTAGCTTAAACGAGGTTAATTACCAAAAAAAAAAAAGGCTAAGTACTTAGACCACAATTACTTACCTCCTTAAATAATAGGTTTTATTGAATTCGATTTTATCATTATGGCCTCACCTTTCACTGAAGGATCTTAGAAGAGACAGCTTTGTGAAGACTGTTATGTATGGACATGTTACTACAGAAACAATGCGTGACATCTCTCAAGATCTCCACTAAGAAACTCTACTTTAGAAATATGTTTTAGAACTAAGTATTAGAGAGAAGCTAGAAACGAGTATATTTTCTCAGTAAAGAAAGCAAAAATCGCTTCACCGATGATATTTTTCTGTTTTACTTTGGCCGCCAGCAAGCTCAGAGCCAATTCCGCCACCCATCTACAGCAGCCATATGAGTTCTTATGACCAAAACCTACTTTAAATTATTTTTTTTCCAAATAGCGACATTATAATTTTGATTTTTAATTAACTGCTCCTGATAATTTTTATTTTTTATTATTTTTTAATTAATTAATTTTATTTTATTTATTTATTTTTTTGGCTGCGTTGGGTCTTTGTTGCTGCACGCGGGCTTTTCTCTAGCTGCGGCGAGTGGAGGCTACTCTTCGCTGCGGCGTGCGTGCTTCTCATTGCGGTGGCTTCTCTTGTTACGGAGCATGGGCTGTAGGCACGTGGGCTTCAGTAGTTGTGGCTCGTGGGCTCTAGAGCGCAGACTCAGTAGTTGTGGCGCACGGGCTTAGTTGCTCCGCGGCATGTGGGATCTTCCAGGACCAGGGCTTGAACCCGTGTCCCCTGCGTTGGCAGGTGGATTCTTAACCACTGCACCACCAGGGAAGCCCATAACTACTCCTGATAATTTTTTAAAATTCATATTTAACTCCATCTTTGTGTGTTTTCTATTTGTTTGTGTTAGTTTCCTTTTGCTGTGGTAATGAATGACCACAAACTCAGTGGTTTAAAACAACACAAATATATACTCTTTGTTTTGGAGGTCAGAATCTAAGATTGTGGTGTTGGCAAGACTCTGCTCCTTTTGCAGGCTTCAGAGGAAATTTTGTTTCCCTGCATTTCTCAGCTTCTAGAGGGTGCCTGCATTTTTGAGTCCCTGCCCCTTCCTCCATCTTTAAGGCCAGCCGTGTAGCATCTTCAGACCTCTCCCTAACTCTGACCCTGACACTTCTGCTGCCTTCTTTCCTTTATAAAGACCCATGTGATTACATCCGGCCCACCCAGATAATCCAGGATAATCTCCCCATTTTAACATCCTTAACTTAATCGCATCTGCAAAGTCATTTTTACCATGGAAGGTAACATTCACAGGGATTAGAAAGTGGACATTCTTGGGGGACCATTATTCTGCCTACCACACTTTTCTAAATACCTCACCTCTCTTTGTAGAAAAAGGCTCAGTAAATAAGTAGGCATCTCTAAATTGGTAGCTTTGAACCTTCAGATTTTGGGTTGGTGTTTTTAATCTTTCAATTTGGAACAATCCCTATAGAGGTACCAGATGAAAACAGTGACCATAAGAATTAATAATACATTCTATATGTCTTGTCAAGGGTAGAACATGGGCTCATTTGCAATAGAGCTCAATTTTGTGTGATGTACGAGGCCATTTTTCGTAGAGAGCATTGGGGACTTGACTTGAGGCACTGAAATTCTTTACATAGTGAGCAGTTATAAAATTACTATATTTTGGGAGCTTGTCATTAATACTCAGTTTCAACAGGAGACCTACTTATTATTATTACCAGTAAAGATACTTTGTAAACTGTGTTAATTGTATGAAGTAAACATTGATTTAGATCAAAGTTGCTGACGTTTCCCATTACTTTGCTTTTAATTCCATATCACTAAGGTGCATAATTTATTATTTCTCATCTTGCAAGCAAAGTCTGCTTGGGGCTGATTCAAATGGTGACTTTTGAATAAATGCACTGTGTTGGCTGTTTTTTATTCCAGTGGTTGGATGGTAAAGAAATTGAGCGTTCAGAAAGGATTCAGGCATTACAGGACTTTCCAGTAGTTGAACAACAAATCAGAGAGCAGGAGAAAGCTTACTGCCTCAAACGAGCCAAGGACAAGGAAGAGGCTCAGAGGAAACTGCAGGAGGAGGAAAACAAAGGCGAGAGGGAGGGAAGGCACACAGGCTTTGATGGACGTTGGTACACAGACATCAGTGCTACTCTGTATGTAACTTTTTTTTTTCTTTTTAAAAATTGTCAATATCCTCCTGTTTTATTAATTTTTACTTGTACAGTATGAGTAAAAACAACAAGGCAAAACCAAAAAGCAGAAATAAAAACCTTTCATTTCCTACTGTGAAGGGCTGTATGTTACCACAATGCAGGAAAGAACATTGAATAACCACTAAATACTACTCTGTATGTAACTTAATAGAGTGTACTTTCTGGTTAACTTGTGTTAAAAAGTTCTCTTCCCAAGGTGTTCACAGTTTCACTTATATTCCAGACAACTGATTTGAAGAATAAATTATGATGTGAATTTTGGGTGAAGACGATGTATGTTCATCCCATTGTTTGTGACAATTCTGTGAGGCTTGCCTCCCTTAAAGCCTTTTCAAACTAGCAACTTTAATTTGCATCTAAAATTATCTTCAGACAAATCTCTCTAAAAGATGCACAGGAAAGAAATAAACAGGTGTACTTTGATTTATAAAGTAGGAATATTTTAGAAAAGTTAAATGCAAATCACATTATTATAAATTGAATAATTTTGATTACATCATAAGATGTTCTGTTTTGTGAATTATGTAATGAATACATCTTTAATGCGATTAATAAGCCCCTAATTGGTCATTTTTACAAGCATGAATTTTTCATTCTTGCTTATTTTAAGAGAATTGCACCTATAGTCAGGTGATTTGATTCCACACAACAAAAGCTTTAAATATTTTGTAACAGAATCTCTTAAGCTTGAGAAAATAATAATTATAAAATATTTCAGATGTACATAAATGTTAGAAAAATAAATAGGCAGCTTAATAATAAATGTCAATAGTTCGCATGTTTGCTTTGGATCTTATTTTATTTTATTTCATTTCATTTCACTTCAGTTCATTATTATTTTTTTTCGGGCATGCCACACAGCATGCAAAATCTTAGTCCCCTGACCAGGTTTCAGAGCTACACCCCCTGCAGCAGAAGCACAGAATCTTAACCACTGGACTGCCAGGGATGTCCCTGGATCTTTTATTTTTAAATGAGAAATAAAATATCAATAGAGGAGAAGCTCCTAAAGTATTTCTCCCCCATCCCACTCCTCCTTTCATCCTCCATGGTGTCCACCATCCTAAAGTTAGTATGTGTTTGGTATAATGTTGATCCCATCCATATTGTAATGTATTTACTACGTAATTATGCCTCCTTAAACAAGAGTAGTGTCATGTTGTTGTTTTTTAGCATGAATATCTTTCTACAGCTTTGCTTTTCATTCAGTATTATGTTTTTGAGATTTATGCATATGAAGACACGTAGAACTAGTTCATTCATTCTAACTGTGCAATAAAATTCCATCGAATGAATAAATCACAGTTTATCCCAGAGGTAATATTCAGAATATTTAGCAGCAATTCTTTATTCCTGACCAATCAGAATATGCACCAGCTCCAACAATCTGTGGTTTTCCCTTTCTTGTTTTTTTCAGACAATGGGGCACATGTCTCCTTGTGCTAGTATGGAAGTTTCTGTAGTGTATTCAGCAATTGCTACATATTAATTATAAACATCTTTTTGACTTTATGTGCATTGCCCAATTGTTTTTTAAAGTGTACTAATTTTAACTCATATATCAGCAGTATAGGAGAGTTCCTAATCTTTGCCAGTAGTAGATAATGTGATCTCTTAAAACATTGGCTAATCAAGTTGGTTGTTAAATAGCATCTAATGTTTTAATTTGAATTTCTAGAATGACAAGTGAGTTTCAGTATCTTAAATGTCTTCTTTTTTTTTTTTTTTTTTGCGGTACACGGGCCTCTCACTGTTGTGGCCTCTCCCATTGTGGAGCCGCAGCATGTGGGATCTTCCCAGACAAGGGCACGAACCCATGTCCCCCGCATTGGCAGGCAGACTCTCAACCACTGTGCCACCAGGGAAGCCCTTAAATGTCTTCTTATATGTTTATTGGCTATTCAGATTTCTTCTATTCAAGACCTCTGCATATTTTAAATAAGTTGTACTTTTTTTTCTTACTAATTGATAGTTCTTTTATATTCTAGATGCAAATTCTTTAGTCCTTATGAGCTTTGCAAGTATCTTCTCTCTGTGACTTGTGTTTAATTTTGATAAGTGCTTGTTTTATAGAATTTAGAAGTTTTTTCTGATCTTGTTTATGAAAATTTTCAATACCCCAGTGTCATATCTGTCTATCTGGAATAACTTCACAGCAGTGTGGGGTAGGGTGCTAATCACTTCCCACACAGGTTTGTTTGTTTGTGCCCCATTGATTAAAGTGCTATTCTTCTCCCGTATTATATACCCTCTTCTCGTGATTCATGGGCCCATTTCTGGGCTCTCTGGACACCTCCATGGGAGTACCTCCACATGGTTTAAATTTCTATAAATCTTGATCTTTGGTAGGAGATATTTTCGTGTTTCAAAATTATCTTGGCTCTTCTTGACTCTTTTTTACTCTTCTATGAGAATTTTAGAATCTGCCATTCAAATTCCCCCCAGATCCCTAGTGTAATTTTGGTTGAAATTGAATTTAGTTTACACGTTAATAAGGGGAAAGTTGACATCCTCAGGACATTGATTCTTTCCTTTCTGAACTCTATTTATTTAGACCTTCTTCTGAGTCCTTCAATAAGTTTTTATAATTTTTCTCTATAAAGGTTTTACACCATTTCTTATTAGATTTATTTCTAAGTATCTTGTAGAATGGGATTTTAAAAATAGGCTTTTTTTTTAATTGATTGAAATATTCCATCTTGTGGAGTACTCCTTTATTTTTTTTTAATTTTTATTATTTTTTTTATGTTGGGGGTAGGGGTTTATTAATTAATTTATTTATTTTTGCTGTGTTGGGTCTTCGTTTCTGTGTGAGGGCTTTCTCTAGTTCCAGAGAGCGGGGGCCACTCTTCATTGTGGTGCGCGGGCCTCTCACTGTCGCGGCCTCTCTTTTTGCGGAGCACAGGCTCCAGACGTGCAGGCTCAGTAGTTGTGGCTCACGGGCCTAGTTGCTCCGCGGTATGTGGGATCCTCCCAGACCAGGGCTCGAACCCGCGTCCCCTTCATTAGCAGGCAGATTCTCAACCACTGCGCCACCAGGGAAGCCCAAAAATAGGCTTTTACTTGGGTCTTTCTGATGTATATAGAGACAAATGGTTTCTGTGTACTGATACTGTATTATGCTATCTTGCTGAACTTTTTAAAAAGATGCAGCAGTTAGTCTGTAGATTAGCCTGTGTTTTCTATGTAGAAAAACCCATTTTTTTAATAAACAGCAACTTAAAATTGTTTTCCAATCCTTCTACCTCTGCTTTTTATTTTTTATGGTGCCTGCTGAGCCTCCAGTACGAGGTAGAATAATAGCAGTAAGAATGGGTGTCTGTTATCTTGCTCCTGACTTTTAAAAGAATGTTTCCAATTCCTCATCATTAAGTATAATGATTCCTGTGAGGCTTTGGTAGAATTAAGTTAGTTTTCTTTTATTCCAAGTTGATGAACAGCTTTTATCATCATGGATACTGGATTTTTATTGAATGTTTTTTCTGCATCTATTGAGATAATCATGTTTTCCTGTGGTTGTGTTGAATTAACATTAATAGATTTTTCAATATTAAACCATCCTTGAATTTCTAGAACAAACTCACTTTGTCCACATTTTTTTTTCAATTTTTTATTGAAGTATAGCTGATTTACAATGTTGTGTTAGTTTTAGGTGTACAGGAAAGTGATTCAGTTATATATATATATTCTTTTTCAGATTCTTTTCCATTATAGCTTATTACAAGATGCTGAATATAGTTCCCTGTGCTACATAGTGGATCCTTGTTGCTTATCTATTTTATATATAGTAGTGTGTATCTGTCTCACAAACTCTTAATTTATCCTTCCCCCCACCTTTCCCCTTTGGTAACCATAAGTTTGTTTTCTATGTCTGTGAGTTTGTTTCTGTTTGCCAAACAAAATTTTTTTAATGAGAATGAAACCAATTATTTCAGTGGCCATTAGCTAAAATATTGTAGAATATTACAGATTCCCTTAATAGATTGTTTTTTTTTTCCAGTACTGTAAAGAACCATAGCTATGTGGCAAAGCATTTATTTTCAGTAATTTGCTCTATTTTGCTTATAAAACTGTCTAGTTGCATTTTATAATACGTAAGGTATCTAAGCAGATTTTACTGTGTTCCGTTTATACTATTTAAATTTCATATTCTGGTAGTTTTTGTCCCTCCTTTCAAAAAGCATCTTATTTGAAGGTCAACTAAATGAGCATTTTGTGTCATCTCATTTCAGTAACAACAATAACAAAATCTAACATTTAATGAGTACTTACTATTTGCCATACTTGGTTCTAAAGCCTTCCTGTAGATTTTTTCATTTAATGTCCTTTTGTAACAGAGCATATTCTAGGGAGAGGTGAGGGGAGAGAGCCTCTCCTAATTGTGTGCTGTTTGAATGATGTCCTTTTCTCTCTGCTAGAATAGTCTCCTGTAAGTAGTGTTGCTGTCTATCTTGACTAGAGCTGTCTCTCTGGTGCCTGGTACACAGAAAGACAATAAATATTACTTGAATCCATGTTGAATGAATGTTGAATATCATATAATACTTATTTGATGCCATATAGAGACATCATGTAATTCTCTGACAGCCCACAAAACATGAATAAAAAAGAGGGCAGAGCACCATTGCCATATAAAGCTACAAAATCCAAAGTTATCCATGAAAAATGGAGTAGTTAGAGGCCATACCATGGGCGATCTCATGTATCCCACTGGAGAATTTTAGAGGCAGAGAATCATTAAAGAGCCTGGAAATAATATGATTAAATTTTTAAGAAAGATTCCTCTGGGAGCAGGGTGGAGGATGGAATTGAAGGGTGCAAGACTGGAGGTGGAGTGATTGCTAAGGCCCAGTGGTCCCTGAGTTTGTCTGATCATCAGAACCTACTGCAAAATATTGTAAAGCAAGGGTCCTGGACCCCACTTCAAATCAACTGGAGAGACTCTGGTGGGAGCCCAGGAATCTGTACTGTGTATAAAGCTCCCCAGGTGACTCACATCGACCAGGTCTATGAACCCTTGAACGTGATTACTGCAGTATTCCTGGTGATAGATGAGGTGGGCCTGCCCCAATGCTGTGGCACTAATTTCCTCCAACTTGGCTCAGATAGGCTCTCTTTCAGACACATTTTGTCATTCAGAGGTAAGAAGATAACACACACACAAAATATAGATATTTAAGGGACAGCATTCAGGATGAAACTCAAACATCCATTATTATTGGTTTTAACGTGCCCTGTGTTCTTTTCTAGCCCATCTTCTGAAGAGAGCAAAGACGACGTCCAGGCACCAGAAATACAAGAAGGGGAATGTAAGAAAAAGAAATTAGACAGCGGTGAAGACGACCTGGAATTCTGGAATAAGCCCTCTTTGTATACCCCTGAATCTAGATTGGAAACTCTGAGACATATGGAAAAACAACGGAAAGACCAAGAAAAATTAAGGTATTCCATTTTATCCTGTCATTGAGAGTGATGGAGTATATTTTCATGATTGTACCTTGTTTTACCCATTATCTGTGTTAGCTATCAAACACAGACTTTGCTTTTTCTAATTTCAGCTTTTTGTTGAAGTGTTATCTACTAACCCTTCTTTAGGATGTCATGAATCGTGGTATTTTAGGTAGGGTTTTGTTTCTATGACCTTAGCTTTTTAACAACTTTAAATGTGTCAAATAAGAGCCTGGCCTGGTTTACAGATACTAGTTATCCAAGTCATTCTGTTCAGTGTGCTGTAGTCTACACGATCTAATGGGTTCCTGAGATGTTTTCCTCTTCTGAATGCCCTCTAATTGTCCTGTGTCATGGAGAATAATGTAGTTCATGGAAACATGAACTTAATTGGACCTGAGAACCCAGTTAAAGATCCAGAAAAATGTGAATAAATTTACATTATAAAATAAAGTTAAATGACATAAAATCTGTATTAAAAGAACAACAGAAATCCAAGATGAAGAATTGCCTGCAGTTCTGTCATCTAAACAGATTTGTCCATCTGCTCTTCTAGAGCTTGTCCATATATGCCTTTTTAAAGTTTTTATGTATTTTCAATAAGTGTTTAAATAAACAGAATTTATGTTCTACATGTTCTTTCATGTTATTCCATGAATCTTTCCTCTTTGCTCCATTTATTTTCCTCCTATCTCTGCCCCTTCATGGTAATAAGAGTTAGCAGGCTTGGGTCCATCCTACCAGAACTTCCACCACCTGCTACAATCATATAAATGATTTCTGCAAGCGTAGGATTGAGGGTCTTTTCTTAAAAACAAAAGTGGACTTACATTTTATGTATTCTCACTAAATCATCATCAACACTTTTCTATAACTTTCTAGACGAGTAGGTAAAGAGTGAACACATTTTTCAATAGCTGCAAAATATTTCATAGCATGAATGTACCACAGTCAATCCAATCATTCCTCCATTGATGGACATTCTTGATGGTTCCAAGGTTTTGCCCCTGTAGATAATGCTGTGATAGACATCCTTTTATGTAGATCCTATGTACTGGTATTTTTATTTCTATAAAATAGCTTCTATTTGGCATTTTAAAAACTGTAATTTTAGCTAAAGTAGAAGATGTATACACAAATGGGGAATTAACAGTTAGCTGAGTAAATCATGCATAAAATAGACTCATTTAAATATTCGTGGCTATCTCATGAAAAGGAGTTTTCTCCCCCATTCGAATTATCTGGCAAATTGTCTTGGTCACATTTTCGCTTTACAGATATAGATATAATCACACAAAAATGTGGCTCGATTGTCAGTTCCCAGCAGTGGACTTCATCACAGTGAATTGCTGATGTATTCACAAATACCTGATTATTTTTTCTTAAACTGTTTCACACATTAATTGCTTTTATATTATCTTTGTTTATTTTTTTCTCTCTCCCGCCCCTTGTTCCCACCTACCCCTAATATTAAGTGAAAAAAAGAAGAAAGTGAAACCACCCAGGGTGCTGATCTGTGAGGATGGGAGAGCCCTGAATGTAAATGAGCCCAAGTAAGTGAGGCCGAGTAGAGACTTGAAGAAGCAGAATGTGTGGTGTTGGTCATACGATGGTTTCAATGACACGTTTGTTCTGCAGAGAATATATCTGACCACTCTTAACAAACTTGATGAGCCTAATAAGAATGTCATTTTGTGTGTATTTGAAAGCAGAACATCATTATGCTTTCAAGTGTGTAATGTTATATTTCGTTTTCTTGGCATCCAAAACATGACCTTGACGTATGGAAATCTTAGTTATTCTGTGTCTCCTGAAACCTTGAACCATGTACAGTTTTAGGCCTGAAAATTCCAAGTGCATTATTGTTGTGTTTCTTAATTTTTAAAACTCTGCCATGAACAAGCTGGCTGAGGATACTGATAGATCTCCTATACGCCTACTTTATACTCTGGAACACACCTGCAAAGCATTCGAGAGCTAAGGAAAGAAATTGATATAAATACCTCGATGGAGTTGATGAGAGAGGAAAAATATTCCAACTGGAAGTCCTCATGTATAGTGGTATCTAGCTGTTTTTAAATTTTAAACTAGAAAGCAGGCGGAAAAGGCCTTTTCTAGTCAAAGTACAGATCAAAAAGCCTACGAACTCGATCTTGTTGGCTTCATTGCTCAGCACCTGTTTACTTTGATCATTTCGTTTGCTGTGCTGTTACCACAACAGAAGAGGTGCTGTCCTAAATCACTCCTAGGCGTCATTCACGTCACCTTCACAGCAGTCTTGTGTGGTAGGCAGTATTTCTTCTTCACAGGTCAAAAACTTGAACTGAGAGGTGAATGACTTGCCCAAGGCCACGTAGGTAATAGGTGGTGTGTCTGACTTGCCTGTGCTAGCCCATTTCTAGTGGTTTCCATGATCAAGTTCATAATCTCACCCCCACCTCACCCCACCACACACACACACACACACACACACACACACACACACACACACACACACACACACACACACACACACACACACACACACACACACCTTCTTTATCCAGAAGTCATGAATGCAGCACAACACATGATGCTAATCCCTGGGGATACAGAAGTGAATATGACAGATTTCTGCCTTCAAGGAACTTAAACATCTAGTGGGGAGACTGTCTCTTCAGGCTACAGCAGGGCTTGAGGGAGACCCTCTGGGCTCTGCGTGCCCCTAGTGAGACCACAGAAGCTTCTGCAGTCCCATCGTTTTTATATTCCATGTTCACATCATTTCTATATTCAGTCACATCTTTTCAAATCTCAGCCATCTACTTAACCTAACAGATTTGCCCAGATTGATCATACTTTCCTTCTCCAAACAGGTTCTTCCCTTTGCTTCTGATTCTTTGACCCTACTACCTTCTCATCTTCTGCCTTGCTGGATCCTTTCTGTCTTGTCTCCTAAGTGCTCTGGGGCAAACTCCTCAGCTGTCTTCTCTTTCCACATTCACTCTTTCGAGATCTCACCAAATCCCATGATTTCAACACTATCCTTCCTTTACTTACAACCAGACCCAACCTCTTCCCTGAGCTCAAGACTTGTATATGCACCTAGCTATCTGCTCTCCTGTGTGGATATAAACTATGTGTCGTAGGCTTATCGTGGCTAAAGCAGACATCCTCACTTCTATCCCCACAACCACGTACCATCAGGTCCTCAGAGGTCCTCCAGCTCAGGAGTGAGCATCCACTGGGTATCAAGACCAAAACCTCGGATTCATCCTCAATTCTTCTCTCCCTCCTGTTATCAGTGAGCTCTTCCTTCAGAATTACCAGAATCCCACCCCTTCTCATTCACTCCATTGCCACCACCTTAGAGGAAGTCAACCTCCTCTTGCCTGGATGGTTGCAATAGCCTGTTAAGTGGCACACACCCCCTCTCTTAAGGAAAATTCCTGGAAAGCACCAAACCACATTTTCTTTACGGAATTAAATCACATGATCTCATCTAGCTGCCAGGGAGGCTGGGGAATGTGGTCTTTACCCTGCAGAGCCATATTCCTCATTAAAATCAGGGACCCTGTTACTATGGATAAAGGGGGAGCAGACAGTGGGGAATATCAGTCTCTGCCATAGAAAACCTCCCTGAAATTACCTTTCAAGAGATGGATGACGGGAGAGTTGAAGCTGGTGGCTGGAGCATGGGGGAATAAGCAAGCAAGGCAGAGGAGAAAGCATATAGGAAAGCGCCAGAGATGAGATCGAGAATGCGTGGGTCATTGGAGCACCTGAAGAGGTCCCGCCAGGCAGGAGTGTTGAAAGCAAGTGAGAGTGACCGCCACAAGCAGACATCCTGCTGGCAGCCACACCTGGGGGACAACCTTACATTTCTCCAAACAATCTAGCCTACATTCTTTAATATTGTTGGGGTATTATACTTTGCAGAGTAATATGATAAGTGAAACATTCAAAATAAAATTAACCAAGTAATTCTGAACAGTACATCGACAGTATGGAAGTTATACCTAGGACTCAATCTCAGGGTACAGCTGAGATTTGAAATCCTGCCTCCAAGGCTCACATGACCTCTTTCCCAGCTACGTCAGCCTCTCTGAGCCTGTTTCTTCTTCTATAAAATGGAAGTGATAGGTCATGGGCAGCATCTCAGCATTTCCGGGGGCTAGGGAAAGGTCACCAATGAAAGGAGACGAAAAAAGACAAGACTGCTTAAAACTTAATGGAATGCTGGATAAGGACAAGCAAATGCAACATGTAATTCCCCATCAATAATTCTGTGTTTTAGTTTGCTTCTTGCAAACCCGAATGAAATGGAAAAGAAAACTTTAACCACCAGGTGTCTCTGTCTCTGCACTGATGCTAATTTTTTTTTTTTTATGTAGTTCAGGATTCTCATATTGAAACAATGTAAACAGGAATAATTTATGAATATGTTGTAGGTTTCTTTTGAAATTTTTAAACTAACAGATTTTATTGACCAGCTACCAAAATAAGTTTGTCGTTGAAGATTATGACATAGTTTTTATCAAATTTTCTTTTGATACTGGGATGGGGTTATCTATAAAGTATCGCTAAAAACATCCTCTTTCCCCGCCCCCCACATGGATTATTCCTTAGACTTGACTTCTCTTTGAGAGATGATGAAAAGCGTAACCAGATCGTCCTGGACCTGGCTGTATATAGGTAAAGACCTTTTATTATGCATTTATTTCATGGCATTTCTTGCTATTTTCATTCTCAGTCACAGCCCCTTGAGTTCTTAAACATGAACAGCGGCCTCTTTATCACTGGCTGCCCCCTCTTCCCAGGCCACGTCCTACATCCTAACTGGTTTCACCCCCGCACTCCCTGCTTGCTTACCCCTCATTCCCGCATCCTGACAGCTGCTCTCCCCCAACCCACAACTGTCCACAGCTGTGACATTCACACCATCAGCCTGCGTCACCTTCCACACTTCCTTGTTGAAGCCATTTAAAGACACCCGGGCCATCTGCCTCCCTCCTTGAAGATTCCAGGTCCTGGCTCACTTCCTGTGTCCTGCTGATGATTTCAGGATCCACGTTCAGGACCTTTCTGCTTCTCCAGCCCTTTCAGACCCACCGAGGCCCCAGTACTTTTGTCCTTGTGCCTCCCTCTGCCTGTATCACTCTCACGCTAGGTGTCCTCATGCCCTTCAGGCCTCTGTTCAGATGTCACTTTATTATAGAGGCCTCTCTGCCTCACCATCCAGTATAGACCAGTACCACCCCTGCCTCAGCACATCCTTCCACCTCTCCCTGCTTTTTTATTTCTACCTGACAAACTCTCAATTTACCTGTATTTTGAAACATGTGTAGTTGAGGCAGAAACTTTTATTTTTTTGTTCCTACCTCTTTATGTCTCTAACACCTAAAACAGTGCCTGACACCCGTTAGGAGCTCAGTAAGTACAGGAGTAAATGGATGAATGAATGAATGATTTTGACGATGGAATCAATGAACATTTACATTCATGAGTTGTAATAAAGGCATTTCTATTTTTGAGGGATTTTATTACATGCTCTATCTCATTTAACTTCTCAGTAACCCAGTGGCATAGGAGAGATTGTTATCCTGGGATTACCCAAGGAGGGTGAGTCTTGTGAAAGTAAACATGGTAATTGGAGAAGCCAGAATGTGAACCCTCAGTCTTAGGTCCAACTTTGTTTCTTTAATTGTGATAAAATACACATAACTTAAAATTCACCATTTCAACCCTTTCAATTGTACAACTCAGTGGCATTCAGTAAATTCACAATGTTGTGACACCATTACCACTATCTACTTCCAGGAAATTTTCTCACACATAAGGAAATCCCGTACCCCGTAAGCAGTCACTCTTCATTTCCCCCCTTCACCTGGCAACCACTCATCTGCTTTCTGTCTCCATAGTTTGCCCATTCTGGGTATTTCATATAAATGAATCAGATCTGGCCTTTGTGTCTGGTTTCTTTCACTCAGTATAATGTCTTCAGGGTTCATCCATGTTGTAGCATATTCATGGCTGAATAATATTCCATTGAATGGAGAGACCACCTTTTTGTTTATCCGTTCACCCACTGACGGGCACTTGGGGTGTGTCCATCTTTGGCCGGCGTGAATGGGGGCCGGCTCTCAGTGCAGCCCTCCCTCATCACACTCAGCTGCGTCTCCCACGCCTCCAACAGCCCTTCTGCCCACTTGCTGCCAGGTCACCTGCCTTTAAGAAGCGCTGCCTTCCATTCCAGCCCTCCTCCAGCTGACTGCATGTTCTCTGTTGCTCCAACTCCCTGAGCTTCCCTTTCTGCTGTTTTTCAGTTAAACATTCCCTTTTTCATCCTTTTAAGTCCTTTCCATTTTTAGGCCTTATTCCTGGAGTTCAGTGAATGTGTACCTCTTTCTCCTTTTAGCTCGATTAGCTACTTAACATTAATCCTCAGATGAAAACTTTCCTCATTTCCCCATGCATGTACCTTTTCAAGGACTGGTGATATTTCTCCTGTCTAAGTAGAAAAATCCTTCCATTCGCATGATTCTGTCCAAACTATTACACTAAAATTCCTTGTTATCTTCACTGGCACATGGATGTATGCATGAAAGTTCATGCATTCGTGTATACTTCCTGCTTCTATTCCTTCCAATAGCTGTAGAATGCCTGCTACATGCCACGCACTGGGAGACTGTAACCAGCCTGTTCTGAATACAGTCCCTGCTCTCCTGGGTTTACGGCCCAGTGGGGATGGCAGACAATACATAGGCAGGCATCTAATAGGTAATTACAAAGGGAGAAGAGTGCCGTACGGGAAAAGGACAGAGTTCAGGGATGGAGAACAATGGCGTGTGTAGTCTGGTAGTTGGCGGTGTAGGGGATGGCTGGAGAAAAAGGGAAAGCCAGGGACGTGAGCACTGAAAATTGAAGGATAAGATGTAGCGAGCTCTACGAAGGACTGGTAGAAGATTATTTTAGGCAGAGGAGAACAGCACATGCAAAACCCTTGTAGGTCGGGGCAGAGGAACTTTAGGCGGCCCTAAGCACGAAAAAGAATCTGTAATCCATAGTTAAAGTGGTAGATAATAAACATGAAGTTGTAGGAAAACCTGACTCTACTTTTAATTATTTTAATTTTTCATTAATTGTAACAATGCTTTATTACCACTAACTATGTACTAGGCATGGTGCACGTGTCTTCTTAGCAATCTTAGGGGATAGGCACTATTTGTATCCTCATTTTACAGGTGAGGAAACAGAGGCTTAGAAAGGTTAAGGAATGTGATCCAGGGTAATAAAGCAGGAAGGGGAAGGTGGAGTCAGTCCTCACAAGCCTGGTGGCTAAAACCTGAGCCTGTCACCCCTGTATCGTCCTACCTGCCATGATGTTTGTGATTTTTGAATCATCGCTGCATTTTCAAATATTTTAACATGTATAAAAATAATCATTTGGCCAAACTTCTTATTTTAACGAGTGATGTGGAATCTAAACCTTTCCTCTGCTCGCGAAGTGTAGAACAATTGCCCCCAGTCCTGAGGTCACTGCCATAGAGGGAGAGAGCTGGGCTTGCTGGGCAGGATGGGCTTGCGGAGCCAGTCTTCCGGGAGAGGTAGGATGGGGCAGCTGCAGAACAGCTGCAGGGAATCGAGAGCCCTAAGGGCGCAGGAGCTTAGTGGATTCAGCATTCCTGGCTATTCAAGTCAGCCTTAGGGGCTTAAAATAAAATATTCATGAAGGAGCATGGCAAGCCGTTCTCTGCAAACCTCTGGTGTTTCAGGCCGCAGATATTTTGGGGTAAGGGGCAATCAATGCCAAGTGTACTTGTGGGTCTAAAAATGAAATTGCTGATATGTTGAATTTCCGGCGGTCTGGGCATGAATTTAAGATGAATATTCTAAGACCTGTTTAGCATGGAAATTGTAAACTTTCTTCACTTAAAATGGTCCCTCAAGTGGGACTTTGTATTTACACTTCTTTAAATGGTTTTGAAAATTATAACACTCGGTTGTTGAATTTTGAAGGTATATGGACACCTCTTTAATCGATGTTGATGTACAACCAACTTACGTGCGAGTGATGGTCAAGGGAAAGGTAAGTGTAACCTTTGGGCTGTCCCCGTTTCAGAAGCTCAGCCTTGAATCAAACTAGCTTGCCTCAAAACAGATTTAAGTGATTTTAAAATAGAAAAAGAGAAACCCAGTCAGAGTGCTGTTTTTTTAGACACATGATTTTAAATGATGGGAGTGGTATGATAAAATTTGTATTTTTAACCTGTGTTTGTTTTGTTAGTACTTTTTTCAGAGCTGATAAGATGGTCATGTATGGGTAGCCTATGCTTGAAGTTATATTTAAATAATGTACCCATTTAAAATAATGCACCCATTTAAAATTGTCAGTGATTTCATTCACAGCAACTGTAACTTTATCACTTTTGAAATAGTAGTTTTTGCTGATTCTGAGCTTTCATATCAGTTAGCTTGAAGACATTAAAATGGAAATGTGTTGATGTTTTATGACAAGAAGTTTTATCTATAAATCCTTTATCAGCCATGTTCTCATAAATGGACCAGTCACGATCTGTGACTAACTGTTCCTCAGACAATTAATTAAAATTCGTAAAATCGTTCATGCATATCAAGCATTGACCATATTTTATTTTTTCCCTAATAAGCCTAAGCAGATTTTTTAAATAAATGGTGAATCTTAAATTTGTAATGAAAACACCTCTTAAAGTAACCCCCTCGTGTAATACGCACTCACTCTCCACACTTCCTGTTTGCTTTCAGCCATTTCAGCTTGTCCTTCCTGCAGAAGTCAAACCTGACAGCAGCTCTGCTAAAAGAGCTCAGACAACAGGGCATCTGGTGGTCTACATGCCCAAGGTAGGTAGCCTCATTTGTTCAAACCTCAAGTTCCTAGAGGAACGTGGCCTGCCAGGGCTCCTGATGACTTGTGATCGAGGTCTTTTGGGCTGAGAGAGCCAGAAAATGTACTTGGACCAGCTCAGGTAGGAGAACAAAGGCCTGTGAGAAGGGAGAGCTGGGACCGGGGCGCTGTGACTGTTGTAACTCCTCCTACCTCCAGTTCCTGCCTCCCAGCCTTCCTACCTGGCAGAACAGAGTGTGGAGGAGGGGTGCGTAGATCACAGGCGCCATGAGCATGCCCCGCACATGGTAATCAGTACTTTCCTTACCAATAACTTTGAAAGGAGATGTAGTAGGCCTTGGGTCTCTTAAAAAAAGTGTGGTTGAATTCCAAATATTGAGCTTACTAAGATTCGTGACTTTGGGCAAGTTATTAACCTGGTTCTGGGCCTCTTTTTCCTAATATCGCTTTTAAGAAAGATAATACACATAAAATTCATAGCATAGTGAGCACTTATTGATGCCATCATTGTTGCTCTTTATATTATTTTTATGATATGGACTAGATAGTATTTTTTTTTTTTTTAAAGAAGATGTTGGGGGTAGGAGTGTATTTATTTATTTATCTTTGCTGTGTTGGGTCTTCGTTTCTGTGCGAGGGCTTTCTCTAGTTGCGGCGAGTGGGGGCCACTCTTCGTCGCGGTGCGTGGGCCTCTCACTATCGTGGCCTCTCTTGTTGCGGAGCACAGGCTCCAGACGCGCAGGCTCAGTAGTTGTGGCTCACGGGCCTAGTTGCTCCGCGGCATGTGGGATCCTCCTAGACCAGGGCTCGAACCCGTGTCCCCTGCATTAGCAGGCAGATTCTCAACCACTGCGCCACCAGGGAAGCCCAAGATAGTATTTTAAACTAAAACTCTTTCTTGTCTTTTATTTGGGAGGAGAAGTGTTGTATATGTATTTTTTTCAGTTTTTTTTAATTGAAGTATAATTGATTTACAATATTGCGCTAGTTTCAGGAATACAGCAAAGTGTTCTGTTTTTTGTTTTGGGGTTTTTTTTGCAGATTACATTTCAGTGTAGGTTATTATAAGATAACGAATATAATTCTCTGTGTTTTGTAGTAAATCCCTGCTGCTTATCTATTTTATGGATAGTAATTTTTATCTGTTAATCACATCCTCCTAATTTGTCCCTCCCCCTCCCTCTTATGCTTGGTAAGTCAGACAGAGAAAGACAATACTATAAGATATCACTTATATGTAGAATCTAAAAAATAATGCAAATGAATCTGTATACAGCACAGGAACAGACTCACAGACATAGAGAACAAAACTATATGTGCACTTTTGATATGGCTGACTTCTAATGACTGGTAGTGTTCCCTCCGCTGACTTTCAGACTCTAACTTTGATCTCAGAGCTGAATGTCTGAGACAGAAGCTGTTTAGAAGCCTGAACAGACTTAACATGGATAGATGACAATCCTGAAAAAACTTAAGGAAATAAAACTTAAAAAAAAATCATCTGTCTATATGGACTATTCCGATTCCTCAATACAGGCTCTGTGAATGAGTTAGGATGTTTTGTGCTGCAAGCTGCAGAAACTCCAAACAGAATTGGCTTTAACTGGAAAGAAGTGTTTCAACTCTTGTAACAAGATACGGAAGGTTGGGAGGGCCCAGTCAGGGGAGGGTCAGGCCCTTTCTGATATGTTAGCTCTGTACTCAGACCTGCTTCCTTCTTGACATGAGCACTTCCTTCTTGACATGAGTTACATGAGTAACTGGGGTGACTTGCTTTTGTGTTCTTACCTTGCACAAAAATGGAAAGACAAAGAATCAGAGAAAGACCAGAGAGAGGACCTCTCCCATCGCCATGGAATAAAAGCTCCTCTGGACTGATCTGGCTAATTTAGCTGAAGAGGCTAACAAATCCTGAGGAGCTTAACCCTGGACAATGAAACCAATCTCTGGCCAAACAGATGGTAGTCCTTTCTTCGTTCCTATTATTTTATGTTTGGTTACTGTTATCTCATCTCATGAGCTAGGGGTAGGGTCAGCTTTGCCCCAGTCACTCAGGTTTCAAAGGGGAAGAGTAGATAAACCAGTCAACGTGGGGTTCTCCTTGTGAGAAAGAAAAGGGACCTGGGGGACACAAAGATTATAAACTTGATTAACCAATAAGGTTTCTATAATGGTTTAATAATCCTTCATTTTCCCAAAGCCAGTTTTGTAACAGATTATGAGTAATCAGTTATGTATTTTTACTCTGAGGTAATAAGACAGCAAATACAATTTGTTGTCAAGCAATAAAACAACAAACACAACGGGAAGAATCGCATTGTCCTTGTTGACTACAACAAATTAAGGAAATGCTTCTATGCCAGTTAGAATATCCTATAGGGAAATCTAAGCGATAACTCAATTACCTCAGTGTTTCGACAGAGACATTTGAATGACACTGCGATCAGCATTCTCCTTTCTTTTTTTTTTGAAATTTCCATTCTAACTGAAAAGCCAAAGATTAAATGGTAACTGCTATGTTCCTAAAAGGAAATCAAGACGTATGATTTGCGTACCTTTTACAGGGTGCCAGGCAGTTGATCAGAAGACCTCTGCTATCTCTGCTTATGAATCTTTTAAATGAATACAACATTCTATTTCCGTTATCCTTTTTGTCTTTATATCTGTTTAAATCTTCATGTTAAATATACATAAAAAGTATAAAAAATGGCTTATTAAAGAAAAGGCATTTTAGAAGTGTTTGGTTGAAGATGAGATAATTTACATAGAAAGAATCAGAATGGTTCTTTTTTTTTCTTAATAAGAAACTATGTATAACATTTTTTCCTTTGAGGTATATACTTTTTTAAGATTTTAGACTACTGTCTAAAAGTAACATGGATGTGAAGCTATCTCTATCATTATTCCTTTTAATTATTAAATTATTAATTATTAATTTATTTACTTTTATCATTTCTTTTATATACCTCTGTCATTATTCCTCCTAAAAGGTAGCTATTTCTTGCCCTGAATTAGTTGTTTTTGACTCATGAGTTAGGTATTTGTAAGGACTGTAAAGCTCAAAGAACAAAAGCTTTTTCTTAAAAATTAAATTTAAAAAGTCATCAAAAGTTAAAAAATAAAATTCTAACTTCACTTATGCTTACTATTAAAAATATGTGTTACTAAAAGTTAACATCTTCATAATTCCTATTGATTGAAACAATTGAAGTACCGAAGTTTCATCCACTGAGTCGTTTTGTGTGTCTAGGCTTCTACCTTACTGTGGCATTGTCCCTGTCTGACTTGCGTTATAACGACTGAGGCATCTTCTTGGAATTTTAAAGCATTTTGTAAAGATCAGGTAGACACTGAGGTATACTTTTGTTTCTTTCACAGAACAGTGTGGTCAATATGTTAAGTGATAACTTAGTACTTCAGGAAATATCTAATATAGTCCTTAGTAGTTTATAATACTTGGATACTCTAAATTAATGAAAAGAAGATCAAATTTGCTGTTTAGTTTTTCCTTCTTTGTGATAGCATTTGTAAAGAATACTTGTGAAAAGCTAATCTGTTTGATGTCTGTGCTGTGATGATTATATTGTTTATCTGTGGAAATTCAGTGATTAACTTTGTATACATTTTTTCAAGGACACAATTTGTAATGGAATCCACAAAGTGCTCAAATATTTCTTATTCTACATTTCATTCAGTATTTTGTCATGGATGTCAAATGGATCCTTTTCCCTTCCCTACCCCTAAATGAAGCCGGATCTATACAGACTGGGTGCCGATAAATAGGCAAGTTTCGTTAAGTCTGTTCCCTGTCACGGGTCATGGCTAGATGTTCTGTTGCTGAGCTGCTGGTGGGTTCTCCCAGCTCAGCTCCACATCCCAGGGACTTTCATCTCATGCTAGCTCTACAATACCAGATGCTTTCCAACATCTGCCACCAAGTCTGTAATCTGTGGGTTGATAGAATACACAGATATCACAATCCTTGCCATTCCCTGCAGAATTCCTGTCTCCATCTGCCATCTTTGTAACGTAACTCGCGAGTACCACATCTCCCAGGCCATCTCCTCCACCGTGATTTCAAGGGTTGATGTCTTGGCTAGAAGTGGCAGGTGGGGTAGTGGTTGCAAAGGTACTCTGGCTTTCTCAGAAAGTGGCATTAGGGAATAGAAGTTCCCTAATTGGTAAGTCAGACAGAGAAAGACAATACTATAAGATATCACTTATATGTAGAATCTAAAAAATAATGCAGGAAAGTAGGAAACATTCTGTGTTTCATGAGGCTTTTCTCAATCCTGCTCCACTTGTCAGTGGCATTTCTCTCTAGCTTCCGGCACTGTTGTATTCATTAGTCTTAGCTTTTGGGATTGATGTAGAGTCTCAGTCTCCAGTGCCTTTTATTACATTAGATGTATCCAGTCAAGAAACATGGACCTATGGGTGTCACCTGTCTACCAGAAATTCACTATTCTTCTTTGTTCAGCACAGCAGCCAAATGATCATTTTATAGTATATGTAAATCAGACCAAGTCTTGTTTTCTAGTCATTCAGAGTTAAAAGCAAAATCCCCTGATAACCTCCACCTGCCATTATCTCTCTGACGTTATCTTCTACGACTTTACCCTCTGATCATTCCAGCCACCTTGGCCTCCTTACTATTTCACAAATGTGACAAGCATCCTCCTACCCCAGGGCCTTTGCACGTACTGTTCACTCTGCTGGAATGCCCTTCTCCCAGATATCCTCATGATTTGTTCTCTCCCTTCTTTCAGTTTTTTTTTTTTTTTCTTAAGTGTTATTTTACCATGGGGTCTTTCCTGATCCCGATATTTTAAAAGTTTCCCCTTCCCCATCCCAGTACTCTTTATCCCCTGTTCCTGCTGTATTTTTCTTCATAGAATGTATCACCACTGGACAGTCCATGTATTTAATTGTTTATTTCTTTGTCTATCTCCCTCCCTCAACAAAAATTTAAGCTTCATGAAAGTAGGGACTTTTGTCTGTTCTTGTTACTACTGTGTCACTGGCACCTAGAACAGAAACTGGCAAAGAGTAGGTATTCAATAAATTTTTGTTGAACAAGTGAATGCATTAAATGCATCTTTAAAATACATTTTAATATTTAGAACACGAATCTCCCCTAATTCCTCTCCTCCCTCCTCAACCATTTCCTCATTGTTTTTCCATGTGTATTATTCCAGGTTAACTTTCAAATAATTTTATCAAATTCTGCCTCCAGAAATGCCATTTGAATTTTTATTGCTATTACCATTTAGAGAGAGTGAAAAGAGATGATTAAAGTAATGGGCTCTGGAGCCAGAGAACCTGGGTTAAATCCTGATACTTCTGCTCAGCAGCTGTGTGACCTTGAGCAAATTATTAATCCCTCTGTGCTGTGCCTCAGACTCCTTGTCCATAAAGTGATATTAATGATCATTCATACCTCAAAAGGTTGTTTTGAGGACTATATAAATTAATGTGTAAAGCACCTAGATGAGCACTTGGGACACAATACACACTGCATTCATGTTACTATTAATTAATATTATCCATTACTAGTAATCAGTATTGTCAAGTTAATCAATATTAATTCCTATTAGTAAATATTTTTATTACTGAGTTGCATTGAATTTATAGATTGTTGTGGGAATGAATTGATATATCTACATAATCGAATCTGCACTACAATAATGTATTGTAGTGTCCAATGATGTAGTGTCCTAATGATGAAAAATCTGAAAGAGAAATAGAGGATACACTCCCATTTACCATTGCAACAAAAAGAATAAAATACCTAGGAATAAACCTACCTAAGGAGACAAAAGACCTGTATGCAGAAAACTATAAGACAGTGTTGAAAGAAATTAAAGATGATACAAACAGATGAAGAGATATACCACGTTCTTGGATTGGAAGAATCAACATTGTGAAAATGACTCTACTACCCAAAGCAATCTACAGATTCAATGCAATCCCTATCAAACTGCCAATGGCATTTTTCAGAGAGCTAGAACCAAAAATTTCACAATTTGTATGGAAACACAAAAAACCCTGAACAGCCAAAGCAATCTTGAGAAAGAAAAACGGAGCTGGAGGAATCAGGCTCCCAGACTTCAGACTATACTACAAAGATGCAGTAATCAAGATAGTATGGTACTGGCACAAAAACAGAAATATAGATCAATGGAACAAGCTAGAAAGCCCAGAGATAAACCCATGCACAGATGGTCACCTTACCTTTGATAAAGGAGGCGAGAATATACAATGGAAAAAAGACAGCCTCTTCGATAAATGGTGCTGGGAAAACTGGACAGCTATATGTAAAAGAATGAAATTAGAACACTCCCTAACACCATACACAAAAATAAACTCAAAACGGATTAAAAACCTAAAGGTAAGGCCAAACACTATCAAACTCTTAGAGGAAAACATAGGCCAAACACTCTCTGACATAAATCACAGCAAGATCCCTTTGACCCATCTCCTAGAGAAAGGGAAATAAAACCAAAAATAAACAAATGTGTCCTAATGAAACTTAAAAGCTTTTGCACAGCAAAGGAAACCATAAACAAGAAGAAAAGACAACTCTTAGAATGGGAGAAAATATTTGCAAACGAAGCAACTGACAAAGGATTGATCTCCAAAATATACAAGCAGCTCATGCAGCTCAATAACAAAAAACCAAACAACCGAATCCAAAAATGGGCAGAAGACCTAAATAGACATTTCTCCAAAGAAGATATACAGATTGCCAACAAACACGTGAAAGGATGCTCAATATCACTACTCATCATAGAAATGCAAATCAAAACTACAATGAGGTATCACCTCACACCAGTCAGAATGGCCATCATCAAAAAATCTACAAACAATAAATGCTGGAGAGGGTGTGGAGGAAAGGGAACCCTCTGGCACTGTTGGTGGGAATGTAAGTTGATACAGCCACTATGGAGAACAGTATGGAGGTTCCTTAAAAAACTAAAAATAGAACTACCATGCGACCCAACAATCCCACTACTGGGCATATACCCTGAGAAAACCATAACTCAAAAAGAGTCATGTACCACAATGTTCATTGCAGCACTGTTTACAATAGCCAGGACATGGAAGCAACCTAAGTGTCCATTGACAGATGAATGGATAAAGAAGATGTGGTACGTATATACAATGGAATCTTACTCAGCCATAAAAAGAAACAAAATTGAGTTATTTGTAGTGGATGGACACAGAGTCTGTCATACAGAGTGAAGTAAGTCAGAACAAGAAAAACAAGAAAAACAAGAAAAGAACAAGAAAAACAAATACCGTATGCTAACACGTATGTATGGAATCTAAAAAAAAAAAGGTTCTGAAGAACCTAGGGGCAGGACAGGAATAAAGACACAGATGTAGGGAATGGACTTGAGGACATGGCAAGGGGGAACAGTAAGCCGGGATGAAGTGAGAGAGTAGCATGGACATATATACACTACCAAATGTAAAATAGCTAGCTAGTGGGAAGCAGATGCATAGCACAGGGAGATCAACTTGGTGTTTTGTGACCACCTAGAGGGGTAGTATAGGGAGAGTGGGAGGGAGATGCAAGAGGGAGGAGATATGGGGATGTATGTATATGTATAGCTGTTTCACTTTGTGATACAGCAGAAACTAACACAACATTGTAAAGAATAATACTCCAATAAAGATGTTAATAAAAAAAATAAAGAAAAAGGAAAAAGAAAATGATATTTGGCAGGAATCAAAGGGAAATTTTAGAAAACTTGGCAATTCTAAATAGGGTCCAAGAGGACATAGCAAGTGTAAAAATAGAGAATGGAGACAAGTAAGAATGCAACAAGATGGGGGCAAAGGCAATAGTTAGAGATAAACAGGTGCTGAATGAGATAAGGAAGAACAAAATGGAAACTAGCACTGAAGTAGCAGAATTAAAGTCTGCAATGGCGATTAAATAGAAGGAATGACATGGGAAACAAAGCAAATGTGGAAAATAGCTTGAAGAGCCTTCCTAAAATGTAGCTAAAGGACAAGAGCTAAAAACTATGCAAGATATTATAAATATAGAGCACTTAGATGAAAGTGTAATCGAAGAATTAGTTATGGTCACACCAACAAAATGAGAACAATTTTAGAAGTCATAACTTTTTTGAGCTTAAAAACATAAGAATTAGAATATTCAGATCAAAAGCAATTAACGAGTTCTAAGTAAAATTACCGAAAACAGACCAATGTCAGAATTCCTTCATTACAAGGATAAATATCCTATAACTTTTCAGAAGGTGCAAAGAGGTGTTACCCACAAAGGAAATATTTAAAATTAAAAATCACCACCACCACCACCAGCAACAAAAAACATCCTCCTGGCCTCAAAATTCTCTCCAATAAAAAATGTCAAAAGAAAATAGAAAAAAAAAATAAAAGCATGAAAAGATCATCTCCACATACTGTCACCATCACATCTTTCCTTGCTCAGCCTCTGTGGCCGTCCTGATTCTATGATGAACTGTCTGTGATCTAACCAAACTCTCCAGATGTGTGTTGCCTCCTATTTCCCCTTGCCTTTGAAGGACCATTTTTCCCCCTCTGACAATTCTCTCTTCTCTCTACTTCTTCACTGAATTTTCTGCTATACATCTTACATTTGAAAACATGCTGTAACATCTCCCTTCTTCAAAATAAAAACATTCCCCTCTACTTACTGCTCTGACCTGCTTCACAGCGAAACTCTTAAAGCAGACATCTATATCTTCTGTTCCAATTCTTTTCTCATAATCTCTAAAAGCAACTCCAATTAGGTGTTCACCTCTTTTCCAGGCTCCCCATCATGGAAGCATCTCTTTTTTTTTTTTAATTTTTTTATTTTTGCGGTACGCAGGCCTCTCGCTGCTGTGGCCTCTCCCGTTGCAGAGCACAGGCTTGTAGGTAGATAGGTAGGTAGGTAGAGAGAGAGAGAGAGAGAGAGGGAGATAGAGAATCTTTTTTCAAAGTACCCAGCCCACCGTGAAAATTAAACGAGGTGCTCAGAGAGACTTGAGTGGGATTCCAGTAGAAACCTAGTCGGTATTTTGGAATCTGGTTATACCATGTTCCTACTCTTCCGCCTCGAGGGAAACTTGAGAGTCCCACGGTTGTTGCAGAGACTAAATTGTGAGATGCAGACTCACGTTTGAACTGTAAAACACTTCCTAAATTTGCAGCCTCCCAGAAGAAGAAGCCTCCATAGGGAGATGAGTACAGTGGTTTATTTGGGGAGTATGGGGGTGCTGGTCATGGAGTAGGGAAGGAAAGGCAGTCGAGACAAAGTGTCAGCAGCCCCAGCGGGAAAGCTCTAGGAGACAGTGCAAAACACGTGCTTCAGAATAACTCAGCGGTGATGGAACTGGGATAGTAGTAACCAACCGCTGAGAATATTTGCTCGATGGCTGTTCCCTGCTGCAGGGTGTGGGGAATGAGGTAATGTGAACTCGCCAGCACTTCTGAACTGTCGCTGGCCTAGAACAAACAAGAATGATCGTGAACATTTTCATGTACATGGAGGATATTTCCCACTCAGACTATCTCTAGTAAGATTCTAAAAGGATATTTTCTTTTCTTTTAAAACATCATCATCATTCTTGATGTTTGTCCTAACCTAATAAAATATCATTTGCAATCTTAGGCTGTGTGTGTGTATGATCCTCCATGGGGAACTGTCAAATAAGATTGCACTTTACAAGTATAAAAGAATTTTGAAGGAACCGTTTGATAGTTAGATTTTTTTCTCCTTTTATTTCAAAGCCATGAAACTGTCTTGTGCAACTGTCAATATTGATTTTACATATGAATGTCAGTAATTGCACCTTTAAAATTTTTCCTCAGACAGCTTGGGTATCTTTGGAATCAAAGCCAGTATTCTTATCCTTCTTATTTTTCTGATCAATTTTTCAAAAATTTAAATTTTCTTTGCTACCAATTATGTCTTTATTTGACATAGAATATACTTCAAAAATGTTTGACTTATCCAGGTATTTTTATCTGTTCAAAGATTTTTAAATAATTTATATATTTTCTAATTGTGGATTAATGACCTTTTTTAAAGAGAAAAAAAGAGCTTGTTTTCTTTAAAGGAATAGTTTTGTTTAACAGGCTCAGTGAATTATGTGCCTTTCTTAGTGAAGTCAATCAGAACAGTTAACAAATCATGAAGTTGTTAAAATGTCAGCAGTAAATTTGGGTATAAATACTAACTTCCTCTAATGCCAGAGGAAAATAAAGAAGTCTTATTGATTCCAAAGTTTTATATTAATAGTATTCCTTTGCAGGAATCTGAGCTTTGCATGTTTAACTGTTCAACACCAGTATTATGGATAATTAACTAATAAATATGAACACCAGAAATATGTAAGAAGGTGGATAATTTTCAAGTGCCCCAGTTCTTCTAAAGGTGACTTAAGTATTGCTAGGCAGTCGTCTATGTCATTTGTGGGGCAGGGCCTCACTGAAGGGCACTGTTCAGCCAGTAACTGACACACCTCCCCTCCCCTCCAGATCACACAACGGGCTTATGTCAAGACAGGTTGCTATCTAATGGGCTTAGAGAGTTTGGAAGTTTTATGAAGGAAAAAAAAGTGGAGACGTTTTTAGAAATTACTGATGAAGCATGAGTGAAGACATTAAATGTGTATACTTAAGCAAAATGATGGTGGAGGAAAAACATGCTGCATCCATAAATAAACTATGTGGGAGTTACTAACCAGATGAGGGAATGATTTAGCATGCTTGGCCTGCCACACCATGGAAATAAGGTGGTAGAACTCAGAAATGGAAAACTTCCTGCAAAATTCTGAAAACTTTAGACAATTAATGAATTATTAATCAATTAAAATATTCAATTTATGAAAGATTTATTAAGTACCTAGTATGAATAAAGCACTGTGAAAATTACTGTGGAAACGAAAAATAAATGATAGGTCCTGTCTCCTTGTTGAAGCCACTGTCACCGCCGCAAACCCAGACCTGCCCATGCCCCAGTTTCTAAGTCCCAGTTTCAAACAGACTCAGACACTTGTTGAGTAGTTTCTCATTCTTCTGCTTAAACTTGAAATTATGTTACTAACTCAGAGACTACTGTCACAGTCATAGCTGCTTGGATTTTCTATGGTTCCCTAAATCTCTCCTCCACTAGTTGGACCCAGCACCAACAGAGCCCAGCATGCATGAAGCTGCAGCCCACGGAACTCCTGTCTCTTCCCCATTTGTAGACAGAATAGGCAGGAATAAGCATCTCCAGGGGTCTTTGCTCTTAGTTCTAATCTGTTGCCATTCATTCATTCATTCACTCATTCAAATATTCCATGTATTTTAATGAGTACCTACTATGTGCTAGGCACCTATGGTAGGGTCTTGGAAATGCAAAAAAAAAGGAAGATGTGTACTGAATGTGGAAGGAAGATGTGACACCTAAAGATATCCTTTTGCAGGTTAGGACTGAGGCTGTGATATCTTCCTGCTATGTCACGTTGAACTGAAGACCTAATGAGGGCTTCTCATTCCCCAGTCCCCGTTACATCCCTCACCCATGAGTCCTTGGCTACTGAGACACTGTCATCTTCCTAAAGTATTAGTCTAAAAGTCTATAATCTTATAGAAATAGCTTTAATTATTTTGAATAAGATTTCGAAAAGATTCCAAAAGTTATTATTTTCCTTGGAAGAAGTAGTGAAGGTGGTACAAGAAGAAAACAATGTGATTTATACAACTTAGATTAAAACGTGAAAATTGGAAAAGTGTGAGTGGGGAGAACAAACGTATAAATATTTTCTATTTCACAACCCCCAAATATATATATTACGCTTTATTCATGTTAACATTTAATATAAATGTTTTTAGGGAAACTGAGTAGAATTAAATAAAAATAGGTAAATTACAAAGTATTACAGAAAATAAATGCAAACAAAAGTCAGTACAGTTACATGGAATTGGAAAGCATGTGGAAGGAAACATAAAAAAAAAATCTGTAAGAAGGTAATTGATGTAAAATCAGTTACACCATACAGTTTACAAGAATCTAAAAGACACAGGAAATGTATAAAGAAAAGAATGCATAAAGCCCTATTAGCTGAATGCAAGCAAAATTAAAGTAGTTATGACAAAATTAATATCAGAGATGACAAAATTTAAAGCACAAAAGCATTTAATGGAACAGGATTATTCTATAGTAACAAAAAATAATATAAAATAAAGATCCACTGTCTTATATTTATTAGATGTACATTATTTAAGTGTTTAAAATATAAGTTCTTGTAAACATAGGGAAAATCAACAGAATCAGCTCTACTGGAAGATTTATGACCAGTTTCTGTCTTTGATATGATCAACAAAATGTAGGACCATTTATTATTTGAATAATATAATTAAGATCATTTAAAAACTTCATAATTAACAAAACCCTATGAAAAGTTTACTTTAATTTCCAAATGAAAAATTATAGAAATTACATTTAATTACAAGTCAATAGAAATAAAATTGTGTATGAAATAGGGTAAACCAACAAATAAAATTGGAAAATTCAAAATACTGTCCTAAAATGCGATTAAACCACAGAAGGAATAAAAAATATATATTACTTGGAAAGTTAAAAATGTAAACATTAGCAAACTATACAGGCTTTAGAATCAAAGACCCTTTACATGCAGCTGCCAACTGACAAACCAATTTGTAATTGGCGTGACTAATTTAAAGTGGTTAAGTGAACCCATGATTTCCTTCTGCAGATCTTTTTGCCTCACAGTCTTTCCTGTCTCAGAAAATGGCACCATCATCTCCCCAGCTGGCCAAGTCAAAGACTAGGAGGCATCCCTGACATATCTCTGACCCTCACAACCTACATCTTGTTGGCACTACTGCCCAAATGTACCCTGAATCCAGTCACTTGTCACCATCTCCCTCTTCACTCCTGTCCAAGCCAGTGTCATCGCCCAACCAGACCACCTCTGATGCCCTCTCCCTGTTTTCCCTGATTCTGTTCTTTCCACCCTTTCTTTCTCCATGCAGAAGCCAAAGTGATATTTTAAACACATAAATCAGTTCATTTTATTCTGCTTAAAGCCCACCAATGGCTTCCCGTTGCACTTGGAGCGATATTCACATTTCCTTGTTGTGGCCCTGAAGGCTCCGTACGAGCTGGCATCTGCCTGCATTTCTAGCATCTTCTTCTTCCACTTTCCTCTTCTCATTATGGCCCAGACTTGGCTTTTTTTTCTTTCCTGGAGCACAATAGCCTCACTTCCCACCACAGGACTTTTGTACTTGTTGGTTTTTTTCTTGCTAAGTGCACTCTGCCCACTTTTTCTTTTCACGCCTGTCTCCTTTGTATCACACAGGTGGTACAAAGTGCCTCCTTTAAACAGGCACTTTTCCTGATCATCAGTGCTAACGTGGCCAGCTACATTCCGTCAGTCATCTTTCTCGGTTATATTACCTGGCTTATTGTTATGACAGTATTTATCACTGTAAGAAACGATCTGATTTGTTCAGTTTTGTATGGTTTGTCTTCGCCATCTAAGTGTAAGGTTCATGATCATAGAGACCTTGATTCATCCAGTGTCTGGAATAGTACCTGTCTTCTAGATACCAAATAAATATTAGTTGAAGAATGAAACCCCAAAACTACTTATCACGGCTTGTGTTTTTTGGACATTTTTCCCAGCCAATCACTTGCTTATTATTTTTAATTCAGTAAGAAAATGAAGTTTTTAGATTTATTGCTAATATGAATTATTTTATTTCTATTTGGATTCTTGCTTCCTATCTCATGTCCGTGAAATCTTTAGATTCATAGATATTCTCTTTTGTTTTATTCTAGGGGCTTTATCATTTTAGCTTTTTTACCTTTAGGTCTATGATCCATTTCAAATTAATTTTTATATAAGATTGGGAGATATTGGTTAATTAGGAAAATATCAGGTTGTCATCTTATTTCACATCTTATACCAAAATAAATTTCATATGGATTAAAGAATTAAATATTATTTTAAAATATTTTAGAAAGAAATAAAAGTATGCTGTATACCTGAAACTAATATGATATTATAAATCAACTATACTTCAATAAAAATAAATATATAAGTGGAGATAAGGTAAATATTTACTTTTATTCTCTGCAGAGATTGGCTAACAATGGCAGAAATCACGAAGGAAAAGCAATAGTTTTGGTTACTTTAACCAAAGCTGTATGTCAAAAACCACCATTCATAAACATTTATTGTTCATTTATATTTCATCCATTTATTCATTCATTGAACAAATAATTTTTGAGGGCCTGTCATGTACCCAGCACAGAAATTCTTCCTGGGGTTTACATTTTAGTGGCAGGAAAACAGACAGTAAACTAATAAACAAGACAATATACAGTTTTTCAAATGCTGACATGTCCCATTGCCGAGGAAAAACACCACAAAAGACCAAAGAAGATATAATATCAGTATTACATATAAATTCATGAAAGTGTTTCAGAAAAATACCAAACCCCAATAGAAAAGAGGTAAATCACAGTTACAAAAGAAGCACAAAAACGTCTATGGTATTAGAGTTCCCTCAGTCTCATGGCCTCCTTGTTTAAATAATTTAACAATACGTAGATAATGTGTTTACAGGACAAAATTCCAAAGTATTAAGTTTACAAGTAAAGCAAACATCCTTTCCATCCCTCTTCCCCAGCTATTTGGTTCCCCTTTCCAGAACCGCTACCAGTTTTCTAGCAAAACAATCAATAAAATTCCATGCCTGTGAAGGTTCAACAGTACTCTAATAAAGTGCTAGAGGAAATAGAGGATGATGTAATCTTTTCGAAAATAAAATTGTCAACATATATCAAGCTTAAGAAGTACTTTATGACTTAATAATTCTAATTTTTTACTCTCCTAATAAAATGGATATATGATAGCAATTAATGTATACAGGTAGACACCTTAGTATAATTATGAGACATTGTAAACCATCTAAATATCTAAAATCAGTCCATTAAATGACTGTGTGTAATTATACAATTATTATCTCTCATCTATAGATCAAAGTATATCATTTTAGTGATGATGAGGGATGTTTCATCAGTGCAGTGACCATGCTTTTCTGGTTCACCGTAGCATCATAGCTCCTGGTCCTGTTCCTGGGATGTTATAGGCATCCCATAAATGTGGGTTGTATACATGAATTGCATCCAGAACGGCTAGAAGCCGTGGGATCAGCTAAAACTGTTTTCAAAACTTGCCTGGGGCTCCCCTGGTGGCGCAGTGGTTGAGAGTCCGCCTGCCGATGCACGACATGGGTTCATGCCCCGGTCCGAGAAGATCCCACATGCTGCGGAGCGGCTGGGCCCGTGAGCCATGGCCGCTGAGCCTGCGCGTCCGGAGCCTGTGCTCCGCAACGGGAGAGGCCACAACAGTGAGAGGCACGCGTACGGCAAAAAAACAAAAAAAAAAACTTGCCTGATCCTAAGAATCACCTGGAGAGAGTTTGTTCAAAACACTAGATTCCCAGGCCACTATCTGCATAGTCTAATTAGGTGATGTGGAAACGTGTATTTTAACAAGCACCCCGCAGTTTGAGAGCATGGAGTAAATCAATAAGTATCTAATAGAAAATCAGGAAACACTTAAGTATTGAAAATTATGTATACAGGAAATTTACGCAGGAATTTATATGAGGAATTCAGGAAATGTACTGCATAGGTAGCAGAAGATCTGAGATGCCAAAGAAGGGAGAGTAAGACCACCTTGAAATTTGTAACATTACAGGCCACCACCACTCCCAGGACAGAGGGAGGAGGTGATGTTGGCAGAAACCACACCCTAGGGTCCCCTGGAAGAAGCCAGACCTGCAGCAGGTGCCTTGGGCAGCCACAGGGTAGACTCTGCCACTGCTGGAGAAGTTGCTCACGTGAATAGAGATCATGGGAGAAGCACCCGAAGTCTCTCTTTCTTGGTCCCCCTGCCTCCCGCCAATGCTTCCCATTGGCCAAGCCCAGCTGGAAGCCAGATGACATGGGAAGCTTGATAACGAACGAAGCCTGCAGGGTTCCATCTCCCTGTAACAAACAGAACAGGGCCAGAAATGGATAGGACGACGAACAGGCTCAAAACCTGTACTGTGAGTTTGGCACCGTGGCACACCCTCATTAAACTACTGGACTGGAGAGGGTAAAAGCCAATTCATAAATCTTGAATCTATTTAAGCAGAATCTCCCTTTAATTTTCATGTTAACATTCGTGTTCCTCCATGCTGGGGCAGCTGTGGATAATGGATTTTACTTCATGCAAATGTCCCCTTTGACAAGGATGTATAGGTACTCGGTGATCTTGAATGCAGAGTTCAAAACCTACCTCATGAGAGTCAGTGGGCAGCTAGAGAAATATGCATATATCTGGAGTCTGTAGGTGAATGAAAGCCCCAAAGAACAGCTAAATTAGCCAACAGTTTACGAGTGTTCTTACGATCAGTTTGCTGGCCATTACACACATTTAGACAGTTTCCTAACAGGATTGTATGTCATTAGTATTTTCAGAGTAGAGTTGGGGTGGGGGAGAACTTGACTATAATAGTTGAAAAAGAAATAAAATTATATTTTTATCTAGTGAGGAAAGAGACATTTTCAAAAGCCGTCACTCCACTGGACTTAGTATTTTTGTTAACATCATGCACTTCGGCTAATGAAAATAGGAAGTGCGTTTAGAATGTTGCTCTTTCAGCTGAGATGAATACCTATGTCACTGAAAAAAAATACTGCAAAAGTCTCCATCACCTCTTGTGCAAAGTCCAAACACCTTAAAGTCTCCCAAGATCTGACCTCTGCCTAGTTCTTCAGCCTTATTTCTAGCTATTATCCGCCTAATATCCGGTGCTCGTTTATGTGGTCATTTACCTTCCAGTCTTTGTTTATGCTTTTTTCTCTCTCTGGAATGTTCTTAATTCCTTATATAATCTTCATCTCATAATCTCCATCTTCTGGCAAATTCCCAATTATTCTTTAAAATTCACATCAAATATCATATCCTTAGTAAGTCTTCTTTGATCACTGCTCCCCACGCTGCCCAGTCTGACTCCCTCCCTTGGGCTTCTGTAGAGTCTGTGCATATTTCTATCAATTGCACTTTCTTAGTGTTTTGGTTTTTTTGTTGGTTTTTTTTTTTTGCGGTATGCGAGTCTCTCACTGCTGTGGCCTCTCCCGTTGCGGAGCACAGGCTCCGGACGGGCAGGCTCAGCGGCCATGGCTCACGGGCCCAGCCGCTCCATGGCATGTGGGATCTTCCCGGACCAAGGCACAAACTCGTGTCCCCTGCATCAGCAGGAGGACTCTCAACCACTGCGCCCCCAGGGAAGCCCTCTTAGTGTATTTTAATTGCTTTTGTGTCTTTATTCCTCATGAGATGACCAGGGATAATTTTTAAATCTATCATTCCATATCTATTGCTCAGTCCTATGCTTGGTGCATAATAGATACTCAGTAAATATTTCTTTGAGAAGATTTAATGAAGGTAATTGTTGAAACTGTGATACAAAACGAAAATCCAAGAGAAAGAGAAATTTACCTCACATTGTCCTGAATACTATTATTTAAGAAGCAAGGGGAAATTCACAAGAAAAAGTTAAAAGGTCAATTGTTTACATTTTCTTTTGTAACAAATATCTTCCATTGTATTCCATTTTCTTTGTCCATTCACTCTTTTAACTTCCCACTAGCAAGTCTTCATCTGAAATGGAGGGATTGTTTACATATTCTTATTTAACTTCATGTAAATAACTATTAAGCTAAACCCTGGAAAATCACGGTTTTCTAGGTCAAAAATAGTCAGGGGGCTTCCCTGCTGGTCCAGTGGTTAAGAATTCTCCTGCCAATGCAGGGGACACAGGTTCGAGCCCTGGTCTGGGAAGATCCCACATGCCGCCGAGCAACTAAGCCCGTGCGCCACAGCTACTGAGCCTGTGCTCTAGAGGCCGCGAGCCACAGCTACTGAGCCCGTGTGCCACAACTACTGAGCCCGTGCACCTAGAGCCCGTGCTCCGAAACAATAGAAGCCACCACAATGAGAAGCCCACACACCGCGATGAAGAGTAGCCCCCGCTTGCCACAACTAGAGAAAGCCCACACACAGCAACAAAGACCCAACGCAGCCAAAAATAAAAAATAATAAAAATAAATTAATTATAAAATAAAATTTTTTAGGGCTTCCCTGGTGGCGCAGTGGTTGAGAGTCCACCTGCCGATGCAGGGGACACGGGTTCATGCCCCGGTCCGGGAAGATCCCACGTGCAGCAGAGCGGCTGCGCCTGTGAGCCATGGCCTCTGAGCCTGCGCGTCCGGAGCCTGTGCTCCGCAACGGGAGAGGCCACAGCAGTGAGAGGCCTGCGTACCGCAAAAAAAAAAAAAAAAAAAAAATTTTAAACCTATAAAAAATAGTCAGATGTTGGTAATTTCTATGGTTCAACCTAAAAATAAGGATTAGGAGGTAGGTCTCTCTCCCTCACGTCTGTTTACTGTATTCTTACACAGCTCACGTAGGTAGTCTGGATTTCTTGGCATTAGTAACTTTTATGGTTGGTAAAGCAGCCACGTACACGTTAAGGTAAATGTAGATGGTCTCAGTGTAGGCTGCTACCCCAGGGAGGTAAAGGAACTCCATCCCACGGTGCTATTTGAACCAAGGCTGGAAAACCAGCTCTCACGAAAGCCTTTTGAAGGGTCATTTGCCTTCTGAACTAAAGGGGACTCAATTCCTACCTCCATGTTCACTCCCAACTTTCAATTGCATGAATCTATGCGTTAAAATAACCTAATATTATTAAAATGTTAATTTGTACCTTTGTGCCTATCCCACAATTGAACTTCCAAGCAGTTGCTTACATTTCCCTCTATGGATTCAGGAAACTATTTGCTCCACTTTGTCTAATTTACTAAACATATTTTGGCCCTTACACCTTTCCTATTAGTCACCCCTAAACACACTTTGTACAAGTGAATAGGAAGTTTGATGTTAATGAGCATCGTTTTCTAGAGGAAGAGTAGCACTAGGCTGCAGGTATAGAGGGAAACCACATGTTACTATTTCAGTACCTTGGAATTCTGAACTTTGGTCCCTACTTGGGAAAATTAGATCTCTTATCAGAAGAGTTCTTCCTGCTATTCATATAAATATTGTTGTTAAGATGAATTTTGGTGTCAATATGAATGCTGGTGTTAATACTTTTTTTACTGCTGATTTCTTAATTCCCCCTAACTTTTAAACTTAAAAGAACATTTGAAACTAAATGAGCTGAAAATATCTTTTAAAAATAAGCAACACATTGAGATTCTGGTACATAGCAAATTCCTGGTGAAGAAAAGTTCCAAATTTGTGATTCTATTTGCATTTCCATAAACACAGAGAATCTTTGTCTAAGCTTATTATGGGACAAATAGCAGTGTTAGAGATGGGGTGTTGTAAGACTCTAATTATGCGTGTGCTCCCATTCTGATTAGCGCATTTATAGCACGAAGCAATACAAAACTTGTGCTTTCGGCTCAAAAGCCTTTTTTCTTGAAGTTGACATTTTCATGAATTTTAAGTAACATTGGTCTCATTTAATGTAATTAAAATATTAAAAAATAAAAAAGCTCTCAGATGCCACTGCTCCCCAAGAAGCAGACCCTGAGATGGAGGTGCGCTTGCAGAACATTTGCTGGGGAGCAGCCTGGGGATCCACACCTGTGGGAGGGGAGGAAGCAGGACTGGGAAAGGGGAGAAGCTGAGCTGCGTTGCTGGCCTGACAGAGGCCCCAGCCACTGCCTGCCCAAGCTCTGTGGCTCACGTGGTCCTTTAGATAAGTCGTCCCGAGTTGGGCTAAGGGAGCAGCCTACACCCCACATTGATCAGAGAGATTGAAACATAGGCTCCGGATTCTCACGCTCAGTTCCAGGTCCCAGGCATGTCAAGGAAGGAGCAGAGAGTTCCAGAACTGAAAAGGCCATGTGGTCAAGGACCTCGGATAAATTAGGGGTAACTGGTATGGATGGATGACCTTCACTCCCAAAGAAGAGTTGGGCAGCCCACGCATAGGTTTGGGGCTCACTCTGGTCATGTTCCCATCTCTCTGGCTTGGTCAGTAGAAATTAAAATTACTTAAAAATGAAATAAAATGAAAACTTTAGTGTCTCGGTTACACTAACAGCATTGCGAGTGCTCTGGGGCCCTGTGTTGGACAGCCCGAAACGTTTCCATCATTGCAGAAAATTCTCCTGGACAGCACTGCTCCCCGACAGCCTGCCGCCATGCCTCTCGGAGGGAGGTCCTGCTGACCCCACTCACCCCCGAGACACCCCAGGAGGAAGGTGCCAGCTTTCATTACCCCAACGCCTACTACCGCCCTCTGCTCCCTCAACTGCAAGGCATCTCTGTTTAGTCTCCTCAACTCTGTCTTTCCTTGCCCTCATATTTGACATTAATGTGGCTTAATAAACCAGAACTGGCATCGATAGAAACTGAAAAGCATTTCCATTTCTTTATGGATAGGCCAGGAACATGGGGGAAATAGTTGTACCCATCACACTAGTTCAATCAGAGAAAAGAAAAAAAAAAACAACGTTTAAGTTTTCACTTTAAAATAGCATAAACCTTCCTACCCTGGCACATGAACATCCAAAAATGTAACATCATGGGCCAGCAAGAAATGAATGGAAAGCAGTAAAATTGGCATGAAATAGACTTTAAAACATAGCAAATACATCATTTCGGAATTAGCTGCCTCCAAAGCAAACCTCGTTTGATGATAAAAACATGCTTCACTGAGCGATCCTTTCCATGAGTCACCTCCTCTAATTATCCAGTGAACACTGCATTGGTGGCTTCCATTGCTCGCTCTTCCATGGTTTCCTTCTACATGTTTTTGTTATGCAGAATATACCTTTTAAAAGATGTTTCTGAACAAACTCTTCCAGCCTTGAAACTTCCTGTGTTTGGTACATGAGGCATTTGTTGTTGTTTTTTTCTCTTCTGGAGTCTCAGCAAAAGTCTGGCCATCACACAAACCATTGGTCATGCTTAAAGGTATTTTCCCTAGTCGGGTGTTCAATACATGATTGAAAGGGTGGTGTTTAAGCAGACCTTTCCTTGCTGCATTGCACGTAGGCCCTCCCATAAGGTCTGTGGGAAGGGACTGAACTAAATCACACATACACACACAGATTGAATTTTTATAAAATATGATGGAAAAATATACAACCGCAGTATCTAAAACAACGGTTGCTTGTACCACTGCATAGGAGACGGATTGCCATCAAGGGCAATAAGAACACTCACCTCCCCAGATTTGATGCTATAGTCCCCCCAGACAAGGATGCCTTGCTTCATTTGCTCAGTCACCGTCCATGTATTGAAGCATACATGTGATAAACAATGGGCTAGGCTTTCTGGGGTTCTGACCAATGGCATCACTACTCTTGCGCTTTGAGGCCATTATGTAAACTAAGGGTTACCTGAACCCGAGCACAGTTGATCTGATAACCAAGGCAGCTACTAAGTGACTAAGGAACTGGTGGGATACACTGGACAAAGGGATGATTCACATCACATTCTGGGCAGGGCGGAGCAGGATGGTGCAAGATTTCATCATGCTGCTCAGAACGGCCCACAGTTTTAAACATATGAATTGTTTATTTCTGGAATTTCCATTTAATATTTTCAGACTGTTGACCATGGGTAACTGAAACCGAGGAAAGAGAAGCCTTAAAGTGCTTCCTTTAATTGAAAAGGTGAAAGTTCCTGACTTAATAAGGAAAGAAAGAAAAGCATATGCTGAGGTTATTAAGATCTGCAGTATGAACGAATCTTCTACCCATGAAATTGTGAGGAAGGAAAAAGAAATTCATGCTGGTTTTGCCACCGTACCTCAAATTGCAAAACTTATGGCCACAGTGAGTGATAGGTGCTTAGTTAAGATGGAAAAGGTATTAAATCTGAACAATTTTGTAACATGTATTACAGTATATTGCAATAATTGTTCTGCTTTATCACTAGTTATTGTTTTTAGTATTTTACTGTGCCTAATTTATAAATTAAACTTCATCACAGGTATGTGTGTAAAGGAAAAAACATACTATATACAGGGTTTGGTACTATCTGTGGTTTCAGGCATGCACTGGGGGTCTTAGCACGCATCCCCATGGATACAGGGCGACTATTGGAGCTTTCTCATGCCCCATGTAGGGGCTTAAAGTCAGACTCTTTCATGGAATATGTAGTGGAAATTAAAATGTTTTAGCATTTAAAAATATATAGTGTATATTTTTGAAGATGTATCAGAGAGAATGTATCACTAACTATGTCCTGTGTTTTTGTTTTAGGTGGGCGAGATAATCACAGGTTGTCAAGGAACATCAAAGCCAGTGAAAAGCACGCCGGACAGCAGCAGGGAGAAGACGAACAAAAGGTGCCCTCCCCTCAGCCCGTCTTAACTTCGCTTAGAGTTCTCTTCATTGTCATTTGGTGCCTAGAATGCACCTTCCACATAGGTACAGTGACTGAAAGTTCAAAAAGGATTCATACCATGAACATTAATGTTTATTCCCCAAACTTAGACTCTTGATTTGCAGGGCTCAGAAACAGATCTGTGTATATTTAGGTTCCAGCTTCCGGTGACAATAATAAAAGTGGCAATAGCCACACCGACAGCTACATCGACCGGGCACTTGCTTTGTATCGGGCACCATTCCGTGTGCTTTACTCATAGTAACGCATTTAATCCTCACAATTTTTACCCTCAGTTTACAGACGAGGAAAATGAGGGAGGGAGGAGTTTGGAATGTCAGGAGGTCATGTAGCTGTGACCTGTTGGGACAACTCTGCTGAGCCCTGCTCCTAACGCTGCTCACCGCCTCCCTTTTATGACCTGTGTCACGTCATAGATTCCAAAACCCTCAGGGCTGCAAGGACCGAGAGGCCCCGTGTATGCCCTCTTGTCAGTCATAGGTCACCTTCCAGCCTTGGCTTAAGCTTCCTTCTCAACAGGATCCTCACCCTCTCAAGAGAATATTCGTGGCATTCTCAATATTCCCCCAGTGTCTGAAAGCTTCTCTTTGATTCCTAACTGAAGGTTCTAGCTCTGCCCCCAGAGACACCCCAGAACAAAGCCCACTTCCCACAAGCAGTGACAATCCTTAGAGGAGTTCAGACAAAGCTCTCATTATTTCTCAGTTCTTCCTTAGAATGAGCATCCCAGCTCTTTCAACCCTCCTTCTGCTTGCCGTGATTTCCAGACTCGTACCGTCCAGACGGCAGACTCTATTTTGGACCAAGGCAAACTATCTTTGAGATACAAATGTATATGCTAGAATTGCCACTATAAAAATACCTGAACAGGAACTATATTTATATCTTGCATAATACAAGCAGTCAGGCATTCGTATATATTCAAAGACAACTGTCAAATTTTGTAGAGATTTTCAAACACGGGGTTTGTTTAAACAACAGGTATGGAGTTGAATTCCTTCTGAAAAGCGGGTTGCTGTTTTTAACCTTGGAAAGCCACTCTCATGTTTCCCAGCTCAGTGATTTCCATTTCAGATACATGTGTAATTTACAGAGAATCAAGGGTGTTAGGACTACTATGAATCTTCACGGTCATAATTAACCCCCAGCGGCATCAAACACATGTAAAGAGTTCGAATCTAATTTATGACGAATCACAGGGATTGGAAACCAAGTCATTGCCAAAGTTTGGAGCTGGTTTTCAAGACTCCAGGAAAACTGTCATTACTGTGATTACACTTGATGATTAGAGATATCCTAGCACAATTCGTCATAAGAGGACCTCCTGCAGTATTTTCACAAAGCCTTTCTTTTTCTTTTTCATTACTGAGAAAGGATCACCTCACAACCGTTCATAATCCATCGATGGGAAGGTTGTTTGTGGTGCTCCTTAATCACTGACAAACTTCCTTACACACATTATCTCAGCTTCTGGCTGGGCAACCCATTAGCCAAACAGCCACCTGTAAATGCTGCACATGGGCACGAGGTCAGGCAGGTTGTTGGCTTGGGGGAAAGGACTACAGAGGCAGCGGTAACTGGGGGCAGGGAGGTCGGAATAGGCCCCTCAACCCTCTCATAGCCTGAGTGGTCCTTTCCTCATGCTGTGGAGACAGAGTGAGTAGAGGGAGAAGATGAAGGGAAGGAGAGTTATGTTCACTGGGACCAGATGGGGTCATGTTTGGGGGGAAGGTCACTGACCCAGTGAACTCTTGTGGTCCTGTGACACTGTACGATGACGGAAAACACACAACTTCCTCAAAAGTGGACTTACTGAGTACTGAGTGCCTACCCTGTGCTATATGATGCTATACGCTATCTTTACTCTTCAAAATAACTGCAGTATAAATCCTCGTATCCTAATGTACTGAGGTTCAAAGAAATAGAGCAATTTGTCCAAGATCGCAAAGTTGTTAAGTGAGTGGTGGAAGCAGGACCATAAAACGTAGCCCATTCCTGGGCTTGCCTTCTTACTCTCCTCATGGTGTCGTTTTGAAAAATTAGACTTTCTTCTTTAGAGCAGTCTTATTAGGTTCACAGCAAAATCAAGTGGAAGGCACAGAGATTTCCCATATACTCCCTGCCCCAGCTCAGGCGCAGCCTCCCTCATTGTCCACATCCCCCATCAGAGTGCAACATTTGTTACAGCTGGTGAGCCTGCATCCATGCGTCGTTAGCACCCAGATCCGTAATCTGCGTTAGGGCTCAGTCTTGGTGTTGTGCGTTCTATGGGTTTGGACGAATGTATAATGACATGTATCCACTCCTATAGTGTCATACAGAGTAGTTTCACTGCCCTGCAAATCCTCTGTGCTCCACCTATGCATCCCGCTCTCCCCACTCACAGCCCCTGGCAACTATTAGTCTTTTTACTGTCACCATAATCTTGTCTTTTCCAAAGTGTTATGTAATTGGAATTATACAGTACGTAGCCTTTTCAGATTGGCTTCTCTTCCTTAGTAATATGCATTTAAGGTTCCTCCATGTCTTTTCATGGCTTGCTAGCTCATTTCTTTTTAATGCTGAGTAATATGCCATTGTCTGGATGGACCACAGTTTAATTTATCCATTCACCCACTGAAGGGCATCTTAGCTGCTCCACTTGTTTGGCAATTATGAATAACGCTGCTATACACATCCTGCGCAGGTTTTTATGTGGCCATAAAGTTTCAGCTCCTTTGGGTAAATGCCGAGAAGCACAACTGCTGGGTCGTGTGGTAAGAATATGTTTAGTTATGTGAGAAGCTGCCGAGCTGTCCTCTGAAGGGGCTGCACCGTTCTGCTTCCCCACCAGTCATGTGTGAGCGTTCCTGTTGCTCCACATCCGGGCCAGCGTTTGGTGCTGTCGGTGTTCGGATCTGGACCATTCTAAATAGGTGTGTGGTGGTATGTCATTGTTGTTTTAACTCCCGTTTCCCTGATGATATATGGCAAAGAATGATGGCTTTCTTTCTTCCCAAACCTGTATCTTTTCTTTTTCGCACATGACTGCATAGGGAAAAAATCCAGTACGATGTTGAAAAGAGGGTGATAGCAGGCATCTTTGTCTTATTGCCAATTCCAGACCGAAAGTTTTCAGCATTTTACTCTCAAGTCTGGAATATTTTTTTTAAACGTAAGTGTAGTGCTTTTATAACTCATGCTTTCCTAGTCACTATCTGAAGTTGTTGCGTCTCTATTTCTGTTCTTGTTGCTTCTGCTGATTCTTATGCAGAGTGCCCGTTTACTTGAGTGCTTGTTTACTCTTTCCTGTGATCTGCTGCCTTGCTGGGGGCTTCTCAGAGGTCCAGGAGGTGCGCTGCCAGGGAGCATTGATGTGTGCTTTGGGGCAGATCCTAAAGACACTGCTAGTTTAAAACCACTTCAGTCTAAGTTCAAGATTGAGGGTTGGTTTGTTTGTTTTTTAGCTGCTGTAAACCCATGGAACTGCCAGCCTGTGGTGACAACTCATCCCTCTTCTGTCCCACTGGGGCACCTCCCCTCACAGCCCCCTGGGGAGGTGGGCAGAGCGGGTTCACCTCTCATTCACTCGCACGGGAGGCGAAAGCCCCTTGGGACTGCACCCTTACTGGGGAGAGGGCATCCTGTTAGACTGCCCACCTGGTACACTCAGGGCCTGGCCCTCTGTCCCCAGACTCTGTACATCCAGCAAGACCAAAGCCTGACTTTAGGGGCTCACCGAATGCCCTCAGGGCAAAGGTGGTCTCAGGACTCCATTCCCCTTTCTGGGTTCCTCCTTTCACTGAATTCTGACGTTGTGGATCCTAATTATCTCACCACATCTTTCACGATCTCAGTAAAGTTTTTCGTGGGTAGTGGGAGTCTTCGGTCCAAATAAGCTAGCCCAACAGATTATCATTTCTTTATGTTCTTTAATAGAAGGAGTCAATTGTTGATGTATTTTACGCCTACTGCCTACTGATTTTAGACATTTTCTTTCTTTCTTCCGTGGTAATAAATTTATTCATTCCGTCTTCCAGCTATTCTTAGTAGGTGCCAGAGGTTCTGGTCTGACAGCCAGGTAGTGGGTAAAACCAGCAATGGGCATCTGTCACTTTAGGCCTGTGACATAGGGACAGGAAGCAGCCAGGGAGAAAAGCCCCTCTCCTCTTTATTTTGGGGACCAGTGTGGTCCTCAGGTGCCTCAGGCCCAGAGATTCATGAGTCATTAAAGCCCTGCATGCAAACTATTCCTCACAACATCTGAAGCAGGGGCTCTGCAGATAACTATATACATACTAGCTAAGCTCATAGTTTATTACTGAGATCCAGAAATTATGGCCCAAGAGATATGCCTACAATTGAGATGGGCTGCTTTCCTCAAAGTCAAGGACAACATAATTATAATAGATGAATTTAGATATTTACTTAATTAAGCCATAGATACCATAGTCTTTTAATAAGAACAGATGAATTAAAAAGTACGCTATAGTTAATAGTGACTGTAATGCAAGTCTTTGAAAACTGTAACTTCTTAACACTGTTTATAGTGTACAATCTGGGACTTCAGAAAATGCCCTTTTATAGTCTTTGTATACTTTGTATTTTTCTTCAGCAGGTCCAGAAGTATTAGTCAAGATACTAAGGAATCAAAAAGTCAGATCTTTCAAGGGCTGTGCAGGTTACAGGAATGAGCGGGAGGGCTGTAAGAACAGCAGAGTTTACACTTTCCAAAGAAAATCGGACCTCCTTCCCCCACCACCTTGTGTCTGCTGCACGAGTTTGGTCTGAGGACATGGGTTTGGAGCTCCTGGATTAGACTGACTGTGATATTCCTTAGGGCAGAGATAATTTCTTATTTAATTTCGTTAATCCACAATAATAACTTTTTTTTTCATTTATTCAACAACTATTTATTCGGTAAAGCTATACGCCAAAGATACAAGATGAAAAAGACAATACCTTTGCTTCAAAGATGTCAGTCTTATAGGGAGAACAGGTCGGTAATGAGACAATTACATGACGATATGATAACTTTTCTATTGAGCACAACACTGCACTCCTAGATGTTAGCAGGAAGCTTGTCTGTTTGCACAGACCATGCTATTTCTGGTGTCTAGCACAGCAACTAGAATACAGTCGGCGTTTAAGGTATATCTGTTGAATAACTGAATGAATTAATGGTGCGGTGATTCCAAAATAATTTCTAAATCATTGATATCCCTGGGGGAACTTTATATAAATACAGATTACTGGGTCCAACTCCAGGCCTATGGAATGGAAATTGCCAGAAAAGCAGCCCTGTGACTGTATCATCTAGAGTTTTCTCTATGACGGTGATAAGGGGACTCAGTGGCCAGCAGAGCTGCTTCCTGGGTCTGTTTCACTCCAGCTATCACTGGAAGGACGGAGTGCTGGCGGAGGAGTGGTTCCTTGTGGGAGGGGAAACTGTGGGCTAAGCTTGGTGTGCACCTGAACTTGTAGAGCAGGCTGAGTGGTCTGAAGCAGCAGGGTCCAGGAGCTTGATTAGCTCCATTCAGGAGTGAGAACTGCCTGGTGTGATTCTATTATTGATCTTGGCTCTGGGGCATGGCCTGCTGTATCATTTCAATTATCAAAAAAATCTTAGGTAAGCAGAGTCTCCCCGCTGCCCTCTCCTCCACCTGCCTGCACGTCAGCACGGCCCTGCGGCGCTCTTTAGCACTTTATTTCTCCAAGGGTCGACTCTTGCTTCTACTAAGCTCTAAGCTACTTGAAACCAGGGATGGGTCCTATCTTTGCCTCCATGCTCCAGGGATAGTACTTGCCGATATTTGCTGAACAAATGAATGAATGAGTTGAATCTACTTGAAATTTACTTAAAACTGATATCTCAATTTCCTTTGCCCTTTTTGTTGTAGAAGCCAGCAAATGGAGAGACTAGAAGTAGATCCCAGCAAGCATGCCTTCCCTGATGTGGCTAACATAGTTCAAGTGAAAAAACACACGCCCAGAAGAGTTCAAGCTGAACCCAAAATCATACCAAGCGAGGAAGATCCAGACTTTGAAGATAATCCCGAAGTGCCTCCGTTGATTTGAAAACTTCAGGCTGCACCGACTGTGCACTCAGTGCAGAGAGTGCGTGTATGTTATTTCTGGGGTAAACACAGTTATTTTCAACATTACTCCTCCGATGTTTTAGGTCCTACTTTGTACATTAATATTCTCAAACCAGTTTACAATTAAAATGTGTACCTTCAAAATGCTATAACATCATTTGTCTATAGTAAAGTGTTGGCTAGGGAAAATGTTCAGTAAATCATGGAACTATTATAGAAACACGCTGATTATAAATCCCAGAATTGCCTGCTTGTGCAGATAGATGAAGTCGTGGATTAAAGCACAGATTATTAAACCTGTGCTTCGGCAGACGGGTCAAGCTCAGAAGTTAAAATCGTAATTTCAGATCAAATTGGAATGCTTTCAGGTGATTTTAAGCAGTGTTTCTGTTTTCTTCTCATGACATGTCTGCTTTCTCTGATGGCGAGGTATAATGGCAAGAAGATGAGGTTGGAAATGAGACACCTTGAAGTCAGATTCCCTTTCAGTCGCTTTGGATGAAACTTCAGCAAGTGCATGAACTTCCCCGCGCCTTAGTGGCTCCATCTGTGACTGGGGAGGAAGAATACTTGCCGTGTATGTAGGTTTGTCTCCAGATGAACCGTCTGAAGTGCCTGACACTGTACGTTGTGCATTTCCGCTCCCTCCCTCCCCCCAGCCTCCTTTCCCTGTTTCCTCCGCTACTCCTCTCCCTCCTCCTCTTTCTTCACCTTCCTTCTCATCCTACTCTCCCTCCCCTACTTCCTTCTTCACGTTTTAAATACTTGCACCTCCTCTTTATCTAGAACATTATGAACTCAATATTCCACATACAATATACGAAAACTATCTTCACTCTGACCATGATTTACTAGCATTTAAATCAGGCTCTGATCAGCAAATACTTTACTCAGCAGCTCCTGAGCCCTGGGACCTGCTCTGTTCATCAAGGGGTCGGTGGTGACAAGGCAGGGAAATGTACAAACACGGACCCCGTCAGGCAGTGGTAAGAGCTTGCAGTCAGAAGGCAGTTCTGTTTGTTCTCCAGTGGAAATGCTCTCGCCTCTGGAACCAATACCTCTAAAGCAGCAGGGCCCAAAGTTGCAGGAACAGGAATGAAACTGGCCAGTTCATCATTATGGGTGTTAGTGAGAGGACCCTCTCCCATTTCGATCCCTTGATCCCAGATCCACGCTTCTTGGCTCTGGGAGAAATAGCACCACATGCTGGCTAGGGATTCAGAACCCATACTTTATCTTTGGGAACATGATCTCACCCGTGCGAGGTATTATCACCCAGCTGGCCCTGTAGCTGCGTCTTCAAAAGGCCACTTCATTGTTCTACCATGTCAGCTGCTCCAGGATGATGATGAACATGGTAAATCCAGCGAATTCCCTAGATGTAACTCCACGGGCATACTTCATTTGCTGTGAAAATGAGTTCCTTGGCCAGAGGCGGTGCTCCATGAAGTACTGTGGCAGTGAATAGTGCACCCACTGCGTAAACCCACAGATGGTGGCTTTGGCAGAAGCACTGTAGGAAGGAAGGCAGATTCATGTTCAGAACAAGCGTATATTCCAGTGAGAACAAGGCACCGCTCCTTCCATGATGGGTGGAAGTGTTCCAGTGTAGTCGACTTTCCAGCAGGTGATGGATGGTCCCCTGGGGTATAGTGCCATATAAGGAGCTCCCTGTTGGTTTCTGCCATTGTCAAATTGGTCATTGTGGATGTCTGCAAATTATTTGACACTCCTCCCATCAAGAGGTGGGGTCTCTGCCCTCCTATCTTGAATATGGACCAACCTTAGTGACTTGCTTGCAACCTACAGCATAATGATAAAATGATACTATGTGCTGTCAAGGCTAAATCAGAAAAGGCCATATTACAACCATCTGATTCTCTTGGGACACTCTCTCTGGGGGAATCCAGCTGCCATGTAAAAAGTCCAGCTCCCCTGGGGCTGCCATGCTGGAGATACCGCAGGAGGTGTTCCTGTCCATTGCCCCAGAAGCACTCTCAGCTGACGGCATTACCTGCCAGACATAGGAGTGCACCATCTTTGATGTCCAGTCCTGGCTACCATCTGGCTGCAATTGCATGAGAAACGTCAAAGTGAGAACCACCCTGCTGAGCCTTCCCAAACTCTGACACACAACATTGTGAGCAAAATAAAATGGTTGTGGTAATCCACTAAACGTAGGGAGAATTTGTTCTGCAGCAATGGCAACCAGAGCAGGATTGGTATGTGGAAGTGGAGTGTTACCATAACTAAAACCAAAGACGCACGGTCGTTGCCTGGGACCAGGGAGCGGTCAGAAGCTAGAAGGTCCTTGAGGAAGTTTGTGACAGTTGGCTACTCTAGGAGGCAGACACCAAGAGAGAGAAGTGTGAGAGGTTTATTGGGGGTAGGGGCTTGGAAGGATGAAGAGAGGGGGCAGGAGTAGGAAAGGCTTTAGACTAGATTTTAGATACAGTCTTGACATCTGAAAAACGAGGAAGGAGGATTGGTTAAAAGGAGCCTCAGACTGCAGTGCAGCTGTGAGAATGTCTAGGCCAGCCCAGAGAGGCACACAAAACGGTCCACGGAAGACGGGCATGTTGGACAGAAATGGCCACGCCCAGCTGCTCCTGCCACATTTAGTTACTGGCCGGAAGCTGCCAGGGAGAGTGAGGTGACCACAGCCGGAGAGCTGGAGCGAATCCCGAAGGCACTTACTACAGCTGGAGGCTCCCAGCTGTTTGCACCCCACGTGGCTGCCGCTCTGTCTCGCTCTCTCTCTCTCTCTCTCTCTCTCTCTCTCTCTCTCGCTCTTGCTCTCGCTCTCGCTCTCTCTCTCTCTCGCTCTCTCTCGCTCTCTCTCTCTCCCTCTCCCTCCCTCCTTATTCATTCTCAGCAAGGCTCCCCGCCTGCAAAGGGGAAAGACTTTTCTGGGCTTCCTGGAGGGGTGAGAAGCTCCATGGCAGAGGCTGGGGGCGTGCTGCTTCATGCTGGGGGCTGAGGAGGGAGGGAGTCTCAGAGGCCAGGGCTGCGGGATGTAGGAGATGGACGAACGGGAGACCTCTTAGGAGTCCATGAAAAGGCCTCCAGAGGGAGAAGAGTCAGCTTCCACCATCCTCCAGGCTGACAGAGCAGGAAGCCTGACCAAGCCGGGTAAAGACTGTCTTATCTGCCTCTGTCAAGGTCTGGGCAGTTCCTAGCTTGGGGCTTGAGTGGTAGAAGGGAGGAGGTCGTCACCAGGACCCAGAGAGAGTCGTAGGCCACTGACAGGAGCCGGGACCTTGTTGCAGGGACGCAGCCCGCAGGGAGGGAGCAGGGGAATAAACATCTTGACCTTACTCTCCTGCTTCCCCCCATCCCTGGCTAGAGCTTCCCACTGGCCAAACCCAACTGGAGGCCAGGGCCGAGGGAGCCTATTGGTCAGGTCCCAGGGGTCAGGCTCCAGGGCACACAGCAGGATGGAGGGAGGCACACTCCCCTTTGCCTGTCTTCCCTCACGCTTGTCTAACCCCGACTCCTCCCGGATGGAGCTAGGTCTCGGATCCAGCGGTGGAGGTGTGTGGGGGGGCGGGCAGAGGGGCAGGATGAGAGAACAGCCATATTGTCAGCTACTGGTTTCCAACCTAAGCAGCCTGAGACGGGGCAGGGGAGGGGGAGGAGAAGATGTAATGCCAGGGTTTGGACTGTGATAGGGGACAACATTACTGAACGGAGACTGAGAATATGATTCAAATGGCTGAAGGGCCATCTGTTACCCAAGAATACAAGAAAATACCATTGGGTCTGCTTAAATCTTCATCCAGGGCCAGGGAAGGATCACCCACACTGAAGAAAGGGGAAACTATACCATGTTTTGATCAGAGCTGCAGGTGAGCATTCAACATTAAGTTTATACTAATAACGCGTGATCCCAGAATCCGGAGCCCGGGCTGCTTTGTCCAAATTCTCCCTGTGTCACTCTCCTCTCCCTGTGCCTCTGCTCGTCTCTTACTCTGAGAAGGCTCACTGCCTAAGTCCCCACATCAGCTCCAGCAGGGACAGGAGTGGCCTTCCCTCCCGGCTCTCAGTCCCCAGCAGAAAGGACATCGCACAGGGTGTGATGTCATCCTCTGTCCCCAGTACCCAAGCACGCCAGCCCCTGCGTTTTTTTTCTCCTGCTTTCGTTGCTGGGGTTTTTCTTGAGCAGCATGAACTGGCCCTTCTCTATCACTGGCCGTGATGTCCCACCGTACCCAGCACAGCTATTCGCGTCTCTGCATCCCGCCCCCATCCATCAGGACGAGCTTTGCAGCAGGAACCCCCTGCGTGTGAGTGGCCTGTGAATGTCAAGAGGAAGCTACCAACCGTGACCTTGATGGGAGGTGTGAGAGCTGCGCCAGGCCCAGGCCGCGGGGACAGTGCCCTGCTCCCCACCCACTCCCGGGAAGGCTGCCCTCTGCCTGACAGCTGGGGCTCCACGCGCCATGTACAGCAGCCAAGGTTCGCAGCCTGTCACAGCTTGCCTGACACATTGGAGGGAAAGTGCCGCCGCGTCTCCAGTTGACGCATGTCAGGCCAAGGCATCTGCTGCTCTCAAACCTCAGCTCAAACTAGATGCTCTTTTACACGTCTGCTCCCTGACTTTGCTCCTTCCCTTGGGTCTGGTGTTTTCCTTGAGCCTCGGTTAGCCATGCTTATGGATCTCTTCAATCCGTACACATTTCCCGAGCACCTACTAAGTGTAAGGAGCACATCGGGTGTCAGAGGAGTCTCTCCCCTGAGAACCCGTTCTCCCAGTTCTTGTCCTCTTTCTGCTGAGTGACCTATGGCTCCTCCGGCCATCACATCAGGCCGGTAGCCAGGTGACCCCTTCGTCACATCCTCTCCTCCACGTTCACACTCTCCCTCTCCCGGGACACTTGGGCCCATCCCGTGGCTCGTGCTGCCGGCTCTAGGCTGATGCCCCTGAAATCTCCATCTCAGACCTCAGATGCATTTCTCAAGCTCACCTGACTCTTCTCTTGGACCATCCTTCAGTTCATTGTCTTCTCTTGCCTTTTCCTGCCACTTCACCTTATTCCGCTTCTTCTGACTTTTGTTTCACGGATTCATTTTCCAATTACCCAGTTGAGAAAACACCATGACTGCTTCCAATGTTCAACATTCAGTTGGTAACTCAGTCCTGTCAATTCTCCCTCAAAAAGAGCTTTTCTAGTCTTCTTCAAACCCATGGTCGCCGTCTGCATGCGATCTCCTGTCATCTGCTGTGTCGGCACGTCCCGCACACCCCGCGACTGTTGCCTGGGGGAAAAGCCTGAGCCTATCAGATCCAGGTCCCCACTGCTGTGAGCTCACATCTCCCACCATGTCCCCTCGGGCACCCAGCCTGCCCACTACTCTGCAGTGGTCACCATTCCTGAGAGCCACACGGGGGTTATATACACACTGACTCTGTCATCACTGAACTGGGGTTGGTGATGTGCTGGGTCCAAGGGCTCCGGTGAGCCCTCTCGGGATTGGATGGGAACAGGGTGGTGTTACCAAAACCCAGGGGCAGAGTGGAGGCCTACTCAGGGAGGGGAAAGCAGGACCAAGTGCACAAGGCCCCTATCTCCCTCTAAGAGCATCAGTTGTTGGGATAATTATAAACAAATGGAGAGTCTTCAGAGGGAAATTGAATCCAACATGAAGGGCCATCATACTGCATCATCTGTGCTGGGAAAGAAACCCACGGTCCTGCAGGGGAAGAAATCACTGACCTTGGTGAGGCACAAGCTCGCCCCTCGGCACTCAGGGTCATGGAACACTGTGTTGAGTCTGCTGACTTCCACCACCAAAGGAAAAAAAAATAAGAGTGTCCATTCTGGTTACCGTACACAACATAACCATTCCATGCTTGGGGCGATAAAACAGCCATTTTATTATGCTCACAGTTTCTGTAAGTCAGAAATACAGACCAACACATCGGGGACAGTTTGCCTTTTCTCTCTCATGTCTGGAGCCTCAACTTGGAAGACCCAAAGGCCATGGATAACTTGACATCCGGAGGCTCGATGAACCTGGAGGTGTCTTCACTCACACTTTTGGCAGTTGAGGCTGGCTTTTGACCAGGACCTCAGCTGGGCTGACAGCCAGAACACCTGCATGTGTCTATGAGGTCTAGGCTTCCTCAGAGCACAGCAGCGAGGTTCCAAGACTGAGCCTCTAGGAGAACGATGACGAAATGCCTGACATTTCTGTGATTTAGTTTTGGAAGTGACTCAGCTCTCTTCTGCCACACCCTATTGATCAGGGCCACCCCAAAGGCCTGTCCAGGTTCAAGGAGAAGATTCAGTCTCTCCATCTTGCTGGAGGAGTGGCTGGGTTCTACAAGAGCATATGAAGAAAGAGATATTGTTAGGGGACCTTAGGAAAATGCAGTCTACCACCCACCCTTTCTCCTCCTTGGAACTCAAGTTCTTTCAGGCAACATTTCCTGCCCCCAAGGAAAGAGGAGGTGTTTCTTCTCCTGTTGTTGTATGAATAAAAGATGTGGGCAATGCAGGGGGGAGAGGCGTGTTTAATTCTACCTCAGGATCATTTTTGTAACGTATACCACTGCCCACCTCTCCTTTTTTTGGAGGGTTCTATAAATAAAAATATTTACAAATCAATGCAAAAGCAAATAAAGATCCTTGGAGGCAATCTGAGAGGCCTGTTCATAGTTATGAACTGAATCCCATTTAATGTTCCTTAAGTTGTGCACATAAAAATAGAAGAGAATTTTTTAAAAATTCCCTTTGGCCGTATTTCTTTGAGAGAAGCACTGATACTGCATTTGCCTCTCCACAAGTTAATTTTGTTTCTGGTATTATCTTTGCATTCTAGCTCATACAACCCAGACTTTCCAGGGGCTCAGTAGGTGGGTTCTCAGGGTGAGATCACTGGCTCTCGCCCCACCTACCAAGGAAGGAGCTACAGCTTGTGTTCCAGGCATTTCTGGGGAATCACTCAGGGTTCCAGGGCTCCTTTTCCCAGTGAGATTCCACCTTCTGGGGACCTCCTCTCCTCTGAGCTCCGGTCTCTGCTGCTTCCCTGTGATCTCCACCCATGCCTCAGGGCCCTGACTACACGAGCACCTCCAAGGGCTGCCTGTGACCCTTTACTAGAAGGGGACCCAGAGCAGTTCCTACTGGACCCCAAGCCTTTAGAGAATAAATTCCAGGCACACCACGTTTTATTGCACTTCATTTTATTGTGCTTTGCAGATATTGCCTTTTTTATTTGATTTTATTTTATTTCTTTAACAACTTGAGGTTGGTGGCAACTCTGCATCAAGAAAGTCTATCAGCAGCATTTTTTCAACAGCATTTGCTCACTTTGTGTCCCTCTGTCACATTTTGGTGATTCTTGAAATATTTCAAGATTATTTTTCATTATTGTTATATTTGTTATGGTGATCTGTGATCAGTGATCTTTGATGTTACTACTGTAATTGTTTTGCGGTGCCATGAACTGTGCCTATATAAGCAAACTTAATCGATAAGATAAATGTTGTGTGTTCTGACTGCTCCCTCTCTCTCTTCAGGCCCCCTGTTCCCTGAGACACAGAGATATTGAAATTAGGCCAGTTAATAACTTACAATGGCCTCTAAGTGTTCAAGTTTGAAAGGAAGAGTCTCACATCTCTTACTTTAAATCAAAAACTAAAAACAATTAAGCTTAGTGAAGAAGGCATGTCGAAAGCTGAGGCAGGTTGAAAGCCAGGCGTCTTGAGCCAGACAGCCAAGTTGTGAACGCAAAAGAAAAGTTCTTGAAGGTAATTCAAAGCACTACTCCAGTGAACACCGGAATGATAAGAAAGCAAAATCGCCTTATTGCTGATAGGAAGATTCTAGCGGTCTGCTTAGATCAAAGCAGCCACAACATTCCCTTAAGCCAAAGCCTAATCCAGAGCAAGGCCCTAACTCTCTTCAGTTCTGTGAAGGCTGAGAGAGGTAAGGAAGCTGCCTAAGAAAAGTTTGAAGTGAGCAGAGGCTGGTTCATAAGGCAGAAGGAAAGAAGCCATCTTCATAACGTAAAAGTACAAGGTGAAGCAGCAAGTGCTAGAAGCTGCAGCAAGTTATCCAGAAGATCTAGTGAAGGTAATTGATGAAAGGTGGCTACTGTAAGCAACAGGTTGTTCAGTGCAGATGAAACAGCCTTATATTGGGAGAAGACGTCATTTACGAATTTTATAGCTGGAGAGGAGAAGTCAATGCCTGGCTTCAAAGATTCAAAGGACAGGCTGACTCTCTTGTTAGGGGTTAATGCAGCTGGTGGCTTTAAGTTGAAGCCAATGCTCATTTACCATTCTGAAAATCCTCGGGCCCTTAAGAATTATGCTAAATCTACTCTGCCTGTGTTGTATAAATAGAACAACAAAGCCAAATGACAGCACATCTGTTTACAACATGGTTTACTGAATATTTTAAGCCCACTGTTGAGACCTACTGCTCAGACAAAAAATATTCCTCTCAAAATATTACTGCTTATTGAAATGCACCTGGTCACCCAAGAGCTCTGATGGAGATGTACAAGGAGTTCATGTTGTTTTCACGCCTGCTAACACAACATCTATTCTGCAGCCCACGAATTAAGGAGTAATTTTGAATTTCAAGTCTTATTATTTAAGAAATACATTTTGTAAGGCTATAGCTGTCATAGACAGTGATTTCTCTGATGGATCTGGATAAAGTATATTGAAAACCTTCTGGACAGGAATCACCATTCTAGATGCTGTTAAGAACATTCGTAATTCACCAGAAGAGGTCAAATATCAACATTAGCAGGAGTTTAAAAGAAGTTGCTTCCAACCCTCATGGATGACTTGGAGGGGCTTAAGCCTTCAGCAGAGGAGTTAACTGCAGATGCAGTGGAAATAGGAACAGAACTTGAATTAGGAGTGGAACCTGAAGATGTGACTGAATTGCTGCAATCTCACGATAAAACTTTAACAGATGAAGAGTTACTTCTTATGGATAAATAAAGTGGTTTCTTTAGATGGAATCTGCTCCTGGTGAAGGTGCTGTGAAGAGTTTTGAAATGACAACAAAGGATTTAGAATATTACATAAACTTAAGTGGATAAAGAAGCAGCAGGATTTGAGAGAATTGACTCCAAATGTGAAAGAAGTTCTACTGTGGGTAAAATGTTATGAAACAGCATTGCATGATACAGAGAAAAGGTTTGTAAAAGGTAGAGTCAATAGATGGGACAAACTTCTTGCCATCTTTTTTTTTTTTTTTTTTGCGGTACGCGGGCCTCTCAGTGTTGTGGCCTCACCTGTCCAGAGCACAGGCTCCGGACGCACAGGCTCCGGACGCGCAGGCTCAGCGGCCATGGCTCACGGGCCCAGCCGCTCTGCGGCATGTGGGATCTTCCTGGACCGGGGCACGAACCCGTGTCCCCTGCATCGGCAGGCGGACTCTCAACCACTGTGCCACCAGGGAAGCCCTTGTCATCTTATTTTAAGAAATTGCCACAGTCCCCCCAGTTTTCAGCAGCCATCAACATCGAAGCAAGACCCTCCACCAGCAAAATTATAACTCGCTGAAGGCTCAGATGATGCTTAGCGCTTTTTAGCAATAAAGTATTTTTTAATTAAGGTATGTACATTTTTCAGATGTAATGCTATTGCACACTTAATAGACTACAGTATAGTGTAAACATAAATTTTACATGCACTGGGAGGCCAAAAAATTCATATGACTCACTTCATTGCAATACTGGCTTTATTGTGATGGTTTGGAACTGAACCCTCAGTCTCTCCAAGGTACGCCTGTACTTCTGCATTAGTTGAAGCCCTTCTTCCCACCCTGTGTTGTGAGGGTGGATTGACAATACCTTTTTCCTCTCTAGTATGTCTTCATCTGTAGGTAGACACCCAGCAAGTAGGGCCCAAGGAGGGTACCAATGATGCTGCCACCTCTGCCCCTGAGCCTGTCCCTCCTCAGACTTAGAACACAAGCTGGGTCTCAAAGAACGTTGAAGGAATTCTCATGCAGGCATTCAGGTGATGGACCCAGCACTGCACCAGTTAGTGAAGAACTGGGCCTCATCCCAACCCTTCCCTGTCATTCTAGGGGCAAGGCGTCAAGTTCTATGACTGGAGAGATGTGCTCTGTGTATATGCTGTTCCCATAATCCCCTTTTCCATTCCTCTCCCTTCTCATGTTCTGTCTTATTAACCGTCTGCCCCAATGTGATATTATGATTGATAAGAATTCTATGTATTCTTTGTCCCCTTTACTGGCACAGAGCTCCTAAAACCCTTGGAATTTCCTCAGTGCAGAAAGCAATGAAAGTGTCTTTTGTTATGTTAAAGAGACGGCTTTTGGAAAGCCCCTAGGTTAGGAAAGGATGGGGGTTGGTTGCCAGGAGATCCATCCACGTGACTCGAGGTTGGCACCTTCAGTCCCATCTCCCCACCCACCTCCAGGACGGGGAGAGGGGCTGGAGGTTGAATGGCCAATGATTTCATCAATCATGCCTATGTAATGAAGCCTTCATAAAAACCCAAAGGACAGGGTTCAGAGAGCTTCTGGGTTGATGAAGCCATTGAGACTTGAGGAGAGTGGTGGGCTCAGAGAGCGTGGAAACTCGGTGCCCTTCCCCCATACCTTGCCCGGTGCATCTCCTCCATCTGGCTGTTCCTGAGTTATATCCTTTCATAATAAACCGGTTATCTGGTAAGTCAAATGTTTCTCGAGCTCTGTAAGCCGCTCTAGCAAATTAATCGAACCTAAGGAGGGGGCCATTGGAAACTCCAGTTTACAGCCAGTTGGTCAGAAGCCCAGGTGACAACCTGGTCTAGCGATGGCATCTGAAGTGGGGTGGGGGTGTGGAGAGTGAGCATTCTTGCAGGACTGAGCCCTTAACTTGTGGAATATGATGCTCTCTCCAGGTAGACAGTGTCAGAATTGGGTTGATGTGTAGGACACCCAGCTGGTGCCGGAGAACTGCTTGGCGGTATGGGGAAAAGCCCTTCCACACATTGTAACTGGTGGCCAGAACCATTTTACCCAGCATGGCCCCAACTGCCCATTTCCTTGGAAATACCAGACCCCTCTACTGAAATGATCAAATTCCAAATCTCTTCTGTCTTAACAATTGTGTCACTTGCGCCGCCCAGGGAGCCTTGGAGGAAAGGGTAGACCCTGTGTCACTGAAGGTCACTGAAGGTCGATGCTGCCAGACTTGGCGAATGGCCCCTCACCGTAAGTGCCACCCCTTAGACCAAGGCAGGGGGCAGGGGACTCTTCCACTCAGGGATGAAAAAGAAAACCCACCATGAAAAGTCTTTCCCCCAAACCCTCATTTGGATTCCCTGTGATGGTCATACTCTTGCTGGTAACATAGCTCTGGCCTCATTTCTTGTAAACAACCCTGGTCTTATTTTGTTTAGAGATTGTCAACTGAAAAAAGAAACGCACAGACTAAAAGTTGAGAAGCATGTTTTATTTGGCAGTCTTTCTGAGGACTTCAAGACTGGAAGACAGCCTCTCCGATGGCTCTGAGGGACTGCTCCAAAGAGGTAGGCATGGAACCAGGATACATAGGGGTTTTGCAACAAAGGCCTGGTAGTACTGTTAAAGAAACAGAAATCTCAAGTTAATGGGAAGATGTAAGAGTCTGGGCTCATTGAAATCACTCCTTTGATGTGCACCTTAGCTAGCTAGGGCCAGTATCCTGTTCTTTTTCTCATCCTGAGTTCTCTCAGGGCTCACCTTCGGGGGTGGAGGGCGGGTGGCTGCAGTGGCTTGGTGGCTGCAACATCCTTTGTTTACAGATATGGCAGCAACATTTTTCACTCACAAGATTGTTTTCATAATCTTGTCTCTGGTAACCAACAGAGCTGCCCTCCTTTACCTGGCAACGTTCAGCTCAAATTTCTTCTCTTGAATTCCTAGGATTTTTATTTAAGTAGGCTGCACTAGGCAAAGCCCTGTCTCTCCTTAGGACTCAGCCAGCTTCCCCAGGCTCTGCTAAAGACCGAGTTGGCAATAGTCACCACGCTGCACTCGGAACCCACCCTCCCTCCTCAGAAAGTTAGTCTGGTTCTGGGACAGGCCCTCAAGCCAATCCCTCCTCCCATCAGGTCAATTTCTCTCCCAAGAGGCTCCTTGTGTGAGAAGAGTTAACACAGCAGGCCTGACTGCTGTCCTTAGAAAGGCCTGCTTACAAGACTGGCTGTTGGTTGGCACCTGGGACCTTGGATTTCAGGAGTGTTCCCACCGTCCCCTAAGTGATAAGGGAGGCTCCCAGTGCTTAAACAGTTCATGCAAACAATGTGGTGTGTGCTGAACACTGCTTTCCTCTGCGGAGTCTGGGATCTTGGTACCTGCCAGGCAGAGGTAGACAATGAAACCTTGACTCCTGAGTCTCCGGTCAGCACCCCTCCTGGACAGCATTTCACAACCACCACAAGTCGTTGCTGGAGGAATTAAGGGTATCCTGTGTGGCTCCGCTGGGAGGGGGTTCTGGAAGCTGTGTCTGGTTTCCTCCAGACTCTGCCCCATGTGCCTTTTCCCTTTGCTGATTCTGCTTTTGTATCCTTTTGCTGTAATAAATCATAGCTGTGATTGTGACTATATGCCAAGTCTTGCAAGGCTTCCAAGCAAGTCATCAAACCTCTCAGTGGCTTCGGAGCACAGCCAACATACTCCTCCACCCTGTTTTCTTCCCTGCCCCATGATGAGACTTCTTTTCAGCCACTTACCATTTTCCTAGACATGCCCAGATATGCCTGGACCACAGTGATGAATGCAGCTGCTTCAAGGTAAATACACACCGAGATCTGCTTCATAATATATTTTCCCATGAAAACATTTACATGGGAAATTCCCATTTCCCATGTAAATGTTTCCATTTACATTTTTCTATTGTATTACATGTCATATGCCATTATAATATACCTAAAAATTCTGTAAAATGAAATGGTATAAATATATAAATGAAGCCTATTTGATCACATGCAATAAAGTTAGAAAAATATAGCTAACACTATGCTTTCTTAGTCTATAAAAGAGACTACTAAATGATTGTTGGGTTAAAAAAAATGAAATAAATAAAATTATTGAGTTTAGATGACAATGAAAGCATCATATGTCAAAATCTGAAAGCAATGTTTAAAAGAAAAGTGATGTTTAAAAGAAAGTTTTAGCTTTTGTTGAAAGACAATTTTTTCGAGAAAAAGATAAAATTATAACTCTCCCATAAATAGACATAAGTAGACGTCAAAGATTTTTAACTCATTGAGTGGACCAATATGATGTTACAACTAGTTCAAAGGAGAATAGAGAATCATTAGCACACAGGCAGTAAGGAATGCTGAAATGCGTTTACGAAATCAGTCTATCCATATGGCAGTGATAAATTGCAGCCCACCTGGCACAATTTGTATTATTATCAGCTTCCTACAACTTCCACAGCCCTAATACTGTCAGGAAGGAGAAAAATAAGAATCTCTACTTTCCATCATAAGCAAAACTAAACTCCAAATGGATTACAGATGTAAATATGAAAGAATTCTCTGAAGCTGATAGGAAAACTTTAAGTTAATATGTTTAGGATCTCAGGATGGGGAAGGATGTTTTGAACAGGACCCCTCATATCAAAAATTATTTGCAAAAGTCTAAAACCACAAGAAGTTAGTATCTAATACGCATGAGGAACTCAACGCAGGTCAGAGAAAAAGGACTGACAGAAGGCGAACTCTAAGTGCTAATAAGTAAATTTCACCAGCAATCAGAAAAGACCAATTAAACAAGGAGACTCTAAAACTTGTCATTAAGTTCTGGTAAGATGTGGAGAAACAGGAGCACTTTTCCCCTCTGGAAACCTGTCTGCAGTTCTTGGTGACTTTACGTAAGTGTGGGAAAGGTGATGTTCAAATCACACAACAGTTGGTATCCCTTGGGTGCCTGACCCATCACATAGGAAGTCATTCCTGAAACACGTATCTCAGCAAAACTCAAGCCTGGGTCAACAGAAAAATGTTTCTCATAGCAAAGAGTTGGAGGAAACTCTGTATCCAATGTTCAGGGAAATGGATGAATAAAATGATGACTGTGTTTTAAATGCCATTGTTTTCAGGGGTCAGATGACATGAACCAGATGTACAGGCAGAAACATGATTGGATCTTGAAAAATAGTATCCAGTGGAAAAAATAAGAAATAGCATGAAAGGTAAAGCACAATAAAATCTTTGTAAACTTAAAACAACACACACTCAATGAAACACAATTTTTTAAAGGACACACGTATACCGAAGTAATTGTATGGAAGATGGTTCAAAGGTCATAAACTAAATAGACTAACTTGAATGTCATGGAAGGGTGGAATGGGTGTGGGGATGTGGAGTGATGGAGAAAATAACACAAATACATACCTATAAATTCTTATGTATGTAAATAAAACAAGCCATGCAGAGGCTTTGCATGAACGATGTGTAATGAGTAGAAGAACATGATTAACTCTCTTCAGTAAGGGTTATTCTCTAAGTTGGGGGAGAAGGGAAGGTGATAAGTCAGTATTAGTTTCTTACTTTCATATGGCTTTGAGGGAGTTTGAGAAATAATTCACCCAACTAGAAACAGCTGGATTCAGACTGGTGGTCACAATTTTTTTTCCCAAAAAATATGAGGAATATTTACTATGAGTAAGCACTGTTCTTGGCCCTTGGGGCTACACCGGTGACCAATAAAAAATCTCTTTCCTTGAAGACTTACATTCCAGTGGACAGGAAGTTGTGGAAGCTCTAAAAAGAACCGTCTGCATCCATAGTAGCTCTCCAGGCCCGGCATTAGGACCTGGGGACAGCAGTCAGAGGCAGGAACTCGGTGTCCCTCATCAAAGCACAAAGGTCTCAAGATTCATTCAAGAGCCATTTTTTCTTCTACATCCTTCAGTGCCTGGTTCATGATATGAACATTTGAGATGGTTGTTGAAGGAAGGAAACTGAGAGAGAAGGGAGAGAAAGAAGCAGGCAAGCGATGCGATTTCAAGATGTCTGAGAAGATGCCAGACGTGGCAGATAGCACGTGGGGTATGCAGCCTGCTGGGGTTGTCCCTGCTTTTTGAACCCACTTAAAGTGAAAGGCAAACAAAATCTAAATTAAAATTCAATCTAAATCTAAACTAAATCACTACTTTACTTAGTTATACAGTTAATAAATTGTCTTTATCAAAAAAAATAAAAGAATACATGGAAGCAAATAGCAAACATATTCACCAAGAGTTCTCTCTCTCTCTTTCTCTCTCTCTCTCTATATGTATAAAATATATTAATCTCACATATATAATACATACAGATATTTAATTTTATATAAATATATATAATAAATATTATGTATGTACAATTTTATATATGTAAAATTCTCTCAAATTCAGCAATGTTGAATTCAACAGATAACTGAGCCCCTGTTATGTTGTAAAACTAGACTAGGTCCTTTCACACTCAGCATCTGTTTATTCCTCATACAGCACTAATGAGGTAGAAATAATGTACAAGCTCTGTTGCACAGATGAATGAACTGAGGCTCAGAGAGGCTAGGACACCTGCACAAAGCCACACAGCTAATAAGAGGTTGGTTGGCAGTTGGATTTAGGATTTAGACTTGACTCCAAGCCCAAGCTCTTTCCCGTATGCTACAATTTCCTGTCCCAGTAGGAGAACAGAAAAAATCACCGTGAGGTTGTAAAGACCCCACGGGATCTCAACATAGGCCTTGCACCTTAGCCCACTCTCCAGCTATTCCTTGGACTTGACCAAAGCTGTCAGTGTGGGGACCACTGCCTCAAACTAGGCTTATAATTCAACAGCACTACATGATAGATGACTTATAGTAGTTAAGATTTTTGCTATGTTAGGATTCATCTAGCTGCATATAACAGAAAATAAAAGGAAAAAAGTGGATAAAGTAAGGGCAATGTTTATTTCTGCCTGTTGAATAAGAGTCCAGAGGTAGGGAATCCAGGGCTAGTATGGAGATTTCATGTCATTAAGCAACAGTCTTCTTTCTGCTCCTCCATTTGAGCACATGGTATCACTAGTTGATATTACCTCAGGGCCTGAAAAGGTTGCTGGAGCTCCAACCATCACATCCATGGTCTAGCTGGACAAAGGGAAAAAGTACGTTTTCAAAATTAGCTGTCTTTAAGACTTAAACTTTCTTGTAGTTCCTACATACGTCTACTTCTCATTGGCCAAGGCTTAGATAACGGTGACTCTGAGATCCAAGGCAGGCTGGAAATGGAGTGTTAGTTCTGCATGAAAACCTGCCAGCTAAAATCAGAGTCCTGCTATAAAATAAAGACTAGCAATCTCTACCAAATCTGGCAGATGGCATGAATGCATAGGGAACAAAGCTGAACGAGGATTAGATAGCATTCTCCCCAGCCTTGGTGCAGCAGTATGAACTCAGGCCAGTTACTAGGTACTCTGAAGCCCTGTTTCCTTCTTTATAAAATGAGGATGACCGCATCTATTTCATTCAGATGTTCTGAGAGTAAAGTAAGTTAGTAGCCATAGCAAAGGCCATCTTTGTTCAGCCACATTCTTGGGTAGGCAGCCACAGCTGGTTGCGCAGACGTGGTCTGCCAGGTCTTGAGGTTACTTCACATGGACCAGGATGTGGATTTTTCCCCCGCCAGGTTAGCTGTCTTTAAGAAACCTTTAGGTTTTGTAGGAGTTCCTACACACCTTCTACTTACTTCATGGCCCCATTTTACAGAGAAGGAAACGGAGTCCAGGCTGGTTAAGCAACACACTCAGGTACACTACAGTAAGTGGCAGAGCTCGGATTTGAATCATTGCATTCTTCCTCCTCTGCTTTCCTCAAAGGCTTGAATATGCTCACAGGTTTGCATTCTCTCAGATTCCATGAGGTTTCAAATACTCTCTTTCCCAGTCAGATCGTTTGTCAGAATTTGTGTACCAACTTGTGTTTTGAAAATGGTCACTGCCTCTGTATACTTGGTCACCAAGTACTGTCCACTCATCTTTTTATCTCTGCCTCATTGACTCTGTGTCCATCAGTGGCTCATCACCTTTTCTTAACCTATGCTGTGTAAGTTAAACTGTAAAAGCACATGCCTTTAATGTCATCTAAAATTTCAAAATTATGCCAATTGGAAATGCATTTGGCTACAAGTAACAGAAAACCCAACACACAATGGCTTAAGAAACAGGAGGTCCATGGAGTCTGGAGTTAGGCAAATTGGGGCTGGTCTGATAAAACGCTTCATTTTTCTGTCTTCCTATCCCACCATCCTTAGCATGCACTTTTCATCTTCATGGTGATGAAATGACTGCTGCATCTTCGAGTATCACATCTTTAATCCAGATGGAAGGAGAAAGAAAAATGAGAAAAGGTCAAAAGTGTGAAGAACGTGCTCACCACACACCAGACCTTGCACCATGGTTCCCACTTGTATCTCATTGGCCAAGATTGGGACACATGGCCACTGCTTGCTGCAATGGCTAGAGATCCATTATGTTTTAGCTGTGCACTGTTTTACACCAGAGAAAATCAGGGTTCTATTAGACAGGAGAAGGGGTGAATGCTTATTGGGTAGACAACAGCCGAAGATAAAACAAAAATAAATTGAATAGCGCCTCTTACAATTAATCAAACTGATAATTTTATGAAATAAAATTCCATTTTGACCTTTGAAAAATAAGGTATTTTTACTTATTTCATGAGACAACATTGTGATCCTTGAAGCTAATTGCACACCATAAGGACAATGCATCTTGTTGAAGATCAATTAGGTCACAACGTTTTATTTTCAAATTACTATCAAACTCCTTATTGGAGGGAACATGGATTGCCCACTCCTGATGTCTCCTTCCATGCGGATGAATGTCCATTTATGTCAGACTCCTTGTTTCTTTCTCATTAAATCTGAACAGAGGCTATAAAAACAGGGGTGCTACTTATTATATCACCACACATCTTCACACCATACATTCTCATAAGATTCCTTAGTCCTTCTTCATCAAGACCTGCTGATTTAGGTTTTTACCTCTGGAAGCCTCCTTTGCTATAATAACCCCTGAACTACTGCATGTTCTTCCCTTCTCTCCTGGGAACAGGGCTATATATTAACCATGAGTAGTTCCCCCAAAGCTTGCACAGAGCCTGGCCCATGGTAAGCAGTTTGAATGACTCTCCCACCTTGACCTCAAAGCTTCTACCTTTCATGTCACTGCCCGGCTCAGAAACCTCCACAGGCTGTATATTATGGACTTAAAAGCCTGGTTTCCTTGGGATCAGCTTTGCTGAACTGGAACTGGGTTTGGATGCCCAGGTGAGCCTGCACTGGAGAGCAACCCTTTACCTAGACCCAGCAGGCTCCAGTTCAGCCAGTTCTTTATACAGGAAGGTAATGAGGAGACTTGTATGCCCAAAGAACTCTGGATTCATATGCTTCCAGGATGCTTTTGTAGTCTGGAAAGTTCTCATACTTGACTATCATTTATAAACCATTTATAAGGTACTTACTGTTGGGCCAACACCACTCTAAGTGCATCCTGTACAGCATTCTCCAATCGGAATAACCCTGCAGTGTTGGGCATATTAGCCCTATTTTATACATGAGGAACATGGGCTTCTTTGAGATTGAATGACTTCACGTTGGTTTAGTAAGAACAGAGTCTGGTTTGAAACTCAGATCTAACTTATTTCAAAACCATGCACTTGCCACTGTACATGTTTCTTTTATACTATACCACGCTGATTTATAATAATATACAAAATTGTATGTAAGTGTATCGACAAGTTCATAGCTTTACCTCCACTGACATAAAAAGCATCCCATACTCTCGCCTTGTATGAAAACATTTGCAGGGACTATTTTTTCTTTACCATGTCTCTTTAAATCATCCCCTTACTCTTTTTTTCTTTTCTGTTAATTAGCCAGGTTGCTAAGCTGGCACAATGAAGTGGTGTTAAAGTGTCCCCAAATTAATAGTGCCTCATCAGTACTGACGCAGGGCATGAAGTTACCTTCGGAAGTGTTACCTGAATGCAGTTAGCACCCCCTCGGCTGCTGACTTCAGACAGGAATGGGAACTCAGCAGAAATATCAGCAGGTCTGTGTTAGCCATAAGCAGAATCCTGGGGTCAGAGAAGGCGAAGTCCTCCTGGCCCACCAGTGTCCTTCCAATCACTCTACTCCCCTTGGCTGTACTATCCCCTGGGCCCTACTGCCTCACAGCTCTCAGGGCTCAAGGCTTCCAGAGCCAGTTTTTTTTCCTGACTGGAATTGTTCTGTTCCTAGGTCACCCCTTAAATAGAGCACATGGCATCTCTAGGCAAATGGATAGGTCAACTGTGAGTTGTGCTAATGGGACAGGGTCAGGGCAACTCCCTGGCACCATGGGAACCATGCCCTGCATTCAGTGCTGGCTCTAACCTGTCAGAAACCCCCATGCTGGATGGGAGAGGAGCTGGGGGTGTGGTAGAATGAAGGGGAGCTTCTCCTAAGTAGGTCTTCAGGCATCTCTATCATTGGTTAGCCCCGCTTGGATTGCAAATTCCTTCCCCAGGCCAATTTCAGTCTTTAAAAGTTCTACAAGGGTTAAAAATCCCATCCGAGATGAAATTTACTCATTCATTTGTTCATAAATGGAGCAAACTCGGGTCGGTTCCATCTGTCCCATGACCTGTAACAGCCACCTCTAGGCTAGAGAGGGGACATGTAATTGATGGGAAGATTGTAGCTGAGGGAAGCACTCTGAGGAAATAGAAAAAGCCCTGGCACACATGGGTTCCCATGAAGATGGGACCGATCCTTGCTCAGCCACTTACTAGATGTGTGATGTTGGGAATGCTACCCACCCACTTTGAGCTTCCATTTCTTCATCTGTAAAATAAGGTTTATAATAATGCTGATCACACAGAATTGGTGTGAGGACTAAACGAGATGTGAAGCTATGGCACATAGTAAGCACTCCAGTAACTGTTAGTGATCAAGATGATGAAAATGAGGATGATGTTGATGGTAATGGTGCTGATGATGTTAATGATGATGGTGATGATGGCGATGGTGATTATTTTGATGATAGAGAAGAAGAATATATGTGAAGTATTTAGCCATTAAAACAGTATGCTGTTGGAACTGAATAGAGTCCGGGAACAGGACCACAGCATATGGACACTTGATCTACAACAAAAGAGAGACTAAGAGAGTAATAGAGGAAGAATGGCTTCTTCAATAAATGGTGCTGGATCAAGTGCATATCTGTACGGAAAAACGTAAAACTCACTCCCACTTCACACAAAACTCAACACTTAAGGTTATTTTAAAATCTAAATGTGAAAAGTAATACAAAAATTCTTCTAGAACAGTGTCACCTTGCTTGGATCTTCCTGACTGGTTAATCCAGTCAGCCTGAGTAGGCCATTCACTGAGACACATTTTAACAGTGAACCAGATAACTATGTCTTAGAAGCATGAATAAGGGCAGCTGCTACCTCTTTTATTTCCCTCAACCCACGCAGTGAAATCTGCTCTTCTAGTCCCATGTGGGGAGCCTGCCTGATCAAGGTTTAAGATGAGTCTGGGCAGGAAAACCTTTCTCTCTCTGTCCCAACTGTGGCTGGGTCTTTGTGGCAGGGCTGTGACCTGGGTCCTTGCCACCATGTGGGTGAAGCGTTTCATAGTATGTCCTTCAGAACCATCCATGTCCCTCTCGGCACCATCAACATCCCAGGCTCAGAGTTTAGATTCAGGGCACAGTCCTTTTCCAGGTGGTCCTGCTTTGAGGGATAAGAAATTTGCAGAGGTAGATGGAGTCGGTTCTTATTTCCTGGGTGGTTCCATTGATCAGAGCCCTGGCAGCACAGAGGGTGAGTGAGGAATTCAGGTTGTCCAGACACCTGTGGAAGATGGCTAACAATGTCCTGAGGGCCAGCTATGCACTAGGCATGGGGCTAGGAGCATTCAAACTTCATCTCTAGTCCGTGGAGCAATTCCATGAGATCCTTATTTTATAGATAAACAGACTGGGCAGAGACGTTAAGTTACATATCCAGGATCACACAGCTAATGGGCAGAAGAGCCAGGATTTAGACCCGGGCCGAGACCCTACCTCAGTACACAGGCTGCAACATGAGGGCAGGTAGAGAGGAGGTCAGCCATCACAGCACAAATATGAACACAGCCAGCTTCTGCTGTATCTAAAGGGAAGAATCAGACCTCTCAGGAGGTGAGTGAGCATTAGTCGCTCCCTTGACCTATCTTCCCCATTATTCTGTCTCTCCATAAGATTTTGCTGAAACTCATGAGGGGAGAGAGACAGAGGTGATGCTTGCAGACAAGGGCCTAAAGGGTCGCCAATGTTTCTTCATCAGAACTGATGAGGGCCCTCCCAGAGCTTTGGGTGTTTTTTAAAAAATTATTTTATTTTATATTGGAGTATAGTTGATTCACAATGTTGTGTTGGTTTCAGATGCACAGCAAAGTGATGCAGTTGTACATATCCATATATCTATTCTTTTTCAGATTTTTTTCCCCATATAGGTTATTACAGAATACTGACTAGAGTACCCTGTGCTCTACAGTAGGCCCTTGTTTTTTATCTATTTTATATATAGTAGTGTGTATATGTTAATCCCAATTTCCTAATTTATCCCTTCCCTCCACTTTCCCCTTTGGTAACCATAAGTTTGTTCTCTGTGTCTGTGAGTCTGTATTTGTTTTGTAGATAAGTTCATTTGTATCAGTTTTTTAGATTCCACATACAAGTGATATCACATGATATTTGTTTCTCTGTCTAACTTACTTCATTTAGTATGATAATCTCTAGGTCCATCCACGTTGCTGCAAATGGCATTATTTCATTCTTTTTTATGGCTGATTAAAGCTTTGGGTGTTAAGTAAGCAATTAACAGCCATTTAATCAATCCTTATTTTTAGGGAAGAATTATTTTTAAAAATACAATTTAAAATGTGTTGTTTCATCAACAATGACTTAATTCACAACAAACCAGAACCTTAAGCTTACCAGCATATCCTTTTCATGACATATTTGGCTAAGTGAGGCTCATCTAATACTGTAAAGATGAAAATAATAATAAATAACATTTATTAAGCATCTACTGTGTACCTTTCATTTTATTGCAGCAAATATTGGTTGAGCACTTGCTATGTTCCAGGCTGAGGATCCAGCAATAAACAAAGTTAACAGAAATCTCCATCCTTACGGAGTTTACATTCTACTGAAGGGAGCCGGAAAATAAATAGACAAACAAATAAGTGAACAAGCCCACCATATGGTGTAAAAGGTACGGAGAAAATTAAGCAAGAGAGAGGGATTGAGAGCACCACGGGGGCTGTGATATTAAATGATGAGGTCAAGGAGGGGGGCATTTAGGCAAAAAACTCACTGAGTTGTCAGACTCAGAATGGACTTCTTGGGGAAGAGGGTTTCAAGTCGATTTAGCAAAAAATGTGAAGGCCCTGTGGTGGGAATGAGCTGAGCTCCTGGGAAGGGTGACCTGGAGGCCACGTGTCTGGAGAGGGCGAGCGAGATTCAGCCAGGGGGTCAATAGGGCCAGAAGACACAACAGCTCCCAGGGCTCCTTCCACTCTGCTTTCATCCCCACTGAGACAGGAGTGGGTGGACAAGGACACGGAACAGTGTGTGCCATGTGTTAGACTGCTTCCAGAGCCCCACTCCGGTTGCTTGTAGAGGCAACAGGAAAAGCCAGGGACCTGTTAGAAGTGGTGGTGACAATCCAGAGAGAGACGATGCTGGCTTGGATTAGTGGATGGTGGTGAAAGTTGGGAGAAGTAACTGGATTCTGCATATGTTTTGAGGAGAGACACCTCAGGGTTTGCAGATGGAGTGTGTGTTTTTTTGAGAGAGAGAGGAGTCAGGGGTGGTCCTGAAGTGTTTGAGAAATTGCAAGGATGATGCGACTTGTACGGAGATCTGGAAGAGTGGGGGGAAAATCATCCTCATCGGGGGCAGTGGAAGAGGGGGAGTTTACATTCTACTGAAGGGAGCCGGAAAATTAATAGACAAACAAATAAGTGAACAAGCCCACCATATGGTGTAAGAGGTATGGAGAAAAGTAAGCAAGAGAGAGGGACTGAGAGTACCACGGGGGCTGTGATATTAAATGACGAGGTCAAGGAGGCCAGCCTTGAAAGTGCTAAGTTGCAAACGCCTGTTGGATACCCAAGGAGGGGTATTGGGTAGGCAGATGGGGTCTGGAATCCAGAGGAGAGAATTGGGTGGGAGATACCATTTCTAAAGCTTCGGCAACACTTAGAGGTAAGCGTCATTTACCTCATTGTACAAGGAAGGAAACTCAATCACAGATGTTAAATAACATTCAAGATCATCCAGCTAATGCGTCAGGATGTGAACCCGGTTCAGAAACCACCCTTCGTGCTAAATGCGTTCCTGCTTGATTGAAGATTTTAGATGTAAGGAGAAAATCCTCATGTGTGTCTCTCTCCTCTCTCTCTCTTTTTTTTTTTTTAAACAAAGAAACAAAAAAAAAAACCTTTGTAGCTCAGCTCAAACTTTCCTCCATCTAAGCTCAGATCCAGAGCCAACTGGCCTCCCACTCACTTGAAAAAAATGTAAAATCCCACTTCCAGAGAGCTTTTCGTTGGCTTAGAAAGCAGTCACGATTCACAGTCCATCCAACAGAGACTTGTTGTTGGCAAAGACACCAAGGGATGATGTCATTCTCTGAGGACAGGGAAAACCCTGCACGCCTTTGATTTCTCCTTCTAAGCCCATCACAGCGCAGCTTCCCTGCTGCTGGCAGCAGTGTAAACTGGTACAACGTTTTTGGAAGGGACACTTTCAAGATGTAGCAAGAATATTAAATATGTTTCTGCCCTATGACCTCAACGTTATAATTCTGATCTTAGGAAACAATCCATACCACATAAAGATGTCTTAGTCTCAGAGATGTCCATCACAGCCCTATTTATAACGCTGGCATTTTTAAAGGCATCTCATATCCAATGGAGAAATGGTTAAATAAATTATGGATGTCAGAGTTAGCTTTAGAAAGGATTTGAAGTCATGGAAAATGTTAGGGTTTAAAGGCAGGATGCAACACTATATTTTGATCCAGTCTTCATCTATATTGAGGTGATTTTTAAAAGCAATTGGTGACTAATAAGATATAGTGAAAATGTTATATATGTAAAACGATGCTGTTAGGGGCTGTATGGGGCCTTGCTTTCTTTTCCTAGAATGGAAAACTAAGAATGGCACAGCTGAAAACAGATGACTTTAGGAGACTCACGTTCCAACTGGCCACCTCCTCACGGCTTACTGAAAGGTGCCATTTCAATGAGACAGCTCTTATCCCACCACCTCTATCCCCACCTCTACCAGCAACCTCCAGCCAACATAAGTGGAATCTTGGAAGACTGGAGAGTATATCTGCTCAGGAAAGATAAGAACAATACAGAGAAGTCATATTCCTCCTTTCCCCATGGCTTGGGAACGCAGTGTATGTTTAAGGTTCCCATCCTCAAAGCGAAGGGAAAGAGGTGTCAAGAGTATCACTCATAAAAACTGGTGCGAGCCAGCAAGAAAGAGAAGCTGGTTCCTTCTGTTTGGAGGCCAGTCTTACTGGCCTATCCCTAGATTATCAAAGAAAGGAGTAAGAGCATGGGGTGAGAGAGTGTGTAGGAGAAACGCCAACAGAGAGGGCCCCCCCCTTGAATCCAACATTCCCAAGACAGACATAAAATAGGTCTGGCACGTGCATGCAGGTCTAAGAGCTGATCTCAGTGGTCACGGGGAAGAGGTAGCATCCCATCCCTCAATGCAAGGAGTGGCGAAGAATTTATCGTCCTCTTTACCATACCCATCTTCCAGTCATAAATTATTTTTCCATATGCAAAATATATTCGCCCTCTCCCATGATCCCCCAAATCCCATACCATTACAGCCTTGGATCTCATCAACTAAGTTATGTCTGGATGTAGATGAGGCTCAGTGGGTGTGCTTCCCTGAGTATGGCTTTTCTCCAATGGCAGAGCTGTGAACTAACAAGGTATGTTAGCTTTCCCACACCCCCAGCATACAATGAGATAAGCACAAAATAACTACAGTAAGCAAAATAACTGCAATAGACACTCCAATTCAAAAAGGGCTTTGGGGGATGTCAGCTGAGCGAAGTGGTGGTTCCCCCAAGGTTTCTCTGGCTGGTTGGAACTCTTTATATCCCCAGGACTGCACAGCCCCCAGAATCTCCATTCAGCTTACAATTCCTCTGCAGTTATTTTCTGCTGGGCTATAAAGAGTCTTACTCTTTGCATGCACAGGTTAGTATTTGATCAAAGACTTAAGTGGACCTTATGCACATTTCTGGTAGCTCCTTATCTGTGTAGCTCCCCGCCTTCTCTCTAGTACCTGGTTCCGCAAACTCCAGCCATCTTAGCAGCTCCTAACTCGGATCTCTGTCTCTCCAGATCACCAAAACCTCTGCATTCTTTTTGGGCTTTATCTCCCTCTACTGTATTCTAAAAAGTTCCCCTAGGCAGAAAACTGGAACAATCATGGGGCTCATCTCACGTTTCTTCTCTCAAAGGGATCATATTCATGCAATGTCTATTGTCCACTTTGCCTAGTTTTTCATGTACAATGTGTGGCACTCCACAAAAAATAACCAGACACACAAGGAGGCAAACTGATAAAAACAGAAAACAAAATAAGCTATTGAAACAGACCCATATACAAATAATGGAGTGATCAACTTCAGACTACAAAATAAATATGCATAAAATATTCTAGAAGTTAAAAGACAAGATTTAGAATTTGGGCAGTGAATCAGAAACTATCAAAAAATAAACCTTTAGAGCTTAAAAAGTAGAGTGACTAAAATTAAAAACTCAATGGACTTCCTTAACAGACGATTAAACCAAACTGGGAGGATAATTTGTAAACTGAAAGACAACTGGAATGATACAAGAAGAGAGAAAAGACAGCTAAATACAGAAAAGAGAGTAATGGATCCCTATAAGGATAAAAGGTTAAGAATTGGACAGAAGCAGTATTTAAAGAGATAATGGTTGGGAATTTTTTTTTAAAAAATCTGACAAAAGACATTAAGCTAGAGATTTAAGAATCTTTACAAACCCCAAGCAGGATAAATAAAAAGAAAATTACACCTAAGCACATCAAGTAAAACTACCAAAAAAAGAGGAAAAGGGCTTCCCTGGTGGCGCAGTGGTTGAGAGTCCGCCTGCCGATGCAGGGGACGCGGGTTCATGCCCCGGTCTGGGAAGATCCCACATGCCGCGGAGCGGCTGGGCCCGTGAGCCATGGCCGCTGAGCCTGCGCGTCCGGAGCCTGTGCTCCGCAACGGGAGAGGCCACAACAGTGAGAGGCCCGCGTACCGAAAAAAAAAAAAAAGAGGAAAAAAAAAATCCTCTTAAAAACAACTAGAGGAAACAACAGACAGGAGGGGGAGTTACTCTGAGGGATGAAAGGCGTGGAATCAGGGGAGAATTTCACTTTACCTGATACTTAAGCTGGACCTTGAAAGATGGGTATGGTTTGGGGTAAAAGATCTTCAAGGTACTGGGAGTGATCAACAAACACTCAGAGAATTGAATGCTCAGGACATATGCTTCTGTATGAAGGCGGTGCAATTTGATCCTGGAAAGGTAGCTCGGGGACAGACTGGGAATGACCTAGAATTCCTCCCCAGGTGTTTGACCTTCCTCCTGAAGATAGCGGGGAACTATTGACAGTTTAAAATCAGGGCGTTGACTGAAGAAGCCACATCTTTTCCAAAGCAAGAGGCAGACATTGGGGAAAAGAGAGCCAGGTCCCCTTGTGCAACATTTATCTAGAGAATATGAAAATAGTCCTCATCCTTGACGTTAGAAACTATATAGAGCTGGACATGGAAAGAGGGGCATGGGAACAGTCATTTACTCAGTACTTGCTTTGTGCCATCAGTAATAAAGATAGGTACTTACAAAGACATCATAGTGTTATCTTTCACCATAATCTCTTTGGGAGGCCATTCATTTACTTCTTCTCAACATTACAAGCTTTTCTCCTGCCTCTGTACTTTTCACATGCTGTTCCAGTCTACTCCTACTTTTTAGCCTGGATAATACTTAGTCATCCTTCCAGTATCAGTTTAAATATAACTTTTCCCATGAACTTTCCAGGCAAATTTAGGGTCTCCTTCTCATATACTTACATTATTTTAAAAAATATTCCCATTATGACAATTATTTCACTTTATCACAGTAATCTATGTCCTAGCCCTGCTAATGCAGTGGCACCAGCGTTAGTAATTTTGCACTAGCCCATCAGTCTTTGCAGGGCTGGACCACCTCTTACCAATCGTGTACCTTTAGCACCTAGCAGAGAATCCAGGCCGTTAGAGTGATGCCAACTTCAAATACCACCACTTGTCGTGTCATAGAGAAAAAGAGTGTGGCAAGTTGAATCCTGGTTTTTCAAGCGTTAGCCCATAAATCACGTACCAGTTTTGCTATCTTGGCCAAAGGAAGTCATGTGGCTACACTTAACTTCACAGGGGCAGGGTAGTGCAATATTATTATGGCCAAGAGGAGAAGTGCGAATTTTGGGTGAATAGTACCAATGACTGCCACAGTGAATATAAGCTTGCAACAAGTAATAAAATAATGTCATAAGTTGTACGGATTAAATAAAATATGTGTAAAGTTTAGAAACTGTGAAATGCTGCACAAATATTATGTCTAAGTTATTATAGAGGCATAATGTTATGGATGTCAGATAAAGGAACTATTAAATCCAACATGTGAGGTGGGTGGAAGACTTCATGGGGATAATGACAATTGTGAGATAATTAGAATTTGCATATGTAGAAATGGTAAAGCGGGCATTGCAGGTGGAGGGAACAGCAAAGGTCTGGAGACAGTACTGTAAAGGGCACATTTGAGGAACGACATATCTAGTGGAGCTTAAGAAGGCATCTGTTCAAATAGCATCTCTACAGGGAGGAGCTTCCAATGGCCAGGTGGAAAATAAAAGGCCAGCTGTGCCATTTTCAGAAGCAAAGGCGTCCATATGCAAGAACCCAGATGCCACAGATACACAGGAGACAGCCCAAGCCCAACACCACAGTCATGCTAGCCGTCTGATGAGCTCATCATCCTCCCAAGAGCTCATTACACAGCCTGGCATGGGCGATGTCTCTGCCACTCAACCCACCCAGACAGAGCCACAGAGATGAGATCATTATCATCTTTTTTAAAAAGTCACTATTTAAACAACTGAAATGCTTGGCCTCATGCTGTCAGGAAAGCTGTCACCATGGAAAAGAAAAAGAGAAAGTCCCCAAATTAGTGTTGAATCTCTTCCAAGAACTGTCAATATTTTTGGAAGCCCCCAGAGAACAAATGCTTTCTGGAGGCTGGCAGGATGCAGTGTTGGAGAGGGAGTGACTTCAGGCTGACTGATGGTGGCCAGTCGGTGCCACATTCCGTGGGTGACATCTGAGACAGGCAGTCGGCAGCCTGGAGTGAGGACAAAATGCCACACCTATGGGCTGATGAAAACGTGCAAAAATCTCTCAGAAAACTCAGAGCAAGATACATACTACTGGTCTGTGTTTCTATTTCTAATCTGAGTTTTATTCGTTTTACACTGACCTGCTAAATAAGGCAGAAACCTTCGAATGTGCCTAGTGCCCCCAAATCGTTTATTTATGGGTGTCTCCTGGGTGTACCAGTCTTTTTTTTTTTTTGCTGTATGCGGGCATCTCACTGTTGTGGCCTCTCCCATTGCGGAGCACAGGCTCCGGACGCGCAGGCTCAGCAGCCATGGCTCATGGGCCCAGCCGCTCCGCGGCATGTGGGATCTTCCTGGACCGGGGCACGAACCCATGTCCCCTGCATCGGCAGGCGGACTCTCAACCACTGCGCCACCAGGGAAGCCCCAGTGTACCAGTCTTGATGGTCATTGGACAATCAGAGTCAAATCTCAAATTAGGATGGTACAAGGTGGGTTTCTTAAGGGGACTATTTATAAAGGTGTGGGGAAGCTTTAGAGGAATCACAAGGACTAGTAATAGTGGGATTGTTACCATCACACTTGGTCACTAGCTGCCCCAGGAAAGGCATAGTCTTGGGTGAGACAGCTCAGTCACATCCCATAGGAGCGAAGAACTGGGGTTGAATGCTAACCACACTCCCTGTAACTGACAGCAAGTTCTTCTTGGGAAAAGCACCTGGGCTGTGCATCTGCGTGTCTACTCCAGTCCTCTCCTTGCCCTGTTCAGATCCACTTCTCAATATGTGTTTGAGGAGTCAGTCCTCCAGGATCCTGGTGGGCTTCTTTTCCTTAGGAGAAACTAGAAAGGGGAAGTTAGTAGGACAAAGTACTCATCTTCCGGTACCACCTTGGTGGTCATTTATCCTTGATTTCTTCTGCTGGTACCAGCTGAATATTACCTTCATCCCCTACTCATCTGTTTTGCCTCTAAGGATGCTACGTTGTATTAAGCATCTCTGTAGGCCTCTGTGTGTCAGACTGACAGTTGTCGTAGTTGCGCCCCCTGGTTTCTGGCCTTTAAGCGCTGCCCCTCTAATACTGGCCACCAATAAGCGCTGGCCTCTATTGGTGTAGGGTCCTACCACCCCCACTGCTATCTGCAAGACAAGTTCTTTCACAGCCTCTTCTACATCAGCCCTGGCCCACAGAGGAGATCCACCACCTTTCATGATGCTGGTGCCCACTCAACAGAGAATCCCTTATGTCTGCAGTAAATGGTTTGTCCTCTGAGCCTTCCTGTGAATCATCTGATGGGTCTTCCCCAACGTAGAAATGGAAAATCAGTTCCAGCCTGCCCACCTCCCTGAGCTTTTCCATCCCTCCCTTCACCACCTGCCATGGCAAGTCTCGCATTTCAACTTTGCTCAGCTTAAGGCACTACTTCTTCTATGCCTCCAGGATCACAAATTCACACCATCTCCCTGAGTGCTTGGCAGGATATTAACTTCTGTAGCTCAGGAGAGTGAACCTGAGTCAGTAAACTCTACCCAATTTTACATTTTGTCCCCCTTGAAGCACCCTTAGATTCAACACCCTTAGAATCAACACCCTTAGAATCCGCTACCATGCGTACTCCCGGGCTTCAGGAGGGAAATGATGGCTACATCTCCATCATGTCTTCAGATTATAAGGGAACCATTTATACCTCCTTCAGAGTCCCTAGTCTTATTTTGTTATATTTATTGTGTTACAAAACTACTATTGCTGCTAATAAAACACACGACCCTATGGACGGGGCAGGGTTTTGTATAATCTGGAGATTTCTCTTTCCCGAGAGGCAAAGAAGGTCCAAGGGACCCCTGCCTGTAGGCATGCTCACAGGAGGTAATCCAGTAAAGAACCCACAGGACAGAGAGAGGGGCGGGGATTGAACCAAGAGAAACTGAGGCAAGACCAGCTTCCTGGAGAAGATGGCCAGTCACAGCTAAGTGACCACATAGATGAGAACAAGAAATGGCTCTGGGATGTGGCCAGTAGGAGGTTTGTGATAATCTGGGCAAGAGCCGGTAGAATAGACAGGACAGTGGGGGCAGCTGGAGGCCTTCCTATTGGTTAACCTCTGTTTTTCTCCTCGTCCCACTGGAACCGAGCACAGTGCTGGCACAGAGGGGGTTAATGTCTGCCAAAGACGAGCAGGGCAATTGGGTGACTCAACGTGGAAGTGATCTCTCCCTTTTTCTGAATTATCACGTGCCTTTTCTCTGTCTCTCCGGATTGCCTTCAATATTAGATTGCGGGTATTTGTGTGCAGGTTTTCATTTCTCTCCTTTCCTAAACTGTCAGCTTTATGAAAGCAGAATCTTTTATTTACGCTAAGGGCCCAGCACAGACTCTTGTACTTATTAGGTGTTCAATAGCATTTGTTCAATGAATGAATGAAGCAGAGTAATGAATGAATGAAAGGTCAATGATGTTCCCTCATCTGATATGCCTTTTACTAAATCTCCTTTTTTAAAAAATTAATTAATTAATTAATTTTGGCTGCGTCGGGTCTTAGTTGTGCCATGCGGGGTCTAGTTCCCTGACCAGGGATCGAACCGGGGCCCCCTGAACTAGGAGTGAGGAGTCTTACCCACTGGACCACCAGAGAAGTCCCCTAAATATACTTTATCGAATATATATTAATCAACATAAATGTATGTAAGGGGTCAAGAGGAAACTCAACATATTAAATATCAAGAACGATCTATGCAAAAGGATTTTTTAAAGGTGTTTTGGAAAAGGAAGCCCAGAAAATGAAAACGTTTTTCCCACCTGTTGTTCCTCATTTATTCATTAATTACCCCAAACTTCTATTTAAATGCTATTAATGTGTCTCCTAAAATTATCTAGTGACTGACATGATAAGGTAACATCTCAGACCTCATGCTGCCGAACCAGCAAGCAGGCTTCTTTCACACCTCACAGCCGATTTCAGAGGTGAGACTAGGTACCCAGGCCTGTGAATATGTGAGACTTTAAAATTACCCTGGGTTCTCAAGCAGCACTCACCCATTAGTTCCCATGGAATGCACGTACATATGCGCTCAGGTGACGTATCTTGTATCCACGTGTCTTATTAGTCTCCCAAGACCTGATAAGCAACTCTCTTTGTTCTCTGGACATCCAAGCTCTTACTATGTCACCTTGTTAAGTAAGTAATACGCCTTCCATCTGAGAAATTCTGGAGCCACCAGTTCAGCTAATACTAGTTTTCTCTTGTGACAATACTCTAAGGAAAATGGCGCTCACTTGCAGAGCGGTTGTGAATATGGGAAGTGCTCAAAAAATATTAGTTCTCTCGCTTCTTTAAAATTGGGAATTTTTCCATAGTGGATTTTTTTGTGCTCCCCTCAGATACCCTGGGACCCCCTCCCTGGTTTCTGCATGCATTGTGCTTTTGCATCTGTTGGCCTGCTCCAGCAGTTCTCTGCCCTGGGGCTACTGGAGCCCTTTGCTTGCAGGTACAGAGAGCAGGAAGGACCTGGGAGTTATGTCTCCCTGGGGTGGGTTTTAGCCCAGGATTGTGTGATGCAGGGTGTCAAAGCCCAGCCCCTTTATCTGAGCAGGGACAGACTCTGAGGCATCCCTTATACGCCGGAGTTTCCTGCAGAATCAGGCTGAAGACTTGGCCTGACATTGAACTCCTGCTTGGCTTCTTTTCCCCTTCCTGTTCTGTCTCCCTGATTCCTTTACCAGCTTCTCCTGGGGACAAGTTCTTGCAAGTTATCTGCGTGTGAGTCCTCATGTCAGTGTCTGCTTCCGGAGAAACCAATCTAAGTCAGTTTTGTTAGGTGGAAAATGCATTTACCAAAACAAAAGGATTGGTCATTAAATAGCCTCTCCCTGGATGTGAAGGGCCAGGGATGCTGCTGCCGAGGTCCAAGTGGTAGCTAGGTGGATCTGAGCAAGGATAGTGCTGGAGGGATGGAGGGGGATGGGCACAGAAAGGAACATATTGTAGAATCCACAGAATCAAAGAGCTGGAGGTGGAGGCAGAAGGGAGGAGGGCGGGTAAGATCCAAGGATGGCTCTACGTCCATGACTCGAGAGGCTGCGTGGACAGTGACCTTGGGAACCAAGTAGCAGGACATGGGGAGGAGGCAAGCTTGAGTGTGAGCGTGTCAGGCTTGTGGGACATCCAGGTGGAAGTCCTTGTCACAGACACAGAGCAGGGAAGCTCCAGGCACGGAGGCAGTGCCTGAAGCTCAGAGTGCTAAGTATATGTATCTGGGCTAAGGAGCTGTTCAAGCAGCAAATACGAAAATCCAAGGGAAAGAAACACACAGGGGCAGCGACACAGACAATAAAAATCAAGCATAAACAAAACAAAACTCTGAATCCCACAAACTAAGCATCCTTCCCAGTAATTTCTGATCTCCTCTGCTCCACGCATTAATCCAAAATATCTTTCCCCTAGTTGACCTAATGTTCTCTTTAAACTTAATATTATTTTTCATTGGTTGTATTTGCCCCATACATGAATATTTCTTGTTGCCTCTTCACCTCTCTGAGGCTCATTTCCCACATCTCTAAAATGAGGGGCTACCTTACAGAGTTGCTATGAGGATCCATGAGATAATTCTTGTGGGTTGCCTAGCATATCTGTTCATGATACGGGCCTGGAAAGTGTCATTGGCTCACTTACCCATTTCACTGGCATGCTTCCTGTCACGTGCTCTTTCTAATAAAAAAAATTACATTAAAAACTTTTAGAAAAAAAAAAAGACTAGGGTTAGAATGACTAGGATGATGATTCAAGTCTGAAAATATAATTAAGCTGTTTTTCACCCAAAATGACTTTGCTGATGAAATATGGTATTGGTAGAGGACTGGGTGTCTAGAGGAAGTGAGGGGGATTTCAGAAGATAGATCACCCCTGGGAAAGGCACACTGAAATAAAATTAGCCTGTGGGGTTTTATAAAAAGATGCCATAGAGAAAGAGAAGGCCCAGGAAGAAGAAGCCATACATCACGTTTTTCATAATTTTTAAAATAGAAAGTCAAGACATTTTTACCATTTTCTGTATACAAGAGACAATTTATGTGGTCATTCTTTTGGGACAAATTGACAATTGTGACAAATTTTTGAGTTCCACTCTTTCTCTCTCCCTCTCCCTTACATGTCTGTTGAAACAAGTAGCTCCCTGGCCTAGATGTGGAAATCATCAAGGGGGTGGGCAGTGCCCTACTTATTTTGCATCCTTGGTGCTTAGAAAGCGCCTGGTAAATAGAAATTTTGAGCCAATAAATGTCTGTTGAATGGCTGAATGATTGATTGAACAAATCAATGAATAGACAATAACATTCACTATCCTCCAGAAGATTACAATACATTGCACAGGAGAGAGCACACCCTTGGAGAGAAAGTTAGATGGTCCAGGGAAATCGAGGGCACAGGCTTTGGAACAGCAATCAGCGCTTCACGTGGGAACAATGCTGAGGTGGGTGATGAGTCTGCCAGGGCTTCAAATACTGTATTAAAAATTAAATCTGCAGTTCATGTTTATTCCATGGTGTGTTTTGCATTCTGGACAATCCTGGCAATATCTGGAGAATTACTGTTTACATCAATTAGAATTCCAGCATGTTTGAGCTGGAAAGCATTGGATTTCTTGGAGGTGGTGCAAATAATCTCAGAAAGTGCTTTCATCAAAGTGAATAACTGTTTTTTGTTTGTTTGTGGGTTTTTTTTTTTTTTGGCCGTACCGCGTGGTTTGCAGGATCTTAGTTCCCTGACCAAGGATTGAACCCGTGCCCTTGGCAATAAAATTATAGAGTCCTAACCACTGGACAGCCAGGGAACTCCTGAAAGTGAATAACTTCGGAATTGAAGGGAATTTAGAGACATCTTAGTTGATCCTCCATATGAAAAATGAGGAAACTGAATTCCAGAAAGGGGAGGTGGTTTGGTCAAGGCCCATGTAATACAGTCCTATAAATGCTGCTTTGACTTCGTTTTGAGGCCTCAGCTAGAGGCTGGTTAGTTCCCCATTCTGAGCAGTGGATTAAGTCCACACCCCCAACCATCTTCTTCACAGGCATCCCACACTCTCCATCACTATGCCCGCCCTAATTGCTCCAGGGTCCGGTCCAGACAACCAGACACAGCCCCGATACCCAAGATCCCACTGAAATTACTCAAATGAGCCAATCCTAACCCTGCTTACCTTGCATCACCTGTTCCTTCCCAAGGAACCCACAGTCAAGGGTCTTGCCCACAGGTCCCCTCCTCTCTCTTTCTGGTGACTGACCCCAGGAGTCCCCTGAGTGTCCCTGTGTGGTGTGCTGTGTTTTCCCCAGGAAACTGTACAACTCCTTTCGGTCTTTCCCTCTTGATCAGCAGCTGGCTGCACCACACCTCGCCCGAGGTCACCTGGTGAAAATGTTCCACCGTGAATTGAGGCCAAGACCAAAGCTCTGATGGAGAAGAATCAAGCCAGAACCCTCCCCTGACTCCTTCTGCCAGCCTCAGATGCCGGTGATGTATTTCTCCCTTAAATATATGATCTAAAATTTTGCTTCCTGAGGCTTTACTCTTCTTTCTCTAGATGCCATTTGGTCTCCTAGGAAAGAAGTCAAACATAATCTCTTACCCAAGTTCCACTGAAGTGAGGGTTCACACCCATCTTTTAGGAAGGATTTTAACCCATCCAGCAAGAGCTGTGGAATTGGACAACACTTGCCCTCCAAAAGTCCTACTTTGTGGCTGACTTAAATAATTTTTGCTGCAAATCTGGGTTGCAGCCTCTGTTTCTTTTAGCTGCTTAATGGGGTTGAGGGATGGCCAAGGGTCCGTCTCCATGAGGAATGTTTCTTCTCCTGCAGGCTGCTTAAACGTGACGCATGCTGCACTTCAGTCAATGCCTAAAGTTCAGGGTCACGTAAGTGACATTTGAGTGGCCTGTCCAAATGGATTTTTAAGAAAAAAACGTCAGTGTCAGTGACAGATATGTGGATAATTGAATTATTAAATACAATTTCCTTTTTTTTCCCCCATGGGCATGCCCCTTACATATTTTTTTAATGATCCATTTCTTAGTGACCAAATAATCACATACATAGAAATCTCTTTGCTTATTTCTCTTCTTTCTTTTTTTGGAATAATAGTATGTTAAATGTGAACCCTTAGGATCCGAGAACTAGTTAGAAAGGAAGTAAATGTCACCTAATCAGATTTCTCACATCTGAAATCTGAATCTACTAAAACTACATTTCTCAATTTTTTCAAGAATAAGAAGTCACTTTTAGGCTCAAAGGATTTCACAGATCCCTGTATAATAGTAGTTGCATTTTTAGTATCCGTGGATTGAGAAGCTACTACAAATTCAGTCACCCCTTTAAATGAAGCTTTATCTTACGAATCATAACCACGTATGTGCACATTGAACAACATATATTGGTGAGAGGGTGGAGAGGATGAAGGTTATGGACTCAAAGACTCTGCAGTTGCTTCACCAACCCTTCCTTTCTGCCGACACTGCACCCCCGAGACTCACACAACCCATGCTGGTTCTCTGAAACATTTCCGCCAAGTAGTTCTGGTTTCTGCCTGTAAATTCCCTGTGCTGGGCATCTCACTACCTCACAAAGAAGCCCTCTGTATCTCTGAGCTGCTCTGCCTAATATTGGCAGCTTCTTTCTAATGTTTAGCTAAAATCCTTCTCTCTGGTTTTCACCCCCTGAGCCCAATGAAGACAATTATCGTCTTTCACATGACAACTCAGCATTCATGCTTTCCACCCCCAGTAGGGCCAGGATGGAGTGGGCCCAGAAAAGGCTGCTCTGAGGGACATACAAAAGGCTAAGGCTCTAAGGGCTGCAAAATTAGTGGGTGCTGCTGTGGACCCATCCTTGGACTCACGTGACTACTGGTATCATGGGGACAGAAGAATCCGAGTCAAGAGTCCCGGCTGACAGTGAAGAAACAGAGAGGTGGAAACTTCACAGCTGACTGGGTCCCAGGGATTCCAGGCTGATAGGAGATGATTATGATGAGGAATTTATCAACCCAGTGGTGAAAGGTGGCCAAAAATTAGGTCCCAAGTAAATCTTTGAACTAACATCTGGATGTAGTGGGAAAAGTATTCAGATGAAAACCACCAGACCTAAAAGAAACTTACTGCAGATCTCTTCACGCAACCTCAAGATGTTCTTATCCATGTTCTCACTGGTATGATTCCATATTTATAAGATCACATGTGTACACACACGCGTGTGGGCACACACACACACACACACACACACACACACAGCATGTTTCTATTCTTGCTGATTTCTTTAGTGATGGAACACATGACTTTTCAGCTAGCACGTGACTCCCTTAGCTATGAGTGGGTGATCAAAGGGAATATAGTGTCCTAGAAATTCCCATGTCCTTCTTCCCACTCTTCCTTTGACCCTCCTCCCAGGCTCCCCTGTTTCTAAATAAACATACCCAGGTCACTGAAAGTTTTTAAGACCCCCCCCCCCGCATCTTCCAAGTTTCTCTTTTCTAAATATGTTCCTTTGGCCAAAGCACAGTACTGAGAATTTAACCCGTGACTCCACATGTGGACTGAATAAAATGGAATCTTCAATGTCCTCCCTTTATTGCTAGTAGCCCACATGTTGTACACAGACCACATTCTGCACAAGAGGCTAAACACCCACCCCATCTCATGCCCAACCAGGCAGGAGAGCCCAGTGGTTAAGAACAAGGGCCTGGACTCAGACCCACCTGGTCTCGACACCTGTCTCCTCGTCTCTCTCTGTGAGTCATTCAGCCTCTCCAACCCCAGTATCTACCATCCTGAAAGGCTGGATTTGGGTGAAGGTTTGCAAAAAGAATCCTGTTTTTTTCTCATTCAAACACCTTCCATTTGTTAATTTATTCCACACATATTCTTCCAGACAGTGTTGATGCGGAATGAACAAGACAAACTTCACCCTGGTCTGATGGAACTTACCTCCTAGAGGTGAAAATGGACAAAAAAGCGGTAGGTAATTGAATGAGTGATATGTCAGGTTGCGATTAGTGCCAGGTATGAATATTATATGGACTGAGGGGATGGAGGTTACAGACGGTGCTTTTTATTTTTTTTAATTTATTTATTTTTGGCTGCATTGGGTCTTCGTTGCAGTGCGTGGGCTTTCTCCAGTTGCTGTGAGCAAGGGCCACTCTTCGTTGCGGTGCACGGGCCTCTCATTGTGGTGGCTTCTCTTGTTGTGGGGCACGGGCTCTAGGCACACGGGCTCAGTAGCTGTGGCTCGCAGGCTCTAGAGCGCAGGCTCAGTAGTTGTGGCGCACAGGCTCAGTAGCTGTGGCTCGCAGGCTCTAGAGCACAGGCTCAGTAGTTGTGGTGCACGGGCTCAGTAGTTGTGGCTCGCAGGCTATAGAGCGCTGGCTCAGCAGTTGTGGCTCACAGGCTTAGTTGCTCCACAGCATGTGGGATCTTCCCGGTCCAGGGCTCGCACCCATGTCCCCTGCACTGGCAGGCAGATTCCCAACCACTGCGCCACCAGGGAAGCCCAGACAGTGCTATTTTAGCTGGGATGGTCTGAGGAAGCCTCAAAGCACAAGCTGCTTGTAGGAGCGAGGGTCTGAGTGTACAGGTAAGTCACAGAAAGTCCGACGTAAACAGGCCTCGTCAACGAGGAAGCGTGCATCTCACATAAGGAGAGTTACGTTCACCGCATTCAGGGCTGGCCTCACTCAGAGGCTGCAGCAATGGTCTGAGTGGCACAGCCCATCAGGGCTGCATGGACAGAAGAAAGAAGACCAGCTCCTCCAGGGGTTCATTTTAAGGGGAGAGGAAGCCATTTCCCAGAAGCTCTACTCAAGGCTTGCTTCTCACGTCTCAGATCCTAGAATTAGGTCAAATACTTGTTCCGGAACAAGTCATTGGCAGGAAGAAGTAATTACACAGTTGGCCTGGGCTTTTCCAATACAGGCACCACCAGCCAGGCCTTCATTCGACAGTTCGTATATGTCAGACACTCTGTTCAGCATACAGGTAGAGTCCTCTCCTCAAATTTAAAATCCTATGAAGACTTTGAAGCCTACATTTGTCCATCCACGTTCCATGCATGCATGCGCAGTGTGTTATCATGGGCAGGAACACAGCCAGACCTGGAGCAGTCTCTTCTTACCCCTCAAGACCTTGGCATCCTGGGGTATTTACTTAGCCTCTGAAGTCTCTGTTTCCTGATCCAAGAAATGGATGAAAATAATCACCCCTTCCTCATAGGATCGCTGTAAGATGGAGCTAGGGGCAGCACAAAGTAATTGCTCACTTAGCACGTCAGTGACGCGCAGGGCAGGGCAAGGGCGCCTCAAGCGAGATGCCAGGACCGCAGGTCCCTGCCTGGGTGCCTGGCTTGCCTCACCCGTGCCCAGGCCCTGGGTGGACATCAAACACGTATTGACCTTCTAGTTATGTGAGACTGTGCCGTCGACACCCTTTGGTCAAAGGCCACTAGGAACATACCTGGAGTTGAGCAAACCAGGTATCCTACTTGTTGCAGGAGTGAGAAGGCAGAGCACAGGGAACCGTGGGGAGTCTCAGTAAAAGGGGACCAGAAAGAACCTGTTCTAGGATTTGGGCCTTGTTTGGGGATTTGGGGCCCAGTAAAGACACAGGGGTCAACTCTAAGTTGGGTGTTGTTAGAAAGTGGGGACAATTTACGTTTGGGTTTCTCAATAAATCTCAATCTATAGGGAGGGGAGCCTAGAGCGAGGATAAGACTGGGATTGGAAAAGAGGTCACAGTCGCTCATTGTAGCCAAGAGGTGGGGATGTTTAATATTTAGTGGGTGGCCCAGGGACATCATTTTGACCTGTTCCCAGACAAGATTATGAAGTGGCCCTGTTTTGTATCACTTTCCCATAGTCTCAGAGTAACCTTGTAGGATGCTGGTGTCCTGGAGAAGGTTTATGTCCAGCAGCAGAGGGATCTGGCCTTGCCGTGAGGGCCCAGCCAGTTTCTGGATGGTTTTTCTTTCTTAGTACTAGACAATGGAGGCCAAACATTAAGTCCCTGCCCTCAAGAAACTCATAGCCTGGAGGGAGGCAAACATTTACAATACTGTATGAGGATAATGCATTTATCATTACTGCAATAATGGAGGTGTTATATCTAGATGGGGGGGCTCATGGGAAGCAAAGGGGAGCACCAGCGAAAGCTTCTGCAAAGGAGGGTATATTCCGCTCGGGACAAAGGATGAGAAAGAGAAAGAGACAAAGGAAACCCTCCCTGAGTGTGGCCGGCTGTGCTCCAAATTATAAATTCAACACAAGCCCCAGCAACTTTGCAACTGTAGACGTTTTCTTCTCTCTCTTTCCAGGAAGAAAAATAGCCCTTCTATTTTCATCTTTGGAATCGCCATTTGTCATTCTCAAGGTGCCTCGGTGCCTTTGTCTCTGGTGTCAGCTGGCAGCAACGTTGCTAAAAATAGCTGGCGCAGGGAATCGCTCTACACACTGAACATTAAAAATAGAAAGGGAAGCACTGATGTGAATAATGCATAGGAGAGAATCCCGCTCGCGCTGGCCTCCAGGTTCTCCGGGGGCCTGGCTGCTGGGCAGAGCCCTGCAGGGCAGGGGAGGATCAAAGCATTTGTTCCGCTCCTGCTTCAGTGAAAGGGCAGCCCGCAAATGACAGCTTGCCCCTCGGCCTGCCTGGGCCTGCGAAGGCTGAGAAGAAATGAAGGCTCGGACCAGCATTCTGGAATGCAGATCTGCTGTCTAATTTATAAGCAGAAATTCAAATGCCATCCACGACCAGCACAAAGGAGGGGTGGGTCTGTGACATGGCAGTGAGGACATGCCCTATGGGAAGCCATGGAGTTTCTTTAAAAAATATCCTGCTGGCCAATCAGAACCCATCTGCAAGGGGAGCTTGTTCTGCAATCCCCAGATTAGGATTTCTGCAAAATGCAATAGCTGTTCAAAGTCAAGACCCGACTGCATCAGCCAGAGGGGAGCTCCCGCCACATCCAAGAACGTCGTAAGTTCCTCATCAATATTGATGAATAACCAAATGTTCTTAGAAGGATACACAAAAAACCTCCCTTTACACTGACTCATTTGCCATGACCAGACACTAGTTTTATTTCTGGCAGTCCCAGACTGTCAGCACTGAAATAACTCAGAGACTGGTGCGTAGAGTGCAGGGTGAAGTCCCGAGAAGGGAAGAAGGTATCTCAGGTCACTCAGAGGCGAGGCTGACCTCCCCCTTCACTGCCCCTGATTTGCCTTCCCCAGCGGTTGCCTGCTGAGTCACCTCTTCAAATCCTCATGCAATAGGAGCCTTGTTCCCAAACGCAGAACAAGCCTTGATGCAGGTAGAATTCACTGTGTCTGACCCAGCACATACATCAGAGGTGGTATGCAGTCCCTTCGTGGCCCTGAACTGTGGGACTAGGGCAGCCCATGGACCCCCAGCATTGCCCTGGAGTACAGGGTCTCTGCTGCATCCATCTAGCAAGCTGGGTTTTAATCTGATCCAATAGTCTTCCTAGCTCTCCTAAGAGAAAGGTAACTGCTATTACAGAGATCGTCTCTCCTTCCTCAGGGGCGGGGGCTTCATTCTCAACCCACATCCAGCATCCTCGTCGAATGGCTAAGGACACAGCTTTGGAACCAGCCTGGGCTCAAATCCAGTTCTGTCCTTGACCGTCTGCTCCACTTTGAGCAGCATGCCTGACATCTCCAGGCTCCTATTTCCTGCTCCTGAAGTGGGACCAATACCACTGATTTACCAGGGCTGTTACAAAGCCAAGACCACAAATGAGAAAGGTTGACCACAGTGACCACACACAACTGGCGCTCCGCAGACAGCAGTGCCTCCTGTTTCCCAGAGCTTCAATGTCTGCACTGCAAGCCTCTCGGTTCCGACTGAGAGCTGGCTTTGAATCCCAGGTCTGTGACACTACCTCGGTGGCCTTGGGTAACGGGCATCCATCTGCTTGCTTGTAAATGAAGACCATCAAGCCTCCCTTGGTGGCTGTGGAGCAGGTTAGTGAGATGACAGGATACAGGGCAGCTGTGATGACATCGAGCCCTCAGGCCTTCAGGATGTGAAAACCGTTTTCCTTGTAGGGGCCATAGAACCGGCCTGGCATATGCTTAAATTGGTGGCAGGTCAACTTTTATTTTCCTGTCTTTCCCTCATCATTCACTTATTCAGTCATTCTTTTACTCATTCATTTACTCTTTTATTTATTTATTAATTCATTTGTCAAATCCCCAAAACATATACCCTGGGCTGGGTCCTATACTGCTTACTGCATTACCAGAGAGGAATAAGACATGCCCCTGACTTTGATGGGGGCCCCTAAGAAGGAAGGTCACCCTGGCAAATGTTCATCAAGAACCTTGAAGATTCCATGGGCCTCTCCTATCCTTTTCCTGTTTTGATTTTTGTCTCCTACTATCCAGTAAAGTGGGTGAGGTAGACAGAATAGTGTTTCCAAAGATGACCACGGCCTAATCCTTGGAAAATGTGAATGTTACCTTCCATGGCAAGAGGGACTTTGTGGATGGGATTAAGTTAAGCATCATGATACAGGGAGATAACCCTGGATGATTGGGTTGGGCCCTCAATGTAAGGACAAGGGTCCTTAGAAGAGGGAGGAGGGAGATCTTATTTCAGAGACAGAGAAAGTAAAATATGACATTGGAGGGCAGAGGTTGGAAGAGACTGGAGCCATGTGGCCAAGGAATGCTGGCAGCCTTGGAAACACAGAAACATGTTTGGGAACATGGAAAGAACACCAAATACCCATTCCTAATACTCACACTGTACCTTAGAGGAAAACTACACTGGATTCATACACAGTGAGAAAACATTCAATGAATCAGCCCTCTAGGATCGGAGCAAATAGAACATCTACCCAGAGCTACCTAAGCAGGGGACAGATGGAAACAAATGACACAATGACTCAGCAAATACAGTACAGAAGAAAAAACTACACTCCTGAAAGGAACACAGCAAGCAGAAGTCAGACAAAGACCCCAAACTATGAGGAAACATAACTCAGGGAAGGGAAGGGAATGTGTCATAATTGTTTCAGGCTATAGAATGACTTAATAAGACCATGAATTTAAAATTTTAAAGTTCAAACAAAGAAATACTGAAACAACAGGAGGAGATGAATCAAGAAAATTTAGACATAGGGCCCCAGTAGGAAACAGAAGGCACTCTGCTGGGATTCTGAAGAAATTGAATCAAGGGTCCACTTACAGGGTGAGGGATGTCATTGAGGAATGTGAAAGCACCCAAGTACTGGTGACAGTAGGAAGCTGTCCCCAGCCCCAGGCCTGCGAGGGCAGGAGAAAGAGCTGGTGTTACCAGAAGCATGAAAGAAGGGCCTCACCAGCTGCAGAGGATGCTGGGAAAGATGTATTCTTAGTTGGGTGCGTGGTTACATTGAATGAAATTAAGGTTCTATAGCTGAGAAAAAAAGGGGAAGATGTGTATTGGGTGGCCACACACTATCTCTGTCACAAATAGACAAACTTTCTTCACTCAGCAAGTACCGAGAGCTTTGTGAAGGAGGAGGGGAAGGAGAAGGAAAGACAAACGTGACACAGACGCCAATATTCAGCGACTCACAGTCTAACGGGGAGACAGATATGTAATAAATGAGTTTATTAGAGTCTCTGCTGCCCTCTTTAAAGTGTGTCTAAGGATTGACATATACACACTACTATTTTAAAATAGGTAACCCACAAGGACCTACAGTATAGCCCGGGGGACTCTGTTCAATATTCTGTAATAACCTAAATGAGAAAAGAATTTGCAAAAGAATAAATATGAGTATGTGTATATCTGAATCACTTTGCTGCACACCTGAAACTAACACAACATTGTAAATCAACTAGAATCCAATATAAAATTTAAAAAGAATGTATTGAGGTTAGTAAGCATAAAGAAAATTAATGAATGGTAACTGGATATATACCAAGTTGTATTGAAACCGAATGTTGAATCCTTTTTTAAATCAGGATAAGGAAGCAATTTTTTTGGTATTTTTCAAATGTTTTTAGAGCTGTTCTATTCAGTTATGCACTAATACATCCTATTAAACACAAACTGATTTAAGATGTGAAAAAAAAAGTGTGCCTAAGGAGATGGGGGGTACAAAGAGGGCCGTTGTCTGCTGACCCTAGAGTTTGGTGGACACACATCTCTTGAAGGGAGTGGCCTTTGAAAACATGGAGATTTTCTCCAGGAAAACCTGGAGGGGTAGTGGGAATAATTAAGAAGGGGAGAAATGGTACCCCACGTCTGGGGGACAGCAGGCCTGGAGTCTGGCAGGAATGTATGAGGGGAGATGGGACAGGAGAGGTGGGCCAGAGACGTGTTGTGAAGGGTTTGCATGCTGCGCTTACGTTGGAGTCTCTCATACATGGAGGGGACAGTCTGCTTCTGTGAATTGGTGGTAATAATAGTGTCTACTTCACTGGGCTGTGTCGAGGATTCAACGGAATGAAACAGTGAGTCCCCAGCAAATTCTAGTTATAAATACTGAGAGGCTAGGAGGTCCCTTGTCGTTAACAAAGGCTGGACCACCTCTTAGTGGGAGACCAGGGGGAGTCAAAGGAAGCAAATGCCTGCAAACGAGAGGGCCTCTTAGGACTTGGTTGAAATTTTCTTTCTAGGCAGAAATTTTGTTTTGATTTGATTTCGTGTAAAAGATGTTGCTGATACGGCCACTTCAGAGATGGAGGCTTCTGCGATAATTTTTGACACACTTTCCTTGAAAAGCTCTTAAAGGCTTCCTTAAAATACATTTTGCTGAGATTGAAAATGAGTCCCGTCTATCTGCTCCCAGCTGTCTGGACCAGGGGTTGTTTCTGCCTCAGCCAGTTTTTTGAAGCCGTTAGAGGGACAAAGTGTGTTACTGGCTGCGGCTCCGGAGGAGGCTTGGGTCAGGGAGATGCTCTTCCACAGCCGATGGGCCACGGGGGTGTCCAGCTCCCTCACCTCCCACAGGAAGCAGCTCCTGGGCGGGGGCTGGTGGCAGTTTAGTTATCACAGTGTTTCAGGCCAACACCATGGCTGAGAAGATAAAGAACCATCCTTTAATTTCCTTCCAATGTTTGGTATTTTTAAGAAATTGAGGTATCACTTTCATATAGAAAAGTGAGCACATCATTAACGTACAGCTTGATTTTTATAGATGGATACCCCCATGTAACCACTGCCAAGGTCAAGACATAGAGCATTTTCATCAACTCGGAGATGCCCTTGTGCTCTTCCCAAGTCCTTACGCCCACCCACCAGAGGTAAATGCTATTCCGACCTCCAAAACCATCCATTAGTTTTGCACATTCGTGTTCTCTGTATCAATGGAATCGTACCGTGTGCGGTCCTTTGCTTTTGGTTCTTCTAATGCAGGTAAGGTCTCTGAGGCTCCCCTATGTTTTAGTGTATATCAGTAGCTTGTTCTTTTACATTATTGTGTAGTAGCCAACTTTACATCTAGATTATCATTTTCTAAAGTTAAAAACTTGACACTTATACAAATGTAAATTTGCCGTGTATCAAAGATTTTATTCAACTCATTAATTAATGAGTGAATCAGTAAAACACTAAAAACAGGTTCCAATGAGGATGTGACTTCCGGAGATTTGTATTCTCTACCAGATAGAATTTGTTGGTATTGTTGTGAACAGGAATAATTTTAGTTGCTATGAACAGGAAGCATTTGCATTGTTATCTGTTTTCCATAACTTACTATCCTTCCAGAGCTGTAAAGTCACAGAATCAATAGAAAGAAAGGTATATTCCCTATACATTCAGAAAACCCCTGGACCACACCCAGCACTGAGCTAGAAGATTACCTAGGGATCTCTTTGGCTCTGTACCAAGTCTTAGAAAATATTTCCTGACAGTGTGAACATACTTCAATTTATTTATCCATTTGCTTGTTGATGACCATTTGAGTTATTTACAGTTTGGAGTTATTATGAATAAAGCTACCATGAGCATTTTGTGTGTGTGTCTTTTTGTGGACATGTGTATCACTTCTCTTGAGTATACACCTAGGAGTGGAATTGCTGGTTCATAGAAAACTTGCACCTTTCTCTTTCGTAGATACTCCTGAGCAGTTTTCCAAAATCGTTGTACCATTGTAAATTCTCCCTTGCCTCCCAGATGTGTCTGATAATTCCAGTTGCTCTGCTTCCTTGCTAACATTTGGTGGTGGCAGTGTTTTTCATTTGAGCCATTCATGGGTTGTGCAGACCCATCAGTTTTTATCACTTAAGTCAGGAGTTTTTCAACTTCCATGTGTATAAGAATTACCTGGGCTGTTCATTTAAAATGTGGATGCACAGGTCCCAGCCCACCTCCAGAAGTTTTGATCTAGTAGTTCTGGCTCAAGCTCAGAAATCTGCATTATTAACCAGCACCTTATTACTAAGGCTTCAGTAGTTGTGGCTCGTGGGCTCTAGAGCACAGGCTCAGTAGTTGCGGCGCACGGGCTTAGCTGCTCCACGGCATGGGCGATCTTCCCAGACCAGGGCTTGAACCCGTGTCCCCTGCATTGGCAGGCGGATTCTTAACCACTCCACCACCAGGGAAGCCCTCTATTTCTGTTTTGCAAATAAGTTCATTCGTATCCTTTTCTAATATTCCCCATATAAGAGATACCATATGACACGAGATAAAGTCTTAAGCAAAATCCCAATGTATAAAACAGATCATAATTAAGCAAGGGCTAGGAGCACAGCACCAGCCTGTGTACCTCCTCTGAGCCCTGGTGTCCTACTTCCACCTGTAACCTCCCCTGGGCCCCAGGACAAGGGCTTGTGAACCACAGGCCCCCAGCACTGTCCCTAAGAGGCCTGAGCACAGACATGTGATTTATATAACATGCCATTTTTATTTGTTTAAGAAAACATCCACCCCTAAACTTTGGATTCTCTTTTCTTTAAACCTAAATATAACCTGAGAGTAAAGTGTAACCTGGGTGTGGGGAGAGGGAGAGCAATTGGATGGCCCAGGAGCTATGAACTAGAAGTCACAGTAACAGTGAACCGAGGGCAGAAAAAGCAGGTGGCAAAGGGCAGAAATATTATTCAGGAGGGAATTACCCCTACACCCCAAATAAATCAATTTTACATGCGGGTGTTCTCTTATCCTCAGATGGCAAGCTGATTAAAGCAAGAGAACACTTCTAGCATCCTTCGCCATGCTCATGGCCTTTCATTGTCCAGCTGTGTGACCTTTGGCCAATCACGTCATCTCTCTCATCCTTAGTTTTAACATCTGTGCAATTGTATCAAGAGTACCGACCTCGGTAGGAAGAACAAGGATTAAGGGAAATGCATGGTGCCCGTGAGAGTCCCAGGCCTCAGGAGGCGCTCAGCAAAAAATGTTTCCTCCCCTGGACCCCCGTTGAGTCAAGTGTACACCCTGCAGATCCACCAGCCGTTTCAGAACTATTATGGTGACAGTGGTGTGACTTTCTTCTCTGCTTTCCTGCTGGGACCGGGAAGAGCCACCGCATCCCCTGCATAGGTGAAGGGAGGAAGGGCCAGGATGACACCAGTAGGAGGGACTGGAGAGAAACATATGAGTACAGCAAATTCTATAAACGTGGGAGGATGAGATCGTCGTACCATCGACTTCAGGAGCAGGAGCAGCGCCCAGCTAGACACAGGGGTAGGTACGTGGAAAGCTGCAATTTTAGCTGGCTTGTAATAACAATCATCGCTAAAATGTATCGAGCGCTTAGTGAGTGTGCCAACCGCTGGGATAGGCAACTTGCTCATTTATCCTCACACCAACCCTACGGCATAGGTGCGCGCCCTTGTTATCTTACAGATGAGGGAATTGGGGCACTTGGGGCTTATGGACCTTCTCCAAGGTTACTCAGCTACTAGACAGTGCAATTGTGCTCACCTGGGTTCACACGGCAGTACCAGTTAGGGTGTAGGTTTAGTGGCTGTCACAGAGGTTCAAATACCGTTGCCTAAACAAGTCAGAAGTTAATTTTTCTCATGTGTCAGTCTTAATGGAAGCTGTCAGAGGCCGGGTCCCTTTGACCTTATCACTCAGCCCTCCCTAGGGGTACGGCCCCATTTGTGTGGTCCCTGAAAACTCACCATCACATCCTCCTCCCGGGTGGCAAGAAAGGGGTGAGGGGAAGGCGAGGCACTTTGCCTCCATCACTTCTGCTCTCACACCATTGACCTGGACTCGGTTAGGAGGTCTTATCTAGCACCAAGAGGGGTGTGTGAATACCTGTTTTAAGTTAAAATCAACTGTTGTTATTATTAATGTAATAGTAAATAAAGGAAGATGCATTAGCGGACAGCCTCTATCTTGTAGTGAGAGGTATTGGGCAGAATATGACCAGGACTTTCACATCTAAGACAAAATATAAGCTGCAGCATAAACAAACGTCTTGCAGGCACCTACCATGTACAGGGAAACATACGACAAGCCATGGATAGAAGACTTACGAGGTATAACTCTGAAGACACAAGGATAGCATGAGCTGAGAACCTTCTGAGTACCTGAAACTGGGCTGGACACTTCCAAGACATCATGTCCTACAATTGTCTCCACACAGCAGTTGAGAGATGAGAGCATTCAGGCTCAAAGAGGTGAAATGACTTGCTGAAGTTCACGCGTCTAGTAAGCGGTCAGATCAAGATTCAAGATTCCTGTGTGACCCTGGGCAGGTTACTTAACTTCTCTGTACCTATGACTTCCTCATCTCTAAAGCGGAGAAAATGGTACCCACCCTACAGGACTGCTGTAGGTGGTGGATGCTCTAACGTACTTAAGATGCTGGGTAGAAGGTTGGGCCGGTAGCAAACCCTCGGCAAATGGTTAGATGTTATTACTGTTGTTATTAACGTTATTGTTAATATTAGTATTAGTGTTATCTTTCCACTCTCCCACCCTGCATCCAGTCCTAATCCAAGTGTGGTAAATTCTGTATTAGGAATACAGAAAGCTAAGGATGTCCACGGAGATGGTGGGATCCTTTGAAGTCTAAAACATAAGAAAGACTCATAAAGGAAAAGAATTCGCTGGACTTTGAAAGAAGGGTAGGATTTTAAAAGGCAGAGGAGTGAGGCTGGATGAAGAAGGCATTCCGGGGAAGGGGATGAGCTTGGGAAAAGGCATCTGGAAAGGCACTGGTAAGGGCGTCATGGGGTAGTGAAGTGGGATAGGTGAGGGGAATGAGTGGGAGACAAGGCGGGATGGCGAGGGACGGGGGAAGCACGGAGCTAATTTAAAGAGGTTGGCCTTTTACCTGAAGGCAGTGGAGAGCCCTGGAGGGTTTTGATCAGCTCTGCGCCAGAGGAGGATTGCCATGGCAACAACTCTGGGGAAAGATGGGCAGGTGGAGAGGCCAGCTCAGTAACGAGAGCCATGGTTTAGCTAAGAGGTAATGAGGATCCGAATTAGAGCTACGGCTTTGGGAAAGACTGGGAGGGAACCAAATCAGGACAGTGTGTGGAGGGGGAGCTAAAGGATCACAGTGGCTCTGTGTGTAGAGGGTAAGGCGGGTGGAGCAGTGAAGCTGGAATGCTTAAGCCCACTGTCTGAAGCCCAGGCTCCATATAACTTAAGCCTCATAGCATATGATGCTCTCTGCCTGCTGTGACAAATTGAGAAATTATTGCTTTTTATTTTTTTCTGGCTGGTTCTGGTTAGCCCCGAAACTATTCATTCACTCCCTCACTTGTTCATTTGTTAATGCATGTGCTCAGAGTTTATGTTAAGCAAGTTCAATTGGTAAAGAGATCCAATGTGCTTTAGACGACAATTTCTATGAGCAAGGTATAGAGAGGGCTCTTGTGACAAAAGAAGTCCTGCTAGAAACCGGATATCTGTGTTCCCCCTAAATTCCTATGTTGAGGCCTATTCCCCCAATGTGATGGTATGAGGGGTGGGGCCTTTGGAAGGTGATTTAGGTCATGGGGCTGGAGCCCTCATGAATGGGATTAATGCCCTTATACAAGAGACCCCAGGGAGTCCCCCTTTCCCTTCTGCAATGTGACAACACAGCCAGGAGACCAGGAACATTCACCAGATGCCGAACCTGCTGGTGCCTTACTTTGACTTTCCCAGTCTCCAGAACTGTTAGAAATAAACTCCTATTGTTTATAAGTCACCTAGTCTATGGTATGCTTTTATAGCAGCCAGAACAGACTAAGACAGGCCCCCAAATACACTGGTTTGAACAAGCCACAATTAATTTATCTTCCTTATTTAAGTTTAAAGTCAGTTCAGGTATGGTGTGAGGGCCTGATGGTGAAGGGAAATTAGCCTACTTCTAACTCATTCTGCCATCCTTAACAGGTAGCTTCCATCTCGAGATCCGGAACGGCTGCTCCAGTGGCCGCTGTCATGTCTACACTCAAACCAGCAAGAAAAGGGGAAAGCAAGGGGAGGACTCCTCTTCCCTTAAAGGTTGTGACCCAGAAGGTGAACACATCACTTCCATTTACATCCCACAGCTGGAACTTTTTCCCATGATCACATAACTGCAAAGGAGGCTGACAAAGGTACTCTTGAGTTGGGTTGGGTGTCCACGTACAGATACGAAACCTACCACCAGGGAATAAGGGGATGTTGGCAAACAAATACAGTCTCTGCTACTCTCCTATATCCCCGTGCCTACTAAATTCAGCGAACTTAGAAGGGGCTGATCCATTTGCGTGGTGAGTTAACGAAAACCTCATGATAGGTTCTGGGATACCAAGATGAAATAATATACTTTCTGTTCTGAAGGAGCTTTTAGTCAATACCGGGGGCTAGACAAGTAAAGAAACAAAGACAATGAATTGTATCAGGTGGGATAGCAGCCTGTGCGGGTCACAGTTTAAACAGTCACAAAGGAGAAAGGCAGCACATCCATCTGGGGCAAGAGAGGTCAGAAAAGACTCCATCAAGAAGGTGGTGCTCAGCTGAGTCTGAAAGCTGAGTCGATGTTTGTCTGGGGAGCCAGGCGAGGAGAGCCGTTCAAGGACGCAAGAGAAGAATGTCAGCAAAGACAGGAAGATTTAGAACAACCTGGTACATTCAGAGGAGGGCAAGTGGGATGGGAGAGAGATGGCAAGAGAAGACGATGGGATGGAGGAGGTGCGTGGGGACCAGGTCTGGGGACCTTAGTCTTTATCCCATAGGAAATGGTGGCCCATTGAACAGTTTCAAATACAGATGTTTAATGTGTCAGGGGTGCAATTACATTTGCATTTTTGGAAACTTGCTTTAAGTTTGTGGGGCGATGAACTAACAGTAGGGACAGGACCGATGAACTAACAGTAGGGACAGGACCGGCAATAGGAAGCAAAATATCGCAGAAGCTTAGTTTTTCTTGGTGAGTCTTAAAGTTTGATGCAAATCTAACTGTCAATAGTCTAATATACCTCAGAAATACCTCATAAAGCTAGAAATACTTTATCTGAAATTAATTAAAGTTGCAGTTGACTATTTTAAGACCAAGTCTGGTTGATAGTTGTTTTCTGTCATCAGTTTTATTTCCAGTGCTCAAATTTTGACTTGCTCTGTTTGTGTCTGCCTCTCCTGCTGAAGATTGTAAAGAGGAGGAAGATGTTTAGAGAAGAGCTGTGTACCCTTGGGAAGGTCTCCTGCCTTCCACACCGCAGCTGAATTATGAGTGGGCTGGAAGGGATGAACCCCAAGGCTCCTTCTACACTCTAGGAAGCGTCTGTGGCATCCAAACCATGGAAACCCTGAGAAGTAAAGAATCCAAGGGATTATCAATCATCTCATTTAACTTGGAGGAAACTGAGCTCAGAGAGGTCCAGTGATATGCTCAAGGTCACCCGGCTAAGTAGCAGCAACAAAACCATGGGCCAGGATGTGGGTCCTTCTCAGGTCAAGTCTTTTCCCACGAATAGAATCAAATTTCACAGCCTAGACAAGGACCTCTCTGCCACCTCTTGTCTTCCCTCAGCTGAAATGATGCCCCTGCCCCCTGCAAAGTTTCTTGCACTTCTAAATTTCCATAATTTATAGGGTTTACCATGAGAGCATTTTGTGGATACTTTTCTACTAATGCTTATCACACCAAGCAGCAAATGCTCACCCAGTCATTCATTTGTTTATTTAATGAGAATTTTCCAGTCTCATTATAATCTTCATTAGCAGTACTTCCAAGGATAACACCGGACACCGTGGTGCTCTCCAGTTTTTGACTTACAAATAATGCGGTGGAAAACCTCATTGAATCTTGGTAGGCGTCTCTGATTATCTACTTGGGATAGAGTCTAGATGGAGAATCTTCTACCAGGATGTCTGATATACACTTCACAATTAACAGGGCCAAGATGGAATCCTGACTTACTGCCCCATCCTGATACCACACACACATACACACAGACACAGACACAGACACACACACACACACACACACACACAGAGACACACTCACACACAATACACAGACACACTCACACACAGACACACACTCACACACACATACACTCACACACACGCACACACACATACACACACGTACACACACTCCTTCTGCTTCTTCCATAGTCTTACTCATCAGTGAATGACACCATATTGCACTCAATTACTTAAACCAAAAACCTACTATCTTCAATATCTTTCTTCTATTTACCCTCTTATTTAGTCCATCAGCACGTCCCATCGGTTCTACCTTCCTAATACCTCCTAAATCTATCTCATATCATCTCCAGTGTCACCAGCTTGGTCCAAGCCCCCAGCATCTCTCCTGACACCTGAGATAGCCCCTAACTCACCTCCTTCCATCTAATCCAGACCTCTTATATTCCATTTTCTATACAGTAGCCAGAATAATATAAAAATGTAAATCAGTTCATATCGTATATCCTCCTAAAATCCTACAATATTTAGCACAGATTTAAGGAAAAAAATACAAACTCTTAATCATGGCTTACAAAGCCCCCTGACCACCCTGCCGACCGCACCTCCTTCTACCCCCTCTCCCAATGCATTCATTTATTTTATTAAGTGAAAGTTACAGTGATGGGCACTTGCAATGTATCAGCAGGAAAAAGAAACAAAGATTCCTTTCTCATGGAATTTATATTCTCCCAGGAAAGACAAGAAACACAATACATGGAAGCCTTGCAGAGTGTGGTAGAAGTGGTATGTGCTATGGGGAAAAGAGAGGTAGGACAGAATAAGGAGGAGGCGGGGTTATAGGATACGGCTTTAAATAGGATATGACATTTCAGCAATTCTTCTAACAGGTGGAGTTAGCCACATAGAGAGGAGGAGAAGAACTTTCTAAGCAGAGAATATCCATTTCCTATACAGCAGCCATCATAATACACTGCATACCTTACATTCTAGTTTCTGAAGTTCAGACAGTGAGCAAGTGGAATGAACAAGAAAGCTGGGAAAGTTCACGTAGTGATAAACGGTTCAACAGATCTACAATAGGGTCACATGAAGTGACTGACTGAGGACTACTTCAGGTTACTTATTGCATCTCATCCTTGTATCACCCTGGTAAGTTAGGTCTTAGTAGCCTCATTGTACAGAGAAAGAAACTAATGGCAGAAAGACTTTAAATCATTTGCCCAAGTTCACTCAGCTAGTTCCTCCTTTCGCGTGTCTCCATGGACGCTCTGTGGCTGTCACGGCACTTGTCATGTGGTCTTACAAGGGCGTGTTTAGTCACCTGACTTTCCTGCAAGGCTGTGAGCCCCGTGAGGGGGAAGCTGCATCTTTCTCATTCCACACAGAGCCTGAGACACTAGCACGGTGGCTAACACCCCGCAGGCATCCAACAATGTGCGCTAAATCCATGAATACATGCCTGACCCCTAGTTCAAATCCTGGTCTGACGGACCCTAAATCTGAAGTCTTGCACTATGAATATATTGGCCCTAATGTAGAATGCTGGTTTGAAAAATAGTCACAAATTCTTTGACACTCTTTCCATTGAGTCAGTGTCCAAACCCGAGGGGCTTTTGACTCCTCCAGCCAATGGAGTACGTTGTAAGTGACACTGTGTGGCCCTGGGGCTGGGTCATGCAGCTTCCAGCTCATTCATTGGAACACTTGCTGCCAGCTGTCCTGAGGGGAACACGCGTAAGAGCTCTGGTCAACAGTCCCACTGGTGTCCAAACATCCCCAGAGAAGGGGCCGTCTTGGAAGTGGATCCTCTCACCCCCGATGATCCAACCCCACCCCTTTGAGTTGAGTCATCCTAGCTGAGACTCAAACATGGGGCAGTAACAGGCCAGTAGTGCGGTGCCCTGTCGGAGCTCCTGACACAAAGACTCCACAAAAATCATAAAAGCGCTGTTGCTTTGCACCAGCAAGTGTGAGGTAGTAGGTTACATGGCCACAGATAACTGGAACAAGAAGGAAAATCCTATGTTCATATTGACTTAACTGTTGTGTTGACAGTTTATCTCCCTTTCCTGAATGTAAGCTTCCTGAGTGCAGGAATTTTTGCCTCTTTTGGTCAAAGCTGTATTTCTGGCACCTAGTAGAGGACGTGGCATATAGTAGCTGCTCAATAACTGTTTATGAAATGAATGAAGCTTTAAACATATTCATTGAAATAGAGGAGCAGGAAAAATCAGCTTTTAGCCATTTGGCCAAAGCCAAGAGGGAAACATCAAGCTTGCAAGATTTCCAATGACGGCAGGATAAAACCATACTGGATGCTTTAGGAAAGCCTGGATCTTTCTGAAACAATTTACTGCAATCATTTTTACTCTGTCTTACCCTTCTCCATCATCTTCCTAGATAGTGAGAGATTTTCCATGATTTAGTTTATGTCTTACTCATTCCTTGCCAAGCCTGGAAGATCCTAGAAACTCTTAGTTGCTCCAAAAATATTTAGTGAATGAGCTCTCATGCATCCCAAACCACAGAGCCAAGTTTTATCTTCGTGAATGTAATACAAAACTGAGCTCTTAATCTGGAAAGGAAAGAATCAGCTACTTAATATGCAATGTCAGCAGCCTTGTCGATTTTATGGTTCAAAACAGAACTGCATGTCCCTAAGCCCAGTCGATTTCCTGTTTGTTATCACATTAGGCAGACGGAAAATTTGAAGGACATCTCCAGCCATTAAGACTGGCATAAATCTTTCAGGACTGCATTTAAATACATAATACTTCCCATTAACATTTTTTTGAAATTAGGGTCCACTCAATTTCTTGATTAAGCAGGAGTTCTTTTATCAAGTAATTCTGCTCCTTTCAGCTGATAACTGGGCTCCCAAAATCTATAGTCGTTGGTAGGAACCCCTGTTGATGTCAGTCCTGCTTTTAAGGCAGACTTTGTTCAAAATTCCATACAAGATCTTCGTTGGTCCCCTCTTTGACCTTCACTCTGCCTGAGTGTTTTTATCGTCAGTTAATGAGAAGAACAATGGTCCTAGCACCTCTATTGCAGCCTCCCCATGCTCAGCACTCCAGTAGTTTTCAGAATAACACCAAGGTGTGGTACTAGCATCTCCATTTTCTAGATGATAGAATGAGGGCCCAGGGAGATTGAACAAGCTGCCCGAAGTCACAGCAAGCGGGTGGCAGAGCCAGGAGTTGAACTTTGCGTTGATTTGATTGTAAAGCAGGTATTCCTCTGACTTTGCTGAAAGGGATGGAAGACAAACTGGCATTTATAAGAGCTCCTACTATGTGCCAGGCACTATATTGGACATGATAGTCTTTAGTCATTTTATAGCCACATTATAAAGTAGGCATTTTAATCTCCATTTCACATAGGAAAATGAGGCTCCAACATATTTAACAATTTGCCCAAGGTTAAACAGCTACTAATCCATGAAGCCAGGATTCAAGTTCAGGCTGTGAGACTCAACACACTGCTCTTTTCTTTAAGCAGGAGCCTAAGCATTGAATGAAAGGTCTAGTAGGTGGTGAATTAACAGGGAGGCAGAGGTATCCTGTGACTTGGGGGAAATCACTAAATCTCTCTGCCTCTCAACATCTCCACCTGTAAAATGGGTTTATAAAGCTCTCCCTCCCTACCCCACAAGGCTTTGGGAGGATCAACTTTAGGACTGAATAAAGGAACTACCTGTCCTAAACCCTTACTTTACAGATCAGGACACTGAGGCCCAGACAGGCCATGCAGCTTTTCCAAGTTGTTTAGTGAATTGATGACCCGGGCTAGATTAGAACCTCGGTGTATCAGTCAGCTAATGCTTGGTAACAAGTGCCAAAGTTTATTTTAAAGTTAAAAGCATAACCCTCATGCATATATAAAATGAATACGTGGTGAAGATTTTTATCCAACTCATGAAGTAATGAGAGAATCAGGAAGATGTTGAGACCAGTTCAAAGGAGATTTTGAAGAACACAGAGAGATACATAGACAATCAGGAATGCTGAAATAAATTTGCTAAAAGATGCATAACAGGTTAATATTCAAAAGGCCATAAAATGTCAAGTTTGGGGTTATCTTTTCTACAGGACACAAGTCAACTATATCTCTATAGCACAAAATTCATTTGCACTGCTATCAGTTTTCTACAAGTTAACTTTTATCTCTGCAAAGTTTCAAAATAGCAAAGGTACAGATACCTATAGATCAGAGCATCCCTGTAGGGATTACAGCACTCTGCCAAAAGGACACCAAATAATCACTTTTGCTGACTTCCAATATTTCCTGATACAGGAAATCACTGAAATTTTCATAGCTTTTGGTCATAAGTATTTATTCATCTGTTCACAGGTCAAAAGGTGGTGGGGTGTCTCTGCCCAACATGTCTTATTCTGGGGCCCAGGCTGTAGGGACCAGCAGCTTCCTGGGGCATGTTCTTCTCACAGAGGAGGGGTCAGGGCTGTGAGAGAAGCAAGCATAACCATGTGATGCCTCTTAAGGTCTAGGCCTGAACATGATACATTTTTACTTCTGCCCATATTCCACTGGGCAAAGCAAGTTATGGGAACAAGCAAAACATTTGTGAGATGTATCGTCCTCCCATGGGTGTGGGAGGGTGAATATTTCCTGAGCAGTAATCGGTCCATATCAGGTTGTGTTAAGAGATGCAAAACATCTGGACACAGAGGCACTATGTAAACATACAGGAACAAGAGTCTTTTACATACAGAGGTCTGTTGTGACTCTCTGCCCCCTCTTCCAGAAGTGAATGAAAATATGGTTGGCCAGCCAAAGGTCAAGTTTGGAAATGAACTCACTCTGATGCTTGGTTGAGTGACACAATCTTCTAATAGTGGGGGACTCTTGTGAAGATATTAAAAGACAGTTGAAAAACATCTTTCTTAAATAAGGTATGTCTAGCCCTTTGGGTTTACAGAACTACGCCTGGGGGGAAACAAAATGACAGAATACTCATAGCACATTATCCTGACCATTGGTTTTACGTGAAACATTTTGAGAACTGTTTTGAATTAAAAGAAGATAACAGCTATAGTATAAGTATACCACATGCCAACAATAAATGGTATATGACATTTAATGGATTATTTTCATGTGTTGTTTTATTCTTATTTTGCCGCAAATAATTAATAGGAAAAATACTTTACGGTAAACAAACAGAGATGAAGAAGGAGGGTTTCCAGTCTGACAACCATTTGGGGTATCACCCACAGAGCAAGCTTGAGACCAGGGTGGGAAGTACAAAACCAGAGAGCAGGGATCTTCCCCCCAGAATAGGGCTGTGTCCAAGTGTGGCCCTTTATGAGGCCTAGGATATGGGAAGCAGATTGGGGGAACACTGTTCCCCCAGAATTGGGGGCCCAAGAGTCTCTCCCCCACTCTCTTAACTCTTTTGTTCTTCCTCTTCTTTTTTTTTCGACACCATCATCACAATCAGACTTGCTGCTCCCACTTATGAATTGCTCCCTCTTGTGTTAGGTGCTGTGTACTACACTTTACATAAGCTCCGCGGCTTTATGTCACCTGCCTGGTCCCCACTGACACAGGAATTTGCAAACCCTGGCCAGGACTTCCACTCACAAAGCCTGTTTGGTGTGGTCTCAGAAAATTTACAAATTAACACCCATTTAAAAAGGAATCTTAAGTCAAGATTTTTTTTTTTTAAAGTGGCTGTTCTTCCTTTGAGGAAAAAAGATAAAGTATTCTTTTCATTTTTTCCCAGTCAATCGGTAGCATCAAAAGAAAAGTCAAGACACAATTAAGTTCTAAATAATGCAATGTCCTACATGTGTTAGATTATCTAGTCTTTCAATAGTCTTCTTAGGAAGCTTTTATTATGGATATAATATTTAATATAAATGTGGGATTAATAATAATAATAATGGAAAATTAGGCTCAAAGAGATTAATAATGGGTCAAACAGAAATAAGAATGTGGCCCAAAAACCATCTGCAATGTAACAATTTCTTGGGGTCTCTGTATTTAGCTTTGAACCTCACCATAACCACGTGAGGTAAATGTTACTAACGACTCCATTTTCCTGAAGCGGAAGCTGAGCGCGAGAGAACCTTCATAGCTTCCTCAAGTCCACATAGCCAGAAAGCGCCAAGGTTGGGATTGAAACCTAGGTCTTCAGACACTAAAACCTGAGCTATCACCGCCGTCCTATGAAACACCTGAATTTCACCACCTGTGTTACATTCACATCACCTCGGGAAAACTTCATCTCACCACGAAGAAAAACTTTTCAATTATGGGGACAGCATCTTCTGAGATTTGGAGAAAAATCTGAACCTTTGCTCAGCCATTGTTCTCCGACTTTGGGCAATCCACATACATCTGTGCAAAACCTACCTCAGTGGGCAGCTGTGACAATTAAACAAGGTAAAGAAGGAAAGGTGCCTAATAGCACAGGGCTTCCCACCAAATGGGCACTAAGTGGTGAGCGTATTGGTTATTCAACAATGGGATTCCTTCTTGGAAGGCAATGTGCTGGGGACAGTCAAGTAGAGACCAAAAGACTCGGCTATAGACTGATCAGGATTCACATTTTATTAGCTAGGTTTGTGACCCTTTAGTGGAATGTAAAATATCTGTAGTGGGCTCATGCTATGAGCTGAATTGTATCCCCCCAAAATTCACATGTTGGCCTCCTAACCTCCAGTACCTTGATGTAACTCTATTGGGAGACAGAGCCTTTAGGGAGGTGAGTAAGCTCAGATGAGGCTGTTAGGATGGGCCTTAATCCAGTACGACTGGTGTCCTTATAAGAAGGGGAAATGGACACACAAAGAGACACTAGGAGTGGGCACACACGGAGAAAAGACCGCATGAAGACACAGAAGGGAGGCAGCTCATCTGTAAGCCGCGGAGGTGACACCAGAAGAAACCAGCCCTGCCAAAAACTTGATCTTGGACTTCCTCAATTTCTGTTCTTTCAGCCAGTGAGTCTGTGGGCCTTTGTTCCGGCACTGCCAGCAGACGAATACCGTTTGCAATCAGCATTTTATAAACTATAGGACAGCAGATATCAGAAGGTATCCTCATTCATTTCGGTTGGTTATGTGTACGTTGTACTACATGCACTGGGTTGTAACATAAATGTGGGTCACTGTCACCAAGTGTGGGGCGACACTGGACTTGACACCCAAAAGTTCTCTTCTAATTTGGATATCATAATAATTGTTATTATTGTAATTAATATGTTAATATTCAGCGTATGAGTTAATATGTATTAACTGACTCTAAGTGCCAAAGGTTTACAAATATTAACTCCCTGACTCCTGAAACGTCCCTTCAAGGTAATTATTATTCCTATTTTACAGATAAGGCTGAGACTGATTATTTAATCTGCCCAGGGTCAAATGCTTAGCATTTTTCAGAGAAAGAATTCCTGCCCAGAGCAGCCTGTCTCAAAAGCCTGAGTTCTCCCTATGCAGCATCATTGTGCAGCTACCCATAATCCTCCGTCCAGTTCCTAGCACCTTAGCACCCAGGCATCAGCTTCCCCTCTGCAAAACGTTCAGTGATGGAAATTAGGAAGACCTTGGACTTAACAGGCTCTGCGCACGTGACTAAGGGTACAATGGGCCTTTTATGATGGCTGTAAGAACCGGGAACGCTTCTCCAGTTGGCATGGAGCTCTTCTCTCTGTCAACTAAGGTAAATGGAGTATCTGGGCGTCTGGGGGGGCGGGGGGCGGGTAATGAGACACAAACATCTACTCCATCAGGACTAGAAGGAGGTAGGGAAATGGTCCCGGAACTCCTTGTCTGAAGACACTGTGAAGAGCATCTCTGCCCACAGCACTCAGCCCTCCTGCACGAACAAGCTCTGGGCCAGACACTCTTGAACGCAGGTACATGGGCTCATTAGAAGGGAAATGGCAGCGGGTAATTGGAATATGTAAATGGCATGGGCAAACAGGGTGTTTTAACAATCAAGACCCGAAGAGAAAGAGCTTAATTTGATGGAGAGAAAGGAACAGACTGCCCAGAGTCAATTACTGGAGCCAGAGGAGGGAGGCTTAGCTTAGCAGGAAACCCACAGTCAGGAGGGAGGGAGGCTGGGACGTTAGCTGGGTTTGCTTCTGCCTCTAAAATGCCAAGTGACCCAGTGACCCAGCCCCTGTCTTTTCCCAGATACCAATTCTTGAGAACTCTTTTGCGCTAAACACTTCTTGCAGCCGTTCCCCCCGCTCTTCTCCGGGATCCGTCGCCACTTTCCGTCTGGACCGCAACATCTCTCAGATGAGCACCACCAACAGTCTTGTAGCTGTTCTAATAGAATTAATTCCTCCCAATCCCAGCCTCTCCTCCAGAGTCATCACAAAGCCTTTTCTGCAACCACCTGGGACCACGTCAGTCTATGCTTAAAGCACCTTGAACTTAGTCCCCAAGTTCATGAGCCTGGTACCTAGGCAAGCCTGTCCCGAATGGCCCCTGCTTCATTCATGCTCGCCTCGGCCAACTGAACCTCTTGCCCTGGAAACTTCAGGCTGTGTCTTTTTTTTTGCTTGTTGGTCCACACCACAGCACATGGGATCTTAGCTCCCCGACCAGGTATCGAACCCACACCCCCTGCATTGGGAGGCAAAGTCTTAACCACTGGACGGCCGGGGAAGTCCCTCCACGCTGTGTCTTGACTCCAAGGCTTTGCATATGCTGAGGCTTCCACTTGGCACAGAATTCTCAGCAAGTAATACAACTTAGGGGTTGAAAGTACAGACTCTAGATAACTTGAATCTTGGGACCCCCATTTTTTGCCGTGTAACCTTGAGCAGGGTACTTAACCTCTTTAAGTGTCATTTCATCATGGTTAGTAGAGAACAATAACCATTATGCCTCTCTCCTAACTTTGTTGCTGGGATTAAGTGAGATAAACCACGTAAAGCACTTCGCCCAGTGCCAGGCATATAGTGAGCACTTGATAAATGTAAATGATGATGATGATGAGCGTCTGTGATGATCCAGGTCATTGAAATGCACGATGATACAGAGATGAGTAAATTGTTTTACATTGTTTATCTCATCTTTTCAACTACACATGGAATTCATTACTCACCTTTCTTTTCTTTTTTCCTCCTGTTTCCCACAGATAGAGAGCGACGCGTGAAACGGGCAATCAATAAACGCTCACTGGAAAGATGAATGAATGAGTGCATTAGATGCATGAGTTGACTATTTTACCCAATATAATTATTTAAAAGAAAAAGGAAAAATGACACGAAGAAACATGCAAATTAAATTTAAAGGTCAATGTAAGAATGGCAAAGGCAAGGCACTGTTTTCCCACTGAGAACAACCAAAGCTAAGCCCTTTAGTTATTGCCATCTGGGGTGAAGGTGAGTGCCATGTGGCTGGGGGCTCTTTCATTCCCCATCACGCCTGATTTGAGCTGCCTTCCACAGTCATGTGTCCAGACACCTTCGAGTAAGGTGCACAGTACATCACAGGCTACACAGCTCTGCCTCATCATGGATCCCTGAATGGTGATCAGACCATTTTACAGATGAGGAAACTGAGGTCAGATATGAGTTCAGCAACTAGGTCAAGGTCACTAAGCTCAAAGGCACAGAGCCAGGACCCGAATTTGGGTCCGGGTCTAAATTCCATACTTTAAGCTGCCCTCATCCTCTGGGTGACAGGTGCAAGGGTGTCCTTCCGCCACTCTCATCTTTTTCATTCCCAGGAAGGCTTCTCACTTGCAACGAAGCCCTCATGTAGAGTGGTCTGAAGTTTAGGAAAAGGAAGACAAACAAAGGCATGGAGGAAGGGCATAGGGCAGCAACTTTGAGGATTTGCTGTAGTTGGGTTTTCAAGAACAAAAATACATACAGGGGAGGCGTGGGATCCTTCCTTTCCAAATATATGTCCTTTTGGCCTGGGTTGTTACAGACCCAAAATTGGAGCTTGTGCTGTCTCTTCCAAAAAAGCAAAGGGTGTCTCCTTAGCTGCAAAGACTTGTCTCACTGGCTCCTCCCAGAGGTAGAGTTATAACAAGCATGGTGGGGATGCATGATCTGATCAGAAGCAGTTTTATGTGGGATTCTACGATAGTGAATACAGTATGTTCAGTCCATAGAGGGTGATGTTGGCAGAAACATCATGGGCATGGGAGGCAATTCTGTATCCAGGAGATATGTCTGTTCTAGTGAGGTCACATCTCCCCCACCCACGGTTGGAAGGTCCAATGTAATCAACCTGCCACCAGCTGGCTGGCTGGACACCCGGGGGAAGGTGCCATTCTGGGGGCTGAGTGTTGGTTTTTGCTGCAGTAGCGTTGGCAATAGTCACCGCCAGAATGTTAGCAGAGGGTACTTCTGGGTAACAAGATGACAAATTATTATCGTTGCCTTTTTGCTGATTTATATTTCATAATTTCTCTACAACTATATGCACTTCTTATGCAACAAATACTAAAAGCAAATTTAAACATGGTCTAAAACAGTTATTTAATGTGTTTTGGGAGCAGGGAGAGAGGGTAGGTAGGGTCCCCATTAGCCTGTTCCTGTGAACCTGAGGTACTACCCGGCTCATTTGATTACAGTAATAGTAACCAGCACTGGAGTATTATCATCTCCTACAAGCACATTTCTGTTCATCTGGTCACTACACGCCTAACCCTAAGAAGTATAATCTACAAAGGTGGAAACTGAGGCTCAGAGGAGGTTTTTTGGTCTCTCTCTCTCTCTCTCTGTCTCTCTCTCTCTCTGTCTCTCTGTCTCTGTCTCTCTCCTTATTCATTCTCAGCAAGGCTCCCCGCCTGCAAAGGGGAAAGACTTCACTCGCCCTAAAGTACAGTGAGATGAACACCAGGAGAGGCGAAAACAAAAGCAAATGAAGAGAGGAGGGATCCCGAGAGGAAAATTTAAGAACTAGGAAGTGGCTGGGTTTTCAAGATAACAAGTTGTGCAGAGCTGGCATGCAAAGCCAGGAGGGGGATGCCCTGTTGTTTCCACCACGGCCCCTGCCTGACTCTTGAGGATACTCTGTCACTGAACTCTGTCTTGGTGCCAATACCCAGTTGACACCTGAGGCTTTTGGGATTTTGGCTTCAAAGAAGATTCCTTCCAGGGGGATATAGACATCTGATTTCCATTAGCGGGAAAATGTGCTAAAGAGGGTTGAGATTACATAGTCTCCCAAATGGCACCCAGTTTTTTGTGACATTTCCAAACTCCCTATCTGAACAACACTCTCCACCAGATTATAAAACCATTGAAGCAAATCCATTTCCAAACTCCCTGGCAGTTTCCCTATCATTGGGTTTAACTGATCAGAGTTACAAATTTGATATTGACTTTGCTTCACCCTTTTTGGGGGGCATGAACAGTCCCCGCGCTGGATCTTAAAACGTTAATATTTGACAGTCTGCGGATCTTATCAAGATAGAAGCCTCCTCACGTGCCTGAGGTCCAAACTGTCATTTTGGAAATCTGAACTTTTGATTAATTGCACAGTATTGAATTCTTGCTTATGCCTTCTTTCTATGTAGTCCTTGACTAGTACCCTTTTGAGCTTATCTAGTGAGGCTTTTTAAGTACTGTCAATGTTACTATGTTACTGAATTAGGTCAGATATGCCATCTGGGGTGAAGGTGAGTGCCATGTGGCTATGTTACTGAAGTTACAACAGTATTAAGATTTCCTAAGATTAAAGACTTTCATAATAGTAAAAGACAAAAACAAAAATCTCATACACAAACATACAGCCAATGCTCCATTAGGTACCAGGCATTGTTCTGGAGTCTTTGCATTCTGCATTCATTTATTCATCATTCTTTCATGCTGCCAATAAGTACTGAGAGCTTACTATTATACAGAACAGGTGTTCTTCTAGGATGCTGAGCCCCTGTGCTTGTTTAGAAAGATAATAGTAAACAAAATGCAAATATGATCATTTTAGGCAGTGATAAATGTAATGAATGAATAAAACAGCAAGGGATTGTGGAGGAAGGTAACTTTACAAAAGGTGCTCAAATATGAAGGGCAGAATGGTTCTAGGTAGCTGGAATTGGGCTGGGACAGAAAGTACCTGCATGTGTTGGTGCTCTGGTGGGGTGGAGGCTTAACAAATGTTAGGGAGCCTGCTTCAGGTGCCCGGCTTCTGTTTGGACCTTTTCTCGTCCAGGCAATTCCCTTTCTCCATACTCTTCCTCCTTCCCAGAGTTTGCACTGACTGGTTACTAACATGTTCCAACTAATTATTGAGCATTAATTTATTCGTAAGCATTTACCGGGGTCCCACCATGCGGGGAGTCACGTTTCCATGTACCAATTCATGTAATCTTCACAAAACCCATCCTGCAGCCCATTGACCAAGGAATAAGTTTTCATGTCTTATTTTATATATAGTTCTCACATTAGAGTCACTTTCTGGGCAGCCTATTCTGCTGCGCCAAGCAGTTTTTGTGCCAATGCAACACCATTTTAAGGACTTCAGCTTTGTAGCATAGCTTAACTCCCTTCTTGAAACTGCACCCTTGTTGCTGCTGAGATTTTTCAGGTTCTTCTCTCTGACAGTCATTCATACAGGTCCCCCTCCTCCTTCCTCACCCCAATTCTTCTTCCCTCCTCCATCCTTTCTCCCTTTCCCCATTTCCTCTCTCCTCCAGTCCCCTGCCCTTCACTCTCTTTCACTCTCCTTGGCCAACTCCTCCAGGCAAATCCAGAGCCACGTGCCACATGCAGGCCTTCTGGGGGCTCCTTTCTGCACACTAGGGATAGATCTTTGGCTTGGCCTTGCTTACACACCCTCCCCTCCACCCCAGCAGACAAAAGGAGAGAGAGAGTGAATAATAAAGGAGGCACCAGGTGCCTGGGCAGCAGGAATGAAGGGTTTCTCTAATGCTGGCGGAGATGGTAGAAGGAAGGGGGGGAGTTAGGTTCAAAGGGCACGACCCCTAGTGAATTAACAAGATCTACACGCCCCAACCCCCAACTGAGGCCTCACCTTCTACTCTCCTCAGAGCTCAATAAGCTCAAGGTGCTCTTCACCTTTGCACTTGCTGTTCTGCTGCCTGGAAGGCTCTCCTGGACATTTACGTAGTTTTTCCAGCTTACCATTAAACCTCACCTCCAAATGTCACCTCCACAATGAGATCTTCCAGGAGCAACCAACTTAAAGAAGTTCCCCGCTTGTAGCACAGGACGCTATTTTCTTTCCTCGTTGAATTACCAATATAGGAAATTATGCTGTTATGTTTGTTTTTCCGTTATTGTCTTCCACCTTTCAAGAATGCAAGCTTTCTGTGCGCAGGGACCTCGTCTGCCCTGGTCCTAAAACATTGCCTCTCTTACTCACGTGGGTTTAGTCACTGATTGAATGAATGAACAGAAACTCAGGCAAGAGAGGGAATGACCTGCTTAGAGCACAAGTTAGGAGCGAAGCCGATTCCCCTTGTCCTATTTCTTCGGTCTCTGCTCACTCTAGTTGATGGAGGTACCATTCAAGGGGCCGGGAGGTGAGGGCGGAACTGTCCACCACGAACCACGAACCAAAGGGACTAAGGAGCCACAAGCACTGCTAGCACCGAGCGGGTGGGTTCGCGGTGCGCTCGGCCTTGGCCAACCCAGCAACTTCGATTTTACTTCCGAAGCCCAGAAGCTGGTTGGGAGGTGACGAGAAAACGTAAAGATGCAGGGCCCAGGCGAACACGGGAAAAGAGACGACGCCCCCAGCCGCTTCTCCTCTTCGCGCCGCGCGCCGCGCCGGGGGTAAGCCCCAACGCCCACGGGTGCGCGGGCAGCCCGGCTCAGCGGCCGCAGCTGCGCTCACTGGCTCTCCGCGGGCCGCGGGGAGGGGCGGGGCGCCGCCCGGGCCTTTGGCGGCGAAGGGGCGGGACGATGGGGCCCCACCCTGGCGCGGGCGGGAGGGAGGCGGCGTGCGCTCCGGCCTCTGCGCGGTCGCCCGCTCGCTACTGCGGCTGGAGCGAGGCTGAGGCTGGAGCTAGCGGGCGGGCGAGCGAGCGGGCGGGCGAGCTGGGCGGGGCGGGGCGGGGCGGGACGGGGGAGTGGCGCGGGTAGGAGCGTGGAGGAGGGAGGAGGCGGCGGCGGCGGCGCGTGTGGCGGGCGGGAGGGCGGCTGGCACCCGGCTTGTAAATAAACTGCGATGCTGTCTCGGGCTCGCCGGCCCGGGTGCCGCCGCCGCCGCCGCCGCCCCGGAGCGCCGGTGCCGGGCTCCCGCCGCCGCGCGCCCTAGCGCCTCCGCGCCAGCCTCGCGTGCCCTCGCCCGCCTCTAGCAGCCCGCGGCCCGCGCCCCCCGGTGTCCCGCGGCTGACCCGCGCGGGATGTGACCCCTCCCCCCTGCCCCCCGGGGCCCCGCCTTAGCCTGCTTTTGGGGGGGGTGGGGAGGGGCGCGCGGATCATGGCATTGGAGTTCCCGGGCTCGCCGCCGCCGCCGCCGCCTCTTCCACGCACCCCGAGCGCCCCTTCTTCCCGAAGCAGCTGCGGAGAAGGCGAAGCGGCCGGCGGGGGCGAGGCCGATGGGGCTCAAGGCGCGCAGGGCGGCGGGGGCGGCTGGCGGCGGCGGCGACGGGGGCGACGGCGGCGGCGGCGGGGCCCCTAACCCTGCCGGAGGGGACGCGGCGGCGGCGGCGGGCGACGAGGAGCGGAAAGTGGGGCTGGCGCCGGGCGACGTGGAGCAAGTCACCTTGGCGCTCGGGGCCGGAGCTGACAAAGACGGGACCCTGCTGCTGGAGGGCGGCGGCCGCGACGAGGGGCTGCGGAGGACCCCGCAGGGCATCGGGCTCCTGGCCAAGACCCCCCTGAGCCGCCCTGTCAAGAGGAACAACGCCAAGTACCGACGCATCCAAACTTTGATCTACGACGCCCTCGAGAGACCGCGGGGCTGGGCGCTGCTCTACCACGCTCTCGTGTGAGTACCGGGCCGCTCGGGGCGCCCCTCGGAGGCGGCGTGTGGCTGGGGGTTCGGGGGGGGGGCGGTGGGCTGGAGCTGGGGACGGCTCTGAGGCTTCAAAGTCCAGGGGCGCCCGTCCGCCGGATTGGAGACCAGCCTGCCCTGTGCTGTGTAGGTGTGTGTGTGGGTCTGTGAACCACTCTCTGGGGGCTGGACACCAGGGCTTGAAAGATCCAAGCGTGGCTCCTCAGCTGATTTGGAGACCGCTTTGGCCTGTGTGTGTGTGCGCGCGGGTGCGCAGTTACGGCACCTTCTCCGGATGTTGGTATCCAAGCTTACAAGAATTCTGTGGTTTTTCTAATTAACGAGGAGGTCGAACGGGATAAAGCGGATCTTCCCATGCGCTCTGTGGCTCTGCTCAGGGTAGGTCCCTTCTATTTGGGGTCGCTGCTGACTTTAAATGATACATCCTGGAGTTGGGGATGGGAGTGGTACATTGCCCACAGTGGGGTGTGCGTGTGTGTGCGTGTGTGTGTGTGTGTGTGTGTGTGTGTTTGAGCGCGGGTGTCGACGGCTTTGCTTGTGCTACCTTCTTAAGGCTCCATTCTTGTATGGAAAGGAACGTGGTTTGCTCCAGTTGGGGACTTGGACTGGCCAAAATGCATGTTTTGGGATTCTTTTTAGGGAAGTTAATGAGAGAGAGAGGGATGGGGGGGGGATTGATTGTGATTCTCAGGCTCTAAGTCTAGACTGACGGGTGAGGGCTTAACAGCGCCAGTAGGTGGGGGCCAGGGATAATTTTGGCTGGAGCATCTCCATAATTTGGTCTTAATATCCCCTGAACTGCTTGCTTTTCTCTTGCTTTGACTGGGCAAGGGCAGCGGGAGTGTGAAGGGGCCTGGGCTGAAGGTTTGCCCCCTGGAGAGGGTCCCCTTCTAGTCAGGATGTAAGTGCGTGGTGGGAAGGAAGATGGAACTTCTACTCCTGACACTCTGGCTAGAAAATCCTGCTGTGTTGGGGGAGAGGGCGAAGATGGTAGTGGTGGCTCCTCTCCAGGAGGGGAAATCACAGCTGGCAGCGCGCGCCTCAGGGCTGGCAGGGCACTTCCAGGTACCCCTTTCTTCCTGTCTGCGGCTTAGTCATCCTGATGGCTGCTTCTTAGGAGGCTGTACCGTTACCAGGGTTTTGGCGGGGAATCGGCCAAGACCTTGACCCTTCTTGTGCCTTTAGCAATGGATATTGCTCTCTGTCCTTCTCCGATTGACCCATGACCTACGTGGTGGGAAGGGGTTCGGGGAGCCTCGGAGTTAAACACTACCTGCCAATCTTCCTTGGTTGGAAAGGCTTTTCCAGCTTTGGCCGCCAGGTGGAGGCGTCTGCACAGGACCTCAGGCTTGGCAACAGGTTTCATCAGAGAGGTTACCGAAGCCTGGAAAGGGCGCCTTCCGGAAACTGAGGAACTAAGGACATGCAGCCAGGAACATGGGTTTTGGGGGGTGGGGTGGAGGGGGGCTGTCCAGCCTTTGGCATTCATGTCTGCGTGTATTTGCAGGCGTTAGTGAATGGACAGAAGGGTTAGCAATTGTTGCTCTTCCATTTGCTTTCTTCAGGTGGTAAAAAGGGATTGAAAGATATTCGTCTCTGTCTCTAGTGCTGTATTTAGTTCAATTGAACTGAAGATAATACTGGAATATGCGATAATAAAAAAGGCACACGAATTATTTGAGCGCACACAAGCATACACAGCCTCACATGTCCTTTTGCACGTAAATGGTGTTCAGTACGTGTTGGCTGACTTCCGAACCCTGGGTCCTACTGGAGTTTGTGGGCTCCCTCTTTCTTCTCCTCCCACCTTTCCCAGCCGGCGCTCCAGCCCTGTCTTGACCAGTCTGGGGAAGGGATAGGTAAGGCCTCAATGTTATCCTTCTCTAGAATTATTCCATCACCTGGAAGCAGGTTTGGGAATGCCAAAATCTGTATGTAGCCTCAGTTTCCCAGAGAGGACCCAGGAAAATTTCAATCTATGGGAGGAGAAAGGCACTTTCACACATGCAAATCATTTATTTCATTTCATTCTCACCATGATGCTATGATGTGGGAATTATTCCCTACATTTGATAGGTGAAGATATGAAAACTAAAACAGATAGCACCACCTGTCCAGGATCCCATAGCTGGAGCTCGCATATGAGTGCAGTGGGTCATCACTTGTTTGTGAGCCCGGATTCCAGTTCTGGCCCTCTGCCAACAACTGCGGGACTCTGGGTATTTTACCAGGCGTCCCTGGATGCCCCTCACCCATTGGTAGCAGAGGACTCTTAGTCCCGCCTCTGCCTCCCCTTCATAGCTCACAGTTGGCAAATGGCTGGGAATGGAGTTTGGAATCAAAGCAGGGGCTGCTCAGAACCCAGGGAACCACAGTGTTAGGGAAACGGGACATGGCCTGGGGTGGCGGTGGTATTGGGATTCTGGTGAATGGGGCGTTAGACAGGAAAACCCATTGGGCTGGGTTTGAGCTCCTGATACTGAAGCATACCTGGTTAGTGGAGGCACTGTACATCCTTCCTCCAGCTGGGAGGAAGTCTGGTCAAGTGAACAAAACCATACCTTTCATTGATGATTCAGGATTTTGCAAGCACTGAAATTCGTGCTTCAAAGCAGCCATTATCCTATTCTGGGCTGTGGTTAATGACAGAACGCGGGCCAGGAATTTGGGCTGACCGTGGGCTCACAGGCTAGTGCACGCTCTTTTTTAAAAAAAATGAACCGGACCCATGAGATGTGATTTTTTTCTTTCTCTCCCAAAGGCAGGATACAGCAAATGTGAGAATCAAAGACCGCACCCGTCCGCCCCCAGCCCACCGCCCCTGCCCCCTTTGCCTTAAATGCCCGTCCCTTGCTTTCTCCTGGCTACTCACTTTCACCTTGGCCGAGTTCTCATGTCACCTCCTCTGGGAGGTTTTTCCCCGGCCCTCCAGCTGAGCTAGAATTGCCCCTCCTCGGCAGCATCCCCAAGCATAGGATTTTGCACTGGACTGCCCTGCTTGCTCACCTCCCCCGGCAGAGCTGAGAACTACTTTGAGGAAGGGCTGTGTTGCGTCTTAGCCACCTCAGTCCCCAGCAGGCTTCTGGGCTCACGGCAGTCACCCAGTAAGCGTTTGCTGAATGGATGAGTGAACGCATACTCTCAGGTTCACCCAGACTTTGTTCTGCGTGGTTTTCCTGTTCTCAGAACAATAATAAGTAGTCAGCATTACGGAACATTAATGATGAGAACAGCTCTCAGAAGTCTCCCGGTGGACAATAGGGGAGAGGTGGGAGACCACGCTGTGACCCCGGTAAGGCTGATCGCTTCTCTATATCTTTAGCTGCATGGCTGAAAAGGATTCTGATGCTGTAGAAAAGGGGCTGGACTTGACATTCACATCTGGACTCTGCCTTCAGTCTCTTTGACTTTGCATGAGCCGAGCTGGGGAAGATCTGTAAGTTGAGGGTGAGAACCATCCGTCATAGGGTGGTTTTTAGGCTTAAAAAAAGTAGTGTGTATGAATGAAATTAGCCCAGTATTAGGCACAAAGCGTTTACTAGTTGATTCTGAAATAGGGTCTCCTTAAAAGTCACACACACCTGCCGCTGTGGCTGTCCTGAGGCTGTCTGGGGACTCCCCCTTCCTAGCCTGTTAGTGGGAAGATGCTGGCTTCATCTTGGCATTATTGCTGGTCATCTTGGCATTATTGCTGGACTGGCAACCATACAAGCATCCCACTACCCTGACCACCTCTCCATGGCCAGTTGGCTGTGATCAGTTGATCACCTGTTGACCCGCCAACGGGAAATGATCACAAGAGATGCACACTGATTGCATTCTCAGGTGGACTGGCCCCTGGGACATCGGGCAGGCAAGGCTGAGAGGTGGGGCGCAAGGACCCAGCAGCCGCTCTGGAAGGTGAAGGGCCTGGCTGGTGGACCTAGCATATTGACTAAAGGAGCTACAGCCCTCAAGGTGGAGGAGAGACACTGGCCTCTCACTGAGACCCCTTAGGAAAGTAGAGTCTTAGCAAGTCCTTGAAGTAAGAGAAATTTGATTTCCCAAACTTGCTTTGCCTCTTACGGCCAGTATGTTCCTGGGCAAGTTGCTGGATCTCTGAGTTTCAGTTTCTTAGTCTAAAAAATGTTCTCAATATAGACTCTTGTGGAGCTAAGAGCACCTTACATAGAAGAAGTGCTCAATAATAGATAGAACTTTGTGTTGTCGATGTTAGTCAATAGAAATGCCTTCGCTGCGCCTGGCACTCTTCTAGACATTGGCATTATAGCAGTAAACAAAACCAAGCAAAACAAAACAGTCTGATCTCTGCCCCAATAGAACATGTATTCTAATAATATCTTTCTTTTATTGGGGTATAGTTGCTTTACAGTGTTGTGTTAGTTTCTGTGGTACGACGAAGTGAATCAGCTACATGTATACCTATATCCCCTCCCTCTACTAATATCTTAATAATATTCAATATCATCTAATAATAACATTAGTATTAGCAGAAATCTCAGAGTTTGGCCATCTGGTCAACTTCCCGGCCTAGGTGTAAGGAATCCCTTGAACTGCATCTCAGCCAGTGCTACAACTTGTAATTCATTACGGAAGGGATGGACTGCTGGACTCAGTTCTCTCAGCTATTCTGTTCTCTGACTCTATTCATCCCATTCTCTTCCTTTTCTGCCCCCATGTATCGTATTCTTTCTCATTTCCCACTAGATGTTTGTCTTCTTAACCCTCTCAGTTCATCCTCACTTTTTTCTTACGCCACTAATTTCCTCTTTGCATTCTCTTCCTCAGTTTTGTGGGTTTCCTTCTCATTATTGCGAACAAAGGATTTTGAAAAGCTCTCATTCGTTTTTAAATAATTTTTATTTTATTGTGGCAAGAACACTTAACATGAAACCTACCCTCAACAGATATTTAAGTGTACAGTGCGATACTGTTGACTGTAGGCACAGAGTTGTACAGCTGATCTCTCCTCTTGCTTAACTGAAACTTTATGCCTGTTGGTTAGTAACTCCCTCTTTCTCCTCCCTCCAGCCCTGGGGAACCACCATTTTACTCTCTGACTCTATGAATTTGACTGTCTCAGGTGCCTCATATAAGTAGACTCCTGCAATGTTTGTCTTTCTGTGATTGGCTTATTTCACTTAGCATAATGTCCTCAAGGTTCATCTATGTTGCCGCATACTGCAGAATTTCCTTAAGACTGAGTAGTATTCTATTTTCTTTATCCATTCATCCGTTGATGGACATTTAGGTTGTTTTCCACCTCTTGGCTCATGTGAATAGTACTTCAATGAACATGGAGGTGCTAATAGCTCTTTGATCCCCTGATAATAATATTTTGAGGAAATACTCAGAAGTGGGATGGCTGGATCACATGGTAGTTTTATTTTTAATTTTTGAGGAACTTCCATACTGTTTTCCAGCTGTACCATTTTGCATTTTCGCCAAAAATGTGTAAGGCTTGCAGTTTCTCTGTATCCTCACCAACACTTAGGGTCTCGTTTTCTTTTGTTCGTTTGTTTGTTCGTTTGTTTGAAATAAGAGCCATTCTGACAGGTGTGAGGTGATCTCAGTGGTAAGAGCGTGGTCTTTGGAGTCAGACCTGGGTTTAATCCAACTTTGCTGTTTCCTTGCTTTGTGACCTGGAGCAATTCGCTCAACTTCCCTGGAGTTCAGTTTATTTATGATATGGAGATAATAATACCTACGCCCCCAGGATTGTTGTGAAATTTAATCAAGGTGATGATATTAAACACCTGAACATTGCATTGTGTTGATTTGCAACCTCAGGAGTTCCCCAGGTGAAATTGAAATTGGTCGGGTACATGGAGGGCAAGGAGAGACCGAAGAAAGAGGCAGGCCACTCTGGATGAGTAGGTGGCGGGTGTAAGAAGCAGAGAACTTACATACGAGGCTTGTCTTGGGCAGCAAGACAGGTAGATCTCCACACCCAACCGCCAGCATCTTAAAAGTTTATATAGAGGCCTTCACGGGGTTCAGTAACACTATCTAGGTGGTCTCAACAACATGTGCTCACTCAAGGCTGCACCCTTGAAAATAGCTCCCGCTGTGGGAACAGTGGGCAGAGTATATGCCCAGCACTGGAGGGATAAGGGGCCAGCCCACAGGTCTACCAGCGGTCACGACCTCTCCATGACCTCCACCACGACCTCTCTATGACCTCCTCCACGACCTCTCTATGCCCTCCACCACGATCTCTCCATGACCTCCACCAGCACATTGTAGACTTAGTAAATATTGTTTCATTTTTGCTTCCCCTCTCAACCATGTTTAATCTGCCTTCTTCTTGTACCCCCCTCATAAAATCCATGCCCCCTCGCCTTTCTAATAATCTCATTTGACTTTTCTTTTCATTTTATGAACTTCCTGACTTCTTCCTGGCCTTCTTTCTTATGACATTTTCAAGCCATTCAAGCAGAATGAAGAGGTCAGGTAAGGGGTGAACAACAACTCCCAACATCAGATCTCTGCGCAGCAGTGAGGCTATATGCTGGGAATGACAATGACCACAGGTGCCCCGTATTCACTTTCTAGGAAATGGGCTAACATCAAATGGCCCTTCTTGCTAGAATGGAGGGTACCCAGTGTCTCTCTTCTATAAATGAATGACAGATGCTGAGATTTGCCCAGGCTCTTGAAACTACGAAACTACTTTGGTGGTGGAGCTCGGATCACGCAGGAGTCCTCCACCCACAAGGTGGTGCTCTCTTCACCATGTCACAGTTCTCCTCTATAGAAGACAATGTACCAGAAGAGTAACAGAGAGGGACAGAAACTCTCCCTTCCAGGGTGAGGTGCTTTAGAGCTGCATTTCTGGAAAGTTCCCAGGGGAAACCAGTGCTGCTGGTCTGCAGACCACACTTGGAGTAAGGCTTCTCAGACTTTGATACACGTGTGAATCACCTAGACAAGAAGGCACCTTAAGAAAAATGTGGCAGACTGCAGCTGAACCAAAGCCATCCAGCTTCTGTATAACGAGGCGAACTGACCCTACCTTCCTCCTGAGTAGTTCAGTGGAAATTTACAGCATACCTGCAGTCGTGCCTAAAAGGACTGAATCTAATCATGAAGAAATAACAAAGTCGAATGGTGGGACATCCTGCAAGATATCTGGCGTGGTCTCTTTCAAAGGGTGCATGTCATGAAAACAAACAAAGATGAGGATAACTGTTTCAGTTAAAGGAGGCTAAAGGCACATGACAACCAAGTGCAATACTTGAGAATCGACAAGTGGGACTGCATCAAACTTCTGCACCACAAAAGAAGCGATCAATCAAATGAAAAGGCAACTACGGTAGGGGAGAAAATATTTGCAACCGTGTATTTGATGAGGGGTTAATATCCAAAATATATAAAGAATTCATGCAACTCAGTAACAAGAAAGCAAATAATCTGATTAAAAAATGGGCAAAGGATCTGAATAGATATTTTTCCAAGAAGACGTACAGATGGCCAACAGGCACATGAAAAGGTGCTCAGCATCACTAATCATCAGGGAAATGCAAAATAAAACCACGATGAGATACCACCTCACACCTGTCAGAATGGCCATCATCAAAAAGACAAGAAATAACGAGTGTTGGCAAGGATGTGGAGAAAAGGGATCCCTTATGCAATGTTGGTGGGAACGTAAACTGGTGCAGCCACTGTGGGAAAACAGTATGGAGGTCCCTCAAAAAATTAAAAATAGAACTACCATATGGTCCAGCAATCCCAGCTCTGGATATATATCCAAAGGAGATGAAATCAGTATCTTAAAGAGCTATTTGCAGTCCCGTGTTCATTGCTGTATTATTTACAATAGACTAGATTTGGAAACAGCCTGAGTGTCCATTGTTGGATGAATGGATAAAGAAAATGTGGTATATATATATATAAAAAATGGAATCTTTTCCAGCTGTAGAAAAGAAGCAAATCATGCTATTTGCAACAACATGGATGAACCTTGAGGGCATTATGCTAAGAGAAATAAGTCAGAGAGACACAGTACTATACTATGTCACTTATACAGGAATCTAAAAAAATTGAACTCAGGACCAGAGATCAGATTGGTGGTTGCCAGGGGCTGGGGGGTGCAGGAAATGGATGAAGTTGGTCGGGGGTACAAACTTCCAGTTATAAGATGAATAGGTTCTGGGGATCTAATGTACAGCATGGTGACTGTAGTTAAAAATAACTCTTGTATAATTGAAAGCTGCTAAGAGAGCAGATCCGAAAAATTCTCACCAAAAAAAAAAAAGTCAACTATGTGAGGTGTTGGATGTGTTTATGAACCTTATAATATATATGCACATTTAATCACCACATCATGTACCTTAAGCTTATGCAATGTTATATGTCAATACAGCTGGAAAAAACACAAACAAACCAATGCAATTCATGATTCTTGATTGGATCCTGAGTTAAAAAAATAATAACAATCAAAGATATTATTATAGGGACAATTAAGAAAATTTGAACAGGGATTCCATATGAGATGACAATATATATCCAAATTTAATTTCTCGAGTATGATAATTGCATTTCAGTTATGCAGACGAAGGTTCTTTTTTTTTTAAGAGATGCGTGCTGTAATATTTAGTGGTGAAGTGTCGTGATATCTGCAACTTACTTTCAAGTGGTTCAGCACACATACAGACTCTGTAAGTGTGTGTGTGTGTGTACACAATACATACACAGGGGAAGAGGGAGAAGGAAGAAAACATGGCAAAAATATTAACACTTGGAAAACCTAGGCAAGGCTTATATATGTGTGGATTATGTTACCATTCTAATTAAAAATATTTTTAAATAAAAAGTTAAAAATACTTAGAAAAAAAAAAAGAAGAAGACAAACACACACAAACAGCACAGAGCACATTACAGATGAAGGCCTCACCCCAGAAACAGATACCACTGCTCTGTGGGGTCCAGGCATCATTGTGAAGTGATTCTAATATGAAGCCAGGCCTGAAAACCGTTGGCTGAGCTCAACGGGCTTTCTTAGGTTCACGGATTCTGTATAGACCGTGCCTCAAATTTCCTCTCCACCTTGGAGTTTTTTTTGTTTTAATTAAAAAATTTTTTTTAATTAAAAAAAATTTATTGAGTATAGTTGATTTACAATGTTGTGTTAGTTTCAGATGTACAACAAAGTGATTTGGTTATACATATATATGTATATATATATTCCTTTTCAGTTGCTTCTCCCTTATAGGTTATTACAAAATATTGAGTATAGTTCCCTGTGCTTTGTCCAGGTGATGGGAAACATCCAGGAGAAAGGTGCAGTTTAGCATGCTAAGGTCATTCATTTCAAGGCCACACGTACTGACTCAAATGCCAAGCTTCGTGCCAGGACGTTGAGGGAGATGAGCCATACCTAATTCTTTCCCTATGGAGGTGGAGACTGGAAACGACTAAATGTAAATAGCCTAGCTAATGCAGTAATAGCATGCAAATGAGGAACACTGGCATGCAGAATGGGGAAGGCACTGTTGTCTCCTTTGTTAAGGGAGACTTCTGCAAAGGAGGTGTAAGCAGTGGGGAGAAGATGGAGGAATTGACTGACGGTCCCATTGACGACTCATCTCCCCCTCCTACTAGGAGGACTAATAATTCAGAACACTGAATTATTATTCTTGCACTATTTGGAGGTTCCCCCTTTCATCTGTATTCATTTAAAAAGATTCCATCAATGTTTAAAAGGTTCCTAAGTCAAGTGTGCCCCTATGGTCTTTTCCAGAGAATCAAGGTCCTGCTCTCTTTCTCTTTTTGGCTTGGGTTTCGAAGTTTTGACATTAATGAAAACAAGATGTGGTGCATCTTTGGACCACAGAGCAGTGTGAAGGGAAGCATGGGAAAGGTCCTCAAAGTTGGATTCACTAAAAGTCATTCTAGACACTGTGGTACGTGGTTCTGGTGTGGGATGACTGGAGATGGCTGTGAGTTTGTCAGAAATGCATTGGGTAAGTTGTTTGAAGATGTGTGATTCAAACACTTCCCTTGTCTCACAGTCTGCAAATACTTACGTGTAGAATTGTTGAAGAATCCCATGAGGCAGCATGTGAGGAAGCACTTTGGAAAGTACACAGGGAGTGGCATTCTGAGGTAACATTGTCCGAAAGCTGTATGAGGAGCAGACAGGTCCCACAGTTGGGTTTTGGGTTTGGGCATTTGCCCAGGGACAGATTTGCCACGTTTCTGTCTGTGTTGCGTCACCTGAACATCACTGGGTATTTTAATCGGGAACCCATTAACGGTATGCCTTAGTACCTGTGTTACAGGGATGTTGGCTTCCCTAGGTTGATCGCCTTTTAGGAGAATGAAGAGAAAGAGGTTTGGAGATGACAAGACAACAGTCAAAGATGACAAGACTGCAGTCAATACAGAGGTTTCAGGTCACCTCTAGTTTGGCAGGCGTCATAGGATGCAAATCAGATCCCGTCCAATTGTACCCTTGTTGGATGGGACTTTTCATTCTGCCACAGAAGGGATAGAGGATTTTGTTTGAAATGTTTTCGTAAGAAAACAGATTGGGTTATAACTCGGGAACAAGATTGCTTCTTGCATGTAGTTTATGAAGAACAGGAGTAAGTACTGATGCAGTTGGCTCATGGGGCATCCTGTACGTGGGCTCTGCTTGGCTTCCTCCCGAGGGGTGCTTCTGTCCTGCTGAAGACTTCAGGGTTTCCTCGGGATCGCCTTTTCCTCTTCTTCACCCTCCCCTCCTTCAAGAGACATAAAATCCTTTGGACCCTGTCTAAGAGTATAACAGCTGAGTTGGGGCATATAAAACCAAGCTATCAATAAAAACCAACATTTTTACATCATGTTGTAGTTTATTCTATTCCCTCTTGGGCAGTGCTACCAGGACACTTGCTTTAGAAGTATTAGCCAAATGGCTGTTACAGCAGGGCCCTTCTTACAAATTCGCCACATCTGTTTTTTCTAACTACGCCAGTGTTGTATCGGAGGAGCCTGTCCATGGAGTTTCTTTGCCATGAGATTTTTCGTAAACCTGCCATAGCAGTTCAAGTCCATCTCTACCTTTATGGATGTCTTTTGTAGGGGATGGGGTGAAATATTATCCAACATGACTTGAAAATATTGAGCCGAGGGAATATGTTCTTCCGGTCCAGGCCATCTGTACTAATGGAAAATCACTCAGTCCTATCACGCTATGGATCTCCCTACTCCTGCCCGTTCCTAAAACCCCAGCTCCGGCTTTATCTCCCCCCACGTCTATCAGTTTCGGATGTTTCTCCACCTAGTGAGGCCAGTCCGGAAAGATGAAACCTTAGGCACCAGCAAGTCTAATCAAGCTAAACAGCAGTTTAGGGGATTTACGAACCTGGAGAGAGGCACCTGGCAGATTACAAAGATCAGAGACCGTTAGAACTGTAGAGAAGAGCTAACGGAGGCCCAGGGCAGTGAGAAAGTTGCCTGAGGTCACTTTGATGGCAAAGGGAGGACTTGAACTCAGGTCTTCTTCCAAGGCTGGCTTCCATTCAGCCACATCAGCTTTCCCTCGCGGGCTTCCAATGGCTGTGTACCAGTGGAACAGTCTTACCAACAGCATGACTGTTCTGGGTTGCCTTGTCTCGGGGTCTAGATCAGATAAGCAGCAGAAAGAGCAAAGCCAAGTGCATGCTATCCAGGCGTCCATCCACAGGCCCCAGTCGGCCTCTGGCCAAGGAGGGTTTCTCTTCCTGTAGAAATTCCTTGTCCCTTGACCCTCTTTTCTCCACCCTACCCCCCAAATCCAGCCCTCTACCAAGAGTCATATAAAATGCTCTCTGGGGCTTCCCTGGTGGCGCAGTGGTTGAGAGTCCGCCTGCCAATGCAGGGGACGCTGGTTCGTGCCCCGGTCCAGGAGGATCCCACGTGCTGCGGAGCAGCTGGGCCCGTGAGCCATGGCCGCTTAGCCAGCGCGTCCGGAGCCTGTGCTCCGCAACAGGAAAGGCCACAGCAGTGAGAGGCCCGCGTACCGCAAAAAAAAAAAAAAAAAAATTGCTCTCTGATCTCCCTTGAGTCCAACATTAAGTTGGGGCATTCAAAACCAGCATATCAGTGCTAACTAATATTTTTTATCCATTTGGGTTATTATTCTGTCACCTGTGGGGCAGCACCATCATCTGGCCCATTCATGGAAACCTGATCTGTTTTCATTAATAACAGTCACTGATATTTATAGAGTTATTTCCCTGTGCCACGTTGGGCTAAGCGCTCTTCATGTTTTTTCTAAGGTGAGCCTGAGAGCCCAGCCCCTAGGAGACCCAAGCTCTCACCCTGAGTCCTGGGCTAGTTTGCTCAGTTGTCTCCAACAGGTCATCGTACTCGTAAGAGCCCCAGTGTTTCATCTGATAAATGGCCCTAATATTCACTGCCCTACATTGAAAGGATTTAATGAATGACTTCATGGTGTACTCAGGGGAGGCTACCACTGCATCTTACTTTGTGTCCCTCCAGAAGCTCCCTGAGGCAAGGTGCTCAGTGCAAGTGGTTTATTTAATGCACAGTCGTGCAATCTGGTTTGCAATATCTCCCCGCTGAGGAGTCTTTTTAGACACTTTTTTCCCTGATTGCTCCCACCCATGATGTTTTAATACCACAGATATACTGTGTATCCTTTATGTACTGTATTTATGTCTGGGCTCCATATATAAAAAGAGTAAGATTTTTTCCCCAACCCCACCCTCCAACAACCAACTTTGCCCCCTTGAAGGCAATACCCAGCGCTACTGAGAATGCATGATTTAGGAGGTGATTCTGAGAAAAATTGGAAAAATAAGTAAAATTGGAGCAAGTGGGGAAATAAGACACGAAAGAGAATGCAGACCGTAAGGACGCATTTATCATCAAGCAGGTCACCATGGGGGTTAATTAACACTGGCCCCCCAGGGGCCCCTGTAATGCAATGTACAGCAGTGCAGAATTATCCTCAGACTCCATCCATCATTGGCTCAGGGCTGATCCCAGGGGTATTACCTCTCAGAGAAATCCCTTAGACAAAAATGGGGGTGTTTGCCAAAGGTATTTGTTTGCAGAAGGCCACCTTTGGCAGGTGCTGGGAGAAGGTGCTGAGGAGGGGGTGAGAGGGGCATTGACAGCAACTGCTGTACATTGTCTCATTCTGAAGTGAAGAAAATATTGGAACTTGTGGTTCACAAATGTTTCTGTGTTTTGTTTTTTTTTTCCAGTGGTTCTTAAGTAAAGGAAGTCTTGTGGCCTCAGGGTCATGGTAATTCTGTAGTGTTTTTTCCCCCTCATTAATTTTTCATTTAGGAAAGTCATTCAGGAAAAAAAACTGTGAATTTAAAGTATTTGTAAATATGTTGACTCAGTGCCTCGTATCTCACGATGGCTACGCTTTTTGAACTCTTAATGTGTGCAGGACTGTAGAGGTCTCAAAAGCACCATGAAACCAGGCCATTGCCTGCATTTCCTTTGCGGGATGGAGCCGTATCCTTGTTGAAATTCTGGTGTGTTCACATATTAGTAATTCTTACCAAATAAAACAGGAGAGTTGTTTTAAATAAGCATGGAGAACTTTAGTCCTGCTGACACTATAATTCCGAGTGCCTTTTGTGATGCTTTCAAAGAACGAAGAATCTAATTTATAATGTGAGAAGCATTAGCATTTTCAAAACAAGATTAAAATACGTATATTCCGGTTGCCCTTACAGACACATCTTTCATTGAGAAAATGGCAGGATCTGGTTGTGAAGTGTGGTGCTGACGTCCACTGTTTGCCTCAGTTCTGGTTTCCTGGGAAAGTAATTAACATCCACCTTCAGGATTCCAGAATGTTAGCAGGAATGTTGAGTTGCTTCTTGAATTCCTCTGGGAATTAGGTACCATGATTTCCACACCTTATTTGGTTGGGAAGAAATCTCATAGGAGAATCTTCATCCTTTACGTTTAAACATCTTTGTCTGCAAATATGTCTGCTCATCAGACTCAAGGTATTCTGATTCATCGTTCAGCTGACATTGATTTCAGGTCTAAAAGATGCCATGCCTTGGACTAGGAACAGGGGATATAGGGATGAATATATTAGTTTTTGCTGTTTCTGTCCACGGTCAAGTAGGTAAATAAATAATTGCACAGTGGTGTGATACTTTCATATGTGCATATACTCAGTCTACATGAGGCTCAAGTAAAACTGTCAACATCGTTTAAATGAGTCAGGGCAAATTTCCATCAAGAAGAAACAGAGTTCATCATGCGTATAAGGTTAAAGACTGTTTCTTTCTTCACTTCGTAATGTACAACCCTGACTATGACTGTGTCACACATTTAGAAATCAGAGGTCTGATTTATTCTCACACTAAAGGAAAAGTGTTGAAATTGATGCAAGAGAGAGTGGGATCATAGAACCTAGCACTGGGTGAACCTTGAGGTGAGCTGTTTAAAGAGGCTGAAGATGGTTTCCTAGCTGTACTTTTTGTACGTGCAAATATTCATTCTTTGCAGCCCAGGGTCTCATGCAATACCTGGCCCACCAGATACTCAGTCTTGGGTAAATGCACACAGTGCCAGTCCTGAGAGCTGTGCAGGTGAAGTAATGGAAGCAGAAGTGGATACAGATAAGACCTGGCTTTGAATCCTGGCTATGCTGTGTTTTAGCCGAGTAACCTTGAGTGAACCACTTAACCAGCCTAAACCTGTTTCCTCACCTGTAACGTGGAACTTGCTTATTCGCATGGTTGTTATAAAGATTCAATGAAATGTCAGTAATATAGTCCGAAGCCTGGTTGTAGCTCGTGGTCAGTATCTGATACATTGCTGTTCCCTCTCCATTCTTTCAAAAACCTGCTAAGATAAAAGTGATGTCAGTCAATGAAAGTAATGTTGAAATTAATATCATAATTTCTGCCTTAAAGTTAGGCTGTGGACATGATGAAGTTCTGTTACAATGTGTGAGTTCTATTATCCTGGTAAAAGGAAGGAATTTACATGGAAAGGGAAGAAGAGGTGCATAAAGAAAAGAGTTCTGCTGCCTGACTCAAGTTTGCTGAGGAAGCAGAGATACTGAGGAAGCAGAGATGCTGAGGAAAACACTTGCCCAGCTACACAGCACGTGATCAGTATGCCGCCAAACTGTCAAGTTCATCTAAAACAAGGAAAGATTGAGAAACTGTCACAGCCAAGAGGGGCTTCCAGAAATGTGACAGCTGAATGAGATAAGGTGTCCTGGATGGGATCCTGGAACAGAAAAATGATAGTAGGTTAAAAACTAAGGAAGTCTAAATACAGTATGGGGACTTCCCTGGTGGTGCAGTGGGTAAGACTGTGTGCTCCCAATGCAGGGGCCCGGGGTTCGATCCCTGGTCAGGGAACTAGGTCTCACACGCATGCTGCAACTAAAGATCCCACATACCGCAACTAAAGATCCCACATGCCGCAACTAAGAAGCCCGCATGCTGCAACTAAGAAGCCCGCATGCTGCAACTAAGACCTGGCAGAGCCAAAATAAATAAAAAATAAATAAGTAAATAAATAAATAATTTTTAAAAATATAGTATGGACTTCAGTTAATAATAATATATCAGTATCGGTTCATTAACTATAACAGATGTATCATACTAGTCTAAGATGTTATAATAGGTGAAACTGAGTGCAGGTTATATGGGAACTCACTGTACCACCCTCTCAATTTTTCTGTAAATGGAAAACTCTTCTATAAAGTAAGGTCTATTTAAAAAAAATTAATTGCTGGACTCTGTGAACAGAGGCACTGCATTTACAGAGGTCCTCCAACCTGTTACATAGACATGGAAACACTCTCAGGCAGATGAGATCACGTCCCCCGTGTCTCACAATTAAGAGCTGAGATTTGGACCCAGGTCATCTAGTTTCAAGTTTAGTCTAGCTGTTTTCTATTACTCTTTCATCTGCTCTTGTTGTATTAAGCGATGTCCATGAAATTATGATTTCCCCAATGGACGGTGTTCAGATCACATCAGTTGTTCAGTGCCATCGTCTGGGTGGGCCAGTGGAGCCAAGTCTCTTCTGACCACTTCCTGAGGCACAATTTGAGGGGACAGTACATTTTCCCTTATGTATCATTGACCAGCACTGGGTCAGCTGCTCCTTCTACCTTGGACCAATGAAGTGAAGGCCAAGGGAAGTACCGTGATTGACTTAGACGCATCCTGAACCACTTCCTGGGGTCTGGCACATTGCCAACCAGACAGAATGAGACTTCGTTAGGAGGAGAAAGATAGAGGAGTGTCTTCTGGGTAGACACACAGCTCGTCTGCCGTGTTGTGGTCACCAGGAGCCCGTATCAGAGGCTGGGACTCACGGCTGGCATTATCATCATCGTCTTCTTTCCCTGTCATGTCTGCCTCCAGGTCCTGCTTCACTGGCTGCTGGCCTGATCTTCTGCAGAGAGGGCTTCTAAGTTCACTGCCTTTCCCACCCTGAGTGGTTGAGGGTGTGCAAGGAAGTTCCGGAGGCCCTGGACACCCTGATGACGCTTGCCCATTGCCATATCCCAAGCAGCCTGCTGAGCCAGGAAAAGGGAATGGAAGTTATTTATTTTGTCTGATCGAAGCTACTGTGGTTACTGCAGTTGGCTGTTGAAGTGGGGTGGGAGGCTGGAAACCTTAGGAGACTTCTCACTCTGTGGCCCTGCTCCTGACTCACTGTGTACCTGGAAGGAGGTTGTATCAGGTCAGAGGGGGCCTAAGGGAATGAGGGGGTCCTGGACCAGGAGATGGGATGGGGGGCTCTTGTGCTGGGCTCTTTGACATCTTTTATGGAGGGAATGGCATAAGGTAAGCATGGATGGATTGATGTGGTTCCCACCTTCAAAGACCTTATGGTCCAGACAAGAGGCAGACATGCACATGACCACACAGGAAGCCGGGGTGCCCTCGTAGCTGCAGCGTGGGCTCTGAGGTATGGGAGGAAATCCTCTTTGCCACCTGTGTGACCTGCAGCAAATTGCTTCACCTTCTTGAGCTTCGAATTCTTCATCAGTAAAAATGGGATAATAGGACCTGCCCTGCCAGACCGCTGTCACCATAGGATGGCATAATGGCTGTAAGATAGTTGGCTCCATCCTACTGATGGTAATGGGAACAAACGACTCTCATACAAAGGCAGGTGGGCACAGAGGCTGGAAGTCAAAATACAGACAGACTGCTGTGGGTTGGTTCCGAGATAGGACTCTGGCAGGCTTCCTGGAGGAGGCCGCCTTTGAGCCAGGCATAAAAGGATGCGGTGGTTTCAGGGTCAGGGTTAGGACTGAAGACAGAAGGAACAACTTAGGCAAAGCCTTGGAAATGAAAAATACTGCTGCTGCTGAGTAAGGTGTGACTATTTCCTGGTGGCTGTACCTGGGGGCTCTTTTGTAGGGGGTTAGATAGCTGGGTGGTGAGAGGATGAAGTAGGAAATGTAATAGGAGGGGTCAGATTTTTTTAAACTGTGAAATTGCTGTGCAACCAGGGATAAGAAACTTCCATGTCTCTGTGCCTTTTCTTCTTCCCTGAAAAATCAGGTAGTTGGATACATTTTAGGGTTTCCTGATGGAGAAGCTGTTAGCGTTATGGATGACATTGTTTCTCTTTGGACAGGAAAGTCGCAATTTTGCAGAATTTTCAGCACTTTCTGGACCCTGCCTACAAGTGCTATTAGAGCTCCCAGAGTTGGAATAACCCAGCCACTCCCAGGCTTTTCCAAATGTTCCAGTGAAGGTGGTAGCACCCTCGGTTGAGCACCACTAGCCTCCAAAGGCCATGACTGGCTGATACTTTGGTCTCAAATTCCCAGTTTTTACACTGTCAGTGATGAGTCAAAGCAAAAACACAGATGTAGGAGGCTGGAGGATTCATTACACTTGTGGGGTTAATACAGTGTTTTTATGACTTCAAGAAACCCTAAATTACTTTTTAGACTGAAACAGTTTGGCTCAGGTAAAATACCACGTACATCATTTCAGAAGTTGGGGGAAATGCAAGTTACATAAACCACATATATGTGCACACACACACACACAGACACACTCCTCAGTCCCCACGTCCCAGAGTTTGGAACATTCATTAGTGTCACTGCATGGAACAAATGAAGCTGGGGACCTGTTGCTTCCATATGGAAAAAATGGGAAGCATTTTCCGATGCTGACATCGGAAGCAGCAGAGCAGTGCATTCATTACTGGGATATCACCAGGACACAGACTCTCTCCAGGCACCGAGCTTGCTGTTCCAGGAGCCTGGGCACTTCGGCTGGATGGGGAGGTCGTGTGTGGATGAAAGCGTGGCTTGTGTTTCAGGTGGGGAAGGTGTGTTGGAGCAGGGAGTCTTAGCCAGGCCGCGGGGGTCTGAACTCCCACTGTATGACCGCAGGCAGATTACACCTGACTTCTCTGGATCTCAGTTTTCTCATCTATAAAATGGGGATATGAACAGTACTTACCTCAGAGCATGGTTGCGAGGATTACCTGAGTCAATAAAGGTAAAACACGAAAAGCGATGGGCACAAAACGAGAGTGGTATGTGTCTGCTGTTATGACGACGATCTGTCAGGGCCTCTTGGATTCTTGCTGTAAACACATAGGTGCTCAAAAATGCCAGCTGAGGGACTTCCCTGGTGGTCCAGTGGGTAAGACTCCGTGCTCCCAGTGCAGGGGGCCCGGGTTCGATCTGTGGTCTGGGAACTAGATCCTGCATGCATGCCACAACTAAGAAGTCTGCGTGCTGCAACGAAGATCCAGTGTGCCTCAACTAATGCTTGGTGCAGCCTAAGTAAGTAAATAATAAATAAATATAAAAAAATGCCAACTGAACAAATGAATCCAAGTAAGGGAACAGGGAGTCATAGTGGGCCACCTAAGTGGGAAAAGTACAGCCCTTTTTTGCCATATTATTTTTTTAATTGTAGTAAAATATAAAACATAAAATTTACCATTTTAGCCATGAGAGTACAGTTCAGTGGTTTAATGTGCAACCGTCACCACCATCCATCCACAGATGTTTTTATCTTACAGAACTGAAACTCTGCACCCATTTGTCTGAATCCATTAGGACTGCTGTACCAGAAATAGCATAAACTGGATGGTTTAAATAACAGACATTTATTTCTCACAGTACTGGAGGCTGGGAAGACCAAGATCAAGGCATTGGCAGACTTGATGTCTGGTGATGGCCTTCTTCCTGTTTCATGAAAGAAGGCTTCTTGCTCTGTCCTCACATGGTAGAAGGGGCAAGGGAGCTCTATGGGGTGTCTTTCATAAGGGTACTAATCCCATTAATGAGGGCTGCGCCCTCATGACCTAATCACCTCCCAAAGGCCCCACCTCACACTGGGGGTTAGGATTTCAACATAGGAATTTGGGGAGGGGACATAGTCAGTCTGTAGCACCGTGAAACACTAATCCTCCCATTCCTCCCTCCCCCCAGCCCCTGGCAGTTACCATCTTACTTTTTGTCTCTATGAATTTGACTACTCTAGTACCTCATATAAGTGGAATAATATGCTATTTGTCCTTTTGTAACTGGCTTATCGCACTTAGTATAATGTACTCAAGGTTCATCCATGTTGTAACATATGTCAAAATTTCCTTCCTTTTCAAAGGCCGAATAATATTCCATTATATGTATGTTCCACATTCTGTTTATTCATTCATCCATCAGTGGACACTTGGGTTGCTTCGACCTTCTGGTTCTTGTGAATGGTGCTGCTGTGAACATGGGTGCACAAAGCCACATTAATGCTTTTCACCATGACCCAGCTTCTCTGAGTATCTCTGACACCTCAAGCCAATTTCATCCATTGCTCCTTGGCAAGGAGTGGGGAGGAAGGACTGTGTGAGTACTGGGCACTAAGGTGACCAACTGCTAGCTGAATAACTTTGGGCAGTTCCTTTATCCCTCTGGGCCTCCATTTCTTCATCTGCAAAATGAGGGTGCTCACGTTTCCTTCCTTATGGTGTTGAGAGAATAGAAGGTGTTAACTTCTGTAAAGCACTTGGGACAGCACTGACACATGGTAAGCATTGTTAAATGGAAGTTCCTGTTATTTACGTATTATTCTGGCCCTGTCTCATGATTTTATTTTCACTGTGACCTGATGTGGACGTTAGGAGGTGGAGGCTCAGAGAAGTCAGGTGACTTGTCCAGGGACACACAGCTGGTAGGCCACGGAGCTGGATGGGAACCTGCATGGGCCCGAGTACAAGCCATGTTTCCCTTCCCAGTTTTTCCCTGGGCTTTTCTCCTTGAGCTGCAAAGGATCTGGCGCCCCCGTTCATCCTGCATTAAGCTCTGCCTTGGCAGGGTTTGCCCAGAGTGTCCCAACCAGATCAGGGCTCCGTTATAGGCAAGAGCCAGGCACGATATGTTTTCTTTTCATTGGCAGTGCCAGGCATGATGCTGGCCATGAGGTCCGTGTTTAACAAACACTATTGACTAATCCCCTTGGCCTTGCAGCATCCAAGCTGAGTTCCAAACAAAACCCAGCTCTGAACACGGGCATGGCAAGCGGCTGTTGGAAAGCTGAGCGCAGCTGACTTCCGTGGGGACTCCACGAGTACGCCGGGAACTTGGCCTGCGGTGAAGGTTCTGTGCTTTAGTTGGGACAGGTCAGCTCAAATGCCGTTTCCTTACAACCATCCCGGCCATTAGCAGAATTCAGCCAGTCTGTGGTGTGTGTATCCTAGTCCAGGTTTGGTTTAAGTCAGTAGTTTTGTGTGCTTGGAGATGGCAATAAACAAGTCAATAAGAATTGAGCTGTTGTGGTGCAGCCTTGCGGAAGGGTTGAGTTCCATCCCTCTCGGAAAGAAGCTCTGTCCTTTATACCCCCTTGCAATGCTGCTTTTCTTCTTTCATCCCTTTGCCTGTTCTAGTTGCCCAGAGAGGGGCAGAGACAAGAGGATGGTGCTTAGGAGTGGAGGAAAGGTTGGGGATGTGAGATGGTTCTGGGTGGAGAAAGACCAAGCAAGTTCCGTCTTCCTCTTCAGCTTCCAGCCTGCCGCCTACTCTGCACCTGCCTTGTGGTTCTTGGCCTCGGGGAGGTGGTGTGAAGTCAGCCACTCTTGAGCCCAGTGGTGCTCAGATTTCCTATTCATAAACCATTCCTTGCATCTTCCGTTATGAAGTCCGTGGCGGGCACTGCTGAGCGTGAAATGGATGGAATAATGGAGATGTTTTTCGGGGGGGCAGGGGAGTACTGTCGTAATTCATTGGGCAGAGCACTGGGGTGGGGGTCTGGACACTTGGCAGTGGCCCCGGTGTGAACATGGGCGAGTCTTGGGCCCACGTTGGACCTTATTTTTCCTTTTTGTAAAATTGTAAGGCCTTCACTGGCTCTGACCTTCCATGATTCTGGCCCTGCCCCTCGCTTCAGCCAGTGGGAATTGGTGTCGATCATTTGCCTCTTATGTGTAGCCCCCGTCTCTCCCACCATTCTCTGATTTCCCTTTGGGGACTTTATCCCACCCTATTCTTAACCATGTTGTTTGGTTAAGAGTACCTCCATGCCTGACTCCAGAGGCGGGCCCTGTTTGGAATCATCCTGTCAGCCCGTCTCCTCTGGCCCCCGTGGTGGGTACAGGAAGGTACATGCCACCCCATCAGAGCCGGTGGGAGGAGAGGGTGGATCTGAGGACTTGGGAGAGAATCCCAGAAGAGGTGTCATCTCCTGTGGGTGGTGTGGTGTGAGGGTGTGAGATCTGGAGCAGCTGCAGTCATTTTTCTAACACGAGTAGGGGTCTGGAGAAGTGGGAGAGGGGAAGGAAGTGGCCGTTTCTCAGGGCCTGAAATCAAAGGCTAAACCACGTGAGTGGAGTGGGAATACCTGCTTGCAGGCTGAGAGATAGGTGTTTGGAAAGGCAGGTGTTGTGGAGGTAGGGAATTGGACATGGCTGTGTAGGCCACAGTAAACATTTAAGTCTGTCCCCAAGGCCACTGGGTTTCCCAGCATGATCAGATTTGTGTTTGTAAGAATGACTTTGCTGCTGGGCGGAGAAGGGTTAGGGTTTAGGGATACATGTGGTCCTTAGCTGTTCCAGGATGGCGGCTACAATTCAGAATGAGGTCATTTATTAAGCCTTGGCCTTGGAGGTGCACATGGCATTCTGACCCACTGAATCTCTGAAGCATCTCTGCTATACTGAATTGCATTGTCCCCACTCTGTAGTTAAAAAAGAACACTCTCAGAGAACTCCAGTATCTTGCTCAGTGTCACACACAGCCAGATGCCAGCTCCCAAGCCTGTACTCTCCCCACGGTACCAGTGACAGCACACTTCACTGTTTGACCAGCAGGGCCCTTCTTGCTTTCACCTGCTCTCTGAAGGCTTCAGCAACCTTCAGGGCCAAGGTTTACATTTGTGTTCAAGACGATTTCCTTCCTGCTCATAATAAATGTCAAATTGAATGATGGAAGTGATTCAGCAAGGAATAGAATTTGAGGCGGGGGGGAAGAGCTGTGTAAAAACATTTGCAAATGGATTAAAAATTTGAGTCCACCGGCTCATGCCAACATACTTGGAAGTTTGGGAGATATTTTTAGACCGTGAAATCCAAATGGCACAGATCGTGGGTTGGAAAGATGGCAATGCAAAGTAGAGTTTGCTAGCTGTGACCAGAGATTGCTTTGCTGAGTTTCTCCTTAGCTATAACATAGCAGCATCCCAGATGTAGAATCCCGAGTCCACAGTCTTCCTTTTTTTTTTTTTTTGATCTTTCTCCTTCCACATCAGGAGCCCTGGGGCTCAGCCACCTGTTCTTAGAGGCCCCTGGAGAGACCTACCTGTTGTTGTCTTTGGGATCATCTTCACATTTTTGGAGGCCATGAAGGCAGCCCCGTTTGAACCAGCTGAGGAGTCCCAGGGAGCTTGTTGGCTCATGGATCCCAAAGGAGATCAAGAGAAGGACCAAGCGAGGAGGGGGGCTTTACCCGGGGCCAAGAACACTTGGAGCCAGGGGCTGGAGGACTGCCCAGACATGAGCTGTCATCCGCACTTCTCTCTCTGCAGACTCTTTCTGCGTGGTAGGAATCATGGTTACCTACAGCATCTGAACTTTATGTCTCTCTGTCCCTGGAGAGAGTCTGCCCTTTCCTCTTTAGTTTTCAAGTTAGGAACATGGGTGTCCACTGCTGGATCCCCCTTCCCAACCTGTGTCCTGGGGGTATGGGTCACGAGAGAGCATGACAGCTGCTGCAAAACAGGGAATAGAGGTGATCCCAAGAAAAGGGAGGAGAGCTTGTCAAAATCTTTGACGATAGATTTCATCGGATGTCATTTACAGCCCACCAGGCACTTTTCCAGATGCTTTACCTATGTTATCTCTTTTAATCCTCACAACCACCGCATGAAGTAGGTGCAGTTAAATGGAACATAAAAGGAGGATTTGATCGCCCTGCAGGGTTCCTGGGATGACGAATGAGATAGTATTCTGAGGTTGCTGAGGGCAGTGTCCGGCGTGTACCTCCTTTCCCATTCCTTAAAAATGTTTTCAGTTACTTTTATTTTGATCAGAGGAATACGTGCATGTAACTCAAACCCCAAATGGTATACTCGCAGGTTTAAAATGGAAAGCCACAGCCCTACACCGCCCTGTGCCTTCCCTATACCACTTCCAGAGGCAAAGCCTTCTCTTTCTGCTTGTTCCCAGACCCCCTGGTGGTTCTCGCCATGTCTCTCAGTTATGGGCTTGGTGCTGCTGTCCTTTGATGAATCATCTTTAGGCACTTTTATTGATTTCCTGTTCTATCTCAGATCCCTTATGGTTTATGTTCTCTTTTATTCTTCTCTTTTCTCCCACTGTCTGCGCCCTCGGTTCCTTTATCTGTGACCTCTCTTTCCTCCTCTTCTCTTTTTTTTTTTGCGGTACGCGGGCCTCTCACTGTTGTGGCCTCTCCCGTTGCGGAGCACAGGCTCCGGACGCGCAGGCTTAGCGGCCGTGGCTCACGGGCCCAGCCGCTCCGCGGCACGTGGGATCTTCCCGGATTGGGGCACGACCCTGTGTCCCCTGCATCGGCAGGCGGACTCTCAACCACTGCGCCACCAGGGAAGCCCGAGCCTTGTTTCTTTTAACTCTCAATTTGCATGACCCTATGAAGCAAGTTTTATTTTCTTATTTTTTAATTTTTACAACTAAGAGAACTGAGGCACAGAAAAGTAACATGACTTGCCCAAGTTCAAACTCAGGCTGTTGGCCTGCAGAGTCCCTGCTCTTATCCTGTACACGGTGCTGTCTTTTTATTATGAATCTGTGCCTGTTTTCGATAATATTAATGATGCTATTATAATTCAGCATGGAGGCTCTCCACCAGGGGCAGGACACGTGACCCTGGTTGTAGCATGAAGACATGTACTCAGAATTCCCGGAGTTCATGTACAGAGTGTGGAAACAGAGTCTAATGTAGGAATGAGTTGTGGTGGCCAGGTGAGAGTGGCAGAGAGAACACAGGGGACAGACGAGAAAGCTCTGGAAGGGGCCCGGGCTAAACTAATGGGAGAAACACTGTATCATCTCCATGTTATAATGTGAGGGTGGGCTCTGGAGCCAGACTGTCTGGGTTCAAATTCCAGCTCTGAAACTTACCAGCTCTGTCACTTTGAACAAGTTACTAAACCTCTCTGTGCTTTTCAGGTTTCTGATCTGAAGAAAGGGATCACACATTGGGCTTATCTCTCTCACAGGCTTGGTATTTATAAATATTCAACTGAGAATGTTGCCTGGCACTTACCTAGTTGTTAAGTAAATAAGGAGAACACAAGGTGGGGAGAAGAGTCTCGAGGGGCTGGGCGACCTCACTAGGGTCCTAACAAGGACGGGAGCAGGACCTGAATCCAGGACTCCTTGCACCGTCCCAGGTAGATCCATGCTTCTTCCCTCACGTGGCACGACTTGCTGCAAAATAGAGAAAGCAAAACAAAATAGGGTAACGATCCTCCTCGTGGTTGTCTGTGGTGTGAGAGGAGCATCCAGTTAGGACATGTGTGTCTGTGTCTGGGGCAGGGGATTTAGGGTGCTTGGTGGGGAAGGGGAGGGAGTAGGGAGTGATGGTGATGGGTTTTAGACCAAGCCCTTTGTCTACATGCCTTCCGGGAACCCGGGCTCTCAGTCATCTCCGACATGTGGGTATCTCTGTCCCGGCCCCTTTTTCAGATCCCTTTGATTCTTATTAATGCTGTTTTTCAATTAAATTATTCTTAGCTCTGGAATCTACCCAATTAAAGAAGTAATTTTCTGTACTTTTCCTGGCAGTGATTGCTTACCTGGTTTGGTGGTGCCTTTAGCAGTGAAAAAAGCAGAGTGGATACTCCAGGGCCACCTGCTCTAATTGGTGGTGCTGGGGAGTGGGACGCGATTTCCATTGTGGGGTGGATTTCTACAAAAGCTAGCCTGACAATGAAACAGGCTAGTCAAATGCCAGTTCTCCCCCGCCCCTGCCACCTTTATTTCCAAAGGTTATGCTCAAGCAGGTCTCAGAGATAGCTCAGATTTGTAATTCTAATTTCCTTGGAAATAGGGCTAAATAGAGCATTTGTCATTCCTCTCCATGTGGGTTACCAGCCACAGATGAGGATTTATGGCTTGAGCCTCTCCCTCCTCCAAAGGCCTGTCTCTGGGGCAGAGATGTGATGTCTGAGCAGATGAGGGAGAGGGTGTTGGGGGTGAGGGTGGGGACTGGGTGTTCTCAGTTAAAAATACCTCAAATATATTTTTCCTCTAAATCTGGGGAAGAGAAAAACATACACTGCTAAAGCTTCAGGTTGCCTGGTTATGATTAAAATTCAAAACAGGAAAATGATGTTGAAAGGAGTGAAATACTTTCAGCACTGGAGGAGGGGTCTTCTGTCCTGGATATTTATTTGGGGAAGGAGAATGCTTTGCCTTCATAGGGTCAGTTGAAGACTAGCAGGCTCAGATAGGAGCACGTGTGGCTCGCCAGGCTGAGAGGTGGAGCAAGCTTTCCAGGTAGCTTGTGGGAATGAATGGAGAGAGGATCTGGCCCATCTTGGTTGAAGCCAGCATTTGAGAAGTTTAGTGTTGGAGGTTAGAGCCTGGCTGTGTAGCCATTTATTCCTTCTACAAATATATTTACCACCTACTGCATGCCAGGCTCTGTGCTAGCACCAGGGGAGCTGACGGGGCATCCAAACCTAACAAATGGTCTCTGACTCCATGGAGTTTATAGCTAGTAGGGAAGACAGATGTTATTCAGGGAATCACAAAAATAGATGTAAAATTACCACCGTAAGTGTCCCAGAGAAGAGGTGCCTGGGGCATAAAGCTCCTTGGAGAACTCACTGGGCATCACAGACATTGGAATTGAGATACGGAGAAAAAAATCTGTTTTACCTTTTGAGGTCTTTAGGTGTCAGAAGTGGGAAAAGGGTTCAAAGCAAAGACCTTGCTGCCAGTCTTGGCTGTGACACATGGTAGTTAAGACTTTTGGCAAGTCATTTCCCCTCTAAGAGCTGCATCTGTCCCATTTGGAAAATGAGGCTGATCAGACCTGCCCCGTGGTGGCAGTGGTTCGGACGTAGAGGGAAGAGCTGATGGGGGATCTGGTAGGCCAGAATCCTTTGACACGTGAGAAGCAGAGTTGCGATCTCTTCTCTGCTCTATCACTCTGAGCAGAATGTCATTCACGGCTTCTGATAAATACATAGCCAGCCTTGATTTAGGGCTTGGCAGGGCTGGGCCCTGTGGTTTACAGGCTCCATAAATGTTCACACGTTCTGAGTATTAGGACATGGGCATCCTTGGCCTTCTTGGAGACATCTTCTCAGTAAGAACTGCAGGGAGATTTTGGCCAATCACTCTACCTCCATGAGCCTCAGTTCTCCATCTTTGAAATGGGTATAGTAATAGCCATGCATCATGGATCTTCAGAGAACATTCTGCTGCAGTACTTCATGGCACCAGATCTACGCGTGGTAACCATTAGCAGGAGGGGAGGCTGGGAATCTTTCCTTTTGACTGTAAAGGCATTTTCTGTCTTTGTCAGCTCTTACATGGGAACTTGACAATAATGAAAATTTACAAAGCCATATTCAGCAGAAAATGAAATTAATTTAAAATCTCTGCTAAACAGTTATTTAGTATGAACTTTCAGTTTCCATTAACCTTAACAAAAGCTTAATTTAAAAAAATCTGAGTTTGGCTATTTTACTTTTAAAAGGATGAAAACCTTTTTAAGCTCAGAGAAAATCAAAACTGCATGAAATATGTGACAAAAATGACATTCCAATAAAATAAAATATAAGGAAACTGAAACAAGGAAACAAAAATATTTTCCGGGCTCAAAGAAGATTCATATATAAATAATGCTAAAACTATATAGACCCTATATAGACCATATAGGTGATACCTCAGTTCATTATAAATTAAGGTACAGTATCGTCTGAAGAGAGCTTTGAGCAAAGTTGAACAATATACTACTGTTTTAAGTTTTCTTCATAATATACCAGATTTAAGATTTGAAAGAAGAACTTTAGATATTCTGCATAGATCTAGATGCTGTTTAAGAAAGGCTGAAAATGACTGTTGGTGATCTATACAATCAAGTTAAAGTATTTCATAATATCACCTGCAGTTACAACTTATCATGTGTCCCCCCTTACAGTGTTTGAATGTGGTAATGTGAAAGTCACGATTCATTTCCACATCCAAATAATACCTTAAGAATTTTGTTGATGGTTCTACTTGTTATTGCCTCAGCAACGTGAAGCTTCTCCAGATTAATTAAAAGCTATCTAAGAACTACACTGACTCAAGAAAGTTTCTCTTACTTGGCATTTTGTCAATAGAGTGCATATTATCTGAAAATCTTAATTACAGAATATAATGCATTTGCTGGAACGAAGGCAAAAACGTTTTGTGGCATAAATACATAATAATTATGAATTGTTTTGTAAAAAGCCATTTAATAAATTTTGACTCTGCCCCGCTTTCAGTGGCCAACTGTTGCAGAGCCGGGGCAGGGTGTGGAGGCTGGTAGAGATGATACAGACTTGATTGTAATGCAGAGTGATGAGAAAAGCCTTGGCTGGTGGACCAAGTTCAGGGAGCCTTCTTTCTGTGTTGAGGTTCTTGAACAAATGGTCTGTGCTTCTTTTCCTCTATTTCCTTGGGCTTCTGTTTGTTACTCAGTCTGGGTTTGGATCCCTTTTGGGGCAGATCGCTCTCAGTTTCTTTATCAATAAAGCAGGGATAAGAAAGGCATGCCCCCCAAGATGCTTGAAGATGAAATGCACGGGAGGTAGCCTGCAGTGGCTAAGATCGCGTAGACTTGGGGTAACATCCTGGTTCCTGTACTTGATCGTGGTTACTTATGTTCTCTGAGCTTTAGTTCCTCATCTATAAGGAGATTCATCCCTGCCTCTGCCTTTCTTGTGAGGATCAAAGTCAACCTACATGGGAGCTCTGAGCTTTTCTTGTTCCCTCGACTGAAGAACCCCGTACTTGTTCATGCACTCATTTGTTCATTCACTATTTTATCCCACAGAATATTTGAGTATCTATTATGTGCTGAAAATATTAACGCACTAACAAATTAAAGAACCAAATACTAAATAGAATCAAACAATAATATTTACCAGGGGAAGCACTGGATCTGTGGTCCAGGATGCCCTTACATTGCTCCCTGAGCTTCTCACATCCTTTTTTTTTCTCTTAAAAATATTTTATTTTTAATTTTTGAAAAACTTTTATTGAAATATGGTTGATTTGCAATGTGTTAGTTTCAGGGGTGTACAGCAAAGTGATTCAGTTATACATATATAGAGAGATAATGTATTCTTTTTTTATCTTCTTTTCCATTATAGGTTATTATAAGATATTGAGTATCGTTCCCTGTGCTATACAGTAGGTCCCTGTTGGTTATCTATTTCATCTATAGTAGTGTGTATCTGTTAATCCCAAACTCCTAATTTATCCCTCCCCTCCTTTCCCCTTTGGTGACCATAAGTTTGTGTTCTGTGTCTGTGAGCCTATTTCTGTTTTGTAAATAAGTTCATTTGTATCATTTTTTTAGATCCCACATATAAGTGATATCATATGATATTTAGAATAGAAATTCCAAATGGAATATTACTCAACCATAAAAAGAATGAAATAATGCCATTTGTGGCAACATGGATGGACCTAGAGATTGTCATACTAAGTGAAGTAAGTCAGAGGATGACAAATACCACATCCTTTCTTAATTATTGGTGTGTGGGCCTGTGTTCCCACATGGCCCCATGCCGGTTTATCCTTGTACACCCTGTACTGGGACAGTACCCCTGGCACTTAGTGGGTGATTAGTAGATATTTTTGCATCCCATCCATGTGAGGCTGTAGGTCCAGGGGGCTGGACTTTGGGGCCAGAAATTTTTTCAGACTTAGAAAATCTTACAGAGGTTCGTATCGGTTCCATGTGGTATTGACGTCTACCCAGTCTCCAGGGGCCAGCTGTTTTCTAGATCACCTCCTTTTGAAGCCTCCCCTTGTTTCCATGCCCAGTAACCCAGTTTTCACTCATCTTTTCCAGTATTCACTGTTGATACTGGACATCATTGGACCTTGTCTATGTACAGTTCTTCATGACCATCCTGGTGGCCCCTAGAAGTTTCCATCAAATTATTTTGATTTAACTTAAAAAAAAATCTGAGCTGATTTAGAGTGAGCCACATCTTAGTTTGAAGGACACCTGCCTAATCCAACATTAATTTAACTTCTCCTCAATTTTCTCTTTGATGTGACAGAAATAAAACTGTCTGCCTTGGAAGGTTGTGATGACCACATGAGCTGATTCGTTCATTCAGCAAATACTTATCCAGCATCTATTATGTGCAGGCACTGTGACAGACACTTGGAATATTTCAGTGAGCAAAAGAAAGAAAAAAAACCTTTGCCTTTACGGAATGAGCATTCTAGTTGGGGAGGCCCATGATAAACATAACAAATGGGAAAATTTTACAGACTGTTAAACAGTGGTAACTGTGGAGGAAAATAGAACAGGTGATGCAAAGATTTAGCAACTGTAAAATACCATGGAAATAATAGTTTGTTTTGTTAAGTATATACTAAAAAAAAAAAAAAAAAAAGCAATTCAACATACTCTCATCAGCTTCCCTCAATTTCCCTCAACTTCCAGAAAGAAGTGTCCAGCCTTCTCACACTCATTGATTGAGTTCCCCAGGTGATTGTTGGAAAATTAGAATGCTGTGTTGGGGAGCACAGATGAACCCACCTTTGTTGACTTGGAAAGAAAGCTGACCCAAAGGGAAATGAGGGAGCATTAGGCCGTACCCAGCCCTTCTCTGTTGAGTCAGAACTAGCTCACACATCAGTGGGGGGGTTGTTTTCCACAAACAGATGGCTAGTGGGAGCTCTCCATTGAATTGGGAACTGGTAGGGGCTAAGGATCCAGGTGAACGGCATCCTTGACTTTTATAACATCTGATCTGGACGCTCATGTGAAAGGATGAGATAAACACCTGGAGAGTTCGGGGTGGCTGCTCTGATTCTCCTCCAACAGCATAAGACTCTTTGACCCCATGCACTTTGGGCACTGAAGGAGCCAATAATTCTAGTAACACCCAACGGGGATTCTTCATCCACCGTGGAGAGAAGACAATACCATTTTGTTTAAGCCAGAATTGGGGGTCATGGTATTGCTATCCCTGCTTGTGGGTTCTCTCTGTTCAAGTGCTGGCAGGTTATTCTCAGCATCAACTGGACCATTAGTTCAACAGATACTCTGTGCCTGGCGTCATGACAGCCACTGGAGATACAAGCAAAAGAGACACGAATTCTTACCCACACGGAGGTTTCGGTCCGGTGGGGAAAACATATTTAAATGAGAAGGGGTTACGCTGGCCATAATGTCCTGTGTGGAATGGAGAGGCAAGTCTCTGAAGGACGGAGACCAGTCAGGAGAGTGGTTGAGGACATTATTGGAAGACTGTTAAAGCTCTGGAAATCCAGCGTGCTGTTTAACCTAGTTGGAGTGCTCGACTTTTATGTATTTAAGTAAATTCTTGGTTGATTTAAACTCTGGACTTGAAAACAACCTCCAGTATTTTGACAGATTGCAGTTTCGTTTTGTCTTGGGTTTTTGCCGTGTTTCTTCATTTTCTGCCTTAGGCCCTCGATGTCTTAGCTGGTCACATCTCTACCACCGGGAAGCTGGGTTGCCATGGATTCTTACCCTAACCCCGATTGACTCAATTCTGATTCACTCTCCGAACGTGCACTGAGGGCCTGTCATGTGGCCCATCGCGTGCCAGATGCTGCAGTAGAATGATAAACAGAGTGGGGTCCCTCAGGATTGTGAATTTCCGTGTTGAGTCAATAGAGGATCCACGGGAAAACATGGGGAGTGAATCAAGTTAAGTTAAATGACATCAGTAAGAGTTTCTACCTGTGGTTCTCAGTGAGTCCCCACAATAACCCCATGGAGTAGATCTTATTAAAATCACTTTAGAGGAAGCGAGACTGATGCCTAAAGTTACTGGTCCAAGGTTGTACAGTTAGTGTGGGAAAAATAAATGAGACGTGACTCCAGGCCTCTGGACCGTAGTAAAAGGGCTCAGCACGGGCCTGGTTGGAGCTCTCTGTGAGGTGGGGTGCTACCCCGGCTGTTGCCTGTCTGGGCCCCAGCAGGAAGGGTGAAAATGGCTTCGATAGAGCCATGGAAATGAGCATGCCTAGACGTGCTCTCAAAAACAATGCTTATTCCTCTCTGCTCCCATTCTGGGGACTGTGGGCCCACCTGCCAAGGAGGACAGCCAGCATGCCTCATCTATAGATCTGATTTCATGAGGATCCCTTGTGAGGTGAGCCGGGCTCCATCGTCCCGGGAGACGGGGAGATGGAAGAGGTCAGAGCCTGGGGAGAACTTCGGGCGTTGCTGGGCACACCTGCAGTGAGCTCTGAGGGCGGCCAGGCTGGGAGATACAGGAATGACTGAGGACTCCCTGGATACCAGAGCTGGCCAGCGTGGGCAGCGTGTCTCCTGACTGAGGAGACAGAACCTGGATGGGTATTCGGCAGGAATGTCATAGTGAGATCGAAACCCTGGAGGTAGACGTCTGACTCCTCCCCTCTCCGGTCCCTTTGGATTCTGGGAGACTGGTTCTGCTGTGGGTGGCAGCAGGGGCAGGAACGTCTCCTGGGCTAGTGATTCCTGAAAATGGTCCATGAAGGTCATGAGGACGTGCTTTCTCAGGGGACGGAGGAGGGAAGCACCCTGATGTGTGGGGTTTCAAGGAATGCGAGTGGCCTCTGGGAGGCTGGGCCGACCTGGATTTGGTGCTACCTGGGGGCGGTCTGAGGAAAGAAGATTCTAGGGCCTAATGCAATCAGGGTGAAGCATGAGGTGTTATTGTCAGGCACACATCCAGGGTCTTGGCCAGGAGGATAGCACTGTGCACTGTGTTCATGGGGTGAGGGGAGAGTGGACGGGGTGAGGGAGCCCCGAGGTTGGCAGCCAGGAGAGTACGTGGCCTGTGAGGAACAGGAAGGCTGAGCTGCCCCTACCGAGCCCTTAGACTGACGCTCAGAGGAGAGCGGCATTGGGCCCTTTGGAATGGAAAGGGGCTGTGGAGGGGAGGGTTATGAGCTATTCTGAGATGTATTCTTTTATCAGCCCTTGACAGTTTAAATGGAAAAATCTTCCTACTGCTACCGTGTGGGGAGCGGTCCCCCAAGCTGAACAAATACTTCCTCTCGCTGAAGCTAATTGTTCTGAATGCACAGGGAGGAGCTTGTGGCGATGGTTGGGTTCCCCACTGATTCCCTAGCTCCTGTAGGCGTTTGTCTCCTGGAATGGGGGGTTCTGGTGGCTCAGGGATTCTGTAGACACAGATGGTTACACAACTGGAAAGGCCCTGGCAGGTGCCCTGGTTCCTTTAGCTCGTTGATTGCAAGCAGGAGACAACCGGCCAGGTCCAGGGAAGGGAAGCGACTTGCCCAGAGTCACACGGCAGATTGGTTGAAGACCCAAGGCTGACTCTTCAGGCCTTTCGGCTCAATTCAGTGACCTTTCTGTGCTGAACTGTTGAGAGGATGCTTGGAAATTCTTGGTGCAGCAGTTTCTGATGAGTCTTCTCATTAGCATTGCTTGGGTGCTTTGAGCGTTTCTGATGGCTGTATCCTGCTCCACCTTAGAGATTCTGATTTATTTAGTGTGGGATGGAGACTGAGATTATGTTTGTTTTTGAATCTTTTGGGGGGATTCTAATGTGTAGCCAGGGCTGAGAACCATTAGCCCAGTCAAACTAATTCCAAATGATGCTTATAAGGGAAGTTCTGGGTGGAAATCTAACCGAAGCACATGTTGAAGATGATTTCTAAGAATAAATAGCTCATGAAATAAGGAAGAAGCCTCTCTGGTTGGGACGGTCTCTGAATGACTACGCAGGCCAAGGCATGTCCCTTATGTTCTGTCCCTATGCCCAGTTCTTGGCACAGGGCATGGCAGGGAGTACGTGTTTGAGCATCAGTACCTGCTTTTTGAATGAATGAATGAATGGGAGCATTTGATTTTGGAAACAATCTAAGGCAGTGAGCAGAGGCGCTCTGAGCAGACTGTTTGGAAAACTCATTCTTTAGATATTTTCTGCATCTATTTGATGACATGCCACAGACAAACTTTGAGAGTGTGTCTAGAAATACTTATTCCTTGGAAAAAGAAAAACAAATCAGTGTCTAAGAGGATAAAGCATGTATTGGGTGGTTGGAGTATCATAGTTAGGGCTACTCCTCTGTTTTCAGCAGTCCTCCTAGCTAGCTGGATGACTAGCCATGGGATTTTGTTTTCTGTGTTAGTTTCATCATCTGTCAAATAAGGATACCGTGCCTCTACTTCCTGCCTCACCCAGCTGTTCATTCAGTACCCATGTGCCGGGCGTCTGCTGGGAGCCGGGCGTCTGCTGGGAGCCGGGCGTCTGCTGGGAGCCGGGCGTGGGCTTGGTGCTGAGGCTGCAAAGATAATAAGGCGAGATGCCTGCTGGGCCAGAGATCTTCACACCATCCACTCCTTCATCCCTCACTGACAAGCACACGTCAAGTGCCCACGGTGTGCCTGGCACTGTGCTTGTGAGGATCAAAACCAGGGGATCTGGGGCAAGTGCTTTCAAATAGTGTTTTGAAAAATACAAAGCACTGATCCAAATGCCAAGGTCACCCCGTATTGAAAGGCCTGAAATGGCTAAGCTTGGAAATCCCGTGGAGGCCTTTCTGACCTCCCTCAGGGGTCCCTTCTATTATCGCCTTTATCATATTATAGAGTCATGTTCCGTTTAGATGTCTGTTTCTGTACCTTTAGGAGAAAGATGGTCTCCTATTTATATGTCAGCCCCCAGAACACAATGGGTGCTTCATATCTGCTTGTTTAACTGAATGAATATACTAGTTTTGTGCCAGTGGTGTTCTAAAATGCATATAAGTAATATTCCTGGCGAGGCATATATTTTTACAAAACATAATTTACATATACAATTTGAGATGGGTGTACCTTGCTGTATCTTCCACTTTTAAGACACGATAAAGGAAATCACAAACTTGGGAGCATTTTAAGGGTTAATCATTTTTTTAGTGAGGCTTAGAAAGCTGGACTACACTTGCGCGTGCGTGTGCGTGTGTGTGTGTGTGTGTGTGTGTGTGTGTGTGTGTGTGTGTGTGTTTTCTCTAGGGTGGTGGACGAAAAGGGAACGCTGACTAATTTCTATGTGCTGGTTTCCAGGGACCAGAGGCTGTGGTTGCTATCTCAGATTGTTTGTGTTAATTGTTGTAATAATGTTTTGTAAATAAGTTGCGTTATGCAGAAGTGGCTGAGGTGTGTTTCCAAGGAATTTTGGACTAGCTGCGGCAGTAATTCCCAGTTGGAAAAGACTTTGCTGGAGGCAGGAAAGGATGAAAAGAGAGCACAGCTAACAGAAGGACTCCGCTTTAGAGAAAGGATCACAGAGAGGAGTGGGAGGTGGAAGGGGAAATGGCACAAGGAGAGAGAGACAGAGCTAGGCAGATGGAGAAAAGGAGGAGGGAAGCATCCGGGGGCAGATGGACCTTGAGAGAGCTGAGATGCCGAGTGGAGACAGATGGAGGGAGAGAGCAAGCTGCAGAGGCACAGACAACGGTGGGGACACACACACACGGGATCGGGGACACAGAGGCAGACACCCTGGGAGAGACTGGAAGAGAGAGAGAGAGAGAAAACCCAGGGAGCGTCCGCAGGCCGAGGCCCGGTTGCTGGGTAGATCGTGGCCAGGAGGCCTTGCCTGTAATGTGTCCACGGGGAATTTTAAATAAGATCTTTAAAGTGGTTAAAGGCTATTTTATTGAAAAGAGATCTAGGCCTCTTTGGTGAAGAGAGACCAGCCTGGACCACGTTTTGCCCTGTGCTCAGCTGCTGTTTCAGTTGATGTGTGTGTGTGTGTGTGTGTGTGTGTGTGTGTGTGTGTGTGTGCGCGCACGCGTGTGTACGTGTGTGTGTGTGTGTGTGTGTGTGTGTGTGTGTGTGTGTGTGAGGGTGGGGCGGGGGGAGTGTTGTGGATTTGCTCCCCTCTTTTCCTCCTGTCTTTAGCTTGGCTGGGGAGCACCCCGTCCCCAGGTAATTTGGGAGGGAGTGTGCATGGGGCCCAGCAAGAGCCTTGATTTCTTTGGCTTTGCTCTTTAGACCCCAAGTCTCGCGGGAACCAGGGTGTTATTTTTATATTTTAAGTCGCTGTTGCAGAGAGCAAATGCAGCTTGAGGCCATTCCTTTGCTTCTGAAGCTTCTTTGGAATCAGACCTGGTAGGAGTTTAAGGGTTAATCAGGAGATAGTACAGTTTTCCAGGATCCAAGAGGGTGGTCAGAATGGTGTCTTGCTCTCCTGCCCCGGGGTCAGTGAGCCCATCCTGACCCCTCACCATGGTGTGATTAATTAGATTAAAGGAGACAGAACAAGGAAGAGGAGGTGGGGCCTCAGAGGTCCTCTTGTTCAGTCTTTTCATTTTGTAGATAGAGACACTGAGGCCCTGAGAGGCGGAATGGCTAGAAGCCCAGGGCTCTGTGTGCAAGGCCATTTTTCTTTCTCCTGTTGAGGGTAGGAAGGCACTTAAGCCATAAACCTGCTGCCTGACCCACTCCCTTTCCCGTGGCAGGCATCACTAGTTAATCTCAGGTATCACTACTCAACCACGGTCTCCTTCTCAAGCAGTCTTTGGGGGACACCAACCATTATTTAGTTTCTTCATGCAGGATGAGTGTTTTTACTTTCCTTGTACCATACAGTGCTCTCCTGCTGGCCTGTGTTTGTCTTTCTTATGCGATAGCTTTATAGTAATAATCTGTGGCCCACTCTCCACTGATTAATAGTAACACCTATGATGTAGTCACAGGGAATCTAATCTGTCCCTTCTCAGAGTCCAAGTGCTGTTTATATGTGAACGTGAGGGGGTAGGAAGGAAGATTGACTCCTACCTCAGTGGTTATTGATGTCCTTGCTTTTCTGTTTCTTTTACTTGGGGGCAGGGGAGCCCCTATAGTTAGATTATAGGAATTTGAGTTTTGGTCTTTTGCAAGGAAGGCTTTATTATCCCTTGGAAGATGAAGAAACTTAGAGAGTTTGGCCAAGCTCATACAGGTGAAGGACGGAGTCCGGCCTTTATGGGGGTGGCTGGACACACAACACCAAATACAGGACAGAGGGCGTCCACAGTAGTTCGTTATCCACACGTGATCACAGCCTGGGAGAGAGGACACCACCCGCCACATAGGGCTCCATGGCGGCTGATCAATTGTTACGGCAGCCCCAGAAGGCTAATACACCCGTGGTGTCTCGAGAGCCCTGCTGCTGGTGGGGCAGAAGGATGACCAGTCCGAGTGCCAGGACCCCTGGGCTTTGCCCTGGTCTGCCACTAATGAGCTGTGGCCTTGAGACAATCTGTTTTGCCTTCTGGGCCTCAGTTTCCTTGTCTATAAAATGAGGGGTAGGGGAGGGGATGATGAAATAATAGAGCAGGGCGACCAGAGATTGAGGGTGGAATCCTTGGGGGTGCTGGGACTGAGCTGTTAAGTATTGCAACCTTCGGAAGGGGTTGGGGGCTGAGGCGCAGGGGAACATGGGAGGAAGGGTGCAGGGGCCAAGGGCATGGGTGCTCTTCTGAGTGTGACACATGGGCAGAACTGCTGGGGAGTGTGCACCCACTGAGTCAGCTGCAAATGCTGCCCTCTCCCACTTAGCTGGGCCTGGAGCTGGGGCAGGGATGGGAACTGCTGATGGGAACCGGTTCATTCCAGTCCGGAGCAGGATTTTGACATGATGGAAAAGAAAAAGAATAATAACAAGCCCTCCATTTGAGATCATTTGGCTGCAAATGATGGGAGACACGTTTAGGATATTTCTGCTCTGGTTTTTTTTATTTTTTTTGAAATTCCAGAAATAATTCTTTTGACCTAGTTTTGGTTGTGCTCAGGATGTGGTTAGAGTTAACGGAGCTGAAGTACAATATGCACTTTCAACGTTCCAAGTCACCTGCAGGGCTGCGTGTCTGCTTGGGTCTCAGTGTCCTTTGGACGGAGGCGGGGGTGGGGTAGGGTGATGGGGTGGGAGAGGGGGCGAGGGGTCAGGGCTATGTTCCCCCTGAAACCTGAGGGATCAGTGCAGCTCAGAGGTCAGGGATGTGGGCTCTGGCGTGAGTTTGCGGCTCTGCCACTGTGGCTGTGTGGCTTTGGGTAAGTTACTCACCTCTCTGAACCCCAGTTTACTCAGCTGCAAAATGGGGTGACTTTGCCCTCCTCGAAGGGGTTCCCTTGTTCGATTGTTACAACAGCCCTGTGAGGTTGGAGCCACTAATGACCTCGTGTTACAGATGGAGACCTGGCACCATGGGGGGGTTGGGTGACAGGCTCACAGTCACATCTCATGGCCGTGAGAATTTCCAAGCCGAGAGCCTGGGCGGAGTCCACGCTCTTTATCTGCCTCTTCCTGTCTTTCCAGGTGGATATTTGGTAGTGACTATTGCCTTTGGTGGAAGACGCTAAACCTTGTACACTGTGGAGGTCCAGGTTGCTGGAAAGTGGCCCCGATTCAGTGGAATCGGGATAAAGTCCTGGGACGCCGATGCCCGTGGAGTGGGAAGCTTTACCATCCTTTCCCGGGAATGCTTCCTTTTGGTCCCTGCCAGCAGTGGTGCCCTATCCCGGCAGCTCCTGTGTTGTCCACAGGGCATGGCCACTATGTCCTCCTCTTCTGCACAGGCAGCACAGACGGGCACGTGGTAATACCCCAATTTTGTCAGATGACATCAGACAGAGTTCTGACTTCTCCTTGCATCTTCACAGTGGGGTGGCTAGCTTGTGTGAGTCCTGGAAAGGGGCTCCCAGCTTGATCAAGCGTGGTCTCCTGGGCCCCCGTCTCCATATGCAGAGTCCCATCTCCCTCCCACCCTCCTCCTCCAGGACCTGTTCCTCCCAGTATGTGCTGTTTCATGACTGTGCTTTCGCTCATGCCGTTCCTTCTACCTGAAATGCTTCTTTATAAGATTTGGTGTGTTTTTTTTGGATGTGGACCATTTTTAAAGTCTTTACTGAATTTGTTACAATATTGCTTCTGTTTTATGTTTTGGTTTTTTTGTCCGCGAGGCACATGGGATCTTAGCTCCCCAACCAGGGATCGAACCCACACCCCCTGCAGTGGAAGGGGAAGTCTAAACCACTGGACCGCCAGGGAAGTCCCCACCTGAAGCGCTTTCCCCTCTTTCTCCACCGTCTACCCCAAGGGCTCCTTTGCTTCCTCAGACCTTGGCTTAAAGGTCTATCCCTTCTTCTCCCAGGCAGCTGAGATTCTAGTGCAGAGACAGACAGACAAATAACTACATGTGATGATTTGGAAACAAAGGCTTTGGTGAAATGGAGGGTTGTGGGTGGAGGCATCCCGGAGATGCAGCTGTCGGATGAGGGGCCAGTCACGCCCAGGACTGATGTGTGGGCAGAGTGGCTGCTGGAAGAGAACTGTGTTCCGAGGTCCTGAGGTGGGAGAGCTAAAGAAAAGCCAGAAGAGCAGGAATGCCCTGCAGGATGGGGAGTTAGATTGAAATGTCAGTGCAAAATGTGTGCTGTGGGATGATCCCTTTGGCCGTTGTGTTTACTCTGGAAGTATTGGGTTGGCCAAAAAGTTCGTTCGAGCGTTTCTGTAGCATCTTACCGGAAAACCCGAACAAACTTTTTGGCCAGCACAAGAGATGTGCTGATAGAGGAAAGGGGAAGGTGTGGGATGCCTTGTGGGCCTTTGGTTGGAGCAACTGGAGCAGAGAGTCGTGCCATTTCCCGAGAAGAGCTGCGTGTGGAGATGAAATCCGGGGGTGTGTTTGGGATGTAGAAGGTGTTCATGGTGGGGTGACAGATGGCGGAGGCCCTTAAAGGCAGTTGGGTAGAGGGGCAGCAGCTCCGAGTGGAGGTTAATGACCTTCCTCTCTTCCTCATGTCGGTGGTGCAGCCCCAGAGCTACGGACGGGGCTTATGCTGCTGCTGGAAGGTGGGGAGAGGCAGGGATGGGACAGGGGCACTAGTGTGACGGTTTGAACCTGGGCCCATCCTGGCTGCCCTTAAGGAAACGGGGTCGCATTTGCCCATCTTCAGGTTCCAGGCGTCCCCCCGTTCCCTGTTCCAGAAAGCAAATTTCATTGGCGATTCTGCCGTCAGATCTAGGGCCCGTGACTCACATCACGGTATTATGTTTCCTGTGTCTCCTTTTGTTCCTGCTTTATTCGGGTTTATTCCTCATCTTCCAGTTTGGAAAACATTCTTTTTGCTGAAGACAGAATCACCCATTGAGGTGAAAAAGACCACGTTTTGCCTTTCTTCTGTTGCCGATCCACCATCTGCCCCCATTTTGTTTTCCTTCCTCCTGCACGAGGTTGTACAACACAATTTTGGTCATTCCTGGTGTCTTTCTTCTGCTCCTCCTGGGTCTGCATGTCCCTCGTGCTTTTCCTACAGATGTGAAACACTTTTAAAGATGTCTCCTGAATCTCTTATCTCCCGTTCCTTTGGCTCACCTGCCCTTTTGTAATTGGGGCTTAATGGAGAGCATTTCCCGATTCCCAACACTGGTTTCTTGAGACTTCTTACCGAAGGATTTGTGATGACACTGTTGGAATTTCACTTTCTTCGAGCTTTGCTTGGACCAGGGTAAGCTCCCAGTTTGCTGAGGGCATCTGTGTGCCAATCGCATGCCTGAATAGATTTAGTTATCAAATATCTTAAAATATATGACCATTCATATCCACAGATGCTGTATATTATATCCGTGCATATACATTATGTCTCATCAGGAAACTTCGAAAATACAGCAAAGCACTTCTCAGTATGCACACTGACTGTATAAACCTTTGAGAAACTCACCTTTGTCACCTTCGGCTCAAACCTCCCATTGGAATATACCGGACCTGCGTTCCAGTTTACCTTTCAAACATCGTATTCACCATTTGGATTAAAATGTAAATTTACTTCATGTTAATCCAAGCAGCATTTTTTTTGAGCACCTACTGTGTGCTGGTCTGGGGACTAGAGCTACAGAGGGAAATGAGGTCATTTCGTGCCCTTGAGCAATGAGGGGCCTTCTATGCTGTGTTGGCAAGTATATGAAGCCTCAATCAGGGAAGCAGGCGTTTTCTTTGTAGCCTCAGGAATACAAAACACACTGAAAGCCCAGAAACACGATGCTTCTGCAGCATCATTTATCAACATGTCTCGAGTACACTGTGGTTTGGTACAAATCAGTTTTTCATCAAGGCATAAGCAGTTAAATAAACACTTGTCCTTGCCTAGAGAGTTCTTCCCTCCATGAGTCTGTTCTGACCACAGTGACCTCTTTGATGTGCTGTCTGGGTTCTGGTTAATTTGTCTTCTTTAGAGTGAAAAACACAGCCCACGCACTTTGGGGTGTCAGCCCGGGAGACATCTGTCCTGGCGCTGGGTTTCGGCTCAAAGGTAAGGGACAGGCTGCAGATGTGACCAGGTTGGTCTCCTGACTGTGACAGCCCAGAGGCTGATGGGCCGCCATCATCGGTGCCCGTGACATTGTGGTGACGGGAGGGATTCCTTCTTAGACACTTCAGAATTTACCCAGCCCAGCGTTCATCCCCCTGGGTGGGTGCCCACGTATTCCAACAGGCAGTTCTGTTTGCGTTTTTCCTTTGAAGAGAGAATGGCATGCTTGGAAGAACACAGGCTCTGTAGTCAGACATTCTTGAGCTCAAATGCAGCCTCATCCGTTGTTACTGATGGTGTGTTGCTGTGCTGCCTTGGGCAAGCCACTTAAGGGGTTTTGAGCCTCAGTTTGTATCATCTGTGAAATGGGCTGCTAGTGCTGACCATTGTATCTTAGGCTTGTTTGGAGGATTAGAAATAAAGCTGGTACAACACCTAGAAGAGTCCCTGCATGTATTAGCCACTTGGAAAACAGGTGTCCTCTTTCTTATCAGCAGGGAGTGCTCTCTGAAGGCACAGGTAGCTTCACAAGCGGAGGTGGGTATGGTTGTGACCATCTTTTCTCTGGTCTCCTTGATGGTTTTCTTGGCAAATACTTTAAGAAGGGGCTTCTGTCTGGTCCCGGAAGTCAGGAACTCAGGGTGCTTATTAAATTTTACTTAGGTAGGTCTAGCTTCCACTAAGACGGTGACCAGTATATTCAGAAATCAAGACAAAAACTCTAATAATTTTTAGGGTGTTTTTATAGCCGAAAATGGAGGTGGAAAACGCCTTGCGGAGGCTTGGGTGAGAGAGCTGAGTTACTCAGCAGGGAGTTTGGGAGGGGAGGGAAGAAATGTCCTCCTTATGCAAAAAATGCCACCATGCTTCAGCGCCCAAAGCATTCGGATTGTGGACCAGGAAGCATCTTTTACAGACCTTTCTAGACCAACCCCTCCTCAGTTATGCTGACTCCCCTTCTCGTGTTTCTGCTGTGTGCCGGGCTTTATTCACCTCCCTTAACCCTCACAAAGATGCTCGAAGGCAGGGGCTGTCATGCTCACCCATTTTACGGGTGAGAAAACCGCGCCTTACGATCTGACTTGCTTTATGGCTTTTAAAGGTTGAATTTGGACTTAAACTGAGGTCTGACTCCAAAGCCCACCCCCAGCCATGGTGCTGCCACTTTCCTCACCCGTCCTCCTTACAGCTGTTTTCTTTTTATATTTAGCACAAGAGGAGGTTACAGCTCAGGGCAGGGAATAAAGGACTTCTCTTAAATTCACAGCCAGTTAGAAGCAGAACCAGGTTAGGACCCAGAACTCCTGACTGCGGCGCCTGCTTTTCTTCTGCTCCCGGCCTTGCGTCCCTCGAGTGCACCTTATTAAAACCACACAGAAGCTGGAGACGTCAGCTCTGTCACAGAAGGCAGCCCTTCCTTCTGGCTGCCAGTGGATACCGGTCCTCTTCAGGAAGCCTAGGATCTGAGCTTGTATTTGTCTTGTCCTCAGGCATCAAAGTAATTGTTTCCTCCTCATCTTCCTGTGGGACTTTCAATGTGGGTAATGATGCTCTGACTCAGAGAAAACCCCACATCGGCTTTGTGATTCCAAACCACCAGCTGCCGGAGATGCTCAGGTCCTCCATGTTCATGAGAGTCCTTACAGATCAGGATTCCTGTCCCTTAACCCCGGCTAGCTGCGGGACATCTCCCCTGGAAGATGAGGCAGGATGGTTCAGTGGGGAAATATTCCCTTAGACCATGACCCAGGAGCGTTGGTACACCACTGACCTTGGGTGGGTCAGGGCCCTTCCCTGGGCCTCCAGGTCCTCACTCTGCTTCCCTCCCAGGTGGCTTGTGGCTCTCCAAGACCCTCCGTCCATCCTCTCAACTCCAAGGGGACAGAAGGAGAACGTCTCTTTCCCACTGTGGTCCACAGAGGTTCCAGAACTGAGTTTCTGGATCGCCTGGCTTGGCTTCATGCTGGGACGACTCGTGTTGCTTGGATTCCCCTAGGAAGCAAGTCGGTTTTTTTTTTTTTTTTTTTGCGGTACGCGGGCCTCTCACTGTTGTGGCCTCTCCCGTTGCGGAGCACAGGCTCTGGCCGCGCAGGCTTAGCGGCCATGGCTCACGGGCCCAGCCGCTCTGCAGCACGTGGGATCTTCCCGGACCAGGGCACGAACCCGTGTCCCCTGCATCGGCAGGTGGACTCTCAACCACTGCGCCACCAGGGAAGCCCAGCAAGTCGGTTTTGTTCACAGATGCATCCTTCTTACTCAGCCTGGAATGAATGACTGAATGGGTGCCTGGAATGAATGGATGAATGACTGGGTGAATGAATGAACTTTACCCAGGTCTGAGTCACAGGACCATTGCTAAGGGGTAAACTCCCCCCTCCCCAACCGCATGGAGTATGGGTGTATCACCAGAACAGGGACCATACGCAGACCGGTCAAAAAAGTGGATGCCGTCTATGTGCTGAGTATTTTGTTTGTCTCTCCAAATCCATTCGCCACCTGCTCTGTATCCCTATGAGACTAACCTTGTGAATTTCATCATTGGCTCCCTTGCCTGGACTTCTGGTTGGGTGCAGACAACAGAGGCAGCAGTGGAAGATCAGAGGGTGAGAGCTGGGGAGAGAGGACTTGGTTCCCTCCCGCTGGGCTGTTGTGGGCCACAACTCCTGCTGGGAGCCCTCTGCCTGCTTCCCTTCTTTTGCCTTTTAGGCCCAGGGGTGATAAGAGTTCTCTGCTGTGGTCAGTTCCAGGGAGCTTTTCCCTCCCTCGTCGATTACCCGAAGCCCAGCCCCGCTGTTGTAAGTAGTCCCTTGATCGGTCTGCGGAGCAGCCAGTGTCCCCGTGTCTCCGCGGAGACAGGAGGCTGGAGGCTGCTGTTTGACTCAGCAGCTGGGGATCAGGTCCCCGGAATCCAGAAGAGGGTAAGACTCAGTGCCTTCAGTAAGGGAGCCCTCAGACTCATGGGGGATACAGAGGGACCAGCACAGGGGCCAGCATCCATGTTAGAGGGATGTCCACTTGGGGTGATGGTGACACTCCTCTGGTGGCAGACCTCATGCTCACTGCACTGGGCCAGGCTGCTCTGGAGTCTGAGAAATCTCAGTAGATTCAGGCTGGCAAAGACATCAGACTGAGGAGCGGGGCTGGAAGGAGACTCAGGTTCGGGGGTGGAAATGAAGGACCAGGGGGAAGCCGCCTGGAGTCGAGGTCCGGGCAGCCTGCGGCTCAGGGAGGCTGGGTGTCCATCCAGGAGGCCTCCATCCGCGGACTTGTGCAGCTGCTCTAGCTTTGGGGGCCTTTAATGAAGTCTTTGCCCTGGTGAGGTGACACGATCTGGCCAGAGCACTGGGCTCAGGCACTGCGGCTCTGCCAGGTGACTTTAACAGAACTGGCTGCAGCCTCTCTCAGGCGGTGGTTTGGGGCTTGGAGCTCCAGCGTGGACCACTCGCCATCCCTACTTCCCCCAGACTTCCTGTTCATCCTTCCCGATTCAAGCAAAATGTCTCTTTGTTCCCTTTATATATTCTTTTGCTTCACACCCACTTTGGTTTTTATTCCTCTCCTTAAAGGATGCTACCTGTCTTCCCTCCTCCTTTCCCAGGAGCGGTCCACGGGGCAGGACGTGAATAACTGTGTCCAGGGGTCGAGCTCCTAGGGAGTCCCCTTTCTCTCCTTCCTCAGCTCTGCCGCATCTAACTGTACGTCCTCCAGAGTCAGCCCTAGCAAACGTGACAGGGCTTCTCTGGCAGAGAAGCTGCTGGAAATAGCTGCATTTGATATGCTGGGGCTGGTGAGGGCTGTCATCCTGCCTGCCTGCGTTGCTGCTCTGAATGTTAAATCCAGAGGGGGAGGGGCGGCCTGGCATTTCCCAGCTCTGCCTGAGGGGATCCCTCCCCTCCCTGGGCTTTCCAGGGCTTCCCTGCTTTCTTCCTGATGCTTCTCCCTCTTGCAGTGGAAAGTGTACCTTCTGGAGACTTGGGAAAATGGTGGACTGGGGCTGGTTACCTTACCCCCCTGCAGTGCTGATTCCCCGTCTGTAAATGGGGGTGGTGCTAGCTTATACCCCTCGAGGCTGTTGTGAAAATTAAATAATGTAGGTTAAGCTCCCAACAGGGCATGTTGTAGGAACTCCACCCAAGGTAGATGCTGCTGTTATTATTATTATTATCTTGCGTAATGGGACCCGAGCCTGGTAGGCACAGGGGGTGCCTTTGCAGGCTGTACCCAGGAGGCTGGGGCAGGCATCTGTTCGGGATGAATAATTCATCACCAGTCTCCTTTGCTCCCAAAGCAGCATCTCCTGGCAAACACTGCAGACGAATTCATTTGTCACGGGTTGTGGGGGGGGTACGCTGGAGAACAGATGGGATTCCCCAGTCACGTGCCCCTGCAGACAGCATGACACACAGTCGTGCTGAGGAAGCCCTGCTTCTTGGAGGAGGAACTTCTTCAGCTTCTGAAAATGGATGCGGCGAACCTGCTGCCTGTGCCTTACGTGGCAAAAGCTTTGTGCTGTTCTGGAAGAAAGTGGGTATTTTCCATCCTGCTGTGTCCTTGACAGCGTCTGACAATGTTTGTTAACCGTGGGGACACACACTTCCCCTGGGAATTATAAGATCAGTTTATATAATTATTTTATTCCTCCTGGGTGCCAGGCCCTGTAACTGTTAGGCACAGGAGAACAGATAAATGGAGATCATCTGTACAGAATGTTAAGGACACTCAGAGAAGGGGGTTGCTGACATAGTGTACTGAATAAGTAACAGCTGACTGTAAGCTACTTTAACTCTGCCTATGGCATTCAGGGAAGACTTCCTGGAAGAGGTGCTGATTCAACTGAACTTGGAGGATGAGCTGGAGTTTCTAGATGAAGGAGGATTTTGAGGAACACATGAGAAAGCATGGTTTTTCCAGAAAACTTTACAGGGTTGAATATCTGAAGGATAAACATGAACCAGCTGGAGGTCCCGGCACACCTCACTAGGTTTGCACGTGATCCATCCAGTGGGAGCCACGGATGGGTGTTGGGTAGGAGGGGAACTTGGTATTGTTGGTATTATGGCAAGAGTACTCTGACTGCGTGGGGCAGAGTGGGTTGAGGAAAGGAGATCAGTTTGTGCATTCATTCATTCACTCACGAATTCATCAGTGGGGAGAGGAACCCAGTTGAGAGGTGAGGGATGGGGAAACCAGCGCTGAGAGGTGAGGGATGGGGAGACCAGCGCGGCTTGTTGGGTCAGATTGGTATCGCTTTGCTTTCAGTAAATGAGGTCAATAGAACAAAGCTCTTGGTCTGATCAGAACCCTGCTGCACAGTTGGGGTCCATCCACAGACACCGCGTGCCACCCCTGGTGTGCTGCTGGACGGCACTGTCATGAGGCAGGAGAGGTGACTGTGCTGTCCTCTCTTTGCTCCCAGAATCCCCCGGGGCATCTAACGCCTGTTCTGTGCCGCTTGCCGTGGCACTGCTGTCCAGATGCACAAATGCACATAGGCACACACCTCTTTTACCTTAGCAAGCTCAGGTGGCCAATGAAGTTTGCAAAAGGGTTTCTATTCCATGCCTAAAACATTGCCAAAACCCACAGGTCCCGGTTGAACTCTGCTTGGAGACGCCTTGGTACTCCTGTGGGGCAGAAATTTCCAGTCCGCTTCCTCCTCTTCGGATATCCTTCCTGAGCATCTTTTCCTCACAAGGGCGTGCTTTATGGATCACCTGAATCAGGATGGCCTGGGATAAGGGTTAAAAGGCCGGCTCCTGAGCCCCAGGCAGGCTTAAGTGAATTAGGATTTCCTGGAGGGCGGGGTGGGGAGCTGGGGAGCTTGCATTTTTAATCACCACCTTTGGTGTCTGGTGATTCTGAAGCTCTTTCATGTCTTCTGAGAAGTACCATTTTAAAGCACAGAGCTTTTTTTTTTTTTTTTTTCCTCCTGGAATCAGCAAAGCACTATTCCTGAGCCACGTGTCATGCAGTGGGCTTATTTCATTCTCACTCCTGCCCCAGAGGATGGTGGAGGGGGTCCTCTATTTTATGCTGTAAGTAAGGGGGTGAAGCTGGGGTTCAAACCTCAATCGCCTAAGGCCAGTAGATGTCTACATATGATGCAGGTACTGCATCAGTGCTCAAAGGCGGGCGATGAAGTAGTTCACTGAACAGGACGGACGCTCGGGGCGTGAGCAGGAGCTCCATTCATCCTCCGCTTGTCCATTTCAACCCACTCTTGGGAACTGGGGCTCCATCCCCCATGGAACCTCGGCAGGCCCATGGCTTATCTGTGCACTTGGAGACTCAGAAGTCCTGCAGTCGCTTGGAATCTTGGGACAGTGTCACTTTAGGAAGCAGTGTGCTGGGTCCTGGGAGCAGATGGCCTTTTATGTGTGGCCCTGATGTTTCCGTTTCTTCTTCTCTGGTGGTGGCAGGGTTGCTGTAACCTTGAAAATAGCACAACATGGTAATTACTGCTCATGTTCATCGTCCCTTGGTGCTTGTGAGCTCCTTGGGGGAAGAGATTCTCTGAAGTTTTTTGTGAAATATTATTACAAATTTAACAGCTGAAAACACCCATTTATTACCTTACAGATATTGTAGGTTCGGTTCCTGGCACAGTGTGGTTGTGTTCTCTGCTCAGGACCCCAAGGCAGACTTGAGGTGTCGGCCAGGGCTGTGTTCTCAGCTGAGACTCGGTTCTCTTCCAAGCTCACTTGCTGTTGGCAGAATTCACTTCCTTGAGGTTGTAGGACTGAGGCTCTGCTCTCTTGCTGGCTGTCAACCAGGGTCCATTCTCAGCTCCTGGATGCCATCCACTTTCCTTCCCACTGCGCCCTCTCCAACACATGGCACCTTGCTCCTCTCTCACCTCTTTTATGGGCTTGCCAGGTTAGGTCAGCCGCACCCAGGATAATCTCCCTTTTGAGTAACTCGGAGTCATCTGGGACCTTAATTATATCTGCAGAATCCTTTCTGTCACATAAGGTGAAATAACCATAGAAGTTCCATTCTCTCAATTCACAAGTCCTACTGATATTCCAGAGGAGGGGATTATACAGGGTGTACACCTGGGGCCATCTTGGAAATCTGCCTACCGCGGGGCTCATGTTTAATTCACAGGGTACAGGGTCAGATATTCGCTTTGTTGAAGGTAAGGGAGCTGCCTGGAGGACCAGAGCAGGGCACAGAGAAGATTTCATACACCCAGAAACACACCCCAGGCGGTAGAAGCAGGACTCAAACTCACTGCACCAGTATTTGGCAAAGAGCCTCGAGACCCTGTTGGATTCTTGCAGATATCTCCGTAGAGTATTATGCTGACGATTTTCTAGGGAGAATTTTATGGAACCCATTCCACATCGAGCACTTGAGTAGCTGGTTGCTGAATTTAGTCCGTGATGGTTAAAAAAAATTTTTTTTAATTGTTCCCTGACATAGTCTGCATAATACTTTTTATAGCCCTTTGGTCCAGAGCTTAATCAATTTCAGTGGACGGGTGGGTGAGCAAGTTTGTGAATAAGTTCATTATCACTAAATTAACCTATTTACTCACTCATTTCTTCATCCAGCCACCTAGCAACTTCCTGCAGCCAGTAGCCAGCGTCCTTCTGTCAAAAGCCCACTCCCCCTGCTGGGATGAGCACTGGTGCTAAGAAACCACACAGTCCCTGGCTCTTACTGTGGCCCAGGGTTCCTTCGGTGTGATCCGAGGGGTGCTTGAACTTGGGTTACCTGGGGAGCGTGTGAAACATGCAGATTTCCGCACTCTGCTGCAGACCCACTGAGCTAGACCGCCTGGCTGTGGCACCAGGAATATGTGAGTTTTGCAAGCGTCCCGGATAGTTGAGGGCGGTGGAAGCATGAGACCCGCGAGCCCAGTGGTACTGGGGAGACAGCAGCAAACAGGCACTTCCGTTCCGTGTGTCCGTTGCTGCGACGGAGGAAGGCGGTGGGTGCGGACAGGAGGGGGACATGGTTCCAGGGAGAAGGATCAGAAGAGAGAGAGAAAATGGAGACGGCCAGGAACTAAAAGAACCGTGCTCCCTGGATTCTGGGACTGAAGTGTAGCCACATTGATTTACTCTGAATCCAGTTTAACCTGGCGGACTCCGGGTGGAGCTAACCCTAAACCCCTACTTTCCAGGGTGGAGAGAAAAATCCATCTGTGATTTGTCTGGGGAGTCGTTCTCTTTCCCCATCAGAGATAGCGCGGAGCCAAAGGAATGAGGCCACTGGTCCCTTTGCGAGGGCGAGTCTGCAGAGCTGCGGGGCAGGGCTGTTGGCTCCCTTTGTAGGGCTTGTCGCCTCCCTAGCGGGAAGGGTCCCTGCCTCCTGTGGAACCAGCCCTGCCCTCGCCCACCCGCCTCACCGCCGTCAGTCCGCACCTCCTCTGAGGAAGGATGGCGGGCGGAGGCCCGGGTGGAGGTGTTGACTGCTGGCCTACACCTGGCATGGGAAGCAGAGGTGCCCAGCCTGGCTTGGTTTGTAATAAGGGGAGGAAAAAGAACCCCTCATTTTCTGTCTCCTTTGTGAGTTATTACATGCTCTTCCCACACACGAGATTGTCTTTCCCCCTTTCTCTCATCACATGCACACAGTTTTTTCACTTGAAGCCTACGAAAGTGGAGAAGCGTTGGCCTGATTTCTGAATCCAAGTTGACTCCTGAGATCAGTTTGTATATTTAATGTTAGTATCTCCTACCCCAAGCCCCCGAGTTCTGACCTGTTGTTAAATTCATAGTGTTTCTTATACTTTTGGTGTCCGGAACTGAGGGAACATACTAGTTTAGTGTTGGGGGGTGTGTGTGTGTGTGTGTGCGTGTGTTTCCGTATGTGTCTCTGTGTGTGTCTCTGTGTGGGCCTGTGTGTCTGTCGGTCTGTGTGTTGTACATTGGGCAAATGGGGCTCGGGTACAGAGTTGTGAAGGAGATGATGCCTGCAAAGTAGGCAAGGCAAGATTTTAAAATCAGTGTTTGTTTCCTTCATGCTTAGAGCAAGGGGAAGCCTTTGGAACAGAGCTTGTAATGAGTGGGCGACCCCAGTTAAAATACTGAAGTTCTTCTCTGCAGGTTTGGGGGGTAGCTGCTGCCCCAGGCTCCTGAGTCCCTGACCCCCCTCTCTCACCCCTAAGCCCTAATCGTCTGTCCCAAACTCCACTGGATCCAGCAAGAAAAGTGTTAATTACTGGCACCCAAGACGCCCCAAGGCCACCATCTGTTCTGATTAATCAGTATTCAGACAAAACCCAGGGTTAAATATTTTGAAACAGCACCGTTTCTTCAATTAGAAGGTTTACTCCCCACCATAGCCTTGTGAAATTGGAAAATTCGGCATTACTACTCCCAATTCACAAGTGTTGAAACTGTTGCACAGAGAATTGAAATCACCCACACGTGGCCACCCACCTGGGACATCTCTGCCTGGTTTCCTGTTCTCTGAGGCTGAATGTTGCCTTCAGCATTGCCTTTCCTGACCTGGAGGCTATTTGGGAGTGAAGTTTTCAGCGGTTTTATTTTCTGGGAGGAGCCTCCCCCTGGGGTGCCTTTCGGGGGTCCCCTCCTCCATCTTTGTTGTGATGTCCTATCCCTGGTAGAGGCCCTCCAAAGCTAAATCTGTATGTTTGCTGCATAAAGAAGTGTTGGTTGAATGAAGAAATGATTGGACCCGGCTGCAGCGTTGATCTTGTCTTGAAACAGCCAGAGTTGTTTTTGAACTTGTCAGTCTCCAGCCTAAACTGCAAATTCCTGGAAGGCAGGACCCCTGTCTGCTGATCTTTTCACCCCACCTTGTTGCCCCAGCACAGCCCCTGGTACTGCATGGTGTGGGTGCTTTTCCAGAGTTCTTTGATAGGGTGGAGTAAACCCCAGTCAACCACGTCTTGAAGTCTTCACCTTCCAGATAGTGCCTTAGCGGGTCTCTTACTCTGAAACCAAATGCAAGAAGGGCTCTTTCAGAAGCAGCCTGTAGTTTTAGTGCCACGAAGAGGCTGGGTACTAGAGGGAGAGTGAGCTGGGGGACCACATAACTTGGAGAATCTCAGAGTTGTTCTTTGTGGGGATGGCCATTTCATGCACCTGGACAAGCTTACCCTGCACTTTGTGGACTGATGGCTCGTGGGTGGGGTCTGTGCATATTCAGAAGTAGCCAATGTCTTGTCTCTGGCCACTTTCTGAACTTTTGCCCCGTGGCAGCTCCATGACAAACTTTTGAAGAATGGGAAATTAACCAAGGGCATGTATCACCTGCTCCTGCAGTGTCTCCTGTCCCTTTCCACAGCTCCGCCCTCACTCTGCCCAGGCTCTGCCCTGACCTCACCCCCACCCTTGGTATGTCAGGAAAATACAGGCTCTTTGGTCTTGGAGACACACATTCAAACCCTTGTTCTGTCTCTGTAACTGGGATCGTGGGTGAGTCACTCAGGAATCTTCTCTTTTCCTCATCTGGAAAATCAGGAGAGTGGGGTTATTGTGAACATTAAGATAAATGCTTATCGTATACAAAGTGAGCTCCCTTATTTAAAATCAACTGATTAGGGACTTTAATCACATCTATAAAATACCTTCAAGGAAGCACTTTGTGTTTGATTGAGTAACTGGAGGTTGTACTTAGCCAAGTTAACAATCAAAAAACCACCCCAGGGCTTCACTGGTGACGCAGTGGTTGGGGGTCCGCCTGCCGATGCAGGGGACACGGGTTCGTGCCCCGGTCCGGGAGGATCCCACGTGCCGCGGAGCAGCTGGGCCCGTGAGCCATGGCCGCTTAGCCAGCGCGTCCGGAGCCTGTGCTCCACAGCGGGAGAGGCCACAACAGTGAGAGGCCCGCGTACTGCAAAAAAAAACAACAACAACAAAAAAAACAAACCACCCCAGTTCTGAACCAGGGGAGAGAGGAGAACTCTCTGAGGGACTGAGAGCTCTGATGCTCAGAGCTTCAGGGGAACTTTCTCAAATGACAGAGCTCTCCTTGCCCTGGAGCTTTGCTATGTGACCCTTCTTCCCATCTAGAACCACTGGTCTGCAGAACACTTCTTTGTCCTACTTCCCTCCTCCCTAATCGAAACTCCCCTGTCAATGTCTTTCTATTTGCTGTGAATTTTGTGGAAGAGAAGCGAAAGTGGGGCAAGTCTGAGCCGTGTTGGCCAACTTGCAGGTCATCTGAGGAGTTCCTGGTGGCATTTGGCCACAGGTTCTGGAAGAGAAATGATTTCACAGGTTTCAGGGAGAAGTGATTCAGGAGCGGCTCATGGGGAGAGGACAGTGTCCTACCCTCCCCTGTAGCCTGGCCTCATGGCGAGTCCTTAGGAGCTGAAAACTAAGCTACTAACATCCAGCTACAGCATGTTCCCTGGGGTGTCCAAAGGATGAATAAAACTAGGTCCCTGTTCTCTGCAGGATCCACCAGACTGCAGAGGAGACAGATGCAGGAACAGTCGTCCCCAGAACGGTAAATGTGGGGCACTCAGTACAGCAGGAGAAGATCATGAGCCCCAGTTGTGTGGGCCCAGAAGCTTCCAGAGGAGGTGACTGAGTCCTGAAGGGTTCATAGACATTGGCCAGTGGAAAAGCAATTATGGTATTTGTTTCCTCGAGGCTTTAAAGTTCGACGTCTACACGGCTTGGGGTGGAGCGTCAGGTGGTCTTTCTGAGGCTTGGGGGGCAGGCAGGATTCACGCTTGCAGCCCGCGCCTGCGTGCCGTTTAAACATCCAGCTGCTAATTAATGAACCCCAAACCGAGCTTGCTTGAATGTGCCAGCCTCGGCATTTGAAGCAGCCTGCTCCCCGGAGAGCAGGGATGGGCTGAGGGTCTGTACGCAGAAGGCTCGGGCTGGGGCAGGGCCACTGTCCCACTACAGGGTCTGGGGGAGGAGGTGGTCAGAGTGGCCACTGGGCCTGCTAAGGGCCCAGGAGCTCCCACGACCCGCAGGAGAGCCCCAGGTCACGGCTGTCTTTGTGACAAATCCTCATTTGGACATTTTCTTGCTTTGTTTTTTCTTTATTTTTTATATTAGAGTATATATATATATATATATATATATATATATATTTTTTTTTTTTGCGGTACGTGGGCCTCTCACTGTTGTGGCCTCTCCCGTTGCGGAGCACAGGCTCCGGACGCGCAGGCTCAGCGGCCATGGCTCACGGGCCCAGCCGCTCCATGGCATGTGGGATCTTCCCGGACTGGGGCACGAACCTGTGTCCCCTGCATCGGCAGGCAGACTCTCAACCACTGCGCCACCAGGGAAGCCCTATATTAGAGTATATTTGATTTACAATGTTGTGTTAGTTTCAGGAGAACGACAAAGTGATTTAGTTATACATATGCAGGTATCTATTCTTTTTCAGATTCTTTTCCCCTATAGGTTATTACAGAGTATTGAATAGAGTTCCCTGTGCTATGAAGTAGGTCCTTGTTGTTTATCTATTTTATATATAATAGTGTGTATATGTTAATCCCAGCCTCCTAATTTATCTCCCCCTCCTTTCCCCTTTGGTAACCGTAAGTTTGTTTTCTAAGCCTGTGAGTCAGTTTCTGTTTTGTAAACAAGTTCATTTGTATTGTTTTTTTTAGATTCCACATATAAGTGATATCATATGATATTTGTCTTTTTCTGTCTGACTTACTACTTCACTTAGTATGATAGTCTCTGGGTCCATCCATGTCGCTGCAAATGGTATTATTTCATTCTTTTTTATGGATGAGTAATATTCCACTGTATATTGGACTTCTTGATTAATTTTTAATTTCTTTTTAATTAACAGACTTTTTTTTTTAAATGCAGTTTTAGGTTTACAGAACAATTAGGCAGAGAATGCAGTGTTTCTGTAGATCTCTGTCTACACACAGTTTCTCCCATTTTTAACATCTTGCCTTAGTTGGCATGTTTGTTACAGTGGATGAACCAATAGTGGTACATTGTCATTCACCAAAGCCCCTAGTTTACATCATGCTTCACTCTTGGTGTTGTACGATTCTGTGGGTTTTGCCAAACGCATAAAGTCCTGTGTCCGCCGTGACAGTATCATGTAGAATCGCTTCACTGCCCCGCCGCCCCCCCAGGTCCCCTGTGCGCCCCCTGCTAGAAGTCAGGTGGAGCTCGCGTGAAGAGGAGGCACAGCCTTTCAAGGAGCCCGGGAGGGCATTTGTGAACAGCCTCTCAGGTCACTCTGGGCCCTGCCAGGAGACCTGTGAAAGACCAGACCCCATCACAGCAGCCTTCGTTGCTTCTCTGAATTAAAATGTGCTGGTGGTTTGTGTTTATCTGTGGTTAATCTTGTTTAAGGAAGAATTAAGGGGACTCTAAGTGCTTACCAAGCAGAAGACGTTGTTTGCTACCAGACACGATGCAGAGTGGGGTGGCACCCGGCTCTGGGGCCCTCCCCTAGCCCAACCCTGGCCCCAACCTTCCTGCGTGAATTTTGTGAAGCCGAGTTAAGGGTTGCCCAGCTCCCCGACCTCTGCGTTACTGTCAGAGGCCCGGGCGAGGCTCGCCTGGAGCCTCAGTCCTGCAGATGTGAAACTAACGCCACCACCTGCCTTTCCAGGTCCTGGTGAAAGAGTAAGTGAGACCACGTAGAGAAGAGCCAAGGGAAGGCACTAGAATGTAATGCCATCGTGGCCAGGCACAGGGAGGCCTGGGACATAAACACACAGCAGCCAGAGCGCTGGAGAGCCTCACCGCTCTGTTTCTCACGGACTGTCTCGCCCCACGTGCATGATTCTGATTGATTTCCTGACAGTTGTGATGCAGGAGAGGAGACTCTTGCAGGCGGGCATCTCTGCTGCTTCCCTACGTCCACCTGGGCTTCCTTGGCAGTCAGAGTCGGAGCTGGTGTGGGACCGCCGTGCAGGGACCCTCGGTGGCGTCACCAGGGCCGGGGAGCTGGCTCCTCGCCTGTGCAGCCTGCGCCACGTGGGGCCATCCTGTTGAGAGCCTGTTGTTCCAAGTTGATCAAATGTCACTTTTATCTGGGTTATGACACAGGCTGTGTACTTGAGCACAAGGCTATGTGGAAAGCCAGACCTGGGGTTTGGCTCTGTGCCTGGAAATCAGACCGTGATCACATGAGCCATGAACCCGGCCCTGTGCTGAAACAAACGGGTAACTTAGAGGTGGATGGGAGTCGAACTGGGTTTTAGTTCAACCCCCTCATTTCACAAAGAAGGAGGCAGATTCCACAGAAAAGGTGCACAGCTGGATGCCAGATAACTGTGTGTTGAATATATTAATAAATGCAGGGTTGAGTAGCATATATATATATCTGCCTCATGCCCTGCACACAACCTCCTTCACCGGGCCAGGTCCAGCTCACTGTTGAGCTCTAAGTGCCGCTGCCTCTGGGAAGCCCTCCCTGACTGCCAGGTCGGGTTCTTCTGCGTGTGCCTCTTCCTTAGCATGTGTCTTTCCACGTTGTCTTTGCCTATTTACACGGCTGTCTCCTCCAGCAGACTATGAGTGCCTGGGGGGCAGGGCCGTATCTTATTATTTTGTCTCCAGCAGTGCCTGGCTTCTAGTGTAGACAGTACACTACTTGCCAAGGGAATGAATGAATAAATGAATGAACAAATGAACAGTTGGGTGGTTGAAGCCAAACTGGGCTGAACGACTGAATCTCTGGAAGCTAGTATAATTTTGTTCAGTGATGCTAAGAGAGATAGTAGACACTCTCTTCCTTGACACTAGCTCTGAAATTGGTATATTTATTCATTTTTTCTTGGCAAATATTTATTGGGTTCCTATTAGATGCTAAGCTGGAAATTCAACACCGGGCAAGGTAGAGAACTTCTGCCCTAATGGAGCTAGAATCTAGAGTGGGGAGATCACTGAATTAATTTAACAAATATGAAAGGAAATACATAGAATTGGTAAGCCCTAATTCCTGGGGTGAGCAGCTTTGTAGATAGGACAGTCAGAAAGGGAGGAGTTGATCTTTGGGCCAGATCTTATGCCAGGGAGTTGGTTACCCTTGTGTGTAGAGAGAACAGTAAGTGCAAAGGTCCTGAGGCAGGAAGGACTTGGCGTGTTGGAGGAACTTATTTAAAGGCCAGGTGGTTAAGGGGGAGGGTGACGTGGGGTGAGGTGGGAGAACCTGCTGATCATGCAGGGAGAGCCTTGGATTTTATTCTAAGTGCAGCAGGAAGACATGGGGGGAATTGGCTCGTTTTTCATTTCCTTTGGAGTTCTCAATGCTGAGGGTTGTGGGAAGAGATGTGAAGAATGGGTTCAAGAGGGGCAAAAATTGAGGCTGGGGTACCACTTAGCATGATTCTTCACAGCTCCAGATGAGAGGTTGATGGGCTTGGACCAGGGGTGGCATTCATGGTAATAATATCTAATATTTATTGAGCACGTATGCTGGAGTAACTCATGAAACACTGCCAGCAGCTTTATCCCATCGGTTCTATTACTGTTCCCAAGTCATGGGTGAGACTTAGAGAACAGAGGCTTAAAGAAATCACTTGCTGAAGGACACGGAGCTGGGAAGTAGAGGAGCCAGGATGTGCATCTAGGAAGCTTAGTTGCCAAGCCCGTGCTTCTTCCCGCCGTCCATATGGGATCCGTATGGGATGTGTTGTAGGGTGGAATTGATGAGACTTGCTGCTAGGCTGGATGCCGGGAGGGGTGGCAAGAGAATCCCTGGAGCATCTGGGGGACAGGGAGGTCTATAGTAAGACCAGAATTCTTTCCTGGAATTTTTTTTTTTTTTACCATCTCAGCTCAGACCCTTGTTCTCCCCGGGACCTTTGCACTGGTCTCCTGCCCCATCTGCTACCTCTGCAGACCCTCACACATGTGTGCCCCACTGTTGAGACATTGACATTGCCTTGTCTCCCTTCTTTCTTACTAAAGCCAGTGTCATGCCTTTTCTTAGTGCTTCCATTGGCTATTCCATCACCCAACATGAATACCAAACCAACAGGGTCCTAAAATGGTCTTTCCTCTTCCTGCCTCACTGCAAACCACAAACCATGTGATGCTGTGTTTCCAGAGTCCACCCAGCTCTGCGCACAGGGCAGGACACAGGGTAGATGGTCAATGCAAGATGCTTGAACAGATCGATAAAGGCACTCTGCTCTCCTGTCTCACCGCCTTTGTACATGTTGTTCTGAACCAGAATATCCTTCCCTGACCTCTCTGTTCACTGCCATCTTGCACATCCTCTAAAGCCCATCGCACATTCCTGCTGCTCTGGGAGACTTTCTCTGATGGCCACCACTAGACGTTTACGTCCTCCTTTTTATAAGGTTACCAAGTATAGACACTGTTCCAGCTTCAGTGACCATCTCCACTAGGAGACGGCCTGCCTGCCCTGTGGGGGACAGTACGTCTGGACATGGCTTTCATCACCTATCCTGAGCACGTGCAAAATCAAGAAGGAAGCAGGAAGGACCTCCTGAGAAGTCATGGCTTGTCCCTTGCTCTCTGCTCTCACACTGATAGAATGCGTTCGTACGCCGTGTAGGGCTTGTTGACTCTCATGTGAAATAAGCTTACCTTCAGGAAAGAGTGATTACGTACCTGGTAGGTGTCAGGCACTGTCCTAGGCACTGTGGATACAGCTGTCGCAAAGCAGGTTAAAATCCCCATCCTCACAGAGCTCAGGTTTCAGTTAGGGTAGGGGGAAATAAGCAAATAAGCAAAACAGGTGGGGCTGAGTGGTCATATCTCTCGGGAGGAAAACAAGCAGGGGCTGGGTGCGGGGAAGGGTGGCTTGCTGTTGGGTGCTGGGTGATGATGAGGCCTTATCCAAAGGGCCCTGGAAGCAGAGTTCATGGAAGGGAGGGAGGGGGCAATGAGGAGAAGAACACGGAGCATGCCGTGCTGACGGAGGAAAGGGTCTCGCGTGTTCTGGGAGCAGCCAGGAGACCAGCGTGGTCCAGATGGTGAGAACATGAAGTGGGACGCGCAGTCAGAGAGATGAGAGGATGCTGAGGTCACCAGGACCTTGGAGGCCGTCTTAGGGCCTGGACCTTCACTCTGGGGAATTTGAAATGCTCCTGGAGGGTTCTGAGAGAGTGATATGAGCTGACTTGAGGTTTTAGTAGCATCTCTCTGGCTCCTAGGCTGAAAACAGACCATAGAAAGGAATGTTTCCATTTTACAGAAGAGAAAACTGAGGCTCAGAAAGAGAGTTTATCTGAAGTCCAATAACTGGTGAAGGGGCAGGCCCTGGGAGCCTAGGGGTGGGCAGGATCGTCCTGTTCTGAGGTTCTCAGCATCCCATGTGCACAGACAGGGATGTAGTAATGGCCTTATGGGGGCATGTGCACAGACAGGGATGTAATAATGGCCTTATGGGGGCATGTGCCCAGACAGGGATGTAATAACGGCCTTATGGGGGTGCCCCAAAAGTTCTTCCATCTTTATGGATGCTTGGTATTTTGTTCAGTGTAAGGGGTTATTGAAATCTTAGGATTCTTTTGCCCCCCTTTCTCTCCCTTTTTCTAGCTCTGTGGGCCTCGATGTAAAATGGCTCCTGAAGGCCAGTATGGCGAGGATGGGATAAGAGAAACAGGACACCAGGTGTATCAGGAGAGCTGTCTTCCTGAGGTGCAGGCAGCGTGTTGCTTGTCTGCTAATAGAACAAACAGCTTACTGTGAGAGCTGCAAAAATGTTCAAATGCACTGGAAAAAAAAATGACAAAAACAGTCTGAGGCTTAGGCTGCTCTGTGGGCGCACAGAGGTGAGAGCTATTTCTGTAACTCATTACAGGAGTTTTTCTTGCAACGTTGTTAAAACTTGTGAAGCAGGTTGATTCTACTGCACATACAGAGACAAAGCCTATGAATAAATATATAAATCTTAAGTGCATGTTACACCATTGGTTTGTCCTCCAGCACCTTTGTGGACACCTCCCGTTATTTGGACAGAGGTCCGGAGAAGACTTCCCGTTTTGTTGGTGGATTTCTAGGATGGCCTGGCCCAAAGGGCACTTGATACATGGCTGCACTGAACGCATCTTCAGGTGTGTGCAGGCCGATGCGTGCAGGTGGCTTCACTGTGTGGTCAGAGGAGGGGTGAGCCAGAGCTTGCTGTTGCAGCCCATAGCTCGTGCCATATGGGGATGCGGTCTGAGGTTCAGCTCCTTCCTTTTGGGGCAGATGCCAGCATCATGGGGGTTCTGAGAAAGTCCATTCAATCCATCAGATGTGCTGTGTGGTTTATTTGCTTCCTTCCTTCTCTCCTTTTTCTCCTGGCTCATCTTCCCAGCCTCTCTTTGCCCCTTTCTCCCTTCTCTGCCCTCTCTGTCTACCAACTCTGCATTTTTAGCATCATTCAGTCTCTTACTGTATCCAACCACTTAACCTGTTCTATTTATACTATTTGTATAAATAGAAAAATTAAAATAACCTTTTTTTAGCATCTTTATTGGAGTCTAATAGCTTTACAATGGTGTGCTAGTTTCTGCTTTGTAACAAAGTGAATCAGCTATACATATACATATATTCCCATATCTCCTCCCTCTTGCATCTCCCTCCCACCCTCCCTACCCCACCCTTCTAGGTGGTCACAAAGCACTGAGCTGATCTCCCTGTGCTATGCGGCTGCTTCCCACTAGCTATCTATTTTACATTTGGTAGTGTATATATGTCCATGCCACTCTCTCACTTCGTCCCAGCTTACCCTTCCCGCACCCCGTGCCCTCAAGTCCATTCTCTACATCTGTGTCTTTATTCCTGTCCTACCCCTAGGTTCTTCAGAACCTTTTTTTTTTTTCTTTAGATTCCATATATATGTGTTAGCATACGGTATTTGTTTTTCTCTTTCTGACTTACTTCACTCTGTATGACAGACTCTAGGTCCATCCACCTCACTACAAATAAACTCACATTCGTTCTTTTTTATGGCAGAGTAATATTCCATTGTATATATGTGCCACATCTTCTTTATCTATTCATCTGTCGATGGACACTTAGGTTGCTTCCATGTCCTGGCTATTGTAAATAGAGCTACAGTGAACATTGTGGTACATGACTCTTATTGAGTTATGGTTTTCTCAGGGTATATGCCCAATAATGAGATGGCTGGGTCTTACGGTAGTTCTATTTTTAGTTTTTTAAGGAACCTCCATACTGTTCTCCATAGTGGCTGTATCAACTTACATTCCCACCAACAGTGCCAGAGGGTTCCCTTTCCTCCACACCCTCTCCAGCATTTATTGTTTGTAGATTTTTTGATGATGGCCATTCTGACCAGTATGAGGTGATACCTCATTGTAGTTTTGATTTTCATTTTTCTAATGATTAGTGATGTTGAGCATCCTTTCATGTGTGTGTTGGCAATCTGTATGTCTTCTTTGGAGAAATGTCTATTTAGGTCTTCTGCCCATTTTTGAATTGGGTTGTTTGTTTTCTTGATACTGAGCTGCATGAGCTGCTTGTATATTTTGGAGATTAATCCTTTGTCAGTTGCTTCATTTGCAAATATTTTCTCCCATTCTGAGGGTTGTCTTTCCATCTTGTTTATGGTTTCCTTTGCTGTGCAAAAGCTTTTAAGTTTCATTAGGACCCATTTATTTATTTTTGGTTTTATTTCCCTTTCTCTAGGAGGTGGATCAAAAAGGATCTTGCTGTGATTTATGTCATAGAGTGTTCTGCTTATGTTTTCCTCTAAGAGTTTGATAGTATCTGGCCTTCCATTTAGGTCTTTAATCCATTTTGAGTTTATTTTTGTGTATGGTGTTAGGGAGTGTACTCATTTCATTCTTTTACATGTAGCTGTCCAGTTTTCCCAGCACCACTTATTGAAGAGGCTGTCTTTTCTCCATTGTATATTCTTGCCTCCTTTGTCAAAAATAAGGTGACCGCATGTGTGTGGGTTTATCTCTGGGCTTTCTATCCTGTTCCATTGATCTATATTTCTGTTTTTGTGCCAGTACCATACTGTCTTGATTACTGTAGCTTTGTAATATAGTCTGAAATTCGGGAGCCTGATTCCTCCAGCTCCGTTTTTCTTTCTCAAGATTGCTTTGGCTATTCAGGGTCTTTCATGTTTCCATACAAATTGTGAAATTTTTTGTTCTAGTTCTGTGAAAAATGCCATTGGTAGTTTGATAGGGATTGCATTGAATCTGTAGATTGCTTTGAATCTGTAGATTGCTTTGGGTAGTATAGTCATTTTCATAATGTTGATTCTTCCAATCCAGGAACATGGTATATCTCTCCATCTGTTTGTATCATCTTTAATTTCATTCTTCAGTGTCTTATAGTTTTCTGCATACAGGTCTTTTGTCTCCTTAAGTAGGTTTACTCCTAGGCATTTTATTCTTTTTGTTGCAATGGTAAATGGGAGTGTTTCCTTAATTTCTCTTTCAGATTTTTCATCATTGGTGTATAGGAATGCCAGAGATTTCTGTGCATTAATTTTTTATCCTGCTACTTTACCAAATTCATTGATTAGCTCTAGTAGTTTTCTGGTAGCATCTTTAGGATTCTCTATGTATAGTGTCATGTCATCTGCAAAAAGTGATAGCTTTACTTCTTTTCCAATTTGGATTCCTTTTATTTTTCTTCTCTGATTGCTGTGGCTAAAACTTCCAAAACTATGTTGAATAATAGTGGTGAGAGTGGAGAACCTCGTCTTGTTCCTGATCTTAGAGGAAATGGTTTCAGTTTTTCACCATTGAGAATGATGTTGGCTGTGGGTTTGTCATATATGGCCTTTATTATGTTGAGGTAAGTTCCCTCTATGCCTACTTTCTGGAGAGTTTTTATCCTAAATGGGTGTTGAATTTTGTCGAAAGCTTTCTCTGCATCTATTGAGATGATCATATGGTTTTTCTCCTTTAGTTTGTTAATATGGTTTATCACATTGATAGATTTGCGTATATTGAAGAATCCTCGCATTCCTGGGATAAATCCCACTTGATCATGGTGTATGATCCTTTTAATGTGCTGTTGGATTCTGTTTGATAGCATTTTGTTGAAATGAAAAAGGAGAAGTAACAACTGACACTGCAGAAATAAAAAGGATCATGAGAGACTACTACAAGCAACTATATGCCAATAAAGTGGACAACCTGGAAGAAATGGACAAATTCTTAGAAAAGCACAACCTTCTGAGACTGAACCAGGAAGAAATAGAAAATATAAACAGACGAATCACAAGCACTGAAATTGAGACTGTGCTTAAAAATCTTCCAACAAACAAAAGCCCAGGACCAGATGGCTTCACAGGCGAATTCTATCAAACATTTAGAGCTAACGCCTATCCTTCTCAAAGTCTTCCAAAATATAGCAGAGGGAGGAACACTCCCAAACTCATTCTATGAGGCCACCATCACCCTGATACCAAAACTAGACAAAGATGTCACAAAGAAAGAAAACTACAGGCCAGTATGACTGATGAACATAGATGCAGAATCCTCAACAAAATAGCATTTTAATAAGGGAAAAGGCTTATGCAAGTAACCTTTAATAAAATGTTGAGTTCTTGAGGCACCGCAAATAATATTCTGACATTTGAAAAATTTTTTTTTGGCAGAGGAAGGTACTTAGAGAATTTAGAAAATGGAAATAATGAGCAAATTATTTTAGAGAATGCTATTTAAAAAATAAAAAGCCAGTATAAGTTGGTTTCTTCCATTCTGTTCAAGTCTAATACATTTTCCAAAAATGCACAGAAGTCAAAAGCAACACCAAGAAGCTCCTTAATTGGGAGAGACCATATTGCACCAGAAAATGAAAATAAAAATTAACCAAAGAGTCAAAGAATGGCAGAGACCTGAAGCCGTTTGTTCTCATGTTTTGTTTGGTTCAGCAGAAACTGTTTGCAGAGAATAAAGACTATATTTTGGACTTGTGTTCAATTTGAAGACAAGGTGATTTCTCTCGAAACAGAGATTTTCAAAACTGATGTGGAATTTGGTGTCACTCTAGATTTCGTTGCTCAGTGTTTGCCCCTGGCACCACCTGTCTCCCCCGCCATCCCTGCGTACCCACCCAAGTACGCAGACACAAAATAGCCCTGTGAGCCTTTTGCGCCAGGAGTAAATGTTTTATAAATGTGACTTTTTCATAGTAGATATTCTTTTTTTTAAAAGACAATCCTAGGACTTAGATAGATAGGCAGACAGATAAACAGACACCACGGTAGATAGTTGGCATTTAGCTAAATGTGAAGGAAAAAAATTCTTGAACTTGGATTGAGGTGATCATGATTTTGAGTCCTGTACCTTCCATTTGCCCTTAAACAAATTACTTCTTTGGGAAGTATTTTTTAACCTTTAAAAATATAATTATTAAAGAAAGGATCTTTCAAGCTAAATATTCTAAGAGCCAAGGTGGTTCCCTGGGTCACCCATACAGAGGCCACCAAACATAGGCAGGCCATAGGAGCATCATTTGTTGAGCATCATTTGTTGACAACCTGTTTTAATTCACAACTGAGAGGCTCTGGAAAACAGATCCTTCCCTCAGGGATCCCTGTCAGAAAACAGAGCATTTCCTGACCCTGTGCTTTGTACCAGGCGTTCTCCTGTGTGAGATTGTACATGATTCCTTCCCCAGCCCTATGCGGTGTATATACTCCTGTCATGACTACCTTATTACAGAAGCAGCAGCTGAGGCCCAGGGAGGTTCAGCAACTTGCCGAGGTAACCCAGGCAGGGAGGGAGGAGGCTTCGCTCTAAGACGGGCCCCCTTCCAGCTCACTGTGCATTGAGAGGGACCACGGAGGTCGGCGTCGGGCAAGATGCTCACATGGGGCCCAGTGGGGCCCAGCTCAGCCTCCCAGACTGAGTAGTGAAGCTTCAAGTAGTGGTCTGGTAGAATGAGATTTCAGCCTACAAAGCCACCATCCAACCAGACCAACTGAATTTAATGTGTGCCTTTGGCCGTGGGGCTTTTTATGAAAAGTGCAGTCATAATAATAAACCACTTGGAAAATAAATGGGCTGAACTGTCAGAAGGTGGCATAACGAAGCTCGTCATCTCAGGGGCAGAGGCACTGGATAATAATAGGTAGTAATATTAATAACCATAATTATTGTTAGAACACAACAAATTGTAATAATAATAGTATTGTTAAGAATTTGAACTAGAGTTCATCGAGGGTAGGCCCAGTGTGAGATGGGGATAAATCATCCCATCCGTCGTTATACCTCCAGGGCCTGTTGGAATGTCTAGCACACAACAGGTGCTCAGTAGAGAGGGCTGTTACCACCTGGTGTTGTCTTTTGAACACTACGATTCTTGCACCTAATCTTGTTTTTCTCTTTGCCTTGATCATTAGGGAACTTAGATGGACTTGAAACTCTGGCATCCAGAAAGAGCTTCACTTTCTAATTTCATCTTATTTTCTTTATTTCCTTTCTCCCAGTGATGACTGTTCCTTTCTATCCCTACCTGCCCACTGCTTTACTTACTCTAGGTTCTTTTCCCCTTAAAGGTAACATTGATTGAATATTTACTGTAAGGCAGACATTATGTCAAGGACTTTTTATGTGTTATCTAATTTAGTTACTATACACCAGTCTATTTTACAAAGAGGAAACTGAGGGATTTTGCTGTCTTGTTGACTGTCTAATCCCAACACCTGGGCCAGACATGAGATCATAGTAACTTAGACTGGAGGATGGATAGAAGTGAGTGACTGGCATAAGTGATGGTGTCCAGGGACTTTGAACCCAGGTTAATTGTGACAGCAAATGGAGGGAGCAATGAGGAGTGATTCCCTGGGTTCCAGTTGTAACGACAATGAAGGAGCTGGTGCTTTTTCCCAAGAGGGGAGACTGGGGATCAAAAGCTTTGGAAGGAAAATTGAGAGTTTCGTTTTTAACTTCTTAGAGATGCCATGGAAACATCCTGGTGATGTCACGTAGGCAGGTGGCTCTGTGAGCCCAGCTGTCAGAGGAATGGGCCAAGTGGAGGTCATGAACTTGGGAGCCATCAGCAAATGGAAGCCGTGGGTGTGGATGAGCTCGTCCAGGTGAAGACACAGAGAAGGAGAAAGGGCACATTGAACCTGAGTAGCTCCAGTGTTTAAAGGTTGAGTAGCGGAAAATAAGCCCATAGAGTTGACCAAAAAGGATCTTAGAAAGAAGTAGGGGGAAAACTAGAATAGCTAAGTGTCATAAAAGCTGAGAAGAAGAGAATGTTTTTGGAGACACAGTGATCCATCTGTCAAATGCTACTGAGAAAGTCTTACACGAGGAAAGAGATGTGTCAGTTGGATTAAGAAACGTGGAAGGCACTGGTGACTTGAGTGGTTCATTGAGGAGTGAGTGGAGGATTACAGTATCCTCCATGAGATAGTCTTACCAAAGAGGCCTAATCTGGTTCTCATTAGGAGTAGGCCACCCGACAAATCCAGAATGTGTGTTACTCTGTATGGCAACTGGCCTGACTCCTTAAAAATGTCGGTAACATGAAAAACGTCGCCCAACCCCAAGAAACTGTTGTTGATTAAAAGGGAATAAAGGAACATAACCAAATTCCATCATGTACCTTGATTAGATCCTGGATTTTTAAATATGAGTAAACATTTTTGAGACAGTTAGAGAAATGCTAATGTGCATTTCATATTAGATGATATTATGGAATTTTTGTTAATTTCCCTGGGTGTGATAATGACATTGTGGTTATAAAGGAAAATGTCCTTGTTATTAAGAGGTGCTGAAGAATTTAGAGGAATGGTTATTATATTAGTGTCCTGTTGCTGCTGTAACAAATTACCACAAATTTCGTGGCCTAAAGCAATACAAATTTATCAGCTTAGAGTTCTGAAAATTAAAAGTCTGAAATGGGTCTCATAGGGCTAAAATCTAGATATTATCAAGGATACCAGGAAAATCTCTCCATCTTAAGGTCAGCTGATTAGCAATCTAAAGTCCACCTGCAAACTTAATTCCCCTTTGCCATGTTACCCAAAATATTCACAGGCTCTTAGAGTTAGATGAGGACCTCTTTGGGGGCCATTATTCCACCCCACAGTCATGATGTCTCCAACTTATTTTCCAATGTATCATAATTTTTAAAAAGTATAAATAAAGCAAAAGGGGACAAAATGTTAACATTGGATAAATCTAGGTGAAGGGCATGTAAGTGTTCGCTGTTTTCTCTCAACTTCTTTGTAAGTTTGAAAAATGTCAAAATAAAAAGTTGGAGGAAAAAAACTTGAATGGGAGGTGAAGATTAGGGTACCCTGTGTAGACCAGTTGGTTTAGAAGTTGGGTGGAAATGGGGCTGTAGATACAGAGATGTGGAGGAGATGGAAGGTTTTAGGACAGGAAACACTAGGGATAAGGCCTTCTGAAGATCACCAAGGGGAACCAGTGGGAAATCCACAGGAACCCAGGGCTCGCCAGGGCTGGACGCTGTGTGGAAACCTCTCTCTCCTCTCCAGCTGCCCATCCCCACCTAACAGCACTGCCTAGAACTTACCCACTTCCTAGGATGTTGAAAATAGCAATGGGAAAATAAGGTTCTGTCTCTAAAATGTAGACTTGGACTGAATACTTACCTTAAAGCACTGTGGAAAGGATGAACATGCTAACGTGAAAGACGCACCAGGAGTGGAAGAGGTTTTCAAGAAAAAAGAACTGTCCAAGTTACCGGAATGAAGTTGGGTCTTTGCTGCCCTCCCTTGAGTTTATCCCCTCACACATCACTTCTCATTATTGCACTCTTATCAAGGATTTATTCCATGCTGCTTGTGTCTTGTGCACCACCCCACAGCAGTCTCTGGGAGGTGTACTACTACTGTCCCAATTTCACAGATAAGGAAGTTCATGTTCAAGGTCACACAGCTGGCGGGGATGGAGCTGGGATTTGAACCCGGGCAGTCTGACTCTATAGTATGTTCTCTTTGGCACAGTGCTGCATTAGTCCAGAAGAAATATTCTTACTGGAAAGCAAGAGACACCTTTCTGTGGCTTCACAGATGCTTCAGGGAGGGGCGGAGAGGGTTTGTATTCATTGCTCTCTGCAAAACTTCGTGACATCCTCTTTTCTCAGTAGTTTCTCAGAATAGCTGAGAGTCCCTTGCTCTGACCTGAACATCCCTGCAAGTGTGCGTGTTACTGAGTCCAAGCTCATACTGCTCGCTGTATGACAGGCCAGTAATTCCAGAGGCGAGGTGTTAGGGCAAGGGACAGCACCTTTATTGGGAAAGCCAGCAGACAGAGAAGATGGTGGACTAGTGTCCCAAAGAACCTTTTTCCCCGAGTTAGAATTCAGGCTTCTTTATACTAAAAGGGGGGGCGGGTGTGGTTGGTTGTTGCGAACTTCTTGGTGCCGGTCTTGCCGCTGTCCACCTAGGTCTGGTTGCAATGTTCCTATAAACCTCCAACAAGACAAATATTATTCTCTGTTCTGCAACTTTTTATCGTTATATGAATGGAAGAGTGTTGTACCTTTAAAGGTCAGAGCCTTGAGAACGGGCTATCCTGTGTATTTCTGGCTGTAGGCAACATCCTTAACTTGTAGCAAAAGCAATAAAATACAGAGTTTCAAGAAAAAGAAACAGATCCAATATGGAGTTGGATTCGTTCTTCCCTATTACACGCCCGCGTGCACACACACACAGACACACACGCCCCTTTTCTCCCAACCCCTCCAATTCCTTTTCTCTTACCTTTGGCAAGATCGCTGTAGCAGCTTTGCACCACCTTGGCTAGCTGAAGCCTGCACAGATCCAGGTGCTGCTGTGTGTGTGGACACCAGAAGCCAGGAGCCATGCGTGCTGTCAGAATTCTGCCTGCTACAATGACCCTCATCTCTTTGGTATTTTCCCAAGGTTTTGGTACCCAGGCTTTTGTACTTGCAGGGAGAAGGACTGGACAAATCTGAGACCAAACCTGGAAAGCAACAGGAAGAAATTTCTCCCTCTTGACATACGTGAAGTTACTGCCTTGCCGGGTTTGTTTGACCATGTGTGGCTCTGAGGAGATCAAGTTTTTTGTTTTCTTTACAGTATAAGCGGCATGTTTTTCTTCCCTGTAAATTCACCTTCTGCAAAGGTTGGTTCTTATTTGCAGAATCTCACTGCGCAGTGTAGGTAGTGGCTAGAGAATTGATTTCCATGACAACTGAACTTGGAGACCCAAATGTTTGTTATCCTGATCTGTAAAATGGGGCCAGTCATGGGCCACTGTGAAGATGAAATGAGACAGCGTATGTGGCACAGGGAGCAGAGTACCTGGGTCAGGGATAGAGGTCGTGGCCACAGCCTGTGCCAAGGACCTCTCATACTGTCTCATTTAATCCTCACCACAATCCCGGGAATAGATACTAGAATTAGCTCCATTTAGCAGATGAGGAAAGTGAAATTGCTGAAATTAGGTAACGTGCTGAAGTCCAAACAGATCATACCGGCAAATCTGGGGCTGACCTCAGGTCTCTGACCACAGCCCGGGCCTGGCAACTGTGAAACCAGCCTGCTACCTTAGGGCATCGCTAAGGGCCAATTCGAGTCCCATGAGTCCCATGAGTATTCCTGGTCTCTGGTGAGATGTGTCATTCCCCTAGGAGATGCCATTAGTGCCTTTGTTGGCTTTGAGGCTCCCTGAACCTCAGCCCCGGTAGGGATCGACCGAGTGCTGACCTGAAGGTTATCGGGAGAAACCAGTAAGGGAGCACCTGGGAAAGCCCACGACACGTTGTGGAAGCTCCAGAATCCTTGGTGAGCTGGAAATTTCCTTAGGATGACATGCTGGATAAACACTAGGTTATTATTACTATGTGATTAAAAGCCTCTCCACTTCCCTGGGTTTGTTTTTATGTTTCTGAATTGTCTTGAGCTAAGATGCATGGGCAAGTTGAAAAAAGAGCTATTGTCAGTTGCAAAAGATGTACTGAATGGGGCTTCCCTGGTGGCGCAGTGGTTGAGGGTCCGCCTGCCGATGCAGGGGACACGGGTTCGTGCCCCGGTCCGGGAAGATCCCACATGCCGCGGAACGGCTGGGCCCGTGAGCCATGGCCACTGAGCCTGTGCGTCCGGAGCCTGTGCTCCACAACGGGAGAGGCCACAACAGTGAGAGGCCCGCGTACCGCAAAAAAAAAAAAAGATGTACTGAATGGAGTAGGGGACCACTTTGACTTGAGCTGCATTTTGTGAAATCAGAGTCGAAGCCACCTCTTTGCTATTGGGTTAGACCCCACCCCGCCACCACCGGTGCTTCTGTCAGAGCCTGGTGTGGATGGGGAGTTCCAGGAAACACAATGGGGACCAGAGGGGATGTTAATGAAGCACCTATTAGTGCTTCCCGCCCCTCTGTGCGCTCTGAGTGGGCGGTGCTTGGGCTGACTCATTGAGCTCGGATTGGTTGCAGGGAGGCAGGCCCCATTACCAGCAGTAGGAGATCAGTTTCCACATCCTGTGCCATCGGAGCTGGTCCTCGGTTGTACTTTAAGTTGCACCTCTGAGCAGAAGCACAGTTTGTCTCCCCAGGACATCCAGGAAGCCGGGGCCAAGGTGTACTATACGACGTCTTAGCAACAGATGGATTCCTTCCGTGGTGCATGATGCTGGTCAAACCAGCAAACGGTCCAATCTGGGGACTTCTCTGGCTTCGGACTATTTAATTAACAGGGGCCTCATGGGCTGGGCCAGTCCCTGAGTTTCTCTCACCACCCCATGGTCATCACATCTTCAAGGACCCCATCAAATCATGACAATGAGGGTGACAGTTGTGGCCACATTTTAAGTACTCTCTCTGAATCCAGCAATCGCTTTACATATATTAGCTCATTTAATTTTATAAAAAATTCTTTGATGATGGGGGTTTGTACTATTTTCATCCCTGTTTTCTGGGTCAGGGAGAAACTGAGTCATATGCCCAGGGTCTCCGTGGCTATTAAGTGGCAGGAATGGAAACTGGTTCCAGGTCTGACTCCCCCAAACCCATGACTCAGCAGTGACCTTCTGCTAAAGCCTTCCCTGAGCCCCAAGGTCAAAGTCCACTCTGACTTCTCAGAGCTCTCCTGACCTTTGCCTGGATCTTCTAATGGCACCTGTCACCTTCTTCCCAGCGTGGCAGGGAAGGATGCTGCACGGTGGCTGGCACAGGGGAGGCCCTCTGAGTACTTGCACATCTTGCCTTGCCTTTGGAAGACAGACCCTGAGTCAGAATCACAGTTTTTAATGCCCACAGCCTGGCGCCTGGCACATGATCCGTATTTTCCTCATGCTGGTGGCTTCTTTGCCTGAACGTGGACTCGAGTCTGGCTAGAGCTTGTATCACACTGAGCAGATGAAGGGACACAGTGGGTACTTGGCACACCCTGGCTGGACAGATGAGTGAAAGAATATATATGCAACAGGTGATGAAGAATTATAGCCATCATCCCCATCATGACTTGGCATTTTCATGGAACGTGCAGCAAGAATGCAGGACACGTGTCAGTGGTGGAATGATCAGGGGCCTGGAAGACCTGGATTGCAGTCCCCACATTGTCACTTAATCATGATGGCTTTAGGAAAAATCACAGGGCCTCCTTTAGCGTCTGTCCTTTGACCTCTAAATTGAGGATAACCGTCATGAGTTTAATAGGTGGTTCCGTGGCTAAAATGAAATATTTGAAAGAAAGCCTGAGCATGGTGCCCGACACAGAGTACGCACTTGATAAATTACTCAGGTCATTCCTGTATTCAGCAAATGTTTATTGAACGCCTACTATGTGCCAGGTGTTGTTCTAGATCAGAGGTCAGCAAACTATGGCCTGCAGGCCAAATCCAGCCCACAACTTGTATTGGAACACACTTGTATTGCTTGCCTACTGTCTATGGAAGCTTTGCTTTACGAGGAAGAGTTGAATAATTGAGACAAAGACATTATGGCTTTTGTAAAGCCAAAAATATTTACCCTCTGGCCTTTCCTGTAAAGAAGACGTTTGCTGAACTCTTTTCTAGATGGTTGGGATAGAGCCACGAACAATGACAAAGACAAAACTCTGTGCTTCTTACATTGGGTAGTGCCGGGGTGATAAGTTCAGGAAGAGAATACAGTGATGGTGGGAGATGGGAAATCAGAGGAGTTATTTAGATGGAGTGTCCTCTCTCTTGAGGTGACACTTATGCAGCCATTCACGTCTTCACAGACAGAAAACTTCAGTCGGGGGGGAAAAGTGAAGTAGCAGTAAAAACGCCGGAAGTGTTAAGCACCTACTGTGTGCTTCATGTTGTGGACCTAGACTTGAACTAAACTGGAAAATTCCTAGCATCATGAAATTTACATTCTAGACTGTGTGGGACACCAAGACAATAAAGAACTATCCCCAAAAAATTTGTTAAAGACTATTATATTAGAAGATGAAAAGTGCTAAGGGATAAAATAGACTGAGTAGCCAGGCGGGAAAAATGTGGCGGGGAGATTATGGTAGTTTTAAAGGAGGGAATCAGTGTAGGTGTTATTGGTGACATCTAAACAAGGAGTTGAGGGAGAGGAAGGGGTGAGCCATGCAAGGCATGTGCCGTAGAACCTGTAGGCCAAAGAAACAGCTAGTGCAAAGGCACTGGGGTGGAAATGTGCCTGGCGTCTCTGAGAAACAGCAAGGAGGCAAGTATGGCTGGGGCAGAGTAGGAAGATGCTGAGGGCTAGCAGTTGAGATCAGATAGGTAATGGGCCATGGACAGGACTTGGGGACCAGCGTAGTGCCTCCATTTTGAAGATCACAGCAAAAATGGTGAATCCTCTCCTGGAAAATTTTAAGCCAACTCAGGAGCAAAAGATGAGTTCCAGAGAGTTTCTGTTGGAGACAAGTCAATAAAATTGACCCAAGAACTAAAGAGCCAGTGTTCTCTTTGCAGAGAAAGTGACTCAGTGTAGGTCTGAGGAATTACGCTGTAACCAGATATGTTTCTCCGGGAAGGAAGCTGGATGCTGAAGGCATTAAAAGGATCTGGCTTGGAACTGCTGGGTAATGAAAGTCCACAGTGGTCTACGACAGCCAGCCAGATGTGCACACGCAACAGCCCACCATCCCCCCCCAGGTGTGGCTAGTGGACACATACACCTTGTCACTTGTATGTCAGTATCAGAGTATGTATTTGATGGGGGCTTTCAAATGGATTTTTCTTTTTCTTTTTCTGGCTCAAGAAAACACATTGTGTCCACACCCACCCCCTCTTAGCACAGGAGGCAGTTGCCAAGACAGTGGTACCCAGGCACCGTGAGCATCTGTTTCGGAAGCAGTAGAGTCCTCCGTAAGACTGGTGGCTCCAGAGCGCTGCTCCCCACATAGAAGGTGGTGCAGGAGGCTGGCTGGCAGCTGGGTGAGAATAAGTCTCCAGGGGGTTAGAAAGACGAGCGATGGGTAGCTGTTTTTGAGTCTCCTGCTGCGGGAGAGGAAGATGTTTTCTCTCTTCTGGTTGCTGTCGACCAGTAAGAAAGGATGTTTCTGACCCTGTTTTCCCTTGGTGGTGCTGTGTACCCAATGGCAGCCTTCAAAAGCAGTTTGGTGGTGTTTGTTTTAGCTCCACGGGCTTCTAAAATCCAGGTCAGCCTACAGAATCAGTTTTATCAGTGTCATTCCCCAGCCACCCGCTGGATGTATGGGGGGTGAAGTGTTTTCTAGCTGAGCGCGTTTAGTGTGTTTGGGGCTTTTGTATCCCTTAGCTCCGCACAGCCTCATCAAAACATCTAAGACGAGGAGAGAGCTTCTTTTGTCCTCCTGTCTATTTCATAGGCATGTAGAGGTTGCGTGCCTGCCCCACAGTCACCCAGCCAGTAAAAGGTGGAGGGAATGTTTAAGATCTGGCCTTTTGATACCGTAGTCTTCAGGGCTTGTGTCTGAGCTACCGAACAAATGAACCTCTGTCCAGACGAGCATCTGTGCCCACTACCACTCACAGGGTGTGCCGTAGCCACTGTCAGCCGAATCCAGGAAAGACGGATCTGGACTTTGTCTCTGGGGAGTTATAACCTGTAATGGAAGAGAATCTGAAAAAGAAAATATATTCATATATATCTGATTCACTTTGCTGTACACCTGAAACTAACACAACATGGTAAATCAACTATACTTCAATAAAAATATTATCAAAACATAAAATAAACTTACAAAACCAGAGGGTGTGCCCCAAGTGGAAATGCCCCCTAACTCCCTCAATGACTTAATCACCCTGGATTCTGAATGACATTGCTCTGTTCTGAAATTGTACCCATCCTCCCAGTCCTAAAGGATAAAGGTATTCCATACCTGAGGATGATCCTAGTTTGTCCCGAGATTGTAGAAACCAAATATTTAATAGTAATAACATTTTTATATGTTTGTAATTATTTTGACCCCTTCATTCATGTTATCTCATTAAAAAGAATATATATTGCTACATTATTATTATAAAGATAGCAGCCTAATACCTACTGGGCACTTAAAATGTGCCAAGAAACACTCTAAACCCTTCATGGGTATTGGCATTTGTAATCCTCAGAGCTTACTTAGAAATACTGTTGTTGCACCCATTTTACAGGAGAGGAAACCGAGGCACAGAGAAGTGCTCAGAGTCACACAGATAAGGTGAAATGGAGGTAGCATTTAAATTTCAGCTCACAGACTGGAGAGCTTGTGCTGCCTTTTCCCATTGTACCAGTGCTTCTCAGAGCTCACGTGAGTGTTTTAAAACACCCAGGGAGTGTTTTAAAAAATGCAAATGCCACTCTCTCCACTCGGAGATTCTGTTTGTTTGGTCTGGGGTGGGGCCCGGGCATCAGTATTTTTGTTGTTCTTGCTTTATTAGCTTTTTCATGGTGATTACAACATGCATGAAAAAAAGGCATAAGACAAATGTACAGCTCATGGAATTAACGTAAAGGGAACAGCTATGCCCTATGCCACCATGCAGGTAAGGACGTTGCCAGCACCTCAAAGCTCCCGCACTGTCCCTTTCCACTCACAACCCAGACTCTCCCCGCAAAGTAACCATTATCCTGACTTTTACAGTGATTACATTCTTGTTTCTCTTTAGAGTTTCAATTCGAAAGTATTCATCCCTAAACACTATAGTTTCTTTTACCTGCTTTTGGACTTTATTTAATTGGAACCCCATAGAAGGTGTTATTTTGCGTCTAGTTTCTTTCCTTCAGCCGTACGTTTGTGAGATTTATCCATGTTATTGTGCGCCACTTGAGCTCATTCATTTTCACTGCTGTGTGGAATTCCACTGTATGACTGTAGCATCAGTCACCATTGATGGACATTTGGGTTGGTTTCTATACTGGATTATTACAAGCAACGTTATTAGAAATTTTCTTGTATGTGCTTTTTGGTACGTATATGTACATATGCAAGGTCTATGGCAAGGAGTACAATTGTGGGCTCCAGGATCTTTATCTTCAAATGTAATACCTAATGTCTGTTTGCCAGTGCAGTTGTACCAATGTGTACTCCTGGCAATAGCGTATGAGAGTTCTTCCTATACCACCTCCCCAAAACCCCTTCCTATTATCAGCCATTTTAATTGTAGCCATTCTGATGGGCTTGTGGGAGTATCTCACTGTGGCTCCAATTTGCATTTCTCTGATGGCTTATGAGGTTGCCCACTTTTCATTTGGTTAGTTGCTGCTTGGATATCCTCTTTTGTGATGTGGGTACTCCAGTTTCTACACCACCTTCCCATTAGGATGCCAACTTTTTTTTTAAAAAAAAAGTATTCTGGTTAAAAGCCTTTTATTAATTATATGTGTAGCAAATATCTTTTCTCACTCTGTGGCTTCACTTTTCTCTCTCTTAATGGTTTTGTTTCTTTTGTCTTGTGAACAAGGGTTCTTAATTTCAATGCGGTGAAATTGGTGAATTATTTCCTTTATGAAAACATCATGAAGGTTTCTCCATTATTTTCTTCTCTAAGTTTTATTGTTTTATCTTTCATTCCAAGGTCTACCATCAACCTGAAATTGATTTTTGTGTATCGTGTGAGGTAGAAATCAGTTTCATTTTCTTTTTTAATTGATACCAGATTTTTCAAGGAACATATTTTCAAAAATCTGTTTTATCAGCTTATGTATTAGTATTTATTTAAGCTTCCCAGCTGAGTCCAGATTATAGCCTGGGATGACAACTACTGCACTGTGCTTAAAATCATGTTTCTTGTGGGACATTTGGGAAAAAGAATAACATCTCAAAGAACATAAAAATCCCTACCTGATCCCACCACCCAAAAATAACCATATACATTAATTTCATGCATATTTTATTTGACGATGTCTGCAACCAAACCTGATACTTAGTAGATGCTTCATTAATATTTTTTGAAATAAATAAAGAATAAGTGAGTTAATGAAAACTTTTGTTTATCTCCTTCCATCTTTTTTGTTCTTTGCATAGTTATACAAATTCGGGTCATGCTATACATGCTATTGGCAATATAATTTATTAGCAATAGCTCTTGCCTATTTTCTAATATAAATTTTTTTCTAATTGGTGATTTTTAATGGCTCTCTGGTATTTCATCATATATGGAATGTTTTAAATCGGTGACCCGTTGAACTTGTACATTACTTCCAATTTTTGATTAGTATAAATAACATCCTTCATCCTGAAGTCCTCATGTGCTTTTCAGTTTACTTCTTCAGAATGTATTCCTAGAAGTAGATCAAGGTATGAATATTTATAAGTATTTTTAAACTTATTACCAAATTGCTTTAAAAATTTCTGAATCAATTTAAATTACTCCAAGCAACTCAATGCCTCTTTCTCAGAATCTTCAGACATACTCTTTCCCAGAATTTTCAGTTAGACTTGTGCCATCATTTTTTTTCAATCTGCGCTAATTTGATGGATTAAAAAGTCATATCACATGTTTAATATTCAGTTGATTTATTTCAGGTGAATTTGAAAATGGTATTTATGTAACTCTTTATGTTTTTTCTTTTTCAACTTGCTAATATCTTATAAGAGTTCTTTATTAAGGACAGTAATCTTTGGATTATCAGATACATTGCAAATATATTTCCCAAATGGTAACTTTTCTTTGAAGTTCATTGTTTTTTTCTTCTTCAAAAGTTTCACATTATTATGTACAAAATCTACCTTATCGGGCTTCCCTGGTGGTGCAGTGGTTGAGAGTCCGCCTGCCGATGCAGGGGACGCGGGTTCGTGCCCCGGTCCGGGAAGATCCCACATGCCGCGGAGCGGCTGGGCCCGTGAGCCATGGCCGCTGAGCCTGCGCGTCCGGAGCCTGTGCTCCGCAGCAGGAGAGGCCACAGCAGTGAGAGGCCCGCGTACCACAGAAAAAAAAAAAAAAAAAATCTACCTTATCAAGCTTGTGTGTGTGTGTGTGTGTGTGTGTGTGTGTGTGTGTGTGTGTGTGTGTGTGTGTGTAGGGGGGGTTGATCTTTAAGTTTCTGCTTCCTAAAGCCTTCCCTATGTTGTCTTAGTGGGACTGTCTTTAGGCTTTCAACATTAAGTAAGATGTTTTCTATTGGTTTCAAATTATTTTACTATCTTGGTGAATTCTTTTAATACTACTAATTTAAAAAAACATGAACAGATATCAAACTTGATCAGTTGCCATTGGTCATCTATGAAGATGATTATATGGATTTTTCCCTTTGACTTATTAATGATGACTCCCATTAATAACTTTTCTAATGGCAGACTATCTTTCATGCTCCTGGCACAAAGGCCGTACTGAACCTAATGTTCTATTGGGACATAATAAGTTTTGTTCTTCTAATATGCTGCTTGAGTCTCCTACTAGGATATTATATAGGATTTTTGCTTCTGTAAGTGTATGCAAGAATGCTCTTTATTTTATTTTTGTTAGTTTTCAACATGGTGTTGTGCTTCCCAAAATGGATTGGGAGAATTTTCATTTTTTCCTGAGAGCTGAGGAATGAGTCATGATCCATTCCTTGATGGTTTAAAAGAGCTTTGAATTTTTTATTGTATCTTTGCTGTGATGAGTTTTTAAATATCTTGAACGAATTTTGGTAATTCATATTTTTCCTTTAAAATCATCATCTATTTCATCAACTTTTAAAAAGAACTATATATAGGATATATTTTTGTGATTTAAAAATGTATATTTGTGGATATAAAAACTTTCTATGAAAATTTTTGTCTATGTTTAACCAGCTTTAGAATTTATTCTTCAACTTTACTCTTAATTTATGCTTTTATATTTTTAATTCCATTAAACTGTTCCATATAGTTAAAAAAATTTTAGTTGCAAGCTCATTCCATTTATTTTAATCTAGCCTCCTCCAGTATTGACAGTACTTAAGGCTACACATTTTCCTCTGAGAACAGCTTTGGATACTACTTTTATATTCTGATATGAGATGTGCTCATTATCATTTTCTTTTCAATCAGAAAGTGTGCTTCCCTAGGAAGATATCTACCAAAAACACCTAAAGGATCTTTTTAAACAATATAAGCAATCCAGTGTCTTCCCTGTCCTACCTCCACCCCCAATCCCATCCCAGAGTTCTTTATTTTTCCTTTTTCTTTGTCACTTTGTTTTAGATGTGTTTCTGATAGATAGCAAATTGGTAGATTTGTGTTTGTTTTTTTTTTTAACCCTCTTAGGGTATTTTCAGGATATTTAAATCTGTTTGCACTTATTATATATTTAATCATCTGTCATCATTACCATCTTGTTTCATTTTTGCTTTCTGTACATTGTATTTCCTTGCTGTTTCCTTGGTATTCTATTTTTTGCCGTTGGCCTACCTCTGCACTTCTTACACTCTAAGGTGGATCCCTTGGTCTGACATGATGTTATGTGGGATCTGGTGCTGCTCAATCAGACATGCTGTCAGTTCTTAGGTAATGGGGCTGGCTGAGATCCTGAAGGCAGGAAAGGGATACTCATACTTGAAATATGTATCTATTCCTGCCAATGGAGTAGTTACCCATTCTGGGTAGACAGGCTACAGTGTATCTGCCTTGCCTCCCAGGGGCTGGTGGGTCTTCTCAAATGATGGTGGTGTATGGGGATCTCTGTGTTGGTCTCTTTGTTGGCAGGGTGCCTCCCCAGGAAGCTAACTCTGAGAAGGACTTTAACCTACAGGATGTTTGTTAGGGAGTGCTCTTGAAATTAGCACCTGTGGAAAGGAAGAGAAGGAAGCAGCCCTGAGCAGAGAGAGAAGTAGAGCTTCCATGCAGTCCCTTCAAAGGCCTCTGCCAACTTCACTGGGATCCTTGAAGCTGGGATGATCTTTCAGAATTGTCCCCAGTTGGAGCAAGCGGGCAGGGCCTCTCTACCCCTGTGTTGGTCAGTGGTTGGCTGTAGACATGATCTTGGGCGAGGAGTTTTCATCAACCAAAGCAATCCTTTCAAGGCTGTTCTACTAGCATTCCAGCACCTGGAGGGGGAGGAAGGGAGTCTTTTGTGCCTGAAGGGGCATCTCAGTGGCACATCACAATATCCGTGCCGCTTACCAGTGCTAGTTACTGGACCAAACACTGTATATGGATTATTCGGTTCAACTTTCACAAAAGCCCTGTGAAGCAGGCACTGTCAGCGTTCCCATTGTACAGATGGGAAGGTGAGGCATCAAGAGTTTGAAGAATTTGCCCCTAATAAAGAAACAGAAGAACTGGTACTCAAACCCAGGCAGTGTGACTTGAATATACTGCCTCTATTGATCTGGAAGGTATAAGCCTTGCTCTGGATTTCCCTAGCAGTCACTTTTAAGTATTGGAAAATATCCTTTAACCTGTTTCTCCAATGACCATATCTGGTTCTGCCGCATGTTGCTGTTACACGTGAATGACCAGCTGACAGGTATAGAATTCTTGGGTTGCAACCTTTCCCATTAAGCTTCTGTGTGGATGTTCCGCTGCCCTCTGAGGTTTACTGCTTGCAGGCTTAGGGCCTCGATTCTTTCATCTTCCACTGTACGTGGCCTCTTTGTTTGTACTTGTGTCCTTGGTGAGTTGTCTCCATCCTGGAATCTCAAAACTGCCATCCCATTACTTCAAGGTGTTTACTTTCCTCCCGTCTGCTCTCCACTTGGGTCAAATCACTCGTTCATTCCTCTGTTCATTCATTTTTTGAAATGTGCTTGTGTTCATTCCCTGCCACACACAGTGCTCGTTGATGGGCACATAGAGATAAGCCAGCCATAGCAGCCCACAGGAATGAGGAGACAGACAGGAAGTAAAACATTGCCTCGGGGTAGGCATGTGCCCCGGAGACAGACTCCCTGAGTCTGGGGAGCAGGCCTTGGGGAAGGAAAGCCTTGTAGAAGGTGAGCTCTGATTTGGGATTTGAAGGATGTGTAGGAGCTTGTCAGGTGACATGCTGATGCTCTTGCACTGACTCCAAGTCTCCCCAGCTTGGCTTTTTGTCTCGTCAAGGAAGCTCGACAAAGACCATCACAAGAACCATAGCTAATGCCTAATGCAGAAACTCTGTAGATGCTTTTCCTCTGCTCACTCATTTAATCCTTATTTTTCAGAGGAGAAACTGAGGCCCAGAGAGGCTACATGGTTTGTCTGAAGTCACACAGCTAGGAAGTGGTTGAGTCACAGTTTGGTTCCCTGCCTGGTGATGCTCAGAGGGAAAGGTAGAGCCGGGCTCAGAGACCAATCTGTGTCATATTGGGAAACAGCAAAGAGCCGTCTCTGGATTCTTCTTCCTCCAGGTAGCCCTCCTTCCCCAGCCCACCCTTGACCCCATCCGCCAGAGCCCCTCTCTGCATACCTTGCATGTGCTCTGTGTCAGCACCACTTTGGGTGCTGTGGGCAAGAGAGATGAACAGAGTGTGGTCCCTTCCAACACCTGTTAAAACAGTAAGGAAAACTTTATTCAAGGCGATTGCAGTAGGGGAGAGAGATCAGGCTAAGCTCTGAATGAATACAAGGAGAAGTGGGGGGAATGCCCTGGTGGTCGAGTGGTTAGAACTCCGTGCTCTCACAGCCGAAGGCTTGGGTTCAACCCTTGGTCTGGGAACTAAGATCCCACAAACTGCTTGGCACGGCCAAAAAAAAAAAAAAAAAAAAAAAAAAAATTGGGGCTTTATAGCCAAAGGAAGGGGTGAGGGTTTATACCAGTGGATGGAAAATTACTAAGAGAAGGCCTCAAAGATAGGGAGACTCTTGCTAAACTGATCCAACAGATTCTTACCAAAGGCAGACCAAGGACTTAGACATCAAAGGTGGGGCATGAGGAACTCGATCAGATATCTAGACGGGGGGAATACTTGCTAAACAGAGTCAGCAGGTTTCTTTGCTAAGATTGGACTGGCAGGCCAAAGGCAGGACAGGGGTCAAGGTCCAGGGCTAGCCAGATTAAAGTCTGGTCAAGGAGAGTCTCTGTTATTAGTTGATGTCATATGACAAGCAGTTCAGAAGGCGCATTGAATGTGTGAATGCAAGGATGCTGCACCGTCTCAGTCCTAAGTGAGGGGATGTGAGTGTAACCACCACCCCCTCCTCTTCGCCTCACTGCCCCCCTTGAGCCTCGGGCTCTCTCTGACCTCTGCTGTCCACCCAGTCCCCCTCTGGCTTCCTGCAGGCGGGCAGGGTCCCCACCTCCCTCCCCACCCTGGCCCTGTCACCGTGACAGTCTTGCACTCTGCAAATAAAACACGCTGCACAAGTCATTTATGGTTAGAAAATGTAAGTGATTCCCCAGCCCCTGCATGCCGTGTCACCTCTACATCAGCGGGAGGCGTCCCTCCATAATGTCACCCCCCTCTCTCCCTACCCCCAACCTGTGTTGTATTCTCACCAGGTCAGCACCTGGTTTTCAAAGGAAAGTTGCCGGATGTGTGGGGAAAGAGGTCAAGAACGGTTTGGGGATGGGGTGTTGTCAGCTGTGTACTCATAGAAGACAAGGGGTTAGATTTTTGTCTGTTTGGAATGAGAGAGTTATAGCAAGAGCTAGGTGCTTCTCATGAGGTGCTCTGGGCGTGGAGCCAGGCTTTGTACTCTAGAGACCCTGTGTCATTTAATCCTCCCAACAGCCCTCTGAGGCAGTTACTTGCTCTAGCTCCATTTCACAGCCAGGAACACTGAGGTTCACAGAGGGTCAGTAACTTCCCCAGATGAACCAAGCTAAGAGGTGGTAGAGGCAGCATCTGGGTGCAGCTCATCTGACCCCTTGGCCCTAAGCTCTTCACAGGATCACCGTACCAAGGATGGCATGAAGGCATGCCCTCGTCCACCCTCGTCCTACCCCTGTCCTCAGCTCCTCAGCAGCATCTCTCTCCTCTGAAGCCTGGCCACGGGTCTTAATGTCTCACTTCAAAAAGCCTGATCCCCGCAATGAAGCAGTTCAAAACCCTGTAAGATGTTATGGTGTATGACTTAGATCTCAATAAAGCTGTTATTTAAGAAAAAAAAAACCTGCAGGACTTCCCTGGTGGCTCAGTGGTTAAGAATCCACCTGTCAATGAAGAGGACACGGGTTCGAGCCCTAGTCCAGGAAGATCCCACATGCAGCGGAGCAGCTAAGCCATGCACCACAACTACTGAGCCTGCACGCCACAACTACTGAAGCCCGCGCGCCTAGAGCCTGTGCTCCGCAACAGGAGAAGCCATCGCAACGAGAAGCCCGCGCACCGCAACGAAGACCCAACGCAGCCAAAAATAAGTAAATTAATTTTTTAAAAACCTGCAAAGATTCAAAACTATGCATTCAGGCACCCCCCGCCACCCCGTATGGCATTGGTTGTTACTTAATGTGACTGGGACAAGCCCTCTGCTGGCTACTGCAGCAGAGGCCGTGATGGGGTGGGGAACTGGTGTGGTGACGTATTAGGACATGGCTGCCTAGCCCAGTAGGCTTCCGCTTATGTGCCCGGGATGTTCTTACCCCAGTTCTGGCGCTCGGCTTAGCCTGACCACAGTCAAGGCCCACCCAGACCTCTCTGATCCTCCGCTGTACATGGAGGGACTGAGCCAAAGGGAAGGGATGGTGTCCCTCTGAGTATCCAGCTCCTAGGCCCTCGGACCGGGGTCGGGGCCTGATGGATGCTGGTGGGATCTGCTCCTCCCATCTACCGCTAGGATGTCAGCACCATGAAGTCAGCATCTGCTGTTTTGTTCACTGAGAAAGCGCAAGCATCTAGATGCCTAGCACATAGTAGATGCTCAATAAATATTTGGTGAATGAGGGAACTCCAGTTGTAGGCTGACGGTGATGTAAACAGGAGTTAGCCCAATGGGGAATCTCCATCTGTAGGGAAGTTCTCGCCTCTGCCTGCAGCATAGCAGTCCTGGCTCTCTCTAAACGTTTCGGGGTCCTGTGGTCTGGGAGCCCTGGCTCCCTCTATAGGACATGACACCACACATGATCAGCACCTCTTTGGGAAGCGCTGTCACTTCTCAGTGGAAATCTGTGCCACTTAGTAATCCAGAACTGTGAGGCCCAGTGAGCGTGTGGTTCGTTGGTGAGGACTCAGGGGCAGCACTTCTGTGCATGCTGGTCTGGGCCAGTGTGGGTGACTGTCTGGCACAGGGGAGGAGTTTTAGCGCCAGATCAATCTAGGCTTGAATCCTGGCAGTGCCGCTTCTCAGCTGTGTGGCCTTTGGCAAATGACTTAACCTCTCTGAGACTCAGTTTCCACATCTGTAAAGTTAGCGGTCATAGCCCGAGCTTGTAAGGGTATTGGGCGGATTAAACATAAGTAGGTAAGTCGCTCAGCAGACAGAGACACTCAAGAATTACTTTCTGGTTAATCGGTTTCTTGACAGCTCTGAATATTCATCTTTCCTTTGCTCCGTTCTCCCTGCTTTACATTTCAAGTCTCTATCCAGGTGTGCGGGCACCCTTCCCCTCTTCCACGTCTTTCTGCTTCCCTTCTTTTTCCATAGTAAGAGGGCATTACTTTCTGCCCATTTTTTCCATATAGTTAAGCTTTGGCCATATGTCGTGATGAGCTGGGACTCCCCCGCTGGGGCTTGGAGATCTGGAGGTGGTGGATCTGTGTCTGTCCCATCTCTGCGTGCACAAGGCCTGCCTGGGACAGGGTGGGTGTTCAGTGAATAGGAATTAAATGAACTGACAGTTCCTCTCTGGACATTTTCTCTCCCTCAGCTGTAAGACTGGAGCCCCTGCGAGAAAAGCCAGAAGTCTTTAAGTCTGATGAATGTGGCTATAATTCCTACAGCCATGCATGTGTGTGTGTGTGTGTGAGTCAGAGGGGAGATCCAGGGTGTGTCAGGGTGTGTGCGCGTAGAGGACCCAGCAGAAGACTCTCTGGCGTGGGCAGCAGGGGAAGTGGGCCAGGAAGAGGCAGGCTGTTAGTCTAGGGGGTGTTTTATGTGAGCACCAAGCCCTTCTTCATGTGGCTTCTGATGCTGAGTTTGATCCACCGAAGTCGGGAAGATCACTTCCTGTCTAGGAAGGTGACCACATGTATAAAGTGGAATTGACATGCTTGTCTCGTTCTCATGGAGTGAGTTATGAAGCTAGAAGGGGCCTCTGTCTCTACAGTAGCCAGACAAGATCCCACACTTCAGGCTGACACTGGCCTGGGCTCAAAACCCCCCTCCTGATGCACAGCTGTGTGCCTCATGCAGACAAGTGTTTTTATTTCTCTGCTCTTCAATTCTCAACAGTAACAGTGGGGATGCTAGAATCTCTTAAGTAGTTCTTGAATGCGGAAGACGGATTAGGCAATTTTTTTCTTATGCCCGGCTCAGTGGTTGGCACACAGTAGGTATTCAATAAGCAAGTAAAACATATGGCTGTACATCTTTACATTGTCTTAATTACTATTATCATCACCAGTAATAGTACAACTCTGGGGTTTGTTGGCCTTAATGTAATCATAGGTAGGATAAGCCAAAAAGAACATTTAAAAAAAAAGATGCCAAGATTTCGTTAGGAGCTCCTTGAATGGAAATCAGGGGAATGTAATGTAGCCCCAGTAGTAATAGCAACTGGCAAATACTTCATTTGGTGTGATACACGCCACATCTTTGTCTCTCGAACAGTTAGCTGGATGAAGAAATAGCTGTCTGGCCTCAGAAACGGAACATAATATGCAATTAAAATTAAGGACTTTCTATTTGAGGGGACCTGTTACATGAAATTATAGGAGGGAGCAATCGAGGAATATTATTGTTTCGCATATATAGGGATCGGTAATTAGAAGATGCTGAACACCAGCTGGAAAGGGCCTGGGGAGGGGAGGAGGCCCTCACCCCGCTGGGCGTGGGCCATCCCTGGGGGGCGTTTATGTTACATACAGAAAACGAGATGCCTTGCAGCCACCATAAGTGATGGGCTGAATCTCAGTGGCTGTGGTTGTGGAGAAGAAACTTGGATTCTCGACAGAATGACCTGGTCTCACATTCTGGTCCCTGTATTGAATTATGTTATTTTTCCCTTCCAAGTGTTGGTTTCCTTCTCATCCGGAAAACAGGCTACTCTTTTTGAGCACATAGGTTTGTTGTGGGATCACAAAGGAGATGATACTCATAATAGGTTTCCTAAAGTGCTTGCAAGGAGTAAGTTCTTAATAGATATTAGTTTTTATTATTCTGTTCATAGACGTGATGAGCTGCCCACGCATGACAGAGGAGGTGAAAAGCAAACACACAAACCAGGTTATGAATAGGACCTGTATCGTTAGGATGCTTCCGGCTGCAAGTAACAGATAGCTCAGCCAAGGGGAATTATACACCAGGGCATTTCATATCTCATAGAACAAGAAGTCCTGGCGTGGTTAAGTCAGTTGTTCGACGTTATGGTTCCATTGACAAGGGGAAAGGGGGAGTGACTGATCAATAGATGTAAAGTTTCAGGGAAGCAAGATGACTTCGTTCTGGAAAGCTGCTTACAACTTTGTGCTATAGTCAGCCATACTGTATTCTACACTTAAAGCCTTGTCGAGAAGGTAGATCCCATGGTAAGTGTTCTTACCACAATAAAATACAATTAAATTAAAAATAAATAAACTTCTCTCTTCCCCCCCCCCAAAAAAACCCCAAACAAAACAATATCAACAACAACAATAGCAAAACCTGATGGGGTTGGAACCAATGTCTTTGGTATCTGGAAAGTCACGTTTACAAAAGAAACATTTTTTTCTAGATCAAGTGACTTGAGGTGGAATGGCCACTCTACCCTGCCGCCTTTCCCTCTCTCTCTCTCTGTCTCTCAATTCTTAGCATCTAAGCTTCGTTGCCTGAAACTCTTCCATTCCTTTCTTCCTGCCCCCCAAACCCCCCAGTTAACAAGACCACGCTTGGTGCGCCCAGACCTGGGTGGATTATTGGGGGAACAGCGTGAGGGGTGTAAGCACTTAGTGAAATGCACAAGTGAATTCCCAGCATCGTATTTTGGAATAGGGTAACTGTGATCGTTGTAAAGTAAAATGCTGCTGATTGTAGGACAGACCCTCAATTTAGCTACAACTTTCAAGAAGAAAAATTAGAAACATGAAATGTACACATTCTGATTTCAGAAATACAGGAACGTGAGGAGAAAGAAGTGCGTCTCTTAGAAGTGAGGTGTTAAACCGATAACTGTGGGAAATGGAATTTGGATGGATGAAGTGGAGGGGAGACCAACTTGGCATGCTGGGCAAGGCCAATTAGATGAAAACACGCTGATCGACATGGATGTTCTGTGAGGGTCTCACGTGAGGTGGGCCCTGGGCTCTTTGCTGCGTCACACCCCTGCCCACAAGGAGCTCACAGTCCATGAGACCGATTTCTAACCTGAAAAACCTGCTTCTGTGCGGGGAGTGCTGGGATGAGGTGTGCAGAGAGTGCCAGGTGAGCACAGGTGAGCACTTACCTGGCCTGGGCGTGGTGGGGTCAGTAGAGAATTCCTAAGGGAAGTGGTACCCGTGGTGAGTCAGCAGGCATAGGAAGGAATGGGCCAGGAGGAGAGGCTGAACAGGTATTGCAGGGAGAGGCCTACAGGTGGGAGGTGTGGCTGGGGGGTGCCCGGGAGAGGGAGGCAGTGCCCCAGCCCATGAGAGAGCACGGGATGCCCAATGGGGAAGCTCGGGCCTTCCCCTGAGAGCCGTGGGAGCCAGCAAAGACTTCAGCCCCACAGAGAGCAGGTCAGCAGGGAACCGAATCACCCTGGCTGCCAGGGTGCAAAGAGTGGGCTTCAAGCAGCTGTTCTCAAAGCATGGCCTGGGGACCCCCAGGGTCCCCCTTCCAGCGAATCCAAGAGGCCAAACTATTTTCATAATCACACTCAGGATACATCTGCCTTTTGCAGCCCCATTCTTTTGTGAGCCTACAGTGGAGTTTCTCAGAGGTTCCACGGCCTGTGTGATCAAGATGGATTGGATGCAAAAGCAGATGAGAGTCCAGCTGTCTTCTCTTGAGCCAAACATTGAAAAGAGATTTAGCCAAAAGGCCCAAACAGCACTATTCTTATTAGCGCAGTGCTTATCTGTTTTGCGCAATATAGCTGGTTTTCATCAAAGATGTGTTATTTATGCTACCGTAATAAGTTTATTATTATTTTTAAATGAATTAAACATATGTTAAAATATCTCAGTTTTAATTTCAAGTAGAGTAGATGTTGATTGATCTGATCCACACGAACAAAAGCTCTTTACAGTCCTCTATAATACTGTATTGAAGAATGGCAAATGTCGCGAATAGCTAGTTTAGTTCGCTTTCCGGGAGGGGCCCGTGTCAGGAAGTACCAGCAGGGGACAGTACTGGGTCAAGGCTCCTCTGGCCCCAGGGTAGGAGAGACGGGGCAGGAGGGAGTGGAGGATGGAGACAACTGGCAGCCCAAGAGGAATCTTCCTTTAACAGAGGTTGTCCACGGTCTGTTCTAGATGTCAAGCCTTTGCCGCTGGATCTGACATTTGTGTCTTTTATGTCACTCATCTTTGCAATATCACTGTGAAAAAGGTGCTGGAGGCTTTGGATTTTACAAATGAGGAAACTGAGGCTCAGAGAGGGAAAGCGGCTTCCCCAAGGACACAGAGCAAGCCGGGCAGGGCCAGGATTCAAACCCAGGTCTGTGTGACTCTGGGGGCCTTTGCATGTCTCGCCCATGATGGGTCATGTTCATTGATGAGAGGTGTTTGAGGTCCCAGCCCCCCACTGCCGCTCAGGGCTATGGGCCCCCTGCCCCTGGCTGCCCTGAGGGGTGGCCCGTGATGGTGTCTGAGGGAACACGCTGACCACGGTTGATAGCACAAGGCAGGCAAAGGGATCTCAGCTAGGGAGGTCACTGCAGCCTGGAGGCGCTTCTGGGAGGAAATGTAGAGCCAGTGATGAGCTCCTCCTTGGGCAGAAGCAGACCAGGGAGCTGGGGAGAGGAGGACTCCTCTTCAAGGCAGGCTGTCTTCTCCCTGTCATTCAGCAGAGCTCACTGGGTACCATTTATGTGTCAGGAGCTAAGCTTGGTCCATTGGGGGAGCACAGAGAGGAGAGAGAGAAGGAATATTTGTTAACTTTTTGCAGTGCAGTCAGCAAGCAAAGGTCAGAGCTGCATGGAATCCCGGGGGGATCTCAACTGGGAAGGCTCATCCTACCACTTGTTGGCTGTGTTACCTTGAGCATGTAACCTGACCTCTCTGTGCCTCAGTTTCCTGGGAGTAAAATGGAGATGGTACACAAGGACTCACCTTGTAGGGTTGGCATGAGAATCAGATGGGTCAATACATAAAAGCACTTAGGTCTTGGCCTGGCAGCTAGAAAGTCCTAGACAAATGTCACTCTTAACATTTTGTTGTCCTGCCCTGAACATGTTAAGATGACCTGCCCTACTAGCATGTATTAGCGGCATAAAGCACATCTTATCACATCATTCTCACCACAGCCCTGTGTGTTAGGTGTTTTGTTATTGCCCCAATGATTTCGATAAATAAATGGAGACTCAGAGAACCTGACTTGTCCCAGATGTAGGTCTCCAGGGCCATCTGTCCCTGTTTATTCCGACTGCAGTGGCTAACTTTTCAGTGACACTTCCAGTGCTGGAGGCCTGGATGTGGGCATGCCTTTGAACTCGCATTCTTCTACTTGCATTAAGAGGAGCCTACGTGATGGAAGAGGCCTGCATTGGAGCTGAGACACCACAGGGAAGTGGGCATTTGCTGAGCTCATCTTTGGGAACGAGAAAGGAGAGCCTGGAGGTCCCGAGGATTCAGGACCCCAGCCAGAGGCTGTGGCCAAGGCAGCTTTGGGAAATTCTACATCTTTGCTCATTTTCTCGTACTTTCTTTCATTTTCTCTCTCCTCTTCTTCCTCTTCCTGCCCCATTAAGGAAACCACCTTCACGGGGCACTTTTTTCTAGGAGCAGGACTCCATCCACAGTTTGCGTGCATTTCTCCTGGCTTCACGAGGAGCCCATGAGGTTGTACCAAGGAGAGTGCTCCTCTGAGCCCACCCTGCCAGCTTTGTTCTAAATGCTTTTTTTTTTTTTTTGGCAGTACGCGGGCCTCTCACCGTTGTGGCCTCTCCCGTTGTGGAGCACAGGCTCCGGACGCGCAGGCTCAGCGGCCATGGCTCACGGGCCCAGCATGCTCCGCGGCATGTGGGATCCTCCCGGACCGGGGCATGAACCCGTGTCCCCTGCATCGGCAGGCGGACTCTCAACCACTGTGCCACCAGGGAAGCCCCTAAATGCTTTTATGTCTTCACTCACTCCAACCTCAGAACAGCCTTGGGGGAGTAGGTACTGTTAGGGTGCCCATTTTACAGATGAAGAGCTCGGGGCTTGCAGAAGTACAGGAGATGCCCAAGAGCACTTAGCTAGTGAGTGCCAGTGGCGGGATAGCATCAGAGACAGATAGTCTGATTCCAGAGCCCAGTGTTAAGCCACAGTCTTGGACAGAAAAGACCTACTCAAGGAAGCAGTAAAGGGCACTCTGCATTGGTACAGAACCTCTAAGAGATGGATGGAATGGGGAAGCCGGCAGCCCAGACCGAGCCACTCTGAGGCTAGAGGTGTGCCCGTTCTTGGAGCTGGGGCTGCGAGATGAAGTGAGGAGACTCGGTGCCGGGGACACACGGGGCTGGAGCAGAGGCCACAGCGGTGGGCAGGCCTAGGATTCTGTTTCCTCCATCCTTGACCTTGGCTTTGTAGCTACCGTGTGAAGAACGATGATGCCTTAAATGAGTACAGGTCCCCTTGGCGTAGCTCTCAAGGCTGGATGTCAGGCCAGTGCTAAAGTCGGGTGCTCACCAAAGGGCAGGGCATGATGTTTGCCGTGTGCAGAGGGGAGACTGAAGAAACACGAGGCCTGTCTGCTGGTATTTACTCTGGAATTACTGACTGTGCACAGTGGAGCCACTGCTTGGGAGGATCCAGCCAGTGTTGCTTAAATTTCAAAGGTAGGGCTTTATTTTTTTCATGGGGGGTGGTGTTGGTTTTTTCCTGGTTGTCCTGACTTGGCAGGAAGAGGAATGCCACCTCCAGTGCCTCTGGAAATACTTCTTCCTGCTTTAAACAGGGCAAGCTCTCAGAGAGGGGTCTAGTCTTTCACAAATCCCGCTCTTCCGTGGGGACCAGTGTGCTGAAGGTGGCCATAAAGACGCTTATTTCCCCACCAGCCACTTTCACCTCATCCCTGCTAACTCGGCTCCAGCCTCTCCTCCTCCAGGAAGTCTTCTCTGATTGCCCAGGCTAGTTTGGCCCCTCCCTCCTGTATTTCACTGCACCCTACGTGCCTCAGTTCTCGCCCTCACCATACTTTATTGAAGCCTTTGGCTTGCACGTCTGCCTCCTGCACTGGGCTGCAGGCTCCTCGGTGCATGGCCTCAGCGCTCAGTAAATATTTGTGTCATCAATTTGCCAACCCTAGCAGATAGGCTATTAGTCCCATTTAGAGCAGTGATAAAGTTTCTGAGAGAATAAGCCACTTACCCCAATTATTAAGTGCCTGCTTTGGGATTCAGTATCGTTTGCAGTAGATCACATTACAATTCCACACAGTGCCAAAGACTCTAGAGGAACAAAGAAGCCTGGAGATGACAAGAGCCTAGTGAAATAGCCAGTCCATCAGTGAGCACTAGATACCTACTGAGCGCTCCCTTCGTGCCGGGGAGGAAGAAACCTCAGGTCCTGCCTTCAAGGAGAGTCGGATTGAAGATGGAGGAGCTGGTAGATAAGGCGCGGTTGTGAGAAGATTACTGTCGGCACAAATGTTTCTGTGGCCCGAAGTCAGTAACATGCAGCTGGGAGTGACCAGGGCGGCCTCTGGGAAACGAGGGGTCTCACCAAGGATTTGCAAAATGGGAAGGGCAGAGAAACCTACAGGAGTGGTTGAAGGGCTTGGACGCGGGAGCTTATTTCCCTGCTTAGCAAACTGTGGGCTTTGTAACCTTGGAGAATTTTCTTTACCTCTCTGTACCTCAGTTTCCTGATCTGTAAAACGGAGATGGTGACCCTGACGTCCTTGTTGGGCAGTGACAAGAAGTAAGTGGGACCAGGCATGAAGAGCACTTTACACAGTGCCTTGCACATTGTAAAGTGGTCCAGGAACGCTGCCTCTTGTTATTAACACAATGGTTATTCCCGGTAGTACCAGTAGGCGGGGCATTCCCGGCAGTGGTCTCTGCTCCTTGGCATCTGCCCTGACTTGGAGTGGGTCTTCCCAACCTTGCCAGCTGTGAAACTGGATCCCCCATTGCTCTGTGGCTGGATTCAGCCAAGCACCCTTGCTTTCCATTTCTTATTGATCAGGGCTGTTTGAAACATGCCTGAAAACACGGCGCTCTAATGGCACAGAGAGCTTGCCAGAGGGAGCAGGCTAGTGGCTTCCAAATGCCCCTCCCAACCACTGGCCCACCAGGGGACTCACTTTCCAAGTAGGCACCAGGAGAGCATTACAGGAAACAGTTAATGATGCCTGTTCCTTCCATGGGTCAGGTTTCTGCAAGAAGATTCATTCATCCATCCATCCATCCATCCATCCATCCATCCATCCATCCATCCATCTATCCATCCGTCCGTCCGTCCGTCCATCCGTCCATCCGTCCATCCGTCCATCCATCTATCCATCCATCCATCTATCCGTCCGTCCGTCCGTCCATCCATCCGTCCATCCGTCCATCCATCCATCCATCCATCCATCCATCCATCCATCCATCCATCCATCCATCCTTCCATCCTTCCATCCATTCACCTGGCAAGCATGCATTGGTTTGCTGTTGCTCAAACACTGTGCTGGGCATGCGTGCAATGGATATAGTGCTTACTGTGTGTGGCTCATTGCCCCTGCCCTCCAGCAGCTTGGTACACTGTGACGTCTGAGCCATTGGAGACCCTGAATAGGTGGAGTGGGTGCCCAGGTGAGTGCTGACAGAGTCACGATGACAGCGTCAGCCTGGCCGGGCATCAGAAGCGGCTTCAGCCCAGCCTTAAAAGACAAGTGGGATTCAAGCAAGGGAAAACGGAGGAAATGAGCCTTGTTGGCAGAGGGAGCAGGGCTGCGTGGGGCAGGCCTGGAGTTTGGACATAATGATTGTGGTAATTACAACCACAGACATTTATAGAGAGCCGACCCATAGCCCCTGCCTTCCTAAGCACTGAGCTCACCTTATCTCAAGGACTGTTGAGTGTTGTGTCTGGCAGATACTTTTAGGGACTTGCTTCTGGGGTGAGAGTGTCTGGGCTTAAGTCCTGGCTCCACCTGCATTTGCTGTGTGATCACACAGTTCCCTCATCTTTAAAAACTGGTAATGTAATCATTTATCTATGTCATTATGGACTTGTGGATGTTTATTTTATACTTTGGGTTATAGTTGAATTCTGCCTTATTTTGTTACTCACATTGTTTCAGCTTCAGCCATTGAGAGCTCTGTCAACTGGCTCCTGTGTCCCTTTGATGTACGTCTGCTGGTGTGTGCGTGTGCGTGTGTGTGTGTGTGTATGTGTGTGCGTATGCATGTGTGTGTATATGCATGTGTGTATATGCATGTGTGTGTGTGCATGTGCGTGTGTGTGTATGTGTGTGTATATGCATGTGTGTGTACGTGTGTGTGTGTGTGTGTGTGTGTGTGTTTAAGCACTCTTTAGTACTTCAGCCTCATCTTGTATAGTCCCTGCCCCAGCCCTAGAATCAGCCCTTTCGCTAAAAATTCCCAGTTCCTTTTATTGGACAGTGGTATTAGAAATCAAGATCTGGTTGGTAAGTGTGTTCATTGCTATTGGGATGTCATTGCTTCTAGACAAATCTCCAGTGCAGAAAATTCCAAATAATTTATGTAGAGAATTCCCTTCAGGGAGATGGAGCACGACTCCCCATCCCCTAAGTGTGGGCTGCACGTGGTGATTTCCGTCCAATTAGTGCAGCATATAATGAGGGAAAAAGAGGAGTAGCTTTTCAGTGGACAAAGCTGATGAACACGACCTCAGCCAGCTGACCAAGGTCAGCATCAACAGGGATGTAATGTTGATAGCGTGTACCCTTGCTGTGATGTGATGAGAAAGGCACTTTACCTCCTCAAAACCCATAACCCCAGTCTCATCATGAGAAAACATCAACTGAGAGACATTCAACAAAATGCCTGGCTAGTCCCCCTCAAAACTGTTAAGATGATCAAAAATAAGCAAAACCTGAGAGACTTTCACAGTGTAGAGAAGCCTAAGGAACGTAAATAAATGTGCTATGGTATTCTGAGTGGTATCCTTTAAGAGAACAAAGGGCAGTGATGGGGAAGATGATGAAATCTTAATAAAGTATGACTTCAGTTAATAATGATGTATCAATATTAATTCATTAGTTGTGACAAATGTACCATAGTAAAGTAAGATGTCAACAGTAGGGAAACTGGTTGTAGGTCTATGAGAGCATTCTGTATCTGCACCAGTTCTCTGTAAATCTATAACTATTCTAAACAAAAACATTTATTGTAAAATGTAGGTAATACTATTATTACCGAAAAGGTTCTTGTAAAAAAGAAATATGACATTATATACCAAACACAGCATGTGTACAGAGTAAGTCCTCAATTCATGTCGATTCTTACTGTCATTACAGTTACTTAGTTCTCCCAAATCCCCTATGAAGGGGCTGTTGCCATGGTATCCCTTTGAAGGAGGTGTGGCATTGTCTCCCTTTTTCGGCCGTGCAGTATATTCCTTATGCAAACCCAAGGTTCATGTAGCTGAATGTCAAAATCTGAGCCTGTGAGTAATCTCTTAATATGCACCTACTGTATACCTAGCAGTATGCTCTATTTCTGTGGGAATTGCACGTTCTGATTCTCAGATATGTCTGGGAGGGGCAGAGCTTCTGAGAGCCATGCTGTTCTGATGGAGCACAGGGACACACAAGTATATTTCATTCTGACAAGTGATCTGGCGAAAAGGCATTAACACAGGGTACAAGACGACCCCACAACAATAGGTCTGCCAGAAGTAGTTGTGAAAGTCTGAGATTGCTACTGCCTCCAACTAATCTCAGTAATGCTTCTTTTTGTTTGATATTATCTTTGAGTTTGGGCTGGCAAGCACTAGAGGTTTAAGAAAAATCTGTGGGGAAAATTGTTTATTAGTTGAAAAAAATCCGTTCAGTAGCTTAACTTGTCATGCAGATTAGCACCAGACCACTGTTATTTCTTTATTGTAGACTCTGAGATCTTGAACAGGGTGGTATCTTGTTTTTCCAGATTTTGCCAACAGGCTTAATAAATGTTGGGCAAATGAGCGACCAAATAAATATGTGAATTTTTATGTGATTTATTCACATATGTGAATAAATATGTGATTTATTATTGGCTTACCTTAGTCCAGTTCTTTGGACACCAGTGTGTTGCTGGAATTTTTTTTTTAATCAATTTATTATTTATTTATTTATTTTTGGTTGCACTGGGACTTCGTTGCTGTGCGCGGGCTTTCTCTAGTTGTGGCGAGCGGGGGCTCCTCTTAGTTGTGGTGCGCGGGCTTCTCATTGCGGTGGCTTCTCTTGTTGCAGAGCACAGGCGCTAGGCGCGCAGGCTTCAGTAGTTGTGGCACGCAGACTCAGTAGTTGTGGCTCGCGGGCTCTAGAGCACAGACTCAGTAGTTGTGGCTCACGGGCTTAGTTGCTCTGCGGCATGTGGGATCTTCCCGGACCCGGGCTCAAACCTGTGTCCCCTGCATTGGCAGGTGGATTCTTAACCACTGCGCCACCAGGGAAGTCCCTGTTGCTGGAATTTAATTTAAGAACATCTTCTCTGGGATAAACAAAGGGTCTCCTAATCTTGCTGAAGAAGGAAAAAAACCACGTATATAGGAAATATCATGATCAGTTGTATTCAGCGGTCTCTGAACAGGCATTCGGGGTTGAGTGGGAGGAGAAGGTGACAGGCTGTCAATAATGCACACGTACCAATGTTTCTTATGTTTGTGCCTTTGCTGTAATGCCTCCTTCTTTTATCCCCACATCTTCCCCTTGGCTATTCCTACACATCTTTTAAGATATGCAGCTCAGAAAGAAAAAGGAGGAATACTTCCAAATTCTTTTTATAAAGCAATCATAAGAATGATGCCAAAACTCAGTGAAGACTGCACAGAAATAGAAACCTGTAGTCCAATTTCACTTGTGGCAAACATCCTAAGTAAAATATTAGCAGAATTCAGCAATGCATTAAAAGAATATTTTATGATCAAATGGAATTTGTTCTGGAATGTAGCATTAGGAGATCTATAACATTTTTCATCTTAGGAAATCGATCTAAGGAGAACACACACATGATCATCTCGATAGATGCTGAGAAGGCATTTAACAGAAGTCAGCATATATTTCTTGAAAATTTTCTTAGTAAAATTAGAATTGATGTATATTTAAAAAAATTTTTTTTGAAAGACTTATCTTAATTCGAAAGCCAGCGTCATGCCTACTGAGAAAACACTGGAGGCGTTCAGAGTAAAGTATGAAAGGCAAGAGCGTACACTATCAGTGCAGTTAGTTAGCATTGTACTAGCGATACTCGCCAATGTGTTTATACAGAGAAAGGAATTGGAAGTACGAAAATCAGAAAAGAGGAGGTAGCATTAATGCTACTTTCAGATAACATGATTAATGCCTGGAAAACTTAAGAGAATCAGATTAAATATGCCAAGAAGAGATTTAGTAAGGTGACGGGGCAAAAAATTGATACATGGAAATCAATATGCAAATTTTAATGAGACCACAAACTTACTTACCGTAGTAACAGAAAAGATAAAATACCTAAGGATAAATGTAACAAGCAACCTGCAAGAGTTATATGAAAAGAACTTTAAATTGCCCTACAGGCAGTCAACAAAAGCACTAAACAAATGAGAGGGTTTGGCATGCTCTTGAATTAAGAGGCTTTTATATAAAGATGTCAGTTCTGCCTGTATTCATGTGTGAAGTTAACTTAATCCCAGTATAAACATGCTGGTGCTTGTTTAACTAGACAACTAGGTTTATACAGCAAATGCTGATTTTGTTCTAGATTCTGTTTACATCCTTTACCAGCATTCACTTATTTAATCCAATAACAAACCATGGGGCATGTACCATTATTATCATCCCGCCTGTTTTACAGCTGTGAAGGCTGAGGCACATAGAAGCTGGGTAATATGCTCAGGGTCACACACACTTGCAAAATGGCAGAGCCAGCCTGGAAACCCAGGGAGGTCACCTCCAGAGCCCTCCCTCACTTCAGCCGTGGTGCTTCATTTTGAAGTAATAGGAGACAGGTATTGTGATAGGAAAAACATGCATAGGCACCCAACTCATTTTTTTTATGGGTAAAATTTTAGAAAACTGGATGCCTCATTGGATTATTGTAAGGATGAAATGATTTCACCTATATACTGCCTCTAGCATAGTGCCTAGTGCAGAGTCGCTGCCCAATAAACATTAGCCCCTTTTCACCTAGGAGGGAGCCCAACAGAAAGTAGATTTAACACTTACCCACTAACGTACTCAACATGAGTTATTATGCACTTCCTGTGTGCAGGCTTTATGCTCAACTCTGGATTTAAAAAGGAATAAATATTAAATGAATGAGTGCAGAAAAGAAACAGAAAGCCAAAAACCAATACCAGGTCAGTAGCAGGAGTGCTAGAGTAGCCTTTATCACCTTCCCATTGATATTCTGTGCACCATATTGATATTGACATTGTTGTCATATTGATAGCCTTTGTCACCAAATAAAGGTAGAGAATAGACCACTTCCTAGCTCTGTGATTTTGACCAAGTTTCCACTCCAAAACCTAGTTTCTTTTTAAAGTAAGGAAGATAATAATAGTACCTACTACACAATGGGCTAATCTATACCAAAAGAAAGTACCTAAGCAATTTATCAATGTTCACTATTATATGATTAGTGTTATTATTATTTGCAGTAGTAGCTGTTGTTGTAGTAGTATTGACATGAGCTAACGCGGACTGTATAAGATCTTACAGAAAAACCCAAACAGACTTTTCAGCCAACCCAATATACGTCTCCACCCATCCACCCACCTACCCATCCCTTTACTGAGCCCACTTATAAAATGTGTATTAAGTACCTAGTACCACATCTGCGCTAGGTCCTGGACATACAGTGGTAAGTCAGACATACCTATACCTTCCCTTCTGGAATTGATGGTCAAGCAGCAATGACACTCTCTCCAGGCCAGGCTCTCACCACTTTACTTCTCTGAGCCCTCCTCAGATACTAAACAAGGCTGGCTTCCCCTGGGATGATAGAGAACTCTTCCCGAGGGAAAAGGCAGATTCAATGGAGAAGGCTTAGGGAATCCATTGTAGCTACATAATGTGAAGTCATCAGCCCAGAACCAAAAGCTATGTGTTCTATAGGTGTGTGGCCGACACTTAGATAGACCTCCAATGGGGTGATTTTTTTTCTTTTCCTCCTAAAGTAATTTCCTCTTTAAGTGTTTTCAAATTATATCTTCTCGAGTATCGCCTTTCACAATGTTAACCACATCCTGTGTCATAATCCGTATTCCTCCTGCCCTGAAACGTTTTAATTCAATTTTTGCATTATGTCCGATGTGATGAATTAGAGCCAGAGAATCATTGACTAAGTATCAGGAGAGATGGACTGAGGAGTTGAAACTAACGGCATTTGGGGACAGTAGTTTTCCACGAATGTGAGCGTCACGAACGAAGAGGTGAATTATGTTGCAGCCAAGAGCAGTACACAGACTTCAATGATACATGTGACTTTTTTAAAAGAGAGAGCGAATTGCATTTGAGTTTAGATTCTTTGAGCGATTCCGCTTTTAAATATAGGGTCAATTAAGGGTAAAGTAGAGTAGCCCAGCATGAAATTCACCAGTCCCTGGTGCTCAGAAAGCGCAAAAGCAGGGAGGAAAGGAAGATGGGCAGAAGAAGCGCAAGCCAGTGGGACGTGAAGGCTGAGATGGGTCAGGTGTGAAGCATGGTTTGGAAAGAACAAGTGTGAATGACGTAAGCACGTAGGAGCCATTCACTGTGGGGCTGCTGTTGGGCCCTGGACTAACATTCTGGACTAAGAGAAGCCGTCCAGGGTAGTTGGTGGTGGAGTGCCATAGAAACAGAAGGTCACGCTGGGTCAGCACGTTTTGAGAGGTGGCCCTCAGGAACACAGGGGCTGCCTGCACTGATGAACCCTCCTTGCGGGTTACGTCACTACAAATGCTCATGAGTCTTTTTTATGGGAATATTTGTCTGTATCAGAACCATATCCTATACACCAGGCACACACACACATATACAACATGGCCTGGTAGCATCTTCCAAAGTGTGTTCCCAAGGACACTAATCAATTAAGGAAAGAAGGGTTCAATGACAAAATAATTTGGGAAACACTTAGCCATCGTTTGGAGAGTCAGAGTACACCTTAGCTTATTAAAGGCTCTGAGAAGTCTGCAAGTCTGACTTCTTCTTTCATCTAGTCTTTCCCAAACAAATTTGCCACATGGAACCCTTTTGTATTTGGGGCTTTTACCTACAAATATCCTCCCGAATTAGTGTTCCACTTGGTGCCCTTGGAGAGATTTGCATCAGAGATGCCCAGCATATCTCGTTAGCTCTCCTGCAAGTGGCCGAATGAAGGGCTTACTTCTGAATTCTCACTTGGTGCACTGCTTTTGCCTGATGTATTCATAGTACTTCATGAGAGTCTACTAGCAGCCAGGGATCCGTCTGTGGGGTTCATGGTTCCTGTGTTTGCAGCTTCCCCTCCGCTCTTTAATCTTTGCCTGATGGGATTCCCTGCCTCTTGCCTCCCCTTCATTCTAACCTCTAAAACCCAAAGCTACATGGTGTCCGCCATGCTTACAAATTCATTACAGAGTCTCATTAGCATGGTCATAAGCCCCCAGCCTCCACTCGGCATTTCCCAACTCAGTACATCTGCCCTCCTGCCAGCTGTGGAGCTGAAGACCACATGCCCTTCAAGCCTGCTTGCCTTTACACTTCCTTAGTATCTTCTTTGTTATGCACTCTCCTCTTTGCCTGGCTAATCCCACATCCCGTTTTTAACCTAGCTCAAATGTTCTGCTTTCTGGCATCAGGGTACCTTGGTGACCATTCCCATTTAGCAGTGCTTCCTGAGGCTTTCTCAGAAATAAGCACGCAGTATAGACTCCAGTTAGAGCATTTGCTTCAGCAAGTCATCATTTCATGTTTGTTTGTTTAAGCACTGATTTCCCCCAGGGACCTGAACTTCTCAAGGGTACAGCTTTTGTTTATTTCTTTCTGTTTCCACAGGAGCTGATAGGTACTCAGTAGATGTTTGTAGATGACTTGGCAAAGTGGAATTTTGGCAGGTCCTTCAAGCGTGATTTGAATTTGGATAAGTGGTAAGAATTAGAGGCTTTCCACAGGTTAAAATGTGACATTCTTAGAAAACACAGCAGATCCTGCGTTTGGGAATCTTCTGGTAGACCTGAACCAAGACGTAGAAGTATCTTGTTGTATGGCTTGCAAATACATTTTGAGGGTTCTTAAAATTATACTTACGTTTCCAAATGAAATTAATAGTGGTCTCTTTTGAAATATTGGAAAATATATAATAGAAAACAGATTGATAAAAAAAAATCACCCAAGCCACACAGGAAAGAAAAAACACTGTTAATATTTTAGAGGGTCTCTTGCAGGTTTTTTCTGTGTTCAAGTTTTCATCACATAATTCAAAATCCTGCTCATTCCATTTATGTAAAACATAAGTATTTTACAATGTTATTACTTTACTATTTGCTAACATAATTTTGTTAATGTAATTTTAATGGCTGCATAATATTCTTTCTCCTGGATTTAGTATAAGGAGATTACTGTTTTTCACTATTACATTATTATAAATAATACTGAAGGACTTTGCTGGGCTTATATCTCTGACTTAGTTTTAGACATATAAATAGACAGTTTAAAGGTCTAAATTTGCCTGAATTAGTTTATAAAAGATAATTACCAGTGTCCTCTTCCTTAATCAATAACTAAGAATTCTGTTTTTCTGCCCTCTTGACTTGAATACTTTTATAGGTGAAAAAGAAAGCTTCTTTCTTTTCTCTTTCTTTGATTACTATTAATAGTGACTATTTTAGATATCTTATTGTCTGTTCAAGTTGCTTTATGTATTTATATTTTAGAGAGATTTCCCACGGACAGAAATTTCACAGTCTGAGAAACAGAGTTGAAATTTCGCAATCTGAAAGACAGAGTTGCTATTCCAAGACACAATGGAAACAATGATCAGGAAGTCAGCACAGGAGAAATTCAGAAGATAAAAAATATTCTATTGATTTTCAAAAGTTCAATACATAAAAAAAATACATTAGGTATAAAAGATCTCTGCTTTGGAGCTACCAGACAGGGACATTGGGGGAGTTTTGCTCTGGGAATCTGGGAGTGAGGGGTTGGGAAGGTTTATCCGGTACAAATATCAGGTGAGGCCAGGAGTTCTACTTTGAGTGGGATGTTCTCTGGGGCAATTCCATTTATAACCAAACTGCCTGGCTTCCAAGAGGCCCTGGATGGCGGTCAGGAGCCTAGACTTTGGAACCCAGCATCCCAGCTTATTAGCTGTGTATCAGAGAGCAGTAACTTCATTGCTTTGTGCCTCAGCTTCCTTATCTGTAAAGTGGGGCAACAGGCTGGTGTGAGGATTAAAGGAGTTACATAGAAAGTGCCCAGAACGCAGTAGACAGTATCTAGATATGAATTTACTCTAGTTGTTTCCTGACTTGGTTTTAGAACCGACTTGTTCTCCTATTCCTTGAGCAATCTGTTGGTTAAGGGTCCCTGGCAAATGACCCCAAACTCCTCTGATGGACCTAGAGGAATCATAAACCCTTACATTCTTGGAGGGCATTCCAGTTATCTGGAAATACTTCCATATCTTCTGTTTTACTCAGTCTTCACACTGACTTGTAGGGCAGGTACCATCTCATCATCACCTTGAATTCTTATTCTCGCATCTTCTAGCAGGGTGACCTTGGGAATAGCACGCCCTCTCTGGAGCCTCAGTTGCTGCCGTTTAACCTTGGCTTATGCCCTCAAGACTCAGACTCAACATCCCTCTTCTGTAGCCTCCTCCATCCCCCTACATAGGTGAGGTCACTTCCTATATGGTCTCTTTCATCCTCTTGACATTAGTATCATGTGTTTTCTTTTTTTCTTCTAGCACAGGGGTCAGTATGCATTTGACAAAAGAATTCAGACTGAACAAGGATACTAACCTGAAAATTGAGTGGGCTGGTGTATGTAAAAGGGCATTGGAAGGGTTCAGTCATTCTTTATTGGTTGAGTGGATGTGAATTCCTTCACTCTGCCCTTGGAATTGGAAAAGATTTTGCCATTCTCTCATCAAATTTCACATCCAGGGAGTTCCCTGGTGGTCCAGTGGCTAGGACTCGGCCCTTTCACTCCTGTGGCCTCAGGTTCAATCCCTGGTTGGAGAACTAAGATCCCACAAGCTGCACAATGTGGCCAACAAAAGAGAAAAAAAAATCACATCCTGTTCCTAAGCTCTTCACAGCCCCTGGGCTAATCAGTAGACCATCTCCAACCACGGAGGCTAACGTTTCAAGAGAGGTCTTGTAGGTAGGTATGGGATGTGGAATGCTCTGCCTCGGAGGAGGGGCAAGTTTCAAACACAGCTTCTGTGTGCTTCCAATTTTCCTGATGATAGGTACTGTCCACAGACCATAAATACATTGAAGATGTTCAAAATGTAAGTTAGAAAACATCATGGAGGCAAGCCTATAGGGTGTACCATCAGAGGGCCTGGACGTAGCTCTTACAGGTTGTTAGGCGGTTGAGTGATGTTAATGCCCTTTGTCTAAAGTGCTCCTGTGTCTGCGGGGGCCTGGGAAGCCATCTGTGGGCTGCAATTTGGGGAATTTGCATTGGGTGCTAGGCAAGGGGATGGAATGAAAACCGAAGAGATAAGGAAGATCAAATGAAGTGCATTCTGGACCGAAGCTTGATGGAAGCATCACCTCGATGGTCTAAGCAGTGAAGCTGAAGCCAGGTCAGCCCCTTCCCTCCTTTCCCTCCTCGCCAGGGACCCCGGGGATACAAACAAAGGTCCTACCTTCATGACACATTCTAGAGACTGAAACAGAGACTCAAGAAGAAAATAAAGGAAGAAACAAGGGAGGTACAGACTATGAAAATAGATGAGAAGGAATAAATGGGGTGACGTCCCTGGGAGGTAGGGGGAGTCGAGATGTCAATGAGAGCCTGGTGTGGAAGGCAGGGCAGCAGTGCCCGAAGAACGGCCACCAGCTCTTCTCTGAGTATAACGCCTCCTCTGGGAGTAGGAGGGGATGGGACCAGGGGGCCGGAGCTGACTGCTCTTTCAAAGAGCCCCTGTGAGGTTTAAGGTGCATCCTCCACTCATCCCACCAACAGCTCTCGAGCACCTCCTCTTTGCCTGGCTCTGCTCCTGTTCTGGGCAGTAGCAGTAAACAAGGCAAGGTCTCAGCCATCAGGAAACTTACATTCTAGTGGGAGGAGGCGGATCTGTAACAAGCAAACCCAGCATCATAGGTCAGGTGAGCAAAAGTGCCATGAAACTGAATAAACAGAGGGCCAGAGGGAAGAGGCTGGGGCTTGAGGGCGAGAGCCACACAGGAATCTAGACAGAGGAGTTGCTTGGCTAATTTCAGGAACAGCGAGGAAGCCAGCCTGGCTGGAGGGAGACGGGAGATGTGATCAGAGAGCGCTGGGAGATCAGCGCTTCACAGGCCACGACAAGGGACTCCATTACATACTGGACTCCCTAAGTTCTTAAGAGTCTTCAGAACTGGGGCCGTGTTGGCCATTTGTAACAGGAGAAGCTAGAACCACAGGTCAAGGGTAGGCGTTGTCAGGGACACGGGGGTGCCCAGGTTCAGGTCGGAGCAGCTAAATGGGTATCAGATCCCAGGGGGCCAGTGCAGATCCAGAAATCTGGATGAGACTCAGAAGCTGGGTAAACACAGGCCAGGAGTAGGTGGGAGGCAGGAGAAAGGTCTGTGGATATTGCAGTGAATTGCCTGGGCTTCCTTTGAACCACACCTTCCGTGTTCACTGGTGGGTACCTTGACCTGGGTTTGCCAAGGAGAACCCAGAGAATGAAATGAACACAAAGGTCCTTTGTTAACATCCGTTATTTGTCAACGGCGTCGTCACTAGTTTCTCTAAGGACCACTGATACGATCAGGAAACTCTTTCACCTTGTCGCACAAGGGACGACTGGATTTGTCTCAAGGACTCTGAGGTGTGTGATCAGATTCAACTGGTAGCCCTGCCACCACCCACAGACCTCTAACCCGCTCACCTGTCCAGACCCCGCCAAGTGTCCAAGGAGCATCGTAAAGCTTCCACAGTGAAGGCATCCCTGATGGCTTGACCCAAGCAGAGGCGGCTGAGGGGATGGCAGACCCCTTTTCCCCAGAGATCCCAGCAAGACAGACCCTGGGGAAGCAAGAGTGACAAGTCCATCAGAGATAAAAGGCAATGAGCAACACACCAAGCTGGAAACATTTCTGAAGACTGGAAAGTGTTTAGTTATCAAATATTAGCTATGGGTTGCCTAGCAGGAGCTCCCCGATCTGAATCAACGATGAAACACTTCTGCCTCTTAGCTTTCAACCAGGGAGTGAGGGTTTTCCCGTTTTTGAAAGGGTGGGTAATTTGGTTGAATGCCCCACTACAATTAAACTGGCATGTTTGTGATGCTCTATCATCCTCTTTGACCCTCACAATTATACTGTGCTCTTCCCAGCTGACAGATAAGGAAAGGAGGGCATGGAGAGGTCAAGTACGGGGCCAAGGTCAAAGAGATGACAAGCATGACGGGAGTTAGGGCAGAGAACTGGTTAATGAGTATACTGGAAGCGGAATTCCAGCAATGGACAGGGATGGCCCAGACCAACTGTTCTCCCCCCCACGGCTGATGGTGTCTGGCTGTGCATTTCCCATGGAGGTGGGGACTGCCAGTCTGGACCATCGTGGAGTCTGGGGGGCTTTAGCCTTGGGGGGTTCACTGACCCCTTTAGGAATCTGTTGAAAGTGCTGAGCCCTTATCCAGGAAAAGTATGCATTCCCACAAATCAGTATAAATTTCAGGGGTTCATACCCACCACTCAAGCACAAACAGGGATCCCCAATGAAGATCCTCTGACATCGTCCGATCCCCGTATTTGAATTCCACGTCGATGTTCCCCGCACTGGACTGGGCTCCTTTATTCTTCTGGAACAACTCCAGTCATTACTGCGTGCTCCCCGCCTCCTTACCTTTGGAAGCGCTGGGATAACATTTCTTCCCGAATCAAGTAAGTCTGTCATGCTCAGTGTAGTCAGAAGTCCGTGATGATTATAGAGTTCTTGAGCTGAAAGGAACCAGAGGCATCTCTAGGCAAAGCTTTACGCAGCGTGCCTTGGAGATTCCACTTCCTCGCGACATGATTGGGTTTTATAACAAAGGCTTCCTGTGGCTGAATGGGTCTGGACATGGCTGATTGAAACCGTGCTGACCAGGATTCTCGGTGGAGTCACAGCGATGCCCAAAGATGGGGCCAGGGATGGAGCGTCTCCCTAATTCATTAGGCCTCCGAATGCGTTCTCTCTAGAAGCACCTCGCAGGTCTGATGCTTCTCAGGAAACTGATTCCGCTCAGCCCCTTTCCTCATTCTGAAGTGGAAGAAGCTTAGAGGCATTGAAGACAGCTCACCGGAGTCATCCTTTCCTCCTGCAATAATCATTGTCTCCTTCATACCAGGTCCCATCCCACATAGGGCATAAGACCTTGTCTCTGACCTCAAGAGGCTCCTATTTTCATGGGGACACTGACACACAAATTACAGTTCAACGCAATAAGTGTGCAGGGCCGTGAGTTTGGAGCACTGGAGACTAGCGAGAGGCTGGACATGGTGCGTTGGGGGCTGCAGCTGCTTCCGGTGCCCCAGGTCCCGTCCCCTTCCTTGCCCCACATCTCATTGGAGCTGCATCTGCTGGGGCAGCCCAGTGCGAGCTCAGAGTTGCAGATGGACCTGGCATGGTCCACAGTGCAGGGCAGTGAACCACCTTGGTGCCAACCCAGGAGATGTGTGTAAAGTGCTCCGGCCTCCTGACCTTCATGCAGAGAATTCTGTGAGATTCTGTAAGCATCTCAGGTGGTCTCGAGGGAATCGAGCCCCTGATGCCTACAGCACGTGTTCACATTGGCTGTCCTCCCTGCCTGCCCACCCCTCCACTCGCTCCCTCACTCTTGCTTCCTGGAGTTGCCCTCCAGATGAATCGCCCACCCAGGTCCTTTTCTTTTGGGGAAACCCAAACTAAGAGGACATAAAAGCAAGTGGGTGATGTTTTTGTTTGAACGCGAGTGAATCTAATGCCAGATGGTCTGGCTGGGTGAGTAACACAGGATTCTCTGCCTCATTTAGAAAGGGAGGATTTTCAAGATGTTCTTGGTGCTCCCTGAATAAGTGACTCAACTCCCAGAATCCCAGGGCCTTTTATTACTATTATTATTAATATAATTATTTTGGATTTACTTCATTTTCTCCCAAGCCACAGGACTGTAGAACCTCAAACCTGGCACATATTTTTAAAGATATCTAATCCACTTCTAAACTCATACTTAAAATTGCCTCCATATCATTTCTCTTGTGTGGCCATCACCCTCTGTTGTTTTTCCTCTTGCAATGGGGAGCTCACTGCCTCACAGACCATCCAGTTCCTGGGCTATCACTCAACAAATCAACTCAACAAAGATTGATGTGAGAAGAGCATTAATCATCACCCTGTATCCTCTAGGTTGTAAAGCATTTGAGAAATCGCACAGAAGTCAGATAGGGGCCATGGCTCAGCTTGGTTGATGGTAAAAATTCATTAGGAAATGGGACTTTGTCCTGAGCCCAAAGAGCTTCCTAATATTTCTCTTTCCACATGCAGACCATGGGACATTCCTAAGGGGAGAGACGGGTCTGCAGGGTGAGCACACATCTGGCCAAGTCTGTGGAGGATTGGGGTCTGCCTGACTGCACTCATGTACGAGGACCTAGATCCCCAAAGTGGGAAGATGCTCTTGTATATGGTCTTGAAATCATCGTTCCTGCTTTGTAGAGAACTGGGTACCAATGCCTTTCAGACTGCAGGCATCTAACCCACTCAGCCCGTCACTCCTCCCCGAGAGGGAAAGCAAGTAAGGGACTGGGAGAGACCAAGAAACATTTCTTCAATGTTGACCTGTCCTGGGGACCAAGCAGAGATGCCCTTGTGTTTTGGGGACTGTAAGGAAAGAGCTAATAAAAGGTCCTACCACTCCCAACCCAGTCCCAGAGACTATGTTGATGAAGGGATGGAGTGGAGAGCACGACAGACACTGTCTGTGACCTGCCCCAGTGCCCAGCATCTGGAGGGACAGAAGGCGGGCACAGGGCGCTGTGAGAAGGTAGAGAAAGGAGAGCGTGATGGTGATGTCGAGCCCAGAGCGTTGGATCCTTGGACATCATTTCACCCAGTGGTTCTCAGCTGGAGGCAATTCTGCCCCCAGGGGACCCTTGGCAAAGTCTGAAGACGTTTGTGATTGAACTGGGAGAGGGTGCTACTGGCATCTCGTGAGTAGAGGCTGGGGTGGTGCTCACCACCTTACAATACCAAGGGCAGGACTCACTCTTTCTGTCAGCTCAGGACCAGGCCTTCTGCCTCAACCTAGCATTCTTCCTAGTACATCCTTCTTGTAGAAGTGTGGCTTTGAATGGACAGTTAAATTTCTTTTCCACGATAACAACGTGACAGCTGAGGATGAGCAGCCTCAGAGCAGGTGTCCCTTCTGCTGCTTTTTGAACAGCAAGGAACTAACCTTGGTGGAGCCCCCACTTAGTGCCTGGCACTATGCTGGGAGCCATGAAACCCATCGACAGCCCTCTGATGTTCCCATTGTACAGATGAGGAAAACAGAGGCTCAGAGAGGAAGCGTGATTGCCTGAGTTATCACCCTCATAAGGGGATGCACTGCCGTTCAGAGTCAGCCTGCCCTCAAAGCCCTGCCTACCTGACTTCCTGGACCCAGATGGTCACTGCCTTTTGCTGCTCCACTTCCCCCTGAGCTGAGAGGACCATCTGAGAATCCGTGAAGTCTTGGTTCCTGAAAGCCCATTGAGGATCCGGGTGGTTAAGGGACTTGGCTCAAACCTTTTTTGGGGGTGAATGTGCCTCCGAAGTCAATGAGCCTAGACTCCTTGGTTGCAAGTGACAGAATCATCACTTAAGCACAAAAGGGATTGTGTTAACTCATGTCTGCAGCCCACGTGATGGGCAGGCTCAGTTGAAAGCACTCAGAAACCATCGGCATTCCCTCTCACTCCCCCACTTCTTTCTGCTTTGCCAGCTTCATTCTTTTAGACCAGCTTTCCCACGAGTGTGGAAATATGTTTGCTACCAGTCTCATTGCTGAAGAAGTCTAATTGCTTTGGACTCTTCCTCTTCAACTCTCACTGAAAATTCCCAAGGAAGAGTTCTGATTGGCAGGCTTGTGGTCACATGCCTATCTTCGGACCTATCACTGTGGTAGAGAGGTGGGGCTTTATGATTGGCCCACCTGGGGTCAGGGGCCTCTCCCTGGGCATGTTAAGTCTGGAGGGGCATGGCCAGCTCCATCAGGGTGGCAGTTCTCCAAACAAGCTTGTGATGGTGCCTGGTGGTGGAGAGGCACTGAGGGTCCAGCTGGCATCCCAGCGCCTACTAGAAACAGGGAGAGAGAGCTCTTACTAGGTGTGTGATCCTTGCTCACCATGGGTAACAAATAGCTTTGAGGTCTCTTTATAGCAGTCATTTATGCTTACCCTGCCCACAGCTCTGCAGTAAGGTAAACGGAAGCATTCTAAATCCTGACCTCAATCTGGTTTCTAGAAATGTTTCTAGAAACATTTCCACAAATAGATCAGTTCTTAATTAAGTAGCGTAAAGGACAAGGTGCATTCTCTCTTCACCTCGAGCTTTTTGCTGCCCTGGGGACCGTTTTAGAACAGGCACTGTTTGCTGATTTCCCTCCAGTTGTATCCTGGGGACAGTAGTGGAGACAGTGGCAGGGTGTTACTCCAGGCAGGCTGCAGGGATGCTGAACCTCCACACCCAACCCATCCCTATGTCAGCAGGCCGTCTGCTGAGACACGTAAAGTCTAGAGGCTACCAGGGATTATTGGGGGTGCCCCACCCACTCCACAAGCCCAGCAATAAAGGAAACAAGGAGGGATTAGCTAAGAGTTCATCCTCCAGATGGGGACGTCTGGGACCTGCAAGGCAGAATGACTCAGTCCAGAGCAAGACCAGGCTGCCTTCTCATAGAAGGTAGGAACATCTTTGAAGAAAGAATTTTCCCCTCCACAGTGGGGTTGGCCCACCATGGAAGTCTGAGTATGGAGAGTCTGGGGAGCAGAGTGGAAAGTGCCTCTTGAGCATTGTCTAGGGGAGAGCGCGTGCTGACCCAAGAACATGATCTGGTTTTAGTGACTGTGTATACTTGTGATGGAGATGGAAATGTCCGGCTTTCTCAGTGCCAGGAAACACTCAAATAATGTAACTAGTGCCTTTGTTTTGATTCCTGTCTCACGAAGCCAACTTCTGGTTTACAGCTGATCCCGACCTAAGGAAGTATTGTCTGGTATCCTTGACAGTTGTTTTCCCTGTGCAGTAATCACTTGGCATGCTGGTTTATACATCAGTCTCTTTGAGTCTGGTTAATGTGAGTCTACCTAAGGGAAGAGGAGGCCTGGAAAATGGCAAATACACTAATGCTAAGTTTTATCCTGTGAGGTCTCATGGCAGCCAGCCGCCTCTCCTATAGATATCCTTTTTAGCTTTTCTTCAAACATGGACAGTGGAAGTTCAGTGAGTGCTCAGCACAAGTTGGGCACTAGAAGGAAAAGCAGACAAGCTTCTGCATCTCACAGAACATACACAGTTCCAGCCCTCTCTTGTTCAAAGCCCTGAGCCAGGTGCTGCAAGGAATGCAAGACAATGAGAACATGGTCACGGCCCCAGGGACCTAGTAGACAGATAGGGAACACACACTCATAACCACAAGGCATTGATAACCTCCCCCGTTGCCATTTTTGAGCTTACAGCGTTCTCTCTTGCCTGTGATCTCACCTTCTTGCTATAAAAATTCAAGGTTTTGCAAAGTAGGTATTGTTAAATCAAACTATAGATGAGGAAATGAGGCCAAAAGAGATTACCAGGTCTGCCCAAGGTCCCTCGTTAGTGAAAGAGCCAAGATTGGAACACATGTATCCATACTTCCCAGTTTTAACCCTTTCCATGTGCCAATAGCTGTCCCTAGTTGTCTATCACTTTTTTTTTCTGATAGTTTTTCTGCCTGAAAATCCTTCCCTTCCCTTCTTTCTGCCCTCTGCATCCTCCCAGATCTGCCGGTCAAAATCCTACTTTTTGTACTCAGCTCTCATGCTGTCCCTTCCATGAATCCAGACAAGCATATATCGGACATCATGCCAAGTAGGCAACTGGGGTCAGGACAGTGGGAAGTGGACACAGATCCCTAAACTCCCCAAAGAGAAAATAATCCTTAACTCTAGGAACCATGATAGAGCTGTCAAAAACTCACAAAACCAGCTATGCAGATCTTGACACATGAGTCAGCGAGTATTTTTGCCCTAACAGGTAAAATAGCATAATCTCCATTAAAATGAAAAAATGAAATCAAAGAAAAAAAATGAGCATGTCGGCATGTAACCATTGCCACTTACTAGCGCCATCTTGTGGTTAGATCTGTCACTCCCAGAGCTAAGTAACCACCCCAGTCCCTACTTGCTTCCTCCTAAACATTATGCTCTCCTTGTGCCCATGGGCAGCACGTGACTTAATCATCACAGCAGCTCTGGGCAGTGACTTTCCTATGTGAGCCTTGTGCTGTGTACCTTAAATTGTCAGGGTTTCTCAGCCTCAACAGCATTGATATTTTGAGCTTGATAATCCTTTGTAGCCTGCTAAGCCTTTGGTAGCCTGGGAAGTCAAGAAAGGGTCACTTTGAGGTAGACATGATGACAGTTTGAAGCAGGTCTTGCCAGCCTTTTGGTCTAATGAGGTGGTGGAGCCTTTCATGAAAGGGAGGAAAGATGGGCTAGGCAGGCTCTGGACCTGCGCTGTCCAGTAGGGTAGCCACTGGCCACATGTATGTGGCTGTTTACATTGAACTTAATTAAAATTGAATACAATTAAAAATTCAGTTTCTTCATCCTTCACTAGCCACTTTCCACGTGCTCCGAAGTTGCGTGTAGCTAGTGACACCATGTTAACAGTACAGCTATAGAATGGGTCCCCCATCACCAAAAGTTCTGGATGGTGCCGCACTGGATCTCCACAAAGCGTGGAGAGCCTAGATTGTAACATAAACACCCTCATGAAAACTTATTTCTTACAGACCTTATGCAAACCAGCAAACCCTCTGATGTGAATTTACACAGAGATTTTTTTTATTGAAATACAGTTGATTTACAATATTGTGTTTGTTTCAGGTGTACAGCACAGCAATTCAGTTATATATATACATATATACAGTAAGCCCCCTACATACGAACCTTCAAACTGCGAACTTTCAAAGATGCAAGCGTGCATTCGTGCGTCCAATCGTGTGAGTTAGTTCACGTGTCTGGCGTACATTGTCACATGCTTGCATCATCTACAAGAAGTTCAGCTTTTGTGTACTTTACTGTGCAGTACTGTAGCGAGTACAGGAGTACAGTATCTTTACTTCAAGCCCAGGATGTCCAGAAGCAAGAGTAAAAGCAGCGGTGAGGTAGCTGCTGAAGAACTGAAGCGATTCCTGATGCAGGAAATGACAAGGGGATTTTCTTTAGCTGAGAAGGCACTGTTAGTGTTTGAGGCATAGGACCTGAACGTAGAATGGTACATGAAGGTTGCAGCAGCCGTTCAGAATGCAATCCAGTGCCACGTGTCATCTATGATGAGAAAAAAAGAGCTACTACCCAGACATCCTGGATCATTTTTTCAAGAGGGTGGATAGAATTAAATCCAGCAAGGAACCAGCACCTGTGGCATCAGCATCGGGCGTGAGTGAAATGGCAGCTTGCCCTCCGTCTCCTATCGCTGACGATCCTTCAGCTCTACCACCTCCCACCCCCTCTCCCTCCAGTCAGTAACTCTTCTTGCCTGTTCACGTGATGCCAGCCCCTGTATGCCAGCTGTTGTACTGTACTACTGTAGTTTTCAAGGTACTGTACTGTAAGATTAAAAATGTTTTATTTTTTGTGTGTTTGTTTTTTTACGTATTATTCGTGTGAAAAGTATCATAAACCTATTACAGTACAGTACTATATAGGCGATGAGCAAGGTTGGCTGGAGGGAGAACCTGCAGCTCCTTGAGCACCGGTGTGCCTTCCAGCCAGGGCCTCCTGGGAGATTTTTCCAGGCAGACGTGGAAGAATTTGCTCCATGGTTTTGCAGTTGAACAGTCAGTGGCAGCTCAACTATACACATCTGCTAGGTTCCCACATTAGACTTGCAGAAGAGGCAAAAGAAATGGCGAGTCAAGCTTCTTCACTGTGATGGAGAGCATGGTGGAGAGGGCTCGAGACACTCCTTGTGCTGACAGCACCACCCTCCCCTATCACCAGCAGCTTAGAAGACGGCTGAGTCATCCTGACCTTTGGCGATGCTCCTGCGCCCGCCTCCCTAGGCTCCGGCTCACCTCGAAGAGGCTGGCATTTTCTCAGAGTGAGGTGACGCTTGCGTGAGCAGAGGCCAGAAGTGGAAATGTAGCTGGAGAAAACCAGCGTGGAAATGCCAGTCTGCTCTTTCTGGAACTTGACAGCCAGAGCAGGGTACCCACGTGGCTTCAAGTTCCAGGTTTATTGTCGAGTAGCCACTGTGGGTCCTCAGTGCTGGGGAGAGTGGGATCAGCTAAGGTCATGCCATGACATAAGCCTCACTGCCACCATCATCTCACTATTGTTGTCACCATCATTGTGACCATCATGATTATCACATCATCACTATCACCATCATCGTCACTCTTGTCACCATCAATGTCACAATCATCATCACATCATCATTACCATCACTATCACTGTCACCGTCATATTTTAATCACCATCAGCATCATCAGTTATCATCACCGTCACCATCATTGTCACTCTCATCAGATTATCACCATCACCATCATCATCATTACCATCATCATCACTGTCAATGCTGTTATAGCCTTTAGTGATGATAAATAATAATTTATTGAGCTCTTACTATTGTCAAGTTCTGTGTGTATCGTCTCATTTTCTCACCACTCTCCAGGGCTCTGGCACTTTAGAGATAAGGCCAGTGAGATTCAGTGATTTATGTAGTGGGCCAAAAAGAAAAAAAGGAACAGGGCTTCCCTGGTGGTGCAGTGGTTGAGAATCTGCCTCCCAACGAAGGGACATGGGTTCAAGACCTGGTCTGGGAAGATCCCACATGCCACGGGGCAACTGGGCCCGTGCGCCACAACTACTGAGCCTGCGCGTCTGGAGCCTGTGCTCCGCAACAAGAGAGGCCGCGACAGTGAGAGAGGCCCACGCACCGCAATGAAGAGTGGCCCCTGCTCGCTGCAACTAGAGAAAGCCCTCGCACAGAAATGAAGACCGAACACAGCCAAAAATAAATAAAAAATAAATAAATAAATAAATTTATTTAAAAAAAAAGGAAAGAAAAAAATTTCTCTATTGGAGAGAATAGGATTCAACCCAGACTCTGTGACTTGCTCCAGGGGGTGCCCTCACTGTATGTGGGATTCTTTCATCAGTGTTTATCACAGCTGTACTCCAGTGGTTATTCACGTAGCAGCGGTCTTCCTGGCCTGATGTGACTGTCCCGAATGAGCATCCCCTCGTTCACAGCTGCAGACCTGGGTAGGTGCTCAGTACCAACTCACGGCTCGAACAAACTCCTGCAGCAGCACACTCCCTCAATTTTATTCTTTCCAAGGTTCCAAATGTATCCACCTTCATGTATATAATTATTATTGTTTGAATTCTTCAGGCAGACCTAAGGCAGGGAGGCAGGCTAGGTCTGAGTGACTACATTAAACCAATGAGAGATGCCAAGTGAATGTAGCTACTCTGTGATTTAGCCAGAACCTCTGATTCAGTGCTCTTCTAAATTTCATCTGGGTCATATTTGTAAGTGTTCTGAGGGACAGAGGAGCAGGGATTCACCCAAAGCAAGTTACAGTCACCATGCTGTGCCCCTTGATCCGTCCATCGATGCGAACACGGTCTAGCAAAAATGCACCACGGACCACGTGGAGCTGTATGTTGCCAGCTAGGCTGACCTTGAGAAGTTGGTCACTTTATCTCAGCTCTTCTTTTTTTTTTTTGCGGTATGTGGGCCTCTCACTGTTGTGGCCTCTCCCGTTGCGGAGCACAGGCTCCGGACGTGCAGGCTTAGCGGCCATGGCTCACGGGCCCAGCCTCTCCGCAGCATGTGGGATCCTCCCAGACCGGGGCACGAACCCGCGTCCCCTGCATCAGCAGGCGGACTCTCTTCTTCTTTTTTATTTTTTAAAAAAATTTTTGGCCAAGCCGTGGGGCATGCGGGATCTTAGTTCCCCAACCAGTGATCGAACCTGCGCCCCCTGCAGTGGAAGCGCAGAGTCTTAACCGCTGGACCACCAGGGAAGTCCCTTTCTCAGCTCTTCGTCCTCTTCCTTGGGTCACCTCACCTTTGTTTGTTGATGTCTTCTTTGCTTGTTCAACTGCATCAAGTTGCCCGCCGTCAGAGCTCAGCCTCCCACTCATCACTGGACCCACCCATTTGCTTCCCCCCAATCTCCCTTTTGCTCCTACTGCAACTGGCCTTGACTTTATCCATAGCCTCCATGCAAGTGTCCCCAGCAGCTGTCTACTCCCTTGTAGCCTATGTTGTGGTCTTTTCCAGGAGTACCACAAAGTCACTTGCTCTGTGTTAGTTTCCTGGGCTCTAGATTCAAATTCAAACCAGGTTCCGCCCCTGATGAGCTGTGTGATCCTGGGTGCATTTCTTAACTCCTCTGGTCCTTGGTTTCCTCATCTACATGATGGGGATCATAACTGCACCACTTCGTAGGGTTTCTTCGAGGAGTCCATAGTCCGGATGTGTGAAGTGCTCAGGACAGTGTTTGGCCCCTACAACAAACTCAGTGAATGTCTGTTTTCTTCAGCTCTAGATATGACGTGCTCTACACGGTCTCTTTTAGTCTGCTTGACAGTTATGTGAGAGCAATATGTGAAGGCCTGGTGCATCTTTTAAGAGATTTGATGGTGGAAAGAAAAACAGAAAGGGTCATGGTTTGGACTTGAGCCAGGGACAATCAAATGAGTTTAGGGTGTGTTAGAACGGTGCTGAGGGATCGGCGTCCTCCATCTGAATTTACAGAAAACCAACCATGCGCAATGGTGGACGAGGGATCGTGCAGGAGAGGGAACAGTATCAGTGGATCAATGCCCACTGGAAATAGGAGGTTATTGATTAGATCAAAGACACATGGAGAGAGTTTGCATCAACAGAGAGGACACTCCTCCTCCAAGTCTGGAGGGAACAGGCATAGGAAGAAGAGGGTGTGGCAAGAAGAGTCAGGATGTTGCTGTGCAGGCAAAACCATCCCATTTATTAGAGAAAAAATGTGACGCATGTGAATTATTTTTGTCTAGTGAAAACTGCATGGTTGCGTGAGAGTTGTGTATAGGTGTTGCTCTGGACGATTAGAGGTGGATAAGCCCTCCCTTTAGTTCCCACAGATTTCCAAGATTAGAGAGATGGTAACCAGACAGCTGGCATAGAACCTTCGACTCTCCAAGTTCAACAGTGAATGGAGAGGTTTACAACAGAGATACCAGGTCTGGTTTAAGCCCATAGTGGAAGGGCCATGGTGTGTGCGTTCATTCATTTCTTCATTCATGCATTTCTTCATTCACTTTTCACAGACTCATTTGTTCACTCGGTTATCAAAGTTCCGTGCTAGGACCCGAGGATAGAGAAGGAGCTCCCAGCTGGAAAGGACTGTAAGACACATACACCCATGGCTGTGATCCAAGGTAGAATGTGTATGGACGTGGCAGGAGTGAAAAAGATGACTGTCTCAGGAGTTAAGGAGAGAAACATCTGGGAAGAGGAGGCATTTGAGTTGAACCTCTCGACACGGAGAGAGTTTGCCTTCAGCCGGATAGATGACACTCCCATCTTTCTTTAAGGCTGAAGAGGGTGGAACATGCCAACCCTTCAACAAACACCTCTCCCGTTAAGGGTTATCAGCGAGTGGCTCCTGCCTGTGGGGCAGTTAGGCATTAATGCTGTGCTTGGTGGGACTCCTCTTCATGCGTGTTTGACGCTTTGCCTCTTGGCTGACGTAGCTCTTCCTTCCCTTTCTCTTTGCTCCTTCTGGACCAGAGCGTTCCAGTAGAACTTTCTGCAGTGATGATGTTCCGTACCTGCCCTGTTCGACATGGTAACCACTAGCTGCATCGGACCGTCGAACACGTGAAATGTGGCTACTGTGACTGAGGAACTGAAGTCTTAATCGTAATTAATTTAAATTTAGACAGTGTGGCTAATAGAACTCCTTGCAACTCTGTATTCTCGCTTAGCTCCTGGCACTTGGGAGACGCTCAGTACAGGTGCAATGAAGGAAACTATTTTTTGCTGCTGAAAATCTAGACTGCTTCTTAAGGGGAGTGAATGTCTTTACGGAGAAGACCTTTGTGTCGCTGAGCGCCTGCTCTTGTGCAATTGGCTTTACAAGTTGGCCAGTAGAAGGTGCCCCATCCGCATTCTCAAGGTCTGGGTATGGCCAGAAACCCAGGCTTTGGGGAAAGGGGAAGCTACTCTAACAGAGGCAGAAAAATGTGGGCTTTCTGGTGATGAAAGGAGACGGGGCAGAGCAGACGGGGATCATTTGCTTGTCATATAACCCTCCACTCGAATCTGACCCAAGCTGATAAAATGCTTCATGTGAGTGGATTTTTGGAAGAAAGTGAAGGGCTGACCATTGTACCTGGGGGTGCACGATAAAGCAGAGACCCCACCCTGCAGGAAGTCCTGGGGAGTAGCAGGTGCCTCAGTGCGCGCAGGCTGCTATAACGGTACACCACAGACTGGGTAGGTTATAAACAACAGAAGTGTATTGCTCACCGTTCTGGAGGCTGGAAGCCTGAGATAGATCAGGGTGCCAGCATGGTTGGGTGAGAGCCGTCTTCCAGGTGACCAGCTTCTTGCCATGTCCTCACATGGCAGAAGGGGTGAGGGATCTCTCTGGGGTCTCTTTCATAAGGGCATTCATCCCACTCATGAGGGCTCTACCCCATGACCTAATCATCTCCCAAAGTCCTTATCTCCCAACACCATCACATTGGTTGTTAGGATTCCAACATGTGAATTTCGGGGAGCCACAAACATTCAGACCTTGGCAGCAGGTCTCTGAGGGAGTGTGTTGAATTCCCAGGCATTTGGGATTGCTGAGGACAATTTTGTTCTGTTTGGATTTTTGAGGGGTGAAGGGGTCTTCCGCTTGGCCACTCTGAATTGGTGGAGAGAATGCATAAGTTAGTGAATGGATGAATGAAGGGGAAGAGTTAAAAGATAAGACACAACATAGATTCTTGTTCTCTTAAAAAATTCATTTCACATCTGGAAGGACCCTGGTCCAGGCTCTGGTCCAGCCCCTACATTGTTCAGAGGAGGCACCTGAGGCCCAGAGAGGGGAAGAGAGTGGCCCGAGGCCACACAGCTGCCTGATTAATGGTAGGACACAGCTGGAGTCTGGGTCCCCCCCACTCTGATTCTTTTTTTTTTTTTTTAAATATTTATTGGAATATAGTTGATTTACAGTGTTGTGTTAGTTTCAGGTATACAGCAGAGTGAATCAGTTATGCATATACATCTATCTACTCTTTTTTTAGATTCTTTTCCCATATAAGCCATTACAGGGTATTGAGTAGAGTTCCCTGTGCTATACAGCAGGTTCTTACTAGTCATCTATTTTGTATGTAGTAGTGTGTATATGTCAGTCCCAGTCTCCCAGTTTATCCCTCCTCCCTCTTATCCCCTGGTAACCATAAGTTTGTTTTCTACATCTATGACTCTACTTCTGTTCCGTAAGTAAGTTCATTTGTACCTTTTTGTTAGATTCCACATATAAGCGATATATGATATTTGTCTTTCTGTGTCTGACTGACTTCACTCAGTATGACAATCTCTAGGTCCATCCCCCCACTCTGATTCTGATGTCTTTTCCATCGTATTCCAGGTGCTCCCGTAATGTGGAAAATGGGAGTTTTCAGGATGCAGCTCCTTTGATGGGTTTGCTCTGTGGTCCTCCCTCATGCTCTACGCTGGCTTCTCCTGAGTTTTGCCAAGCTGGTCTCCCCAGAACATTAGATAAGCTCTATCAGGAGAAAGCTCATTGAGGAGGCACGAAGGCGACCTTGGAGTCACATCTCTGTAAAGTCTCAGCAACCATCCATCACTCAGCCCCAGAGCCAGTTTCTGCCGGGCTGTTTCCTGCCAGAAACAGCTCGATGTTTTTCTGTCACCATCCCCTCAACAGGAAAGGGCATTTGCTGACAAACAACCGGCTTGTTCCTCAGAGCACAGATGGGAATTCTGGACAGGCGGGCACCATCGGGGCTGAGGCTAGCAAGTGTTCCCCCCACACCCTCGGTTTCCCTGCACACACCACTGTCAGACCACCAACACTCAAAGAGCAGTGATCAAAATAACAGCCATGGTAGTGAAATGAACAGTATGCAAGTGGCAGGCACTCATCTAAATGTTATCAGAGATCAGTTAATCCTCCAGCAGTGCTCTGAGGTGGGTGCTACAGTTATCCCCATTTTATTACATGGGGTTAATGGGGTTGTCCAGACTCACACAGTTAGGATATGGCAGAGTTCGGATTCAAACCCAGATGGTATGACTCCCAGATCTGTGCTCTCAGCCATGCAGGAGGTGTCGTGGAGCCAGGGGTCTGGGTGTACAGTTTCAGTTCTGCCTTACGTGTTAGCGTGAGACCTTGGGGCCATGCCTGACCCCCGCCTTCAGGGTCTCCCAGGCTGGGTCATACCCCCTGTCACAGGGTCATTGTGAGAATCACAAAGGATGACATTTGCAAAGTGCTTCCCTGTACTCTTACCCAGCACCCCACATGTTCTCAATAAACTTGAAGAGAAAGACAATTACAGAAGGCATTTGTTTCTCCAGGCTTCCACCGTCTGAGACCTGCCACTACACTTTTATCCTTACCCAGCTCATCCCTACATGGCCCCGAGGTGGTTCCCATCTTCCAATGTTAGGTTGATTTAGAAAAAAAAATATTTGGATGATAAGAATAGAGCGTGTATTTTATGAGGTTTCCCTTGACAGGTGTTTTGCAAAGCTCATTTTTACACTGTCCAAGTTTGGCATTCTGGCACAGAATCAACCCCAAAAAGCGCGGGGGCAGGGTTATATGAGTATTTATTATATGCCAGACATGGGGCCGGCACGTTGGTTTTAATCCTCATAAATGAGCCCAAATGCATTTAGTTGTAGCCATGACTACGACTGCACCGTGATTCCTGAACCGCAAGGTCAGTAGCTTAGGGGGCTGTGCTGAGCCCTTGACACCTTGTGAATTCTTTGTCTGTAGAAGTATGTTCTGAGCCCGAACTGTTGACCAATAGGGAGCCTGTTGGTACCAGCCCATCATTCACAAGGTGGGAGCTGACTCTACAGTTCTTGGCCTGAGGAACCATCGTGCCCCCGGTCCGTCCACTGATGGGCTTCTGGGGACTCTGCTGTCCTTGAATTATATGTAAGTGCCGAGGCCAGTTCTAGCTCAAAAGAGGACTTTATACAAATTAGAAAAAGATGATGCCCAACATTTTCAGGAGGAAAAACTGCAAAAGGGGCTCCTTCTCTGGGCAGATTCATCATCAAGGTTGTCCCCTTCCTCCTGGATGCCCTCTCCAGGGTCAGGGCTTGCTGAGTGGAGTGTGGGCTGGATTTCAGCCTCCACCGGAGGCCCCTTGGCCTGGTGCCCTCATGCAGTGCACAACCTGAACAACCTTTGGGGACGCCCTGGCCCTGTGCACTGTTGCCTGTAAATACGATCGTTTTGAGTGAAGGGGGTCTATGGGTTGCATGGGGGGCATCTCTGATCCAAAAAGATTTATTAGTCATGGTGATAAGATGAAGGGTGCCCCATACAGAGTATAAGTATGAGGAAGGGGATGGAGCAAACGCTGTGACTGTGTGTGACAGTTCACTGGACTTTTTTTTTTTCAGACCAGGCAACAATGTCTTTTATTATGTAGGGGTTTTTAAAATTATTTCTGCAATCTCTCCATATGTGGGCAAAAATAAGTGTACAGCGTAGCATATTAGAACTTGCGAACCTGATCACTGCCGAGAGAAGGGAACGTGATCCGTACCACACGCTTAACCAGGAGGCCAGTTCATCTGCCGACCTCCAGGAACATGGAGATGAACAGGATAGACAAGGGGAGGCGGAGGACACGCTGTGCGGACGCTGCCTGGCGTGAGAGCCCCGCATACCTCTTGGGCGTCCTCCTTAATGGTCTCTGTCTCAGTTCCTCGTCTGTAAAGGGAGGATAAAGATCCTAGCTCACAGGGTGCTTCTGAGCTTAGAAAAGATAGTGCATATGAAGCCATTAGAATAGCGCCTGGCATGGAGTGGGAGGTCAGTCCATGGCTGTAATCGCCCCCTGCTCCTTGTCTGGAGCCCCACGGGATTAGCCTTCAACGCTGTCCTCCCCCTCCCCGTCGGATCAGGTAGGTACCTTATACCTGAGATGAACCGATGAGGAAACTGCATCCCTCCTGAGCACCTTCCCCTTTGCACGTGGAATAGAGCCATGATGGGAAAGCGACCACTGACTTCCAAGGTGGCGGTTGGTGTTGAGGCTGCGCAGAGGGGGAGGTGACGGCACCGCCGAGCTCTGCTTGTAATGCAGGTGATCTGTCTCTGGAAACCCCGCCAGCCTTGTCGGGGGTCAGTCCACGCGTGCCCAGACCGGCACCTGCCCTTTGGGAACCTCTAGTCAGGTGGGGGAGGCAGGGAAATGGGATGAGAGCTCAGGTGATGGGATGGTGGCCCTGCCTTCCCGCTGCTGTGAGGCCAGCTCCCTTCTACACGTCCAGCTCTGTTTATGAAGAAGGAGCCTCTTCTCCGGGAATTAGTCTTGGGGCTGCAGAGGGGAGCTAGGCAAGGTCCCAGCCCAAGGAGCTCACGGTGAGACTCTAAGACTTGAAGAGTCCTTCAGTTGAATAAATGAGACCACTGCGGGGAGGGGAGGGGAAAGACATAAAAACAAGTGACACAGAATAAAGAGGATGTAGGTTCTCTTCCCCTCTTCCCCACCCTTCCACCCTCCCCCACCCTTCCACCCCTCCCCTATCCTTCCACCCCTCCCCCATCCTTCCACCCCTCCCCCATACACTTCTCTAAATACCACTGCTTGAAACTCTTAGAAGGCTTCTCTCTGATTTTGCATTTGGAGTCTAGATCAATCTCTTTGGGAATAGGTCTTGTGATCGGTGTGAAGGGACAAAAGCTTTAAAGGAAAAGAAGGGAGCTCTGGAATGGGTGTCCTGCCCTGCTCACACCTCTGCGGGATGCTTGTCACCCAGACTGTCATCCTCTGATTGCTCCATCAGACCTCGAGCTCCCTGGGGGCAGGAGTTTTGCCTTCCTGCCATGTATCCACATCAACGATGACAGTCGCTGGCCCTTTGTAGGCACAGAGTGAATACTTATTAAAAAGTGAGAGGGTGTCGTCACAGAGGAGACAGTGAAACTCGAGAGAAGTTGGGACTCTCATGGAAAGCCTGGGGTGCAAGTCAGTGGACAGCCGTTGAAAAATATTTACGATGCTCTGGTTTTAGATTTGTAATTTTGGAAAGACCACTTTGGCTGAAAGATGGGAACTTAAAGTAAACGGGGCAGTGATAGGTCGGAGCGTGGAGACTGCGGTGAAATCCGGGTCTGAGACAGTGGGGGTCTGAAGTAGGGTAGTGGCAGTGGGACTGTAAGTTAAATAACCATGTGTGCACAGTTGTGGGGGGAAGGGTCTCACTGGGAATGAAAGCCAGGGATGCAGTCTTCCCAGAAAGAAATGCTCTTGAATGTCCTGTTGAGTCCCTCTGCCCCCATTAGGTATTTCTGAGATTGTCACACCTGTAAGCATTGCTCTATGGCCTGCAGCTTGGGGGCGGCACCGGAGACAGGCATTCCTATCCCCCTGAGGTACTGCACCACGAGGGGCGTCTAGCTAGAAGCCTGCCAAGGACCACATGAGTGAGCCTGGACTCAGACGCCCCCTCCCCACTCTAGCCATTGCATGAGACTGCGGCCTCAGCAGACAGCTTGACGGCAACACATAAGAGACCTTGAGTCAGAGACACCCAAGTAAGCCACACCTGGACTCCTGACCCAGGCAAACTGTAACACAGTAAACATTTGTTGTTTGAAACAACAGTGCTACGTCTTACAGGGTACCATCCTTCAGCAAACGCTTAATGAGAACCTGCTAGATTTGGGGGATATAGTTTTTAGCTGTCACCTGCCCAGGAGCTCACCAATTAACGAGGAAACAGACCATTTAAAACCAGTTATCTGTGAAGACTCACACTGGACATACAGGTGGACAGGTAGCCTGTGAGCTGTGGGACCCCATCTCACAGGGCCACGTGGCTTGGGCCAGGATGGCAGGAATGGCTCCCTGGAGGAAGCAACACATAAACTGAAATTAAAGGAAGAATGGGAATTAGCCAGGAGAAAAATAGAAGGGTGTAAAGGGGGAAGAAAGGAAGTTCAGGGTCATCACCCCCATTTAAAGATGAGAAAAGTAAGGCTCAGAAGAGTCAAGTTTCGCCCCAACTTTCATAATTAGAAGGAAGTGGTGGAGCCAGACTTTGATCCAAGGTCAACAGGGTCCCCAGCTGTCCCTCCCCCATGGCCCACCCCACCCCATACAGCTCCAGATCACTTTACTCACCTGGTGTTACCTATTTCTCACTCTTACCTGTCTTTCTCTTGACTCTTATTTTATAACATTCTTGAAATTGGGCTTGTTTCCATTTAAGGGATTACAAATTCCAATTCCCTTATGCCTCTTTAAGGCAAAGACGGGGAATCTATTCTTTTTACCATCCCATGGGAACAAGCAGTGGTTCATACTAAAGAAATGAGTTGCTTAATCTTGCTAGGGATTTCTCGGTAAAGAACAAGAAGAGACTTGCATCGTTAAAATTTCATTCACCTGCAAGTGGTTAGAAAAGCAAGTCAGGGTTCTGACCTGGAGTTTACACAGTACAGAAAAGCCTAAGCAAGGCGATGGAGGACGCAGAACGCATCAACCCACCACCCGGAGCAGCCACCCCAGTGCGTTTTCCTCCTGCCGGCTTCGCGTGGACAATTTCATATACTCATTCAGCACTTCATAGTATTTTGAAACTCATCGGCTTTTGATTAAAATATGGAATGTGAAGTTGTATTTAAGAGATGGAGCAAACTTTTAAAAATAATCTATCTTCATTTCTTATAAAGGGCAAGGCAGTGAGAAGGGAGACAGACAGACGTAAGCAGGCAGAACTGCCAGTAAGGTTGGCGAAGGAGGGATTTGGTCATCTCCCCCGTAACTCCAGGGTCCAGTTGCCCCTGCTCTCCACTCCCAGGCCGCACGACTGTGACACCAGCAGGTGGTACCGTCCTCTGGGGCAGGAGGCTGGTTAGGCTGAGTGGAGCGGTGGAACCCTGTGCCTTGTGCCGCTTGCCCTTTGGCCCTGCGGGCGCATCCTCCCAGCCGTCTGAATTCAGCCCCTTCCCCATGCGGCACGTTCCCTTCCCAGGGGAACATGCTGCGTGGCACCTCGGCCGTCCTGCCTGAGCTTGGAGAGCAGGCATCCTGCTTGCCCTACCCCAGTCTGGCTCTGGGCTGAGTAAGATGGCATCATTGTGGGACACAGCACGGAAATTAAGGGTCCGAGCCTGGAGTCCCACAGACAGGCCTGCCTCTAACATTTGTGAGGCAGGGGCTGAAGTATGAACGGGGCCCTCCAGACCATGGCTGTCCCCCACCTCCCTGCCCCAGCTGCAGCCCAGACCATGAGGGGCTTGTGTGCATGCCTGGACCCCCGGCTCGCACGTCCAAGCTCCTCCCTCCCCACCCATTTAGGCCCTCCCTCCAGCGTCACCTTAGACCCCCGTCATGTGCCTGCAGGAGCCTGGGCTGCTCTAGGGAACCCAGAGCCACAATGAGGCTGCCCTGCCCAGGAAACCTTTGGGGTGTTGCTCAGGGGAATTGCACGGTCCTTGGTGGGACAGAGTGGGGACGTGGGCTCCACACTGGCACGTCGTCTTGGTCCTGCAGAATCCTTCTGTGCAGGGGCAGGGAGCACGGCAGAAGGAGGATCCTAGTGGGGTCCCTAAAGGCAGAGCCAGGACAGGGACCCTGGGTGCCCAGCGCTAGGAACCGTACTGCCCACGAAGCTGGGTTCAAACCCCACTTCTGCGTGTTACCATGTGGTTTAGAGCAAGTTGCTTAATCTCTTGAAACTTCAGTTGACTTACCTGTAACACAGGGATAATAATGGCACATAACTTCATAGAGACACTATGGGGGTTCAAAGAAATAAGATATAGACGGTCTTCGGGTGCCTGGCACACAGAAAGTAAGTGTTAGCTCGTGCTATTTTCTCAATTTCCTCGGGTTGGTGTGTTTCTTGGCCATAAAGACAAGAACCAGATTTGTGAGATGCACCACTGTTCGCCCAGCACCTGCCTTGGTGCCTTGCGTGGAGTTGGACTCAATCATTACTTGTTGATTTCCTGAAATCTGGGCACAGCAAGGAATAAATTAGTAAAAGAGTCAAATCCCCTTTGTCTGGTGCTTGCATTTTAGTGAGTGAGATTGACAAACGAGCAGGCACCAGATGTGGAACGTGGCTGGAGGTTCTAAGTCCTCCAGGAAAACATAAAACAAGAAAGGGGGTCTGGAGGCACTGTTTGAGATGAGATGCTCAGGGAAGGCTCTTCGAAGAGGTAATTGAGTGAATGAATGAATGAGTGAATATTAACCATCTGAGGGCAGGGACTTGGTCTTGTCTCTGCTGTGTCACTAAGCCTCTTGCATTGTGCCTGACAGCGGATGCTCGAAAGGTTCGTTCTGTGGATGAGTGCAGGTCTATTAGTATAAACTTTGACCAGGGGTGGGAATCTATACAACCCTGCAGGTGGCCTTGGGACCCTGTTGGATTGTCTCCAGGCATGGGAATCCCATGATTCCTTTGACAGCCATCTTCCTTTTGAGGAAGCTTTTATGAGACGTATGCTGCATCAACTTTCTTCTGCCGTGATCCAGCCCGAGCCCTCGTCACCATTCCCAGATCCAATCTGGGTTTCTGCTTAAATATCCCCAGAGATGGGAAGCTTGTGACCCTGAGGAATGCCCATGGTGACATTTGTCCCCCTGCTGCTTCCATTCAGGGTGACCAGCTCTGCTGTGGACTGAAAGTTCATGTCCCCCCCGCCCCCCAAAATTCACATGTTGAAACCTAATCCTCAAGATGATGCTATGTGGAGGTGGGACCTTTGGGAGGTGATTAGGTCATGGGATTATGAGAAAAGAGGAGCTAGAGAGGTGATCCCTCCCTGCCACGTGAGGACACAGCGAGAAGACAGATGCCTGCAAACCAGGAAGTGGGACTTTATCAGACACCGAATCTGCCAGCACCCTGATCTTGCACTTCCCAGCCTCCAGGACTGTCAGGAATAAATGTGTGTGGTTTAAGCCCCCCATTCTGTGGTACTTTTGTTGTAGCAGCCCTAACGGACTCAAACAAATTTCCTCACCCAGTAAGTGTCGTGAGAAGGAAAGGTTGTGTTTCCTCCACGGTTGTGATTCCTCCTCCAATGTAAACAGCCCCAGTTCCGTATCTGGCCACCTTTGTTGGCCTCTCGTAACCCTACTCTCTTCAGTTGGCCCCACGGTATTGGACACACCCACCTGCGTGTCATAGCCGGAGCAGAAACCAGATGTCCATCCTGTCCATCTGTATGAGTCTGTTCAGGCCGCCATGACACAGTGCCACAGTTTGGGTGGCTTCAACCTCCAGAGTTCATTTTCTGACAATTCTGGAGGTTTGAAGTCCCAGACCAAGATGTTTACAGCATTGGTTCCTTCTGGGGCTGCTCTCTTTGGCTTGTAGGTGGTCATCTTCCCCTTCCTGTGTTTCCACAAGGTCTTCCCTCTGTGTGTCTGCGTCTTAATTTCCTCTCCTTGTAAAGGCACCAGTCATATTGCATTAGGGCCCACCCATTTGGCCTCATTTTAATTTAATTTCCTCTGTGAAGACCTTATCTCCTAGTATGGTCACATTCTCAGGTACTGGGACTTGATACGAATTTGTGGGGCACACAGTTCAGCCCATGACACCAGCCACCGTCTCCTTTCCCAGATGTGGAAACTGAGGCCAAAAGTAGGGAAGGGTCTTGACTAAGGTCCCAGCTCTGTGTTGGAGTTTAGAAGGGACCCAGTTTTTTTGCCCCCAGCACACACTCCATCCCATGTGACGATGTGATAATGTTTTCTGAAACCCACCTGTTGCTCTTCCTCGGCCGGTTTCTCCTCTCTTAACTGGATGGGTCCTCATCTTCCCCCATCCCGTCCCTCCAGGGCCTCGGGAAGAGGCTGGGGAAAGCCAGCCTGTCCCTGTGTGGTTGTTGGTTCCGCCCACTCTGAGCTCCTACTGAGCTGTGGTGTGTGGCGATCCTAGAAACAATGGGATGGAGGCCAGGGAACACGCTGCCCTTATTTATTTTTGCCTTAAAAAAAATTAACTAGGACATAACGATATTATTCTGGGTTTGTTCAGTCTGGGAAGCCTCTAACTTTGTTTCACAAATCAGTGACATAACAGGAAAGCTCAGGAAGGGGGTGTGCTGTAATGGCAACAGCTGGAGAGCTGGGCCCTCCCTCTGCGCCATCACTCACCAGCTGGGAAACTCTGGGAAGGTTGCCATCTAGCCTCAGTTTTCTCATTCTGTAAAAGTGGAGCTGATAACCCATCATCCTTCGCGTAATTATTTAAGAAATATGCATATAAAGACCTTGGCACAATAGTTGGTACCTAGTAGCTGCTCTAAGAATGGTTCCTTAATAAACAGGGAAATACTGTTTGGTAACTATCCTTAGTTCTCACCTTAACCTGTGTTCACTTGACTCTTCCTCAAGTGTGGTCCTTCCTTAGAGATACAGCGAACGGGGTAAGGAAAAGATGAGAGGGGAGTTTTCTTACGTGGGAAACTGAGGGCCAAAGGCTGTCTGCACCCACCCATTCGTTCACTGAGCATTTTTTCACTTCATCCAGTTAACAAGTATCTCCTGATTTTGAGATGTTGTGTCTGGAGGTTAGGGACACAGAGATAAATAAATAAGGTCCTGCTCTCAAAAATTGTATAGTTTTGCTGCGAAGAAAGAATGCAGTGAAAGACATTGTCATGAGATAAAGGTATAAAAACGGAAGCATGTGCAGACTATAGAGATGTGTCTGGAGCTCAGCACGGTGATCAAGGCTAACAAGAGAGATTGGAAGTCATCAATACAAGGATTGCAGTTGACGATACAGGAGAGGAAGAAGATGGAGGTTACGGAGACTGAGAAGAGTATTCTGGGAAACCTGATGCTCACAGAGTGTTGAAAGTGAGCCAGTCCTTGTCTTGGGGGTGTTGGTGTCCAAGGAAGTCCATTCCGAGGGTGGGAGCTGCTGCAGAGTCCGGGTTGGGTGGTACGTACTAGACACCGTGGTTTCAGGAGGCCAGTTCCTCAAGTGCAGGACCCTTGTGGCGGATGCGCTTTGGAAGGATGCCCAGCAACGCGGGGCAGAGCCTGGTTCAAGCCAGCGTGCCAGGCCTGCCAGGCTGGGGTCATAGCAGAGAGGTCGATGATGACTAGAGGGCTGAGTCAATCCTTGAAGCAGTAGCCTCACCATAGAGTCAGAAACTTCACAGCTAATGAGGCAACCCAAAGCTCATCTCAGAAGCCAGGAGTCAGACCAACATAACTTACCCTAGACCCTTCTATCTGGTGGGCCCGGGGGCTCTGGGCTACTCAACGTCCTGGTTGGGAAGGGCTGAGCCTTCAGGGAGTACGAAGCACCTCTCCTGCTGAGTGGACCGAGCAAAGGTGGAATACACACACCTCACCTGGGCCTTGGCATCACTGCTGCAAAGTGAGGGGTTGACCTAGGATGATCTCAAAGGCCTCTTTTGGCTCCAACTCTTAATAGACTCTCTGTTCTCTTTTTTCCTAGGGAGGTTGTGATTGCCTCGAGGGCAGGGGCAGTCTTGGGCTTAAATCCTGACTTCAGCTCTTAGCTGCAAGTTGGGCAAGTTACTTCACTCTTACTCTATTATGGAGACAGTAATGCTTACCATTGGTTGTGGTGGGGATTAAATGAGAAGTACGGTGGCTGGAAGTATATCGGGATGGTTTCAGCTGACCAGAGGTTAGCAATCTCTTTCTGTAAAGAGCTGGATAATAAGTAAATACTTTAGGCTTCGGGGACCACAAACAATCACTGTCGCAGCTACTCAGCCCTGCCTTGGTAGCATGAAAGTAGCCACAAATAATGCGTAAATGAATGGACGTGGCTGTCTTCCAACACAACTTTATTTATAAAAACATGTGGCAGGCTGGATTTGCTGGGTTTGATCCATGGATTGTAGTTTGCTGATCTCTGATTTGGACCAGTCAGCCTAATGCCTACCTTTTCCTGAGGCCACGGGATCTCTTCTCGGCCTTGCTTCTAGCTTTAAGTTTGGGTGGATTTGGTTTGGGAGGAAGAAAGCAGGTCTTTGTAGTCAGGCACGATTGTGGACCTCCGTATGGAGCACAGGGGGTGGGACACATGGAAACTTCCTTCCTTGCTTCCTGGGAGCAGATGACGCCTCACCAGCCTGTGATCTGTAGGGAAGGCACGTACAGGAGAGGGACACTGGGAGCTCGGCGTGTCCTGCAGACATAATCACTGCTCTCTGAAACAAAGGGCCCAAGGTGCGCCAATCTAACAACTTCGTAGGTGGCCCCGTCTGCGCTTGTCCGTGGGCTGCAGGGAGAAATGTCATTATTTGGGGAAATTCCATTCCCTCAGATGGGTCATCACCAGCTGTGGCCCCAAGCCCTCATAACACGCCTGTTTTTAATTGGTTACGTGGAGGTTTGAAAGCCTGCGCAGTTCAGAGCGAGCATCTAGGGATGAGGACCACGTTTTCTGCTCCAGGGTTCCTATGCAAGTGTATCTGAGCTGAGCAAGTGGCTAGAGAGACACACTTGGTCTGCCTGTCCCAGTCTCTGCTGTCTGAAGGCCTGGGCTATATGGCAGTCGTGGTTTGGCACGTCATACAGGTATCTTATCTTTGAGATTTAAATAAAGGATAGGACCTACTTATCTTTATTCCACATAGGATGGGAAACCCAGTGAGTTCTTTTTGTTCTTCCAGTACCTCTGCCACTTGGTGGGGTGGTGGTGGGAACAGGCAAATGCGTCATCTGGCTCCGAGCTTCCTGCTCTGATGGACTCTAGCTGAGTCCTGCCTCCCCTCTATGCCTGCTCACCTGAGTCAACAGAGACGCCCACTACGCCCCTTGCCTTGATTTCCTTCCAAAGCCCTTCCTTGGAGCACTGGCATGGAGAGCTGAATTTCTGGAGAATGAAGGATACTATCAGAGATGGGAGAGGCAAATCATGCGCTAAACAGCAAACCATTAAAACGGGATATTAGGGCTTCCCTGGTGGCGCAGTGGTTGAGAGTCCGCCTGCCGGTGCAGGGGACGCGGGTTCATGCCCGGGTCCGGGAGGATCCCACATGCCGCGGAGCGGCTGGGTCCGTGAGCCATGGCCGCTGAGCCTGCGCGTCCGGAGCCTGTGCTCCGCAACGGGAGGGGCCGCAGCAGTGAGAGGCCCGCGTACTACAAAAAAACAACAAAAAAACTGGATATTAGACATCTGTGTTATTTGATGAATGCTCATCCCTGCGAACTGCTCACTGGCCGGATATCTCTGTGAGCCCCTCCCTCCCAAGGCCCATTTCTGTTCCTCTTCTCCTCCTCTCTCTGCTCGCTCACTGCTACCAAAGCATGCCCTGAGGCCACGTCCAAGCCATTATCCAGAAAATGGGCTAGAAAAGCTCTTTTTGTGCCTATTTCTCCACCTATAATGTGGACATAATAATAATACCTTTTCCATAGGGCTGTAGCAGGGATTTTAAACAGTAATGCTGGAGGGGACTTGGCCCAGAGCCTGGCTGGCCCAGAGTGGGGAGGCGGGTCCTGCTGGGGACTGCCTGCCCAGGACACTTTCTGTGATGCTAGATTCTTTGTCCGTATGTAATAGATCTTAAAGAGCAAGTAGGATTTCACCTGGTACACTGGTGTGCGGATGTTCTTGGCAAAAAGAACAGCCTGGACGAAAGCACAGAGGTATGGTGGTGAATGGTGTGTTCTAGAAATGAATATAGATGAATTTGGCTCAGGCGGAAAGAATGTGGAGAAGCCACCAAAAAATGTGATTAGAAAACCAGAGGAAATTGTGAAGGTCTTGCTGGGGTTGTGGGCATGCTGAGAAGTTTGCTGTTTATCCTTTAGGAAATCAGAGTCCAGCCCGGAAGTGACATGAAGTTGTCTGCTTAGATGCCTCCTTCTGTGGAAGGAGAGCAGATGGAAGCAGGGAGACCCACAATAGCCCAGGAAAGGTGTGATGAGGGCCTCAAGGAGGCAGTGGCAGCGGGAGAAGATGGTATTCATGGTAAACCTAGGGCTCCTACAAGACGGTGATACCGTGGCCAAGTCTTAGCAGAGTGAGATGGTGGTACCAGTGCTAGGTTTTAGCAGGACAAGATGGCAGGTGGTCCACGGCCAGGGTTTTAGCGAGGAGAGATGGTGGTACCTAGGCAGTTTTAGTAGGGTGAGATAGTGGTGTGAGAGCCAGGTTTTAGCAGGGCAAAATGGAGGGCTCTTCCAGGTTTTGGTCGGGCGATAAGAACCTGGCAGGACCTAGGAGGGGTGGGGTCCAGTTTGGGAGAACGGTGCATTATGTATCCAGCATCCTGTGTTTCTGTGACTCCTGAGTATGTCTGTGCTCTACACAGTGGGAGGACTTTATATCTCCATCCAACCAGCCACTCCATAACCACGAGCTATCCCAGTGGCTCTCAACCCGGCTGCACGTTTAATCACCTAGAGCTTTTGAAAAGCAAAGACTAGGTCCCATTTTAGACCTGTTGAATCTGACCTCTCTGTGGGTAGATCTAACGTACTTCTGCTTGTTTATTTATTTTTCAAATGTTGCCCAGCCAATTCTAATGTGCAACCTCCATTGAGAACCACTCATTTGTGAGAGGGACTGTGGGTGAAGAGGAAGTTCTCAGGGTTGCAAGTGGATATAGACGGTCTTCAGCAGGTGCAGACGAAGGTGCCCGTAGGCTGTGAGCATTTTGAAGCTTCACCAGGCACCAGCATCGGTTGTTTTCTCATTTGTTGTACATAACAGCAGCGCGTAGATCCATTAAGCCTTCCCTCTTCCGCTTGGTGCTGAATGTAATTTCAGGGTCTCTGGCTCTGAGCAAACACGGCTGTCGGGATATATTAGCTTTCCTTCTGGAAGATAAAGTCCCAGCTCCTCCTTTGAGTGTGAGCTGCTTTTTGCCCTCAGAATTAGGTGGGCTGCAAGGGTCAGGCAGAATTACCTGTATCGTGAACAATTTGGGTCCATTTCAGGCTGGAAGCTGACTATGGCAAGCTAGATCTCCTGGGTTTTGGTGACAGTGTGACCTTGGGCAAATCGTGTCATCTTCCTGAGCCTTAGTGGTTTTATCTGTAAAATAGGCAGGTAATGCCATTCCTACAAGATGAGGCCAGCATCCCCATGAGGCAGTGACGGGGATGCTCCTTACCTGTGTGCATCAGCCCTGGGCCCATAGGCATCATCATCCTCATTTTAACAGATGAATAGCTGAGGTCTGAGAGTTTAGTAACTTTTCTGAGGTCCTATGGCTGACAAGTGACAGAACCGGGAATAGAACCTTGGCATTTGGATTCCAGAGCCCATGGTCTTGACCACCAGATAAAGTGATATGTGAGTGTTCTGGGAACCTGAAACTATACAAATCCAACCGTACATTAAACTTTTTTAAGGATACTGTACTTTCAAAACTGACAGCTTTATTGTCTGTTGGCAATGAGGTCTTGTGGGTTTGCTGGAAATCACAGTGGGCATTTATTCATTTTATTCCATTCATTCGTTCAACATGTAGTTCAGGAATAGAGCTAAGTTTGTCCAAGTCTGGCCATGATAACGGCTGTAGGGGTGAGGGTGGGGTCGCTTCTGGGGAACTGAGAGGGTAAGACTGAGGTTGGCCTAAGTAAACTCTTCACTTTGCGTCCTGAGTAGGCTTCATGCCCCCATGTCCCCGTATATGTTGTGACAAGTCCACACTGACAGGCCAGGCCATTAGAGCAATGGAAAGCCCATTGCATCACGCTGTGTCAGTGATCCAGGGATCACACATGAGCATGAGAGGAGGACGCAGGAGTCTAGAGGGACCTGTAGCCGTCATCCGTCACCTCTGGGCAGTAGAGCTACTTCATGGTGGGCTCTCAGCGGCTCTTTCATTCACGGGCCATCACACCATGGTCAGACCAACCACGGAGACTTGCAGAGTCCCAGGCAGCCTGTCTCGGATCAGTGCAAAGTCTGCCTCTGTTCTCTCTTCTGATCTCAGGCATGTTTTTCAGGTGCCTGTGTGTTGATTTATTCTTTAAACTCACTCAACAAGTTAAGTCCTGAGCCTGCTGGGCGCGGGGAGACAAGATGAGTTAGACCGAGGTCCCTGCCCTCAGGGAGTCCACCAAGTAGGATGAAAAACGAGCCCACAGAGAGACAGGCATCGCTGTGCCTGCGGCGGCTTTGCAGTTAGGACGATGGTCGGGAGGATACCTCCCTGCTCAGCTCAAGCTCTGGGAGGTCAGAGAGTCTCGCCAGTGAGTGGATTCATATTTTTAGTTTTTCATGATTGAGGAGAAAATTTCTAATAGAAAATGATGGCAGATCATCACATCAGCTGCGTGATCTTGAGCTTGAACAAGCTACTCAGTCTCTCTGAGCCTGTTTCCCCAGCAATCTCTGCATCCTTTGGGCAGAAGTGACTCTGGCTTCTATGATATTTCCTAACACCTGGTTAAATGGTGTTAACATGCCTTCCCCTTCCAACCTGCCTGTTCACTTATTTCCCCTGCCTCCAGATTGCCTTGGCTCACCCCATCCCTTTACTTTTCAGGGGCATTTGGGGATCTATCTATCTATAGTTCTATAGTTCTATAGTTCTATCTTGTTATAATTCAGTCTCCCTGAAGCCTTCCTTCTTGGTCTTTAGCATTTGTCTCTTTTTGCATCTCCAGCCCTGGCTGTTTCCTGCACTCACCCCCTAATGTTTCTCCTGCCAATCCAAGGCACTTCTCCAAGGTCATGGGATCTAGATATCCTTAAGGACCAGGGCCCAGCATTTCTGAGAGCAGTGGATTCAGGGTCAAGTGATGCTTCTGTGTCTCACATAGAATAGGCACTCAGTAGATGGGTTCCGTCACTGCATGAGTCACATCCGTTTCCCTCATTTTGGCATATCGATGCGGTGGCAGCTGAGATTCAGAGAGGGTGAGTGATTCAGCTGGGGTCACACAGCTAGACGGCAGCGGGACTCGGTCCCAGGCCGCGTGATGCCACGTGTACGTGTGCCGTGTTGAACATTTACTCTGGGCTGGATGCCATACTAGTGCTTCTGCAGGATCACACACTGGACCTCATAGTGGCCTGAATGGCCTATCTGGAAGGAACCTCTGCTTTCCCCTCTTTGCAGATGAGGAATCAGAGTCTCGGGACATCAGGAGCTTGCCCCCACATCACAGAGCCATGCATGGAATTGGCAGAACCAAGGTTCTACCTAGGTCCGTCTGACTTTAGAGACTTTGTTCTTAACCGTCATTTCTCATCTTGCTAACGCCCAGCTTTGTGCCAGTCAGAGTGAATCCGAAGAAACAGAGGCAGAGACTATTCAAGGCAGACAAGGTGAGCTGAGCATTTAAATATACTCTTTCAGGAAAGGATGATGCCAGAGTGAACTGCTGAAATCAGAGAGTTTGGATAAAATGGGCCTATCTCATCACCCTGCCTCATCTGGGGATAAATGTGGTCGTTTAAAATACCACTACATTTGGGAAAAGAAAACAAGCAAAGAAACAAACAGTAACTCACCTGCGTAGAGCCTGAAGCAGATTCCCTGTTCCAGGGTCGTTGTGAGTAAAAATGTTTCTGTAAAAATGTCCAAAATTACAGACTTCTCAAAAATACTCATTGAGCTACAATTCAGGCTCCTTTAAGACAGTTCCCCCACTGCCTCCAAAAGATGGAAAACCATTCAGAAGCATGAATCATAGAACAATAACTTGGGATACATGAGAGGAACTACTGCTAGTGTATAATTCAATTTTGGCCTGAAATGAAGTTTAATAATACATAGAGTGGCCTCATTTTCCTCTTATTAAAGTGAAGGATATGACTTCAGGGAGAAATGAGCTAATTGAATAGAAATGTTTCAGATATAAGAAAACTAAAGGACATGGATTGCCCTTGTAAAAGGGAAAACAAACAGGAACTGAGCTGTTAGGAGAAATAAGTTATCTTCCAACTTGAAGAAAGTACTTACAGAAGAGAAACCTGTATTACAACCCCAAAGACCCCCTCAAAAAGTGAGCCAGGGAAAAGCAGCTTTTCCTTGAAGGTGGGCACTGGACAAGTCACACCGTGGGAGTATGAGCTTTCACCTTGTAATGCCCCGAGAGTCACAGCCCACATCTCTTCAGTCACGTGTCACATAAACGTTTCCTAACCATTATCCCTTCTGCCTCCTGAATTCCTCAATTCTATCAGTGGGCCTAGAGTCACCAACCAGAAGCCAAGACCTCCCCTTCCGTTTTGCTCTCATAACCTTCCCCTTCCAGGCAAGCCTTAGTCTAGATGATTCTACTACCTGAGCATCTCTCAATTCTATACCTGACCACCCTTCTCCCTGCATCCTCCCTGCCCTATTCCATACCTTCATTGTATTCCACCTGCCCTATTCCATACCTTCATTGTATTCCGCCTGGCCTCTTGCTGCAGTTTCCTAATTATATTCAATTTCCCATTTCTCTGGTTTCTCCTCCATTTTTCCAACCAAAACATCTTCCTAAAATCCTAACCTGACCATGTCTTTTATCTTTCTAAAATGATCCTGTAGTTGGTTCTTCATCACTTATAGGATAGCCTAAACTCCCTAACTAAATCCAATGTACAGTCATGGTCTTCTTTCCTTATGTTCCCTATTCTGGAACTCTATCCCCAGTCTAAACAATTTCTTGCAAATGTCTGGACACATTTCGTTCTGTCACGCCTGCATTCGCAATTAACTTCTCCGCCTCCTATGATGGTCATTACCTAATTCTCATATTCAGAGACTTCTCTCACACCACACCCTGTAGGACTTCGGTATTATTTTGGTGTTTGGAATGGAGGAAATATCTCATTTTGCTAATTGTTTTGGACGACATATATTGGGTTTTTCTTTCTCTCACTTGTTTCTGACGCTACCTTCCCATAAATTAAATTTCCCGTTACTGGAACCTCTTTTCAGTTCTTTTGCTTGGTTATCTTTACCCAACAATTCTTGTTATACAAGTTATAACTCTTGTACCTTATTTTTTATTATTAAGTATGCTTAATAATCATTTTTCCAGTTTTATTGAGATAGAATTGACATTCATCAGTGTGTAAGTTTCAGGTGTACAGCATAACGGTTTGACTTTGACGTATATGGTGAAATGACGAACACAGTAAGTTTAGCTAGCTAGCGTCCATCATCTCATGCATCTCAAAGAGAAAGCAAAAAAAAAAAAAAGAAATGTTTTTTCTCATCACGAGAACTCTTAATGATTTTCTCTCTTAACAGTTTTCACTATCATTTTCTTTTAGGGCAAGGCACTTCTCATTACTCTGCTTTTCCAAACATTCTGGTATATTCTCCCAGGTTTACTTTAAAATCCATCCGTTTAACCGGGTCTCTCCACCACAATCTTTGGGGTCTTGTAAGAACTCTAATAAGCCTAAAATTAATTGGGAAATGATCAAGATCTTTACAGTTAGTCTTTTCCTCCAGAGACATGTTTTTCCTTTGTTTGTCTTCCTACAGGGCTGAGTAATTCATGTTAGGATTTTCTCTCCCTCACTCTTTGGTTGCCAGAGTTATTATTGGTTTTGCTAATTTCAGTGGATTTATCTCTTCCCCTTTTATCTTTCCTGTTTTTGCACTGTGCTGGGCGTATGCATTTCTTTTTATATCCAGCCATTTTACAACCTGGTCTCTTATTAGTGGTAATGCTCGGTGTGCTTGGTTGCTGTTCGCTCGGTTTTCTTTTCAGCTGATTTGCTTGGGAGTTCTCATTCAGACGTGGATTCCAGAGCCAGTGCATCTGGCTCTCTACTCGCCACTGTGAGATCTGGAAAAAGTTAACCTCTCGGTTCCTCGTTTTCCTTCTCTGCTTATTGAGTATAATGACAGTACCTGCCTCGTAAGGTTATTGTGAAGATTCAGCTGGGAACTTTATGTAAAGTGTTAACCAATGCTTAGTCCTTCTGAGGCTTCAGGGAATGTTACTCTTGCTGTTGCTGGAGATAGACATTCATGTTACTAAAAACAGTGGTACATGCAAACGCAAGAACTATTATTTCTGGTTTCTAATTCCTCTGACTCCTCCTTTTAAAGGGATAGCATTAAATTACTTTGATGGTAATGTGGGTCCTTGTCCATGACATTAGTTGGATCCCATTACATAGCTCACCATTCCCATAGTTCCTCATGTCAACAAAATACTCTTCCGTTTTCGGTTTACTAGATTTTTTTTTCAAGAATGGACAATAAGCTTGGTCAAATGATCTACTGATACAAATAATGAGATGATTTGCTGATTTTAAACCCTGGTAGCCTTCCATGTCATAAACCCCATTTAGTCACCGCAGGTTATTCCTTTAAAATGTTCTTCGGCAATCCACGTGCTACCATTTTTCTGAAGGACTTTTGCAGCCGTCTTCCTCATGGAGGTATTTGCCTTTGGTCATATTCAGTTCTCCTTCCATTGCAAATGATCTCCTTGTAACTCCCTTTTCCCGTTTTCATAGAAGCCGGGTTCTCTGACGTCCTATTGCAAAAGCCCTTTCTGCGTTTCTAAAATATTCTTCAGTCTCCCCTTTGCCAGAGGTATCCTCTTCCTTAGAGACTTCCGGATAACCTTCTCTTCCACTCATGTCACACTGTTCTTTTCGTGGGCTTTATTTTTGCTATTTCCTCCTCTTTATTCGTTTCTAGAGAAGGGGTGTCTCTCCAGGCCAGGGTTTGGCAACAGGCAGACTTACGTGGACTGCCTTTGGCCTTGGCCACTGCCGCATGAATGATGGTCCCAGCCTTTCCCAGGGGTGCATCTGGGAGGTTGGTGTGCCCAGCGGCTTCGGGCCCCGGTCCTGGGGTCTTACAGGCATCTGCTGTGTGCAGTTTTGATGAACCGTGGTGGGAGCTTCCACCGCCAGGCAGTCAGAGCTTTCTGTGTGTCTGCAGTGGTGCAGCACCTGAAGGGTACCAAGTTCCTGCGCACGAAGCCCCCAAACCCGTCCCGTCTCCATCCCCAGTGGAGTGTTTCGCCTGCAGTGACCCCCATCCCCCAGGATGCATTGCATCACTGCTGCTCTCTGCTTTGTGTTTTCCCTGGAGATGAAAATACTGGGAGGAGGAAGTGCCTGAACACAGCACTGGCCGATTCATAAAGCAGCACACAAAAGCAGAAAGGTGACTGACCACTTTCCTGGTGAATACAGACCCTGGTTCTCTGCCAGTGGAGAGGAGGGGCTCAACAGCTCCTGTAGTAGTTTCCTAGGGTGCCGTAGCAAAGTACCACAAATTGGGTGGCTTAAAACAACCGAAATTGATTGTTTCACAGGTCTGGAGGCCAGAGGTCTGAAATCAAGGTGTGGTCAGGGCTGCGCTCCCTCAGAAGTCTCCAGCAATGGATCCTTTCTTGCCTCTTGCAGCTTCCGGTGGCCACCAGCCTTTCTTGGAGTTCCTTGGCTGGTAGATACAGCACTCCAGTCTCTGCCTCCATCTGCACACGGCCTCTTGCCTGTGTGTGTCTGTGTCTCCTCTCCTTGTTTTATAAGGACACCAGTCATTGAATTTAGGGCCAGTCCTAAGCCAGTGTGAGCTCATCCTAACTAGTCACGTCTGCAGACTCTGAAGTTCTGGGTGCGCGTGAATTTTGCGGGGCACCGTTCAATCCACTGCTCCCCCTCACACCTTTCAGCCTGGTTGGGCCTCTCTCTTTCACAAGACAGTGTTTGCCAAGGTCACCAGTACTTCTTCTCAGTCTAGCTCCTTTGACCTTAGATGAATCACAGTTAACAGTTAGTGTTTCTTTGTGCCAGGCACTTTATATGCCTGAATTCATCAAATATTGTTCATGAAAATTCTTTCCTAATTCTGGCAAGAGTTTACTTATCCCTTTTGGTTTTCAATGTGGTTATGAGTTAGAGGAAGTTTTGCCTGTTTCTCCTGTGTCCTCGTTGGTATTTTAGTGAGAAATACCAATTGAAGGAGACTGGGACTGCTGGACAGACATCACCTTGACCTTTCTGTCTCCTTAAGGACAATTCATATAATTGTCCTCCGATTCTGTATGCTTACTTTTAAAATAAATTGCTAACCAGAGGGCACGCTTATTTCCGAATTTCCAAATCATTTGGTGGTACCTTATTCTGCCATCTCGCAGTGCCGGTGTAATACATGTGACCTGGCATATGGAGAACACCTAGCAAACTCCCTGACATACTGTAGATATTCCGTAAAGGTTTGTTGACTAAACAAATAACTTTAATCTACCAGGTTAGCTGTCTTATTAAATATAGACGTAGGTGGCTCTGCCCCCCCCCCCCAAAACCCATCTCTTTAATAAACCATGCAGAGTTGTTCAAAGAATTCCAAGATTTATTCAGATGTAGTTTTCCAAATTCACTTTTAACCCTTTTTCAAAATAGAGACTATTCAGCTCATATTCCGCTTTTGTGACTCTGCGTTATCTAGTGGGCGGAGCAGTGAGTTCCACTTACACATGGTCAGTAGAGTTTCAGACACCCTGGGAGCCCTGCTACCCTGGGCCTTTGTTTTCCATCATCAGGCTCTTGGTAGGACCTGGGGTCAGAGCCTCATCACTGGGTCTTACCTTTGGGTGGGCTTTCTGGACTCACCTTCCCTACCCCCGCCCCACCTGAGTCACCCGAAGCCCATAATACAAAAATGGGGAAATGTCCCACAGCCTAATCAGCATGTACAGCTGTATGTGTCTGTGGTGCAGCCCCACCTTGAGTAGCACCACTGCAGTCTGACCCTTCACTTATAGGGATGGGAGCAGAGGGACACGTCCAGCTTCCTGTCAGTCAGTTATAGGAGCAAACAGCCAATGCAGGCCAGTGGGGTTCAGCTCCTGGCACGCCATCACACCTGCTCCTCATATAGATAGATGACTCTTCCCCAGGCCCTCACCATGGTGACCCCAGTGGAGCACTTTGTACCCCTCACCTGCACTTCCGTGCAGAACAGAGTGGAAGAGGCATAGGCAACAGATTCATGCTAAGACACGGAGAAACCTGCAATGGAAATGGCAGCTGGGGAACTTTTAGGGTCACGAAGATGAGCCTGGGGTGGCCGGCTATTCAGACAGACATGCAGCTAGTAAATAAGAAAAGGCATCCATTCAAACAATGGGATGGCCGTGGAAGGGTTCCTGGGTGAGGACATAGAATCTACATGGCCAGTCCGGGCCAGGCAGCGGCCACTCAAGGGTCCAGGCAGGCTGCCTACCCACCCTGCAGCTTGTTGTTCTCCCTCGAATATGGGGGACACGTAGATTTATGACCTTAGTTTTCAGATTGCTTTGAACTTAATGACTTCCTGGGGCCAGCACATTTATTCTAGCAGTAACTCATTTACGTGAGGGCATCTGACTTTCCTTTTAAAGGTTGTGATATAAAGTTCCCCTTTCTAATACTGTAATTGGATTTAAGTGGAAAGGAAAGTGGATTTTAAAAATATAAAGTAATTAATAGTATGGGTAGTACCTGCTGGATAAGGCAAAGATGGTGATCAGCTATCTGACCAACCAACATTTGGGAAAGTCTAGAGATTCGAGGGTCCTTCCAAGTTTAGAATTTCATAGCTCAGAGCTCTCTGTGAGGTAGTTGGGATTCAAACGCCTTAGAGGGACCTGCTTTCAGGACTTGGTCATCAAAAGGATGTGGATTTGTCCTGCCTGCTTATGCTTCTTCAATTCATTTTTTTGTTTGCAAAATCCTTATCATGCAGTTACCAGTTCATTCCTTTAGCTGGAATTCAGTGAGAGTCAGATCTCTGGCATGTGGTCCTTGCTGTTGGGAGTTGCAGTTAGCTTGGTTTTGATGCTGGAAGCTGGCTTCACGTTCTGAGGCACACCTGTCAATGCAGGCTAGTGTGTTTGGGGTGCCGAAGTGGAGCTGAATCATGCATTAGCTCACAGGCCTCTTCCAGTTTGCACATGGCTCCATACGGTAGCTGTGCCCCTGGAAATTCGCCTTTAAATCGAATATCAGGAATCAACGTAGGAAGATATAGAGCAGTGCCTGGCATAGAGTAGTTGCTTAAAAAATGAATGAATGCGCAACAAGAGATGATAATAGTTAACAATTCAGAATCTGGTGTCAGATAGATCTGGTCTAGACTCCTGTTTCTGCCGCTTAGCAGCTGTGGCATCTTGAGCAATTCACTTAACCTCTCTGAGCCTCGGTTTCTCTATCTGCAGAGTGGGGATGATTACATTCTTATGTCACAGGGTTATTATGAGACATATGACTTATAGGAGCAAGCAAACCATGTCGGTCACCGTACCTGCCCCATCGCAAGCCCTCGGTAAGTGTTACGTCTTGTGGTTATTATTATTCCCACTGATGATAATAATGATTTTAAAATAAATACAGGCAGTTCCTGAATTACAGTGCGTGGTTCACACACCTGCCTCACGTATGCCCCCCACATGAATCCTTAATAGTAGTTTTGGGAAATCTCCTTTTCTCCCTGCTAATTATATAGTCTTCCCAGAAATGCCTTCCCACCTTATCCTTGTCTACTTTCCCTCCAGAGCCAGGTCCCTCGTCCAGCCCTTCCCCAGCAGGCTGAGTCCGTCGCCCCCTTCTCTGTGCTCCAGCAGCCTCTCTGCAATCGTGGTTATCGCCACGGATGCTGAGATGTCTCTTCATCTGCTCTCTTCCTCACTGGACTGGGAGGGACTGCAGTTGGAGCCACTGACAAAGAAGAAAGCCCAGGGACCCAGGAGACCACAGAGAAAGAAGGGGACCCAGGCTCAAAGCCAAGGGGAGCCACGGAGCCCAGCTGTATATTTTTTCAACCAAAATCCTAGGACTCCTTCTGTTTTGAGTTCCCTGGAGATGTCCTGCCTTTCTTTGTCCTCCTGCCTTCCTGCCTGTGGCTCCCTGCGGGCCTGACACTGAAAGGTCTCAGGAAGCCCCAGGAAGCCTTCTAGCTTGTTTCTGGACCAGGAGGCAAGTGTTGCCATCCTCAGGGGGCCAGAGGAGGAGACAGGCTCTCATGGGAGCAACCAGCTGGCCCAGGGAGAAAAGAAGCTGGTGGACACATTTCTGTCACCAGGGAGCATAAAGACAAGCCTGAGGGAAGCTTGGGGACCTGTGTGACTCTGCAAGAGTCACATGACTTCTCTGATCTTCTGTTTCCTCAGCTGTAAGACTTAAGCCTTGCATTAGAAGAGCAGTTTTCCGACTGTGTTCAGCAGAGTTCAAAGCATCCTCCAGGCAAATTCAGCCCCCAGGATGGAAAGAAGGGAGAGTCCCATGGCCAAGGGGAGAGTCCTTGCCTTCTTACCCTGCCAATCACAGAGGCTCCTCCCCTTCTTACCCTGCCAGTCATGGAAGTCCCACCCCTTCTGACCCTGCCAATCACAGAGGCTTCTCCTTTCTTACACAGCCAATCAGAATAGCTCTGACTAAAGTGTTTTACATACTGAGCTTTCCTCTAGGCTTTTCCTTTACAAGATAGGACTGTTTGGCTTTTAAAGACATTTAAATGCCTCTGAACAAGATCATTCATATTTCTCCCTCCATGCCCAAGAACGTATGACACTAAAACTTACACTAACAGTTACAAAGACAGGTAGGGGAAAGAACAGATAAAGGGATGGACATTTATCAGTGTCTTCCATATACTCAGCACCACTGTGAATCCGTTAGGGATCAATATGTTGACCCAAAGCTGATTTTTCTTTTACATTTGCCTCAAGGCGAACCTCACTGAAGAATAGATCATACTGAGATCATTAATTCAGTTCAATTAAATGAGCATTTATGAGTGAGTGCTTTGTATACCACCGGGCTCTGGGGATTCTGTGATGAACAAAACATTGGCCCTGTTGTTATGGAGCTTACAGCCCTCTGAGGAGTCTCAGATCTGGAAAAGATGTTTTAAAAATGAGATGATTAAGCCCAGAGAAGAGAAGTGCTTTGGTCGAAGTCACACACAGCAAGTGACTAGAATTAAGCTCTGGGTTTCCCAAGGTGACTGTTACAACCTACTTCACTTCTGCCTTCCCAATTTATTACTTATTAGCGGGAAGACCACTAAGTTCTTCTAGAATTAGCCACAATTTCAAAGGGCTTACGTAGTTCAAAAAGGAGCCAGTCGTACTCTTAATGCTCCCTGGAGAAAAAAAAAAAAAAATTGGGACAGCTACTCAGTCCACTCTTGCTGTAACTTCTCACTGCCACACGGTGTCACTGTTGAACCCAGGTCCTGTACAGCCCAGTGGCTGCTCTGTTTACCCTGCACTGGAGCTATTGCTGGCCCATATCCTATACTTGCTTCCAAGATGCTGTAAACTTAGGTTCCAAGATTTCACCTACTTAATTGCATGCTTATATGCTCAGTAATTGATTGGTAACGAATAATTCTACGGCTGGGTCAACTTTAGCTGCTTGTAATACGGGAACCAACCTTTTCTCACAGATTCTGTGGTTCACGTATGAAATCTATGTCACTGACCAAGACTCCCCCCAAACTCTGAGCCACTTTGTATCCTGTCTTGGTTTATTCCCATCTAGAATCCCATGACTCTTTGGGCAGATTATTTCACCACCTCCCAGCTCGAGATATAAAGGGATGTTGCCAAGGATCTACCTTTATTAAGGCAGGTAATATTCCATTATCCTCTTCCTCCAGAACAGTGTGTATGTGTATATAACTAAGGGGTATCACTCATGAGACTCTGCCCTGAATTACAGTCTTTCTAAGGCTACCAGTTCCATCTATCTAGGAAAATTTTGTTACCCTTTAAACTAACTTCTGCTTCACAATAACTCTTCCTAGCTTGTCTAGGGAAAACTTGTGATCTTCCCAAGCTGGGTTTATGAAACATGATGAGCAAGGACGAGCAGCCCCAAAACAGAATTTCAAGACTATCTCAAAGGAGAAGCATTATGGAAAGTACTTGTCTGATTGTGGGGCTGGAGTGAGTCATAGGAGGGTTTGAGGGCAGATGGTAGTAAACATGGTCTGGACAGAGCTTGACCAGAATTTATGAACTAGGTAGGTTCCTGGAACAGTCCGTGGTCTTATCTCTGGAACATATGAGTTCATTGCTACATCAATTTGTGGTCTTATCTTGGAGCGTATGGGACTGAAGGAGCTGGTTTTAAAACGCTTTGAGCTTAATTTGTGTTGCATGTCAGGGCTGGTTCAGATTATCCGTTCTTAGGGTCAGTGTTCATTCTGCAAATTGGTTTCTGTTTTATTTCTCACTCCCATTAGCCAAACCAAACCAGAAGGCAGCCTGCAAGGGAGCCCTGATGAGATGGTCTTCAGAGATCAGTCTCCCAGGCACGGGGCAGGACAGGAAAGAGAAATGGCTCTGGGGGACAAATGTAGAAGAACCAGCACCCTTAGCTGCCAGCCTGCCCCTTTTCCTTTCTTCTCCCCCTCCCTCATTTCTTCATTTCCCAACTGATGTTAATTCTTCTTCATCTGGGTCACTACAATCTATCACTCTTGCCTCCAGTCATTTCACACTTTGGGAATTACTGCTCTAAGCCCTTGCAGATTATAATCGTATAATATTATTATATATAATATATATATAATATAATATGTATATAATATGTATATATTATATGTATAATATAATATGTATATATTATATTATATAATATGTATAATATATAAGAATATATATTTATTGTATAAATAAAAATATATAAACCATCCACTATTATATATTACGTTATTGAACATTTTTATGCAGGATGTCTTTTATACCCAGAGGTCTCAGCCTCTAAGTCAGCACTGTCCAACAGACCTTCTGCATGGTCCAGTATGGTAGCCGTTAGCCGCACGTGGCTATCAAGCTATGACTATTGTGAATAATGAGCTGGAGTTTTAATTTTAGTTAATTTGCACTTGATTTAGAGGCTCGGGCTACTCTGTTAAGTAAATAGCCCTGAAAGGGGTTCTCTTTATCTGCATTTTAGATATGAGAAAACTGAGTCCTGGCAAGGTTAAGTAGCATGCCCATGATGACTTGGCTGGTAAATGATGGAGTCAGGACAGGAACCCTGTTCTCACTGGCCCCAAAGACACTCAGCTTTATACCACGACTGTTCCCTCTGCCCATATACCCTTATTCTCATTCTCTCAGCCAACTCCTACTCATCCTTCAAAATCCAACTCAACTCTCTCCTCCTCCATGAAGCCTCTATAATCCCCACGCAAAGTTTTGAAGACATGTCAACGTTATACTTAGTATCTCAGCCAGTGTACCTTTCACATCGTACTGCAGTTATCTGTTTAGTTGCTTACATTTCTTAATAGAGTGTGAGGTCTTTGAGGATGACCTCACAGTAGGTAGGACGCATAGTAGGTATAAAGAATAAGTTTGGCAAATGAATGCTTTGCCATCATTGCTGCCTTCATGGGTTTCATAGCACTGAAATGGTAAGGCTATAGCATGGGGCTTATTGGTGCTAATCTCATCTGTTTCCTTAATAGGTTTAAATGCTATAGATGAACGTGATCTCTGCTGAGAGAAAATTCAGGCCTGCCCACCTCCCTCTTGGGCGACTGATGGCTCTGGCGGAGAGTATTTTAAGCCTGCTGCCCTTTGACTTGAGTCTTTCTTCCCCCAGTCATTACACGTTGCCTTGCATGCCTCCCCAGCAGGGTGGTGGATCAGCAGTGCCTGAAGACTGTGATATAATTCAGTAGGTTCTCCTGAGCAGCTGCCTGCTGGACAGACACATACATCTCTGGATGTCCAGGGCAGCCATGAGCCAAAGGACCACTGAACGGAGGGGTCCTGGGGTGGATGAATTCCCTGGTAAAATTGGATAGAGGCATTTTGACTCAATACCTGGGACACAGCATTGTTACAGATGGGTTTGAGAATTGAGAGGGCAGGAGAGAAAGGAAAGCTTAGTCCTAGGAGACTGACTTCAAAGACCAGAGAACATTTTTTGTTTTTTTTTAAAGAAGATGTTGGGAGTAGGAGTTTATTAATTAATTTATTTATTTTTGCTGTGTTGGGTCTTCGTTTCTGTGCGAGGGCTTTCTCTAGTTGTGGCAAGCGAGGGCTACTCTTCATCGCGGTGCGCGGGCCTCTCACCATCGCGACCTCTCTTGTTGCGGAGCACAGGCTCCAGACGCGCAGGCTCAGTAGTTGTGGCTCACGGGCCTAGTTGCTCCGCGGCATGTGGGATCCTCCCAGACCAGGGCTCGAACCCGTGTCCCCTGCATTAGCAGGTAGATTCTCAACCACTGCGCCACCAGGGAAGCCCAACCAGAGAACATTTTGATGGTGTCTATTCAAAACCAGTTTGTGGTCAACCCTCTCAGGGGAAGGGACTCAAAGGAAATAACCTCACCCCTGTGTCTTCATTATCTTGTCCCCAGTGACCAGCTCTGGATTGCCCCCAGAAATATGTCTAAACTCCTTAGCACTGTTTTCCAGGGGCAGCCGTAGGTCAAGTCTCAGATGCCAACAAGGGCCAGGTGGATGATACCAAGAGTGAAGTAGCAGTTTGGAGAATTTGGCACATTGGAAAGTCCACGGCTGCTCAGAGGGCCCAGCCACAGCTCCACTGGCCTATTGTCATATGAGAGAATGAGAGTCTAGGCTTTCTTTTTTCTTTTATTAGAAGAGGGAAATCTGGATTTTGGTGTTAAGTATCTAGTTTCTTGTAGTACTTTGTGGACCAGGTAAAGCATATCCTCTGGATCAGACTCGGTCCAAGGGTTGTTATTTTGCTGCCCCTTCATCTGCCCCAGCTCCACTGCCCTGGATTCCTTCATATACTCTACTCTTCTGCCATTTTGACTAGCGGGGAAGAAAGACTCAAGTCAAAAGGGCAGCAGCGTTAAAATACTGTCAGCCAGAGCCATCAGTCGCCCAAGAGGGAGGCGGGCAGGCCTGAACACTCCATCCTCATTCACACCACAGTACCTTTGCACATGCTGTTCCTTCATCCCAGAATTCCTTGTCCCTCCCATTTATATGTTAAGCCTGTACTGATCCTTCCAGCAGCAGCTCAGTTGTCACCTCCTCTAGAAGTCTCCTGACATCCCCAGGCATCTGTTCCTTCCTCTGGCTCCCTTAGCTTTGTTTCCACCTTGTCTGTTGCATTTGCTACTTTATATTCTAATTTGGGGGTTGCCTCAGTTAGACTCTTGAGCTCCGGGGCTACACATTGCACATAGCCAGCTTTCTGTGGGACCCTGTTCCCCAATGCATCATGGCAGCCAAGGTGCAGAGTGTCCTGATTGGAACTGATTTGCATCCTCCTGCAAGCCTAACCCCATTCATATGTCTTCATCTCAGTGAAGGGCAGCACCCTCATCCAGTTCTGAGGCTAGAAATAAGAGAGTCATCTTTTTTTTTTTTTTTTTGCGGTACGCGGGCCTCTCACTGTTGTGGCCTCTCCCATTGCGGAGCACAGGCTCCGGACGCGCAGGCTCAGCGGCCATGGCTCACGGGCCCAGCTGCTCCGTGGCATGTGGGATCTTCCCGGACTGGGGCACGAACCCGTGTCCGCTGCATCGGCAGGCGGACCCTCAACCACTGCACCACCAGGGAAGCCCTAGAGAGTCATCTTACAGTCCTTCATTTCCCTCTCTTTCCACATCCTGTCAATGACCAAGCAAGACCTCCTTTTAGTATGTCCGTTTAATCACCACCCCTCTCAGTTGGTCCAAACTGTCATTAGTATGTGGTCAGTAAACACTTCCTTAATGAATTGTTTAACTGTGGGCCTGTTTTCATGTCAGATTGCGGTAAACTGCACAAAAATCTGGGAAGACCCCTGAGAAAAATGGAATTGAACAGGACTGTACTGGCTGGGTAGACTGGCGGTCAGGTGGCAAAAGAAGGTGTGACAGGCAGGGAGCGGGGGAATGGTGGCTGGAATGAACAGGACCATTTTACAGCAGCAGGGATCCTTGGCCTGACTGGAGTGGAGTATTATGGGATAGGTAGACAGAGGGGAATGAGCCAAAAGGTTCATAGTTGGAGGGCCTGGAAACCTCTAGAAGCTATTCATAGTCTGTGTGCACACTGCTGTATTTGCAATGGATAACCAACAAGGACCTACTGTATAGCACAGGGAACTCTGCGCAATATTAAATAACAACCTAAATGGGAAAAGAATATGAAAAAGAATAGGTACATGTATATGTATAACTGAATCACTTTGCTGGACACCTGAAACTACCACAACATTGTTAATCAACTATACTCCGATATAAAATTAAAAGTTTAAAAAACAAACCTACCTTGAAGCTCCAAAACAAGTGAACAAACCAACAACAAGAACAACAGAAATGCTCTTAAAATTTTTGGTAGAGATCCTAAGAGCGATTGCAAGAGTTGACTATTTATGCAATGAAAAGGTGTGTTGAGTTGTCAGAAGTTCAGGGTCTGGTATTAAAAAAAAAGGTTTGGGGAAAAAAAAAAAGGAAATAGAGAGCCTTGGCTGGTTCTTGAGCAGGAGATTCGTGTTTCCATGCCCCAAGTAAGAGGGAACAGGACATAAGACAAGCAAAGGGTGGGGAAGGCACAAAGCACGAGCTATGGGCGTGGAGTCCATTGGAAACTGGGGCAGCCACAAGGCACCTGGACTCCAGGGTATGTCTGAGCAGAGACAGTGTTTGAAGGAAGAGTTTGGGTATCACAGGGGTGTGGAGTGTGCAGAAAGGAGGAGAGAGACCAAGGGAGCCCATCACCTTTTAGTCCGACTTGCCAAGCACGAGCTGACAGTGAGCCTTCTCTCGAGTAAAGTGGAAAGAAAAAACATTGGCTAAGCTGGCAACATTCTCATTCTTCTTCGGCTGGCTTGATCCCTTGTTATAACAGCAAGTGGGTAAAAATAATTGTCAGTATCCTGAGGCTGGTGAACCCTTGTGAATGCTTCCAGAGGACAAAGCGCTTGTTCACCATCTTCTCTGATTTCCATGCCAAGCCTGCCTCATCATCAGTGATGTCATTCCTGATTCCTCTACAGATGAGGCCACTAGGGTCCTGGAGAAGAATTAATATACCCGAGGCAGGCAGGTGGGGAGTCCCAGGCAGGTGGAACCATTACCTGAGATTCAGTTTAAAACATAGTTTTTTGGGTGCAGTTCCCCCGAGATTCTGTTTTAGTGTGTGATGGGTAGGGCTGTCTTCCCCAGGTAGTCTTGGAAACCACAACGCTTCCCCACCCTGCCTGGGCCTGAGACCCAGCCTGGTTCTGGTGTTACAGTCGTGGGGTCATGGCGCCAGGTGCTGATGGGTCCCAGATCTGGACTTCCCTCTGCCGTCTCACATCCCTGAAAAGGCCTCTGGGGCACCTCTCAGCAGGTACCCGGTTTTTAAACCTGCCACTTACTGACAGCCTGTGAGCGCATCGTTGTGCCTGCCTTAAGGGGCCCTGCAAAGATAAGTCAGAAATAGCCCTTCCTACCGGGAACAAAAACAGAAATCGTGAAACAAATCCATGTATTCTTATCTCTGTGCGGGGCTCTCCTGACAAATGGGCAGAAGTTGCTTCCAACGTTCTGCCACTTGAAATGGCAGCAAAGGACTTTCCCTGTCAGGAAGAGAAAATGAAAAAAAAACCAAAACTGTCACTTTTCTATGATGGAATGATCTGTGGTCCATTCTTGTCTTTTGTTTTCTTTCTCTTTTGTTTTCTTTCCATCCCATAATAGACACATTTTTCCATTCATTCCCCGTTGCAGTAGGACCCAGGTTATTGTATGTGTTAGTGTGTCCCTGGAGTGTTATAGGGGACAGACATCCCTGCCTGCAGATGGCTACAGAGAGGCAGACATATGAACAGGTACTGACAATCAGGGCTTGTAGGTGCTGGGATGGAAGGATGCCCAGAGAGCTCTGAGAGGGCAGAGAAAAGGGGCACATGGCCTCGGTATAAGCCAGTATCCCCTCTGCCAACAGGGAGAGCGTTTCCATCATTGCCTGGCCTTGGGCTCAATTCTTTGACCTTATAAACAGAATTTAAATTGCTTCATTTTTCAGAGAGGCAGGGAAGGACTGCTTGATTGAGACTTTTAAAAAGTTGTGCACCCGATTCTGGAAGAGGCAATGGGACCTACAGTCTGAAAGCCGGGGCACCTCCCTAATTATATTCCACTTTCCAAAACGAGGACATGCCACTTCTCAGATCTTGGAGCAAGATGCCTCCAAGGGATTAAATATTAATAGGATCCTTCCTTCCTTTTTTCCATCCTTATCTCATTTTTAAATGCATTTTCTCTTCTCCCACTTCATTTATTTCTTCATTTGTTCTCTCGATCCATCCAGTGCGAATTTGCCATGAACGCTGCTGGCACAGGGCATACACAGATAAATAGCACATTTCCGCCGTGTGTCTTAACCCTGGATGTCCATGAAAATCTCTCAAGGATCCAGCTTCCCTATGAATACAAATGCCCTGGGACCACCTCCAGGTTAGATTTTTAAGTGAAGAAAGCAAAATGTAGGGAAGTGTGTAGTCTGGTAACATTTGTGTGGGGAACAATTTGGGGAGAAAAACAATGTGCATATTTTTTTTTTTATATCTGCACAGAATATGTCAGGAAGAATATATAAGAAGCTAGAAGCATTGGTTGCCTGTGGAAATGGGAACGTTGTCTAAATAGCAGGGTAGGAGGGAGACTTACTGCTATACGCTACTCGGTACTGTGCCATTTGAATGTATGCTCATTTCAAAATAATTTTAATTAGGATTAAAAATAAATAAGTAACTTAATTAATTAAATAATCTGCAGACCTTTCTTCCAATAGGTTAAGGTACCAGTTCTACACACTAACTGTCCTTGACTATTTGCAGTTCCCTGAATGAGATGTGTTCTCTCTGGCCTCCATGCATTTGCAGGAGCAGTTTCCTCTGCCTGGTACACACTTCCCCTCCACCTTTCGTGCCCACACCCAGATTGGTACCCACCATCACCACCTTTTTTTTTTTTTTTTTTTTTTTGGCCGTGTTGGGTTTTCTTTGCTGCGCGCAGGCTTTTCTCTAGTTGTGGCGAGCGGGGGCTACTCTTCCTTGCGGTGTGCGGGCTTCTCATTGCAGTGGCTTCTCTTGTTGCGGAGCATGGGCTCTAGGCGCGTGGGCTTCAGTAGTTGCGGCACGCGGGCTCAGTAGTTGTGGCTCACGGGGCTCTAGAGCGCAGGCTCAGTAGTCGTGGGGCACGGGCTCGGTTGTTCCGCAGCACGTGGGATCTTCCCGGCCCAGGGCTTGAACCCGTGTCCCCTGCATTGGCAGGAGGATTCTTAAACCACCGCGCCACCAGGGAAGTCCCACCACCTTTCTGCCTCTCTGTTTCCAAAATATCCCATGCTCTCCCCATCATAAATCTCTCATGCAAGACTACAGCGGTCTGTTCACCTGGATAGGGTGCCCATCAAACCTCATACTCCAGTGAAAAGAGATCACTCCTAAGGTATTACCTGTAGCGTCCCTAAGATCTGGCCCCTTCAATGAGGTAGGTGCTCAGTAAATGAAGATTGGACAGTGACAGGCCGGTCAGCACTAGAAAGTGAGTGTCTACTGCTCCCAGGCACTGACTGCTGAAACACATCTTATCCTTGGGAGTCCAAGGCAGAGGTACTCAAACCACAGCCCGTGGGCCACCCGGTCTCTTTGTAAGCAAGGCTTTACTGGCACACAGCCACACCCATTTGTTTATACATTGCCTGTGGCTGTTTCTATGCTACCATGAGGGATTTGAGTAGTGGCGACCGAGACACTGCAGCCCACACAGCCCAAGACATATACTGTCTGGCCCTTTACAGAAAAAAGTTTGCCACTCCCTGGTCCAAGGCATCCTTGTCTCCTGCTGCAAGGCTCCAGTCCCACCTGGCTTTGCCCTCTGCTTGCTCTTACCCTAGGTTGGCCAAATCATCATAGTTTGCAGAGGGCTGTCCTACTTTTAACACTTAGAGTCTCATGCCTTGGGAAACTCCTCCATCCTGGGCAAACCGGGGTGGTTGGTTCCCCATGCGCATCTCCTGCTAGCCAGAAGGCTCCCCCTCACATGGTCCTCCCCTAACACAGAGCCAAGGACACAGGCTCCAATATAACCTCCTGAGAGCAAAGCGTAAACATTTGTGATTTCAGAATCGGAACGACCAAAGAGCTTGCGTAACTTAAAATACACGTTTAGGAGAAATTGTCAAATACCAAGACAGTAAGTTGCTTGTAGAAGTCATCGGTAATTTCACTGCTTATCCCACCCCCATCTGCACCCTTTGAGGGGGTCTGTGCCACCTTATCGGTCCTGGTTGGTGGCTTTAGAGCCAGGGTATCGGGGGGACTGCAGAAGGTCAGGTGGCACTGTAGCCTCCTTCAGCATAACCTCTGTTCAGACCCACACAGGACTTGTAACATGAGTAAGACACAAAATGTCTTAGCCACAAAAATGTGGAGAATGTGTGTTATAGTAGCATAAATTATCCTACATGACTGATCCACCGATATATAATTTAGAATATATTTATGACATAAAGTTAGTTTGTATTTGTGCTCTAGTGGGAAAGGTTCTAGGAAAAGGCACATTAAACTCTCTTGGATCCCCACCCACTAAAACGGTGAGCAGTACATTGTCCATGAAATCAGAGTTTTCTGAGGGTTTGGAGTTGCAAAGACCCAAGTTCACATCCTGACTCGGCTGCCTACACAGTGTGTCTTACTGGGCAAAGTGAACACTGTCCAGTAGGATTTTCTGCGGTGGTGGGCATGTTCTATTCCACACTGCCCAATATAATGCCCCCACCAGCTGCGTGTGACTGTTTAAATTTAAATGAATCAAAGTTAGTTAATTAAAATTTAAAATTCAGTTCCTCAGTCACACTAACCACATTTAAAGTGCCCGATAGTTTTAAGGAATAGAGAAAATGTATATAAAATACCTGGCTTGGAATTGTTGATCAAATATAAAAATTATTACTTTCACCACCTGTTCATTTGTTCCACACGCCTATGGAGAAGGAGTGCGCAAAAACACCATCTCAGAGGGACAGTGCCTGGTGGGCAGCCGCCAGTGTGACCAGCATCGGGCTGTAGGGTCAGCCATAAGTCTAGATGTTTACAGCTTAGAAAATATAGAGCATCTGATCATTCAGGTATTCCACGAGTGCTTATGGAGGTGTTTCTCTGGATTATGAAATAAATCTCAAAATCTGGGAAGTTTAGCCCCAGAATGAGAATTTCCCAGTGGAAAGGACCCATAAGACCAAAAGTCCCTGATGCTGTACTGCCTAACACATCAGTCTGGATTTTCTTTCTCTCTCTGATTCTTCTTTTCAACTTAAGGTGTTCCCCCACAGAAGCACTGTTCCCGATAATAATGGCCCACAAAATCCTAAACCCCTTTCTCTTTCCAGCATCACTGGAATGAACTCTGTCTTTCCAAACAACTTTACTGAACACTAAGGGAGAACATTAGAAGAATCATCTCAGAGCCTGTGAGGAATCTTTCAGTAATGCCATTTACAAAGGAGAGAGTTCTGGTCCTTTCCAGGGCTCATCAGCTCTGTCCCAATTCACATGAGACCTGAAGGGACAGAGACCCCTGCCTGTCATTTGTTTGCCGGCACCTGCCAGGTAGCATCTGGTCACCCAGTCTCTCGAGCATCGTCCTACACATCATGACTCTTTGATCATCAAGACCTGAGGAAATAGAACCCTCCTCCCCACCCAGCGCCTTCCCCTTCAACACCCAGTCTGAAGACCTGACCCTTCTATGGACCTCCCTCTTCAGGCCTGACCAGTCCTCAAGGTCAATTGCATCACCATGATTCATGCAACACAGAACCCAGCTTTCCCAGAATAAGAGGCACGGCATTGCAATAACTGGTGGGTCATTCCTTCATGTGAAACTGGGTTCAAATAATGTGAGAGTCAGTATTAAATCATTGTCGCTAGTCCTCTGGGAAGTTCCTGTTTTTTACGGAGCCTAAGACAAATGAATATCCATATGTTCAACTCTCCATCCATCCGTCCATTTATCCATCCATCCCTCTGTTGGTCCATCTCATTATCCATCCATTCAGGCATTTGTTCACCTGTCTTTCCACCTATCCTATCTGTTCATCCTTCCTTCCTTCATCCCTCCCTCCATCCTTCCCTCCCTCTCTTCCTTTCTTCCTTCCGTATCTCCACTTACCCACTCACAAACATGTGTAATGTGGTGGCCAATAGCTTACTCTCTGGAGTCAAATTACACGGGTTGGGATTCCAGTTCTGTGCTATTACCACGTGACTTGGTCTCTCTGAGCCTCCTTTCCTCATCTGCATGGGAGGATGAATAATAATATTTACCTCATACTCCTTGGATTGGGTGAGAATTACCTAAGATGATGCATTTGAAGTCTCGGGAACGCTTCCTGATATATAGTTAGCTATTATTATTAATCACCCACTACAGACCCCAAGGACACCGACGACATACAAGGTCTGGCCATCGGCCAGGAACTCTTCGCCCCAGTGAGACTCAGATTTTTCCCTGCATTTTTTTTTTGTGTGGTATGCGGGCCTCTCACTGTTGTGGCCTCTCCCGTTGCGGAGCACAGGCTCCGGACGCGCAGGCTCAGCAGCCATGGCTCACAGGCCCAGCCGCTCCGCGGCATGTGGGATCTTCCCGGACCGGGGCACGAACCCGTGTCCCCTGCATCGGCAGGTGGACTCCCAACCACTGCGCCACAAGAAAGCCCCTCCCTGCATTTTATGTAGTTGATTATTTCAACATCTATCACTTGAAGTAGCAACAGATCAGTCAAGCATATCATTTTGGGAATTAAAACTAAATATGTGAAAACTCTAGAACTCTTCACTGTGTAAGTAATGAACAATTTCAGACATTTCGACAGGACTCGGGTTGGGTGGGGCTGTTTGGGGACAAAAGTTCTTAAAATCTCCCCGTGGAGCAGCCCTTGCTCTGTCTGTGTCACTCAGAGCCTGGACTGTCTGTACCGCAGGATATTACCTTTGTTATCTCTTCTGTTGTCTGCAACCCGTGGAGACCAAGTCATCTTTTTAAATTTTGTCTTTCAAGACAGGCTTAATGTTGTTTCTTTTTAAATTAACTTTTCCCTTAAGGTCCTCATCTGGCCTCCAATACTCAGTTACACCCAGCATGCCTGGATGGATCACCCCAAGCATTTGGAGGTCGTGGCTCTGGGCTCCTCTCTTTAGGGTCTCTATAGTTCCTCTGCATCCAGTTATGTATAGATGGCATTTTTCATACCTTCTGTTCAAGTAGTGAACGCCTTTATCTTTCCCAAGTGAAGTCTCATGTGGATTTTTAATAAGTGAGAGGGATAATATGAATCTTGTATACAATCATAGATACACATTGGGGGCAATACTATCTGAACTAAGCGTTGGTTAGATGTGATTGAGAGACACATTGGAAAACTGTAGCAGAGGCATAAAAATTATTTCAACTTAATTAACAAATGACCTTTCTCATGACGTAGAGTTAGATGACTTGACATCAGGAATATCCTGGGAAACAGCAACAAAAAGAATTATTTTTGTGGACATTTCAGATCAGCAGGCTAAATCTTGGTGATGGAGAATTATTTTTGTTGGTACTTTCCCAAGCTGTGAAAAGAACATTTGTGTTCATCTCTCTCAGTATCCGAAAGGCTGTTTGTGTTCCAGATGAGGAAGGCCAAGAAATTCACACTGATTGTGCACTTCCTAGGTGTTCGTGCTGTGCTGAGTGCTTTGTAAACATTACCAGCTTCCACGAATCTTCAAAATTATCGTCTGAATTTGCTGTCTCCATTTCCGCCCCTTCCACCCACCCTGGTCTGGCTTCTTTTTACCACCATCCACCGAAATAGCTCTTGCCAAGGTCTCCAGTGCATGACATTTTCCTCCAGTAGACATTTTCCTGTCTTCAACATGTTTGATGCCTCAGCAACATTCAGCACTTCTGGAAATCTTCTCTTCCTTTATCTTCATGACACTAGATGTCCTGCTTCTCCTCCCCCCGCACCTCTGACTGTGGGTCCCCTGTTGTCATGGAGGTACCTGTCTTTCCCAGGCAGAACACGGTGCCTAAGAAATCTCATCTACACTCACGACTCCAGTCCTCTTCCAGGCGCATATCACTCACGATTGTGTGTCTGTGTGTCTGCTCTCAGTCGGAACGTCCAGTTGCCTTCTTGTTATTGGCATTGAAGTAACTTCTTCTTTTCTCTAAAACTCGTTCTTTTTTCCCCAGTATTTTCTAACCCAATGGGTGGCAATTCCACCCATTCTCCACCAGAAACTTACAAAACATCCTTGAAACCTCCCTCTTTCTCATCTTCTGTATCCAGTTGATCTTTGAGACCTCTTGGGTCTGCCTCCAGATATCTCTTGAAGTCTTTATCTTCTCCGTCTCCAAGGATGCCCTTGGTTCAAACCATAATCTCCAGTCTGTATGATTACAGCCTCCAGAATGTCCCGCCCCGCAACAACCATTCTTTCTCCATCTATTTGAATCTCCACCCAGCAGCCAGAGAGACCCATGTTAAAATGCAGATTGGGTCGTGTCTCTCCCCTTCCCCCATCCCACCTCCAGATGAAACACGTCAGTGCCTTTCATCGTTCTTGGGATAAAGCACAGCATCCTTACAGAGCCTGCAGTGGCCTTCTTCCCCTCCTACCTCATCCTCTATCACTCTCTCCTTCGTCTGCCAGATGATCAGTCCTTGGCTGGGTCTCGAGGACACCAAGATGAGTAACATTAATTTTTTAACGTAATGACTAGTCAGAGTCTCGGGCACGTTTTCTGTGTCAGGAGTATGGATTATGAATGTTCTCCTTCTTACTAGGGCTTCAGATTTGGTGTGAAAGAGCATGGGCTATCTTCCATACATGAACTTGGAGATGGGCTTCTACATTCGCTGAGTGTATGAAGGTCTGCTTTCTACAAAACCATTTTTCTACACTGAGACTACGTCTGAACAACCAAGGGAGAGTCTATACAAGAGAGAGTAGGGCCGTGCCATTGGGACCTAACCCTGCTTGGAGATGTTGGGATTTTTCTGCCTGCTACCAAGGATGTAGTCACAGATTGAATAAGGGACCTGAGAGGTCGAATACCAGCTTTCAGGAAGTCTGTAATTTAACAAGGAGGCAAAAGAGAAAGAATATAAAAGCATTGGGAAAAAAAGGACTTTGCGGATGTGATTAAGTTAGGGTCGTGACATACGGAGATTATCTCAGATTATCCTGATAGGCTCCAAATGCAGTCACAGGTACCCTTGTAATAAGAGGGAGGCAGAGAGTTGTGACACACAGATGGAAGAGAAAAAGCCATGGGACAAGGCAGAGGTGGGAGTGATGTGGCCAGAAGCTGAGAAATGCCAGCAGCCACCAAACGCTGGAAGAGGCATGAGACAGGTTCTCTCCTGGGGCCTCCAGCCGGAGGGTGGCCCACTGACATCTCAATGTCAGGCCAGTGGTACTGATTTTGGGCTGCTGGCCTCCAAAACTCTGAGAGAATTCACTTCTGTTGTTTTCGGCTGCCAAGTTTGTGATGATTTGTCACAGGAGCTTCAGGAAACTTCATGCCCAAATATCGATAATATAAATCACAATGTGTAAGAAGTGCTCACCATTAGAATCTATGCATTTTTGCGGGCCTTTCACTGCTGTGGCCTCTCCCGTTGCGGAGCACAGGCTCCGGACGCGCAGGCTCAGCGGCCATGGCTCACGGGCCCAGCCGCTCCGCAGCATGTGGGATCTTCCCAGACCGGGGCACGAACCCGCGTCCCCTGCATCGGCAGGCGGACTCTCAACCACTGCGCCACCAGGGAAGCCCAAATCTATGGACTTTTAATTAGCCTCCGCGTCATGATGCTCACAGCTCTTCTCTCTCTCTCTCTAGCCTTCTCAATGCATATTCCTGCTAAAGGACTTAGTCGTATATTCTTCCTATAACCTTGAATGAGAACATATCTGAGTGATCTGTTTTCCAACCCACCTCTTATAGCCAGTGTCTTTGTAGCTCCATTGACATCTTTGCTTTTCAGGATCCTATTGAAATCCACTTCGATTGCTTGAAAATCAGACATCGTTCTGCCACTTTGAACTTCTGCATTGTGTCTCGAATAGTGTAATCATGTCCCACGCACAAGGTCTTCCCACCCAACAACGTGAATGACAACATTCTCCCTTCACCGTGAATGGCTCTTAAGTATTCCGACTGTGTCTCCAAGCTGTTGAGGTGGGCCCACGCAGAGGCTGATAAATTGTGTGGAGTGGGTCAGGGACTGGGCTAGTGGGTTCAGTTCAACTCAGAGATTTGTAAGTATCAGTCCCAAATGCAAGGATCTCAAAATCCAGAGAGCAAAGTAGACGCATAAGACCAGAACTCTCATACAATGTGTTGCCTTGAAAAAGAGGTAGGGGCAAAGTACTTTGCAAGTAAGAGATGTGCAAACAAGTGATACAGTGATGGAGAATCAGAAGCAGTAGAGAAGCGTGGGCAATCTGGGAATTTGTAGGTGCTTATCCGGCAATAGAACCAGCATGGACAGAGGCAATGAGAGTCACTTACAGAGTTAGGGAAAAACAAATAGTCCAGAAACTGGAGAGCAGCTCATATTTACGTGGGAGAACTACCTACAGGAATTTGATTTGGAGAAGTGATTTTTACAAGACGGAAAGCAAAATTATGAGATGCTGTATCATACAAGCAATTTTTGTAAATGTTAAGCGCCCCGGGTATGTCGGTGAGCACGAGGTGATAAGACCTCTTGCATACTTTTGGCGGGACGCTGAGTTAATCCATTTTTATTAGAGAATGACTTTGCAATATGTCATAAAAATACCCACATATTGTACCCCGAGGATGCTGCCTCCAAGAGTCTATCCTAAAGGAATAAGAGGAAATATGGAAACACATCAGGCATAGAGATGTTTATTGCAGCAGTATTTATAATGTCAAAATCAGCAAATACCTTCTCTGTCCAAGAAGAAGGGAAAGCAAAATAAATTGTGGTTTCCAGAGCTCACAAGGTGGCAGGCAGCGAAATTAACCATTTTGAAGTGTATAATTCAGTGGTATGTAGCATACAGAATGTTGTTTGACCATCACCTCTATCTAGTTCCAAAACATTTTTATCACACTAAATGGAAATCACTTCCCACCCCCTCCTGCCCCCTGGAAACGGCTAATCAGCTTTCTGTCTTTGTGGATTTACCTGTTCTGGACATTTCATATAAATGGAAATATATAACATACGAGCGTTTATATCTGGCTTCTTTCACTTAGCATACTGTTTTCAGGGTTCACTGTGTTGTAGCATGTATCAGTGCTTTATTCCTTTCCAAGGCTGCATAATATTCTGTTATATGGATTTACCACTTTCCGTTTATCTGTTTATCCCCTGATGGATATTTGAATTGTTTCTACCTTTTGGTTATTGTGAATATTGCTGCTATGAGCATTTGTGTACACGTTTTTGTTTGAATACCTGTTTTCAGTCCTTTGGGGACATACCTAGAAGTAGAATTGCTCATCGTCAGTTTCTTTTTAATTGAACTTGAATGTCTTTGGTCGGCCTGTATGTCTCAGCTTAGCTTCAGTTCCAACTGCTCCCTTTGGTTTTATACTCAATCCCTTTACATGCCCACATCAAGCTCTTCTTTTCCCTCAAAGGCATTCCTTTTGGGTGTGTGATCACTCTCTCGCCCAGTCTATGGACTGTTCCATGGCCATGGGAGGTGACTCTATAGAAATTTTAATAACATGGGGAAATATTTCTGTTACAATGTTAGCAAGGGAAGGATGAGGTTATCATATTATAGGACTTTTTCATCAAAACAGAGTGTCTAATCCTAAGCCTAGTCAGTATGGCTTGAACTTTTTTCCCATGGAAAGATATTCATAAAAACACTGTAGAAAATTCTCCATACACAGGCTGACACGTGCTTCCCTTTCTTCATCTCCATGGGGTACTCAGTGGAGAACACAAGGAAATCCATAGAGCCTCAGAAGAAGATCCAAGTTCAAATGCCAGGTTGCCCACCACCTGGCTGTGTCACCTTGGATAGCTACTCACACATAGTAGGTGTTAATAAATGGTTGTTATGGGCTTCCCTGGTGGCGCAGTGGTTGAGAATCTGCCTGCCAATGCAGGGGACGCGGGTTCGAGCCCTGGTCTGGGAAGATCCCACATGCCGCGGAGCAACTGGGCCCGTGAGCCACAATTACTGAGCCTGCGCGTCTGGAGCCTGTGCTCCGCAACGAGAGAGGCCGCGATAGTGAGAGGCCCGCGCACCGCGATGAAGAGTGGCCCCCGCTTGCCACAACTAGAGAAAGCCCTCGCACGGAAACGAAGACCCAACACAGCCATAAATAAATAAATAAAGCAAACTGTCAACAAGTAAAAATAAATAAACACTATTATAAAAAAAAATAAAATAAAATAAATGGTTGTTATTATTGAGTTAAAGCAGATGTGACCTTTTCTTGATTTTATTACTTTTGAGGTGTAACTTACAGTCCAAGGTATGTTTACCTCCTCATTACTGGACCAGGGATGCCTCCCCAAGCCCCAGAGTCCCTTCCTTCAAGAGCATCTCCCTGCCCTCAGCATCAGCAGAGCAGATTCCTTACAGCATCTCACCTCTTTTCTTCATGGGACACAACCCAGTTTGTAATTCTTTGCTTGTCCTGTTGTTTAATGTACATCTCCTCTCTGGGCTCTGTACACATAGGGGTCCCATCTGTATTCCTGGTGTCTGGCACAAAAGTAGATGCCAGAAAAATATTTATTTGAATAATGAATAGGAATCAAAAGATTGGGGTCCAGCCCTACGCTTTCTAGTCTGTGATCCTGTGCCCACGTGATGCTAATGTTATAAGGAACCAGTTTGTAAAAGATGACATCAGGGACACACCAGCCCCTATTTTGCAGAATTGTGTCACCTTCCACATGTGTATATTTCTCAGTGTTTTCAGAGCACTTTCAAATCCAGTGTGTTGTCCCCCTGATGACTTTTCCCCGTCTCCCGACCTGGCACAGGGTGCAGATGACAAGGAGGTGGCAGGGACCTCTGGAGGAGTCTTGGGGGTCAGCAGCCCACTGGCCATGCTGACCTGCACGGCTGATGACTCATGTGAGACCAGGAAGAAGCTCTCCCGCCCAGCGCTGGGGTTTCTACCAGCAAAATGCCCAAGAACATATGGAAAGGAGCAAATCACTTTTATTTGCTTGATGATCCGGGTCTTTCCTCCATGTGTGTTGCTTGTTGAGAGAAATGCAGGTAAATATCATAGTAAAACAACAGGATTTGAAGTCAGATATACTGAATCCATTCATTTCTTCATATTTCCATGCAGTGAACACTTTGCTAGATAGAACTTCCTTTGTATCCTGACTCAGGACTGTATGCTGGAGAGTGAAAGATAAATACTGGTCTTTTTACCTCTCTGAGCCTCTGTTTCCTCCTCTGGAAAATGGGAAGTAATAATAATGCCTGGGGCTTCCCTGGTGGCTCAGTGGTTGAGAGTCCGCCTGCCGATGCAGGGGACACGGGTTCGTGCCCCGGTCTGGGAGGATCCCACATGCCGCGGAGCGGCTGGGCCCGTGAGCCATGGCCGCTGAGCCTGCGCGTCCGGAGCCTGTGCTCCGCAAAGGGAGAGGCCGCAACAGTGAGAGGCCCGCGTACCGCAAAATAAATAAATAAATAAATAATAATGCCTGGCTAGGAAAAAAAGGCCCGGGCAAATGATTAGAAGCAGTGGAGCAGATTTTCATTAAGAATTTCTATAGTATCTTCCACCAAGAAAAACACAATTTCAGAGGGTTCTCCCTGTGTCCTTTCTCCTTGTTTCTTCCTTCTGTTCTGTTTCCCATCCGGGACTCTTCTCCAGTTGTTGCCTTCCTCGCTCTTTTCTTCCTGGGTTGCTCTCAGCATCCTCCTTCCCTCTCTCCCAGCCTGACTCCCTCCTGCCAGCACTGCTCCCAGCCCCACTCTGCTGGGAACCCGTGGCCGGCCTCGGAGCAGCCTTGTGGTCATTGGGCCAGGCCACCAGCACGCTCTTATCACATGCGCAACCTGCTAAGTGGAGATCATGGTGCAGTTCTATTTTGGGAGCTTTAGGCCCACAGAGCCCTCGACATCCGATGTTGAGGGGAGGGAGGGCTGGTGATGCCCGCCTCGGTGCCGATGCCAAGCCGCCCTGGCAGAGCATGATCTTAGAAACAGAATTTTTCTCGTGTACGGGAACAGGAGGGAGATGCAAACAGCAGAAGATGGTTGGTGGGGAAGCGAGGGGGGTTAAGTATTGTGGGCGAGAAGAGGAGAGAAACACCCCAGTGCTGTGCTCCTGAGAGGGTCCTGAGAGACACCAGGAGTGTGCCAGGGACAGAATTGTGTTCAGTCCCTCAAAACTGGGCAAGGGGACAGACAAGGCTGGGAATGAGGGTGGCCTGCGCTCTCCTTCTGAGCGCGGACTAAAGGTTCTCATCCTGTTAAAATTCAGGAATGGGACGTGGCCCCGCTTAACCCACTGAGGATGGGATAAAGAGCCGGAAGACAGATATTCAGGGAATCTTCTTCTTGCGCCTGCTGTTTAGGAAATCACAGATAAATTCAGTTCACTCAGGAAGGTGGGGTTTTTTTGAAACTCCGCTAGAGGCCAGGGAGACAGAATCAGTCCCTGACCTCTCGGTGCTGACAGAGTGGGTGTTTCCAATGAGTCTTACAGGGTAGGCTGGGTATAGGGCGCTTTGTGGACCTAGAGCCGTGACCTGGTGTGGTTAGAAAAAGTCATGCCACGCAGAACCTTTCATCCAGGCTTGAGGGAGGAGTTGGAGTGAGACGGATGAAGCGTATGAGGAAGATGACTAAGACAGAGGACCCAGGGAAGAGGTCAGGAGCAAGTTCCCTCTTCCTGCAGGACCATCACAAGAGGAGTGAGAGGAGGGGCAGGGTTGGGTCATGGGAGCTTCCTGAGCCATAGAAGGAGCTGGGCTCTGCTCCTTGAGCAGTGGGAAGCCGCTGTGGGATTCCTAGCACACCGAGTCTACAAGGACGTGCTCTTGTAAAGCTCTCCCAGGCCGCAGTGAATTGCCTTTAAGTGAGGAGTGAATGTGGAGGCCCAGGGGAGGCTATCACAGTTGTTCTCATGGAGATTGACACCAGCATGGAGATGCAGATGCAGATGCAGATGCAGATGGAGATGGAGATGGAGATGCAGATACAGATGGAGATGGAGTAAAGTAGATGAATTATATACATATATATAAAATATATGTATTTATGAAACATATATATATATACACAGGAGTTCAATTTGTTAGAACTGGACACAGCTTTGATGGGGGTCAGTGCTGCCCCCCTGGAGTACCGTAGCAAAGGAGGCAGGGCAGGCACTGCGTGAGACCAGAACGCATCCTGGGGCTGCTCTACCCCTGGGAATGCTGGCACACAGCCATGGTTTGCCTACAGTGTCCCTCTCAGCCGCGTTTGCAGGGGACGTGCTCTCTGAACGGAAGGGCAGGTGGCACCAGTGGCATACTATGAGCAAGATGCTCAGTCTCAGTCTGTTTCCAGGTTTGTCCAATGCAGACAGTGATAGCTTATCCACCGGAAGTGCTCCACACTGATGTGGGGCATGAAACAAAGCCGCAAGGGCCTGCCGCTGAATACACCTGCTGCTTAGTAAGTGTGAGTTCCCACCCCAGGTTTCTCTCCCCATCCCAGTCGGAACAGCCACCCTTGATACTAGCTTCCATTCTTGGTCTTGCTGGAATCCAGGCAAATAAAGAAACCACATCTCTTCTTCCTCCACTGTTCAAAGCCCTGTATCGCTCAGCCCTGGTCCACGATGCCAGCAGTGCTCCTGCTGATTTCCTACTTGTGGTCCCCTGGCCAATTACAGGGCAAACACAAGGATTTTTTTTCCTCCTTTAACTCATTTCTGCCTTTGCATCTTTGCACCAGCTCTCTTCCATCTGCCTAGAACACAGTCCCTGCAGTTCTTCATGGTTGGCTCCTTGGACCCTCAGCTTAAATGTTACCCCCATCAAAAGGTCTTCTTTAGCATCCAAGGTAAAGCAGCCCACCCTCCTCAGTCGTGGTTCTCTGGCATAGCTTCACAGAATTGTCCTCTCTCTGAAATTGTCTTGAGTATTTGTTTATTGTTCATTGCTTGTCTTTCCCCCACTGAAGTGCAAGGTCCGTGGGACCAGAGGCTTGGTTTTTCTTATTCACTACTGTGTCCCCAGCACCCAGAACTGAGTCTGATAGATATTGGGTTTTCAGTAATTATATTACATAAACAAATGAGTGTCATATCATTAAGTTTATCCCAATTGTTAATTCCTTATGGAATTTGTCAAAGCTTGTCAGATCCATGATACCCCTTGACAGTCATATTTGTGTGTATAAGTACAGATGTACATACACATATATACACACACTCATATATACATACATATACATGTGCAATCATACAGGCATGCGTATATATGTATGTGCTTACACATGTGTGTGCATATATACATATACAATCATATGTTAGTGTTTGTGTGTGTGTATATTTGTGTCTCACCATCAACAGAGCAGGTAATATTATCTCCACTTTGCAGATGTGAAAACTAGGCTTGGATAGGAGTCTCCCTTACCTGGTCTGGAGTTGATTGGGCATATCAGTTCATAGTCACTCTTATGCCCAGACCTGGGTGTGTTTCTCCTCCTCCCAGGTGTTGAAAAGAAATAGAGAAAGAAGTTCAGCAAACAGTTCTGTTGGCTCTTACAGTAAAATTCAAACCTGAAGACTGGCCTCTATGCTACTGCAGCCAGGGCACCTGTTGACCACAAGTGACCAAGGGCCGGGAATAGCCTGGGCGACCCATTTTCTCACCTGTGGAATGGCATCCCTGATGACTGTCCACAGATGCTGAGAGGGACATAATCATGAGGTTGATTTCATGAGAACAATGCTTGTCTTCCCATCCAAATGGAAATTGTCAGTGATGGTTCCTGTTTCCGGTTCTGCACCTCTCTTATCTGTCTCCCTAGGCCTTGGCGAAGTGAAGAATTGCTCAAGGAAAACGCCGATTCCAAAGTGCGATCTTAGGAAGCCAGTGTCTGTGGCTCAGCATTCTTCTCTGCTGTCTGTGCAACAGCCCCTTCTGGCAGTCGGCCTGTGGCATTCTCAGCAGAATGTTTTTTAAATGCATAAAATAAAATTAATAGGATTACACAAGAAGCCAATTATACTGAAATGCAGTTATCAAAATTCAAAACAAACCATTTTTGAAACAGTAATATATGTGCATCTTTAGTAATATGCTAAATAACGAGATCCGGCAACAAGCCTAAGTACCGTCATCGCAAAGCAGTGAAAAGAGTGACTGTTATTTTGAGATCTCTGCTACAACTATGATGTGATATCAGAACATCTGTGATTTCTATTAATGACAAAGGCATGGGCGCTATTAATACTCCTGTGGTCTGCCTACTTTCATAATTGAAGGAAATCTTGTGGTCTCAGAAGACAGATGGATTTCGGTCCTCCTGACTCATTTGAATCCCAGCCTTGAGTAAGCCCCGCCCTGTCTCAGAAGGATGTCATCCCCCCACCTACCCCACAAGGATGAAGGAGAGTTGGGACACCAAGTGGGAAATGGAGAGACACAGAGGACAGGTAGGATCTGAAAACAGAGGGAGGAGTCTCATTTTCAGAAACAAAAAGACCTTTGTCCGCTCTGGTTTTCAGACAACAAGATCCAGTCAGCTCCCGGGATATTTAACCCAGCCCCACTCACAGCGGGGGTTTCTGGGCTTGTCCTTTGGAGATTGTCAGCAGGGACTTTTCCAACTTCAGCGTCTGCGAGTCTGCGAACTCACCCATCTGCTCATTTGGGCTCCTTCTCAGCAGGGCGTTCTCGCATGTGTTGACAAAAAAATCTTTTGACATGTAGAAGGTTAGTAATTTTTAGATTTCGCGAAAAGACGCTCACAAATCTGTCTCCCCAGCCGGTCTTCCCCTTCCCTCCTTCTCTATGGAGTCCGCCTTCAGATTAATTTGGCAGCCTCGCAGTTTCTTCTCTAAGTCTTGTTAAGATTTACTTTGCAAACTTGGGCATCTAGTTCCCCCGTGTATTGGCAGTGCTTAGCATGACCCGCATCTATTCCACGGTTGAGCAAACACTGATAATAACCAGGGCTTGGACAGATGGAGTGGAAAGAGGGCTGGATTGAGGTCAAAAGTCTTGAGTTTGAATCTGTGACTTAAAAGCTGTGTGACTTTGGGCAAGTTGCTCAACGTCTCTGAGCCCTAGTCTTTCTCATCTGTGAAAAGAGGCTGTAACATCTACCTTATAGGTTGTAAACTCAGAAAACACAAAAGTGGTGAGCATACTGTCTAGCACGTAGTAAGTTTCAATAAAGATTTTTCCTTTCTTTTAAAAAGAATATTGTTTATTCTTTTTTGCCATCTTTAAGCCAGTTCTGTTGCAAGTTCCTTCAGTCATAATTGTTGTCTCTTATTGATGTGGCACGTTCATTCTGTGCTAAGATGAGAAAGTTGAAGGATCACTGATTAAGTAAGTACCTGCTCTGTTCCAAGCACTGTGCACACATTGCGGACTCTTGGACTCGTAGCACTGCTTATCCAGGCGTTACCGTCGGCGCTATTACCCTTGTTGTGCAGACTCGAGGGACTTGAGTGATTTCCCAGAGTCGTGCGACTCTGCATGGCAGAATGGGATCGATCCTGGTTCTGTCGGGTGTTCTCTGGAACACAGATTCTTCACTTCGTCTATAGTCCTGACCATGGAGGGTTGTTTGTTGTTGTTTTAATTTTTCATGTTATTTGTTTATTTATTTTAACTTCTTTAAAAAAAAATGTGTTTTTTGGAGGGTTGCTTGATGTTTGAAAATAAGGCAGGTGTGACCTCAGCCCCAAGTAGGCTAAAAATGCCTGTGAGGAGTGAGGAGTGAGAAGAGATGCCCATTTTGAATCAATGTGAGGAAATAGTTTTAAATGTCCATCATGCCTGAAACCCCAGTGGGTGGCCTTGTTGGGGCCAGTGGACTCCCCACCATTGAAGGTGCAGGGGGCTGGGCAGGGGCTCCCAAATGCCCGTTCGGCTCCCTGGTAAGGAGAGTCTTCGACTGGACGTTTCTGAGGTTCTGTCCGTGGCTCTGCCCCTCCTCCTGAGTGACCTTTGCCGAGTCCCTTACACCTTAGGGCCTCCATTGCCTCTTCTGTAAAATTGATAAAGGGCCCCCGGCTCCCGCAGTGGTTGTGAGATAATCCAGGGCAGGTGCCCAGGACCATTTCTGAAGTGTGGGGAGGACACAGTAAACGTAGCTTCAAGCGTTATTTTCACTCCTACGAATAAATAATGAAAATACAGGTGGGGTTCTTTCACGGTTTGCCTGAAGAGCAGCCCTGGAATCGAAGGCCTGTTCTGGGGCACCATCTGCTGGGGCTGTGGACGAGGTGGGGTCAGTGCAACGGCTGCACCTAGTCAGTGCTCGATAGATAAGTCGTAGACGGTGATGGTCGTGGTAGTAAGATTTTAGTTTTATTATTTAGGTTCAGTAGGTGGTTCCCAAGGCGGGCTTCAGATGTCACCAGTCAGAGCCAGTGCACACAGGGAACGTTCCATCGATCCTCAAAGCGACCCCTGGACCCTATGAGGCTTGTGTGGGCCTGGAGGGTGGAGTTACTGACCTTCCTGGTTGCTTCTAACTCCGCAAGGCTGATCAGCAAAAAACAATTGTGCCTGGAACTCCTCGGTGTTATGTCATAGCTTTTTCTCCCCCCCCCCCCCCCCCGCTCCCACACCCTGCCCCGCAAGGGATAGTACAGTGAATTCATTGTTTGCTTTTATTTGATTTGAAAGGGCGTGTAAATAATCTTTCAGTAGTAGCAATCGTCCATTCACGTGTATAATGCCATGTAGTTTAGAAAACATTTTCCCATATGCCCTTTTGCCTTTTCACTGGTTCACTCAATCCACAGATATTTACTCAGTGACTACTACGTGTTAGGAATTGTGTAGGCCCTGGGGAGCAAAGATAAATTGGATCCTTCCCCTGCCCTCAACTATGGCTACCTCCTTTCCCTTCTTCAGGACCCAGCTCAGAGTCCCCTCTACCTAAACAGCCGCCCAGCTCCCAGCACTCCACTGAGAACTTCACAGTTTACACTTGTTTGTTTGTTGACATTTCCCTCTCTGCCACAAGTTTCCTGAAGATGGCAAGTGCAGAGCCTAGCACAGTGCATGGCACATCAGACACAATGGGTATTTGATGGAATGAATAAAATGTGACACACGAGTTCTAGAAAGAGCAGAGGCACAGGGAAAGGAGCAATATATTTTGCAGAAAAAGCAGGAGCTGTAATTTGATCCTTTAGTGTACCCTGTTAGATAGAACAATAGTTATTCTCATTTAGCTGTGCAATGAAACTGACCTGCCAGAAGACTGAGTTCCTGGCCCGACAGAAATAGAGCCCAGCCGTTCTGGCTCTTCCTTCTGGATAGACAGTGACTATGGGAATGGTGGCAGCCTTAAGTCATGTGGACCAGAGTTGGACCAACACTGCCAATGGCAGGGGAGGGAAGGGCTGGGACGCTACTGAAACTGAGCAGGACCCTTAGGGGCCTTGCCAGGGACAAAGCTCCTTGTCCCCGCCTCTTGTTTGTAGAAAAGCTTTAGCCTCCTAGGCCTTCCCCGAGTTCCAAAGAGAAAATTTAATCAGAGAAGTGAGAAAATGCAGAAACAAAGGAAAGCAGTCGAGCAAGACAAAATAATAATAGTTTAGCCATAAAATAAAGTCAAGAATCTTTAGTTCCTCCTCAAAGGCTATCAATAATATCCTGAGCCATATCCTTGAGTTGTTTTGCAGATACTAAAACCCCCAACAGTTGGAGAAAGTTAATTGCATGCTGACCACCTACATGTAGACCCCAGACCGGTTGGAACAAGAAGGAGGGTGATGACTGTAATCCCCAAACATCACCCTGTTACCTCACCATCAACCAATCAGAGAATTGTGCATGAGCTGATCACGCACCCTGTGACCCTCTCCTACCCCCTTCCCTGAAAACCGTGAGGGAATTTGGGTCTTTTGAGCATTAGCTTCCCATTCTCCTTGCATGGTGCCCTGCAGTAAATGCTGTACTTTCACCATGACCCAACATCAGTGAACTGGTTTTGCTCTGCGTCGGGTAAGCAGACCTTAGTTCGGTTTGGTAACACTATTAAGTTCTGTGAACCCACTCTGTGCCAGGCACTATGCTAGGCATTTTGCATATGTTATTCTCCCCATTTTACAGATTCAGAAAGTAAGTCACAGAGAGATTAAGCATGAGGCTCAAGGTAGTTACCCAGAGCTAGCAAGAGATGAAGCTGGATTTGCATCCAGATCTGGTTGATGTCAAAGCCCATGTCCATCCCATCTCTCCATCCTGCTGGACAGCCTAGGTGAAGGGGAGTTACCAGAAGTGAAGTGCCTGACAGCCAGAGTTACCATAGAAACAAGCTGATGGCAGAGTTCTCAAGAGATTTTTTTAAATTTTAATAAATAAATAAGGCAGAACAGGTCATGGGAGAAGCCCATCTTTTTCTTGGCTCTAACCAATGTGATACCTGGCGACTTCCATTTCAGTAAGTGGCCTTTTAGCCCTTTGGTCAGTCACTGCACAATGATGTCATTTTCACTCTATGATTACATAACAGTGTCAGTGACAAAGTATAAGCTTTGCCATTGGTTCATTCAACAAGCCAAATCTTTTCTGTAAAGAAATATCCTGTAAAAATATTCTGTGAAAAAAACACTCTGGGAAATATTTCTATAAAATTTTAAATTTATTAAATTTTTCATACATGGATGTCTCTGTTGAAACTACTCAACTCTGACTTTGCATCATGAAAGCAGCTGTAGGAAATGCTTAAATGAATGGGCGTGCCTGTGTTCCAATAAAACTTTATTTATAAAAAAACAATGACCGGTTTTGGCCTACAGGCCGTAGTTGCCAACCTCAGAGTCCAGAGCTCCTTATTTTACAGATGAGGAGATTGAGGCTCAGAGAGGCTCAAAGTCTTGTCCATGGTCAGAATTAAAAGGGAAGTGGTGCAAGCTTTGCCTTTGGTTGCCCACAGCTCTTGGAAGGATGCTCTCAGACGAGTGTGTTTGGAAAACAACATGTGCCTGCTTCTGCGATGAAATGCCTGCGACCAGGACTCCCTGCATATGGAGATTCTCTTTCAGGCAGTTGGAAACTGGAAAATTCTTGACTTGGTATTTTTAGAAAAACGGCCTTTTCCCAACCATCAGTTTTCAATCTGGCAGTGTCAGTACCCATTGCCAGAGTTTTTTTTTTTCTTTTTTTTTTTTTTGCGGTACGCGGGCCTCTCACTGTTGTGGCCTCTCCCGTTGCGGCGCACAGGCTCCGGACGCGCAGGCTCAGCAGCCATGGCTCACGGGCCCAGCCGCTCCGCGGCATGTGGGATCTTCCCGGACTGGGGCACGAACCCGTGTCCCCTGCATCGGCAGGCAGACTCTCAACCACTGCGCCACCAGGGAAGCCCCATTGCCAGAGTTTTAATTGAAACATCAAGTTAAAGTTTTCTCTGATTACTTCGGCAAAGCTGCATAATAAAGTCTGCTTAATTGTTTTTCCAGAAAAATCATAAAGCTCGGAAATCCTAGGGAAGCTGCAGGTATTTAATGGGAAGGTGGGAAGGTTAGAGAAAGTGGTCCCTTAGATAATGGGCCACTTGGAAACGACTGGACAAACTTAGCCACTTCAGAGTAGGTGATGGAATTGTAAATTCTCTCTATGGAGAGGTGTGGGCTACAGAGGGAGCCCCATCCTTTTGCCTTGCCCACCCCTGCCCAGCCTCTCTGTTGACTGAATGCACAAAGTCAGAAATCTCATTTTGACAAGTATTTATTGAGTCCCGGCTCTGCATCAGGATTTGTGTTAGGTGGGGCTGTGATGGAGAGAGGGCAGGAGTCAGGAAGAGGAGAGAAATATGCAAGGGGCACCGCGATCAGGCCCTCGTATTCAAGAGGCTCAGAGTCTAGTGGGGAAGACAAAATTTGTGCATTAGTGAAGATAATTCTAGTTGCTGTAACAGGACTTTAGCCTAAAAGGTAATTTCTCTCTGATATAAAGTTCAGTTGGGGACTTCCCTAGTCGTCCAGTGAGTAAGACTCCGTGCTTCCAATGCAGGCAGCCCGGGTTCAAGCCCTGGTTGGGGAACCAGATACCGTAGGCATGCCACAACTACACAACTAAGAGGTCCACGTGCTGCAACTAAAGATCCCATGTGCCGCGACTAAGACCTGGCGCAGCCAAAATAAATAAATAAATAAATATTTTAAAAATAATAATAATAAAATAAAGTCCAGTTGGCAACACGGATAGGCCGTTAGTTGTTTCAATGCTTATGGGTAACAATAAGTTAACGTGTAAAAAGCAGTGTTTTTCAGTGTGGTCCTTAGACCAGTTGCACCAGAATCACTGAGATGTCAAAATGTAGATTTTTGGGTTCCTCCTCCAGCTATTTTCATTCAGGAGGGTCCATAGTCATCCCAGGGGTCCTGATGTATACTAACATTTAGGAGTTACTGATGCAGACTGTAATAAGGATTTAGGATTGACAAGAAGCTATGTGTGAGATTTTGGAGAGAATTTAAGGTTATTCTGAGGAGTTTAGACTTTGCCCTGTAAGGAGGCCCTGAAGATTTTGATCACAGGAGTGACAAGTTCAAAGCGTTGCTTTGAGAAGATTAATCTGCAGCTGTGAGCTACAAAGCCATTGCACATGTCCAGGAAAGGCATGCTGGGATTCAGTGTGATTAATACGTGCAAAGAACTTACATGGTGCCTGGCACGGAGGAAGTGAGCAACACATTTCAGTTGTGATGTTTACTCCTGAGCTGAGATGATGCCAACAGGAAATAAGAGGAAGGAGTATGGTGGAACTCCAGAAACAAAGATTGAATATAATCTGGGACCCTGGGTAAGTGGGTGGTTTTGTTTCTTTGCATGTATCCCTGATAGCGTATTACAACCGCTTCTTTACATGCAGTGGAATTTGAAGGTGGCTCTTGGTATCAGGACCGCAGTCCACAGAAAGCATCTTGGAGTTTCCTGATGGATCTGAGCGGGTTGAGGTCCTGGTAGGAAACCCTGGTTCCTTATTTCCCGTCCAGTAGCTTTCGTTTTCTGCAAATCATCCGTTTCCACATGGAGAAAACATTTTCTTTAGCCTTCCTTTCCAGTGTCCTTCTAGCAGCGGTAATAAGTAAACCCTCAGATTTCAGGTACATAACACAAGATTTCAAATGTTAAATACAGAGGGATGCTTTTCTCCGTATGGTGATTCAGGGACCCAGGCACTTTTCATCTTGTAGCTCTGTCATCGTCTAGAACAGAAGTTCCCAAAACGTGTTTCTGGACCGGTAGCATCACCTGGGAGCTTATTAGAAAGGCAAATTCTTAGGCTTCTCACCAGACCTGCTGAATCAGAAACTTAGGAGGGTCCCAGAAATCTGGGCTTTCAGACACTCTCAGGGATTCCGAGGCAACTCAAGTCTGAGAATCACCACTGCTCCAGGCCTCTGGAGTCCTCTGCTTCCCACCTGAAGGGGTAGGGTGGAGAGGTGTGGATAGCAGTGTTTTTGCACCAGGTCCTAACGGATACAGGTCACTTTCTCTCCCATTCCTACTGGAAAACACCTCCTGTGAAGCAGGCTGGGATTTGTAGTCTGAACATCCTAAAAGAATAAAAACCAGGTTGTGATGAAGAGCTTGCAACATGCCACCTGTCTTCCCATCAGTAAAGCAGGCACAGAAAAGGTCTGCCACAGAGTTACTGTGAGAATTCTTTGATAAAATGGAATCTCGGTTCCTGGCTCAGTAAATTTTAGTCTGCTACCTGTCCCGCCCCTGAACCCTCAAGATGGTCAGGAGTCATTAATCTTCCATCATTTCTGCTGCTTGGGAATATTTTTGGTTCTGCAAAGAACACATCCAGAAAGATCCATCCTCCAGTCAGCTCAGTCGCCAAATGCCTTGACTCTGTACATAATGATTTTAAAGTAGCGCTGAGCGAATTCTTACTATCTGAAAGGCACGTTAGGTAAGTGGTACCATTCATTCCTAACTACACCTTGGGGGGCACGACATCTAGCTCCCTTTTTACAGAGGAGAAATCCAGGGCTCTGAGACATAAATTGTTTACAGAGGTCCCCAGCTGGCAAGTGACAGCTGAGTTGGGCTGCCTGACTTCTTCTGCTTTACCTGGCTTGCCATCTGGGCTGTAGGAGGGACAGGAAAATAGAAGGTGATGCCTCCAAGCCCAGAGAGCTCACAATCTAGATGATGACATCAGATAGAGACAGAAAAAGACACTGACATTAAATGTGCCTGCCAGTGTTTCATTCCTTACCTTGTTCTAAGGAGGAAAAAAAACCCCAGAGATTTAAGGCAAACTGACTCATAGAACGCCATTAAAAAGCCAGATGAGCTAAGCACATGAACGGTAGACACAGAGGCCATGGTGTGCTCTGACGTCAGTTCCAACCATTTGCGTGTGTCACAGCTAAAATCTGCCGTACTGACGCACAGGGTGTGACACGCAAGCTTCCGCGGGAAAAGCCCCCATCTCCATGGTGATTGACGGTGTGTCTCAGACATTGTCTAGGGGTTAGGAAGGCACTGGAGACAGCACATCCTGTCGGAACAGTGGGGCCTGTAAGGAATGCCATGCTTTCTTGCCCTTGCCTTGCAATTCAGCGTCCTGGGAGAGCTGGGAATAACAGACAGACTCATTGCCAAGGAATTAAAATTGTGCTATTAACACTCCCCTCCAGAGGTCCTAAGCATGCTGGTTGACACAGCGTGGCCTTGCTATTACGAGCAAATACAAATTTCCTGTCTGAAAATGCAGAGCATCTATTTCATCCAGAGAAAGAGGATAAATGGCCACTCATATCCTAAAACCACCAGATTCAGTAGAAATTAGCTAAGCTTTCTTATTCTAGAATGGCTTAACATCAATAGCTGTGATCTGTTGAGCATCTACTGGGCACTGTGCCAGGCCCCTGTGCCTTAATTACTACCAGTCCTTTCCACAGCCCTACAAGGTAGCTATTCCCACTTTTTAAATGAGGCAGTTGTGGCTCAGAGAGGTTAAGTGTCTTGCCCAAGGTCGCATAGCTCACAGGTCTGTCTAAGCCCAAGCCTGGGTTCTTTCCACTAGAAGAAGAAAGAACCCTTTTTGCCTTTTGCCATGGTTCTCAACTCTAACCTTCAGAGCTTTTTAAAAGTTTATAGCTAATAAATGATTATAACAACTCATCCTACTGCATGCTTACCGAAGGTCAGGCTGTATTCTAAGTCCCTTTAACTTTCATAAAAACCCTGTAAGGTAGTCATTATTCTGAAATGTAGGTGAAGCACCAGGGCACAGAGAAGTGAGATAACTTATCCAAGGTCACACAACTAATAAGTGGTAGACCGTGGCTTTGAACCCAGGCAAATGGATTTGCCTTGTCACTCTAGACCTGGAAGGCATCTGAATTTCTGGGGTGGGACTCTGGTACAAGTTGTGTTTTATGAAGTCCCACAGGAGATTCTGATAGATTTGGAGTAGGAGCCCCTGCCTAGAAGCCCCTGTGTGTCTGAAAGTTCCATTCCTTCTGTCCACCTAGGCTCTCCAAATAGAACTCACTACACACCAGCCTCAGTGGGCCCCAGTTGTTAGCATGACAGGAGATGGCCAGGAAGTTTTGGGGAAATGACAGCAACCCACAGCCCCTCCTGATTGTTGGGGGCAGCGGGAGTGTGGTTCTGGTTCTTCCTGCGCAGCTCAATGCTCAGCAGTTACCTGATGCTCTTCCAGCCCAGTCCTTTGGACACCTGTGGACAGAGGCTGGCCAAGGCGGGAATTTAAGGGGAAGCAGCCAGCCTAGCTTACGGGTCAAAAGCATGGAGTATGGAGGCAGACTGACCTGGATTGGAACCCAGTTTCACCACTTGCTAGCTGGGTCAACTTGGCAAGTCACTCAGCCTCTCTGCACCTCAGTGTCTCAGACTGGGGATCATCATGTACCTGTAGGATCATAGTGAGTGTACATTAGATATTTTGAGGATGCTGGGCTTTGTGCCTAACACAGAGTGAGCTCTCAGGGTGCCTAGGGAGAAGTGGGTGGAGTTGAGGGACAGGGACCTGTGCTAGAGCCACTAGGGTGAGACATGACGTGGCCGGCGGTAGTTCAAGATCTCCAGTCTGGTGGGAGCGCACACCGTCCAAGGAGCGAGGCCGTCTCTGGGCAAAGTGAGGGGTCAGCAGTGGGCGCCCTCTCTGAAGTCACAGATGTGTCTACAGGCCCGCTGAGTACTGAGGCTGCCGCTCTAACCTGGACCATTAAAAGAGACAGAGACCACCACATCCTCAGCCCCCAATAAAAGGAGGACCCGGGCCCCGCCCCCTGCAAGCATCCTAAGACCTCTTTCCTCCTTCCTGACTTGATTTCTCTCTCCGTTCTTGGCCTCTGTGTAGTAACTTGTCTCTTTCGGTTTCATCAACAAGATTTTCTCTGGACCTGATGATGGTTTAGCATTGACAGTCTGCACAGGTGGACTTGTGGTTCCATCTGCCTCTGGCCATTTGAAGGAATAAGCCAGCAAACCAGCCTCAGCCCCAGGAAACCTCCTTAGCAGCAACCTGTTGGGCTGTGCCCTTGAGCACAGAACTGGACAGAGTGGTGAGTCAGGGTAAAGCAGTCAAATCAGTCTCTCTACGGGAATCAGGGCCCTAGGCCCGAAAGTGAGGCTCTAGCCCCAGGAAGCTAGCCCTTTGCAGAGCACACTGAGATCTGAGATCACTGTCAAAGAGTGGACAGGTTACCAGGCAGATGCCAGGCCTAGGACTAAGCAGCCAGAGTGAGTGGTCCTCTGTCACCATCTAAACTAGCAGCGAGGTTAGCACCGGACCAGCAGGATGAAGGAGTGATGCCGACTCCATTTTTGACTCAGTGGGAAGCCAAAGCAATGCAAGGAGCATCAGCCTTGGGGTCGGAGAGGTGAATCCCAGCTCCTCCTCTTAGTCAGTATGGAACCTTGGGCACGTCCTCAGCATCTCAGGTCCCTTGATTAAAATGGGGACGATGATTGTACCCATTCAAAGGTTTGTTGGCCAAATTAAATGAGTCAGTGCCTCCAGAGGACTTAGGTCATCCACAGCAAGAACTCAGTAAATGGTGTTGGTATTTCAGTTAGGGTTACGCTCTGATGTATAAAACCTAAGTAACAAAAGGGTGAGATATTTCTTTTCCCGTGTTTTCATGAAGTCTGGGCATAGCCTCTCCAAGGCTGGTGTGGCAGCTCCAGGCTGTCAAAGGGGACCCGAAGCACCTTCCATTTTTTGCCTCTCCCCTCCTTAGCGTTTGCCTCCATCCTCAAGAGCATATGGTGATACGGGATGGCTGATAGAAGTCCCATCCCCTGCATGCAGCCTGCTGGTCTCTGCGTCTTAACCTCTGTACATGTTATTCCCACTGCCTGCGATGCCCTTCCCCCACTTAGCCATCCTGGACCCCTCAGCTCAAAGGTGACTTCCCCGCAGAAGTCTTTGCTGACACCCACATTAAGGATTATACGTATCATGTCAGACCGTATTGGTCTGTCTCCTTGTCCACCCCTCACCTGGCGTAGCCTGGTAATGAGCTCCTTGAATGTTGGAGGCTTGCCAACACCTCCGTGAGTCCACAGTCCCTAGCACAAGGCCTGGAATAGTGTAGGTGCTCAATAAATATGGATGAGTGGAAGTCTGAATGAATGAGGCGGGCTTGATTACCACTCACCTCTATACATTTCCCCAGCACAGGCACCCTTGAGAGACCTGTGTTGCATCAGACATTGAATTATCATTGGGTTCCTGATGCCCCAGTAGAGAATTTTGGGGGGATTGATTTGTTTTGTTGATCATTTATGCTTTAACTTCTTTAACGGCCATGCAAAATGTTTTTCCTCTAAATAAATAAATTTGAGGACAAATTTTTAACATTTTAATGAATTAACACTTATCCCTAATATTCAAAAAAAGTGCAAAGAGTAATTCAATAAACACCTATGGACCCACCATCCAACTTGAGCATGAGATAATATGAATGTGGAAATAGAAGCCCCTTGTGTACCCCCTACCCAGGTTAATCCCTTTGCAGAAGTAACTACTATTCTACACATAGGGTTTATCACACATATGCATTAGATATACACGGCCAGGACAAACAGGAGGTGAGTGAGGGGAATCGTGCCAGTACAGGGTTTATCCTGTTATTTAAAAATTTTTTGATACTTTATTCATCATGGATTTTTTTTGTATTAATTTTGACCTTTTAAATGTTGCATTAAATATCTTCATTGCTGAGACCTTTGACATCCCCCTAAATTTTTATCGGTAACAACTTTACTGAGATATAATTCACACAACCCTATAGTTCACCCATACAAAGTGTCTAATTCAGAGTTTTTTTTAGTACGTCCATAGAGTTGTGGAACCATCACCAAAATCAAATTTAGGATATTTTCGTCACGGCAAAGGAAACCTTATACCCCTTAGCAGTCACTCTGTTCTCCCCTCTCTCCAGGCCCTGGTAACCACTAGTCTACTTTCTGTCTGTGGATTTGCCCATTCTAGACATTTCATTTAAATGGACATTTCTTGTGTCCTGTCCATCTTCTTTCATTTACCATAATATTTTCAGTATTCATCTGCAGCGTAGCACGTATCAGTACTTCATTCCTTTTTATTGCCAAATAAGATTCCATTGTATAGATACACCACATTTTGTTCATCCGTTCATCAGCTGGGTTGTATCCACTTTGGGGCTGTTCTGAATAGTGCTATGAGCATCTTGTGTACAAGCACCCCCTTAAATTTTGTGTATGAGGTGAGCGTCTCATTTCCCTCACCCTCGTCCCAGCCCTGTTGCTACATATGAAGACTCTTGTTCCGTGACTAAAGTGAAAACCAAGAGAGCAGCCGAATTCCCCGAGCAGAGTGTGGACATTGGCATCCAGGGCTGTGCAGGTAAAGGCTGGAAATGGGGAGCTGCCCGGGGGGAGCAGCAGAGTCAGCTTTGTTACCCCCCCAAGACTCCCCACTGCAGTCTTTCCTGTTCTTCCAGTCACATCTACTAACACTGCTGCCGCCAGTGGATCGCCACTCTGTTTGCCACCGTCCCGTCCTGCCACTTGCATCTTCTCTGCGGAGGGACGACTGCATCCTGCCTTCCTCGTCCTAGCTTCAAAACATCCTCCACCCTTTGGGAAGCTTGCTGCAGAGCAGGGATTGAGGATGCGGGCCAGTCAGAGAACAAAGGATGTCTATGGGGGTGGGGACGCACAAGCACAGTGAGAACGGGACAGCGGGTCATTTGGTGCAGGTCCATGTAGCAAATGGAGCCCTGCTGGGCAAGGCGGAGCACACTTGATCGGGCAGAGTCAGGCATGGGTGAAGGTGGCCGCACTAAGTAGCATGATATTAAAAAGGAGACCTCTCCGACTTCAGGGAGAAAGCCAGTACCTCAGCAAGGATCAGTGGCTTCAGGACATCCCACCCGACCCCCGACTTTGCTCAGTGCACCCCAGATACAGAGCTGAACTGCATGCATATTCCTGGGCCCCAGTCCCTCTTCTGCCTCTGACCTTAGAAGAGATTTAAATTTTAGCGCTGTTGGGAACGGTGAGTCTGTGTGGGGTTTCTTTTTGGAATGACGAAATGTTCCGGAAATAAGCTGTAGTGGTGGTTGCCCCACTTTGTGAATATACTAAAAACCAACAAATTTTACACTTTAAAAAAGTGACTTTTGTAGTATGGGGGTTAGGTTTCAATACTAAAAGAATGAAAGAATAAATGAGAGGATGAATATGTGATTAGATGGATGGAGGGAGGGTTGGAAGGATCAAAGCAGAAATGGATAAACAAAGAACTATGGAAGCTTCAAGCAGATACAGCATTTTATTTTAGCTGCTGTATTTCCAAGGATGGGAGTAGGTTGGGAGCATTCCACGGTGAGAAGCAAAAAACTATCCTGGATGAAAACAATAGGGTTTTGTTCTATTATTGATTATTAACTTTATTCCATTTTGGTCAAATGCATTTTGTATGATTTCAGTCCTTTTAAATATTTTGAAACTTGTTTTACGGCCTAGCAAATAGTGATCCTGGAGAATGTTCCACGTGCACTTGAGAAGAATGTGCATTCTGCTATTGTTGGAAGAAATGTTTTGTAGATGTCTGTTGTCTAGTTGGTTTATGCTGTCGTTGATCTCCTGTCTAGTTGTTCTCTTCATTATTGAATATGGAGTATTGACATCTCCAGCAGTTTTTAAATTGTGCATTTCTTCTTTCACACTGAATAATCTCAACTGACTTCTCTTCAAGTTGGCTTATTCTTTTTCCTGCCAGTGCACACCTGATGTTGAGTTCTGGTGAATATTCCATTTCGTGTAATGTCCTTCTCTAATTCTGTCTCCTCATTGATATTCTCTACTTGGTGAGACGTTGTTCTCATACTTTAATTCTTTATACATGGTTTCCATTAGTCCTTTGAACATATTTAACCTAGCAGACTTAACATCTTTGTCTAGAAGTCTTTCATCTGGGTTTCCTCAGGGACAGTTTTATTGACCTGGTTTTTTTTTGTATATGAGCAATACTTCCTTGTTTCTTTGCATGGCTTATGTTTTATTGGAAACTGGACACTTTAAGTCATAAGATTAGGCAACCCTAGAAATCAGATACCCTCAGGATTTGTTGTTGCCGCTGTTTATTGTGGTTGGCAGTATTTGTTTAGTGAGTTTCCTGAATTAATTCTTTAAAATCTGTATTCTCTTTCCTGTGCGGCCACTTAAGTCTTCACTTAGCTTAGTGGTCAACTAATGATTAGACAGGGATTTTCTCAAGTTCCTGGGTAAGTCTCCCTGCCTGTACTGCATGTGTGTTAGGGCGTGGCTTCAGCGCTCAGGCAGGCAGCTTGTAACTCCACCGTGGTCTTCACTTTCTGCTTGTGCAGAGCCTCAAAATCAGCCAGAAATGAAGGCTTAGGGCCTTCTCAGGTCTTTCCTGGGCAGACTCCTAGCCCTGGGCATGTGCACATCCCTACGCGTGTGCTTGGTTTGCTAGGTTCCCAGAAATATTCAGGAACCCTCGTGGCCCAGATTTTTCCTTTCAGGTTTTTGGTTAACTTATTGTTTTCCCCAGCTGTTATTGCCACCTCAGTCAGCTATGATGTTTAACAGTTTCCACTGATGGTTTTCAAGAAGATACTCTCAGGGGAAAAAAAGCAGCTCTCACTGGGCAAGTTCTGAGTTAGGTCAAATAAAGACAAGCCCCTGTGATGGGATTTTCCAGGGAACTGCCAGACAGATCAAATAATGACAGTTTTCTGGGAACTTGGCTTTGAAGGCACTGAAAACCCATTCTCTCCCCTCCAGAGGCTACTAGACTGCTGGTTTTCACGGGGGTTTGTGGGGCTGTTGGTTTTCAGGGCTGTCATGGGGCTGGAGCGGAAGAAATGGCACTAAGGCGCATTAAGATGCAACAAAGCTTTGCTCTTCCTTCTGAGATTCAGCCGTGTTTCTTGAATAAATACTCCTGGATGGTTCCAAGCCTTTGGTTAATTTCCAGAGGTCTGAAAAGTTGATTCTGTTTTGTTGCTTGCATGAAGGAGAGGATTTAGGAGGACCTTATTTTGCTATTCCTGAACTGTCTTTTCTATTCATTTATCCTTAAAACCTTTGCCCTCAAGGTGGTACACCTCATTTTATGCATTGTCTGTATTCCTAACTTGTCTCTGCAAGTGGTTTTTTTCATTGTTTATTTGTTCCTTAAAGGCCCCTGTAAATTCAGTATTACTTGCTTAACAGTGACTCATTTGCTTAACATGGAACGCATCTACTCTTCATCGCCAGGCAGTGGAGAGGACATCCCTTCTCCTGTTTATTCCATGCATCCCTTCCCCCCCTCTCTCTAAAGCTGTGTCCTCACATGTCAATGGGTACTTGAAATCTGATTAAAATCATTCTAAGGCAGTAGGTCTGGGATGAGTCCTGAGGTTCTGCGTTTTTACAAGTTCCCGGGTGATGATGGTCCATGGGTCACACTTTGAGTAGCAAGGTCCTAAAGATTTAGCAGCATTGGCCTCCAAAGCCTGCCCCCTACATCTCCTTGATAGAATAGAGCGCCCATCTGCTTTCTTCACCTGGGCTGTTTATGCACTTGAACTTTCATATGTGGGTCCCAGAGGAATCCTGTGGGGTTTTCCTCAGGGCTTTCAGAGTGAAGGAAAAGTTCATCTTCTAGGGTGGATTTTGGTGAGTTTGTGCCCGAAATCCAGTAATGGATGGATGGAATTTCCAGGTCACTGTAAAATCAAACATGGTTGGATTCTCTGAGTGCTGTGTGCATTATTAGTACGGGTGAAGGGGAAGCCAGGAGAAGTCTGAATGGTTTCAAAACATGCCAGGTGTCTCTTATATCGATACACGTTTTCTGAGAAAAGAAGGAGGAGGAGAGAAAGTGTATAAAGCAGAAGAAAGGAAGGCAGAGGGAGAAGGCAAACCCCTGTGCTCAAAGCCACTGTGTTTTAGGAGCTGCAGGAGAGCATCTTGTTTCCAGTTTCGGGCCTGTTTCCTCTGTGCCTCAGTTTCTTCTGTTGTAAGATGGGGATAACGTTAGTACCCACATACAACCACCTCTGTAGGTGCTGAGTTATGTTAGTTCTTGTTTTTTTATCACTAGGCTCTTTGCTGGGTCCTTGCCACCCATTATGCCATTTAATTTTCCTAACTCTCCAAGGGAGACATTATGACTGAAGTTGAAAGACTTGGTCACCAAAGCGCAGAGAGGGTGACCTATCCAAGGTCGACAGCTGGGGTCAGAGCCAGGAGTGGTGCTCACATCTGACTTCCAAGTCTTGCTGTCTTTGCTTCCTGGGAGTGAACCCCACATTCTGCAAACTTCTGGGGAGGTCCTCACCCAGCACAGTGTCTGGTACACAGGACACTCTCTATACATCTGTTTCTGCTTGAACAGATGAGTGGGTGAAATTCAGAAAGGGAAGTGTAGGAGCCTTTGTGAAATCTTCCTCTGAAGAAGTGAAAAGGTGCTTTTCCAGAGGTGATTTATTCTACTGGTGAGGAAGGCAAAATGGATTGGCAGGCCTCCTAGAAGCCGGTGACAAAGGCAAAAGTGAGACAGCAGTGTTTTACCTGGAGCAGTGTCACTCCGTAAGCGACTATGAGCTGTGATTAAAAGAGGGCCATTACGGGCTTCCCTGGTGGCACAGCGGTTGAGAGTCCGCCTGCCGATGCAGGGGACGCGGGTTCGTGCCCCGGTCCAGGAGGATCCCATATGCCGTGGAGCGGCTGGGCCCTTGAGTCATGGCCGCTGAGCCTGCGCGTCCGGAGCCTGTGCTCTGCAACGGGAGAGGCCACAACAGTGAGAGGCCCGCGTACCGCAAAAAAAAAGAAAAAAGAGAGCTATTAGTATCCATCAGATTAGAGTACGCTCAAGAGCATCCCCAGGGACCTCGAGACAGAGATGAGAGATGATGCCACGTGGGATCCCATGGAGCCGCCATGGTCCTCCTCAACAGAAGAGAACGTGTTTCACCCCCACACCATTCAATGAAAGCAGGTTTGGGAGAGCAATGCACATCTTCTACGGATCGTACCTGGCCCAGGGGTTGATTTTAGAATATCTGGGGCAGTTGATGAACAGCACTTCACAAGATGTCCCTCGATAAAGTTTCCCTCTGCCAAACTTTTGGGAGCTAGTGGGTAGGGATGAGTTTGGGATCACCCTTCCTGGGTATCCTAAGGGCAGCTATTGCATTTTTCCAGGTAGGAGTGACCAGTGGACAGAGCGAACTGATCTGGGGAAGGACCTGGTGCCCTTTTGTGAGATAACAAGTGTCTGAAAGGGCCTGAGCCCAATTCGGGGTCTACTCACTCCTCTCGGGGATGGTGAAATGGCCCACAGATGGGCCAGACATCTCCTCAGAGATTGTCTTTATAATCTGTTCATATTCATGTATGACTAGGCTATTCGTGCCCTCAAACCTCTACTCCATACTTGAGGTAGGTGTAACCCTACTGAAGCTCACCTTAGAAACTTAGGACTTGATGAAATATTTTAAAAACGTGTGATCTCCCCACCATATGAAATGATAACCACAGACTATGTACTATGTAGTTAACTTAAGCCTAAACACATCCCATTCGTAGAAGCTATTCCATGGGGTCAGCCTATTTCTCTCCATTAAAGGATTGCTGAAGATGCAGCCAGGCTGAGTCTAGGGGCTCTAAGGGTGTTGTCAGGGATCCCTTTGTTTCCCTGTCTCTTGGCTCTGCTTTTATCCGTGGAGGCTCCATTCTCTGTTGGACTCTCCCCAGGATGAGGTCCTAGCAATGAGCCGTTCCAATGAAGAGAGACACCAGTCGTTCCGGCAAACATCCATCCCTGCCTTGTCTCGAATTGAACTAACTGCAGTCACTGTGGCAAGATGGGAGGGAGTCTGCTGATCGTCTAGATATGGGGTCTGTGCTTCTGCCAGGCGGGTGTGGAGAGGATCAGCCCCACGTGAATCATGTGGACTGAGTGTGTAGGCGTGGAAGGATAAGTAAAGAGTATTGAGGTGCTGCGAGTAGAGGAAAGGTCCCAACAAATCTTGTTGGAATCTGAGCTGTCTCTTCATTTTGCCCATTGTGTTGGATAGAGGACTTATGAGAGGGGCAGAGGTGGGTACTGAGGTCCCCCTGGAGGCCAGTACAAAGGAATCCTTGCTCTAGTCATTTTCTGGTTTTAATTGGGGAGGTGATGTTGGTGAACTAACACGAATAAGATTGACAGTGCTCTCTTTTTCCAAGCAAACACGTAAATAAGCATATGAATCTATATGTCATATATACATGAATATATAAGCATATTCGTATGCTTATTTAAGTGCTTACTTGGAAAAAAGATAGTACTGTCAATCCTATGTTATATCTATACCTAATATGGAAATTTACAGACTGGAAGAGGTCTGTGGGTCAGTTTTGGGAGCCATTAACCTGGGGTCTGGTATCAGAAGAGTAGGAAAGCCCTGACACTTACCTGCTGCGTAGCCTTTGGTAACTGTTTCACATCTCAGTTTTCATCACTGTAACATAAGGATACTAATAGTACCTACTCCTCTGGTCTGGGATGCAATGAGTTAATATTTGTGAAGCACCTGTTAAGTGATATATAACTGATTGCTACTGTTATTTTCATTTCTCCCTCCTTGTTCCAAACAATCATGTTGAATGGAACATTCTTGGCCTTTAATAGGTATTTCTCTTACCCTTTCAGCAAATGAGGAGTGAGGGTGGCTAATGTGAGTTCATATATGATGACAAGGTTGTGCTGTGGACTTGGACTTTGTCTCACCTGGGGGACCCTGCTGAAGTCACTCAGTCACCTTTGAACTTCACTTTCTCTTCTGTCCAAAGCAAGTGTAAAATGTACACAGTTTAAGGTCTAGGTTTGTCGTGCAGGTGAAATTAGATAAAGGAGAAAAAAATGCATGTACATTTGCAAAGGTTAGAATTTTGTTGGAGCTCATAGAGAATTTGAGGTCTCCAGGAGATCACAGCTAGAGAAAAAGACAAGTAAATATATGACTACACGATTGCGTAACAAGAGCCACACCAGGCAATAAAGTCTAATGACAATCATAATACAATGACTCTGATTTCTTTTTTTGTTTGTTTGTTTTTGTTTCTGTTTTTGACTCTGATTTCTTAGGCAGTGGCCGTTGACACATAGTTTATGAACTTTATTAAGGAGATGCCAATATTCTCCCTCTTTTATAAATGACAAAAGTGAGACTTGGAGTTTAAAGCAGGTGCACAGAGTTGCACACATACATAGGCTGGTGCTCATAACCATCACCATATCCTCCTCCGAGGTGCTGAGTACTTTCTGGAGGACGGGATGTTGGGCTGAGACCCGAGGGGTCAGCAGAATTGGTTAGGAAAGACAGAGGTGAAGGAAGACGTGCCGGGTGGAAGGGGCAGTGTGAAGAAAGGCAGAGAAGGGAGAGAGAGAACTTGCTGTCTCAACCCTGAAACGGAACACTCCATTAAATAATCTGATGTAATGCCCTGTCATGGCAAATTGCACAGACTGGAACAATCTCTCCAAGATCTCCAGCCTCTTGGAGGGAGAGAGCAAATGAACAAGAGGCATTATCACGGCTGCGAGCAGCCTTGTCTAAGCAAAGAAATTGCTCCCCTCCTGCTAAATAATGATTTAAAGTGTTGTTTATATTTCCAACTTCATGACGGCCTCATAAAAGAAACCAACACCCCAGCAATACCCTGAAGTTGGGATGTGGAAGCAGCACATTTCTCTGCAGACCTTCTATTTCTGTAAACTTTATAGCTTCTTCCTAAACTTGCTGCTTTGGGCATTATTCCCCCAACATTCCTTCTCTCCTGGAAAGGAATGGTTTATTGGAAATATCCCATTTGGCTATTTTGAAGCAATGATTTCTTTATTTCCTGGGCTATTTAAATCCCCTTTGCCTGTGCCCAAAGGGCTCTGAGCATTTGTACAAAAAGCAGAAGATGGGACAGGCAGTCTGTTTACTGTAAGCCGGTGGCTCCCCCCAAATAACTGCGGGCCCCTGGCCATGTCCCATGTAGAAAACTGCCCGGGTCCTGAATCCTCAGGGTCAGCAGATTGGGAAGGAAAGATGAAGAGATTCTTCTTGTTTCTGTGTCTGCATTCTGGAGGGATCCTTTGAGTTTCTCTTCATTCATTCGCTTGTTCATTCCTTCCTTCGTTCATCAACTACTCACGAGCATTTTGTACATGACAGATACTCTGCTAAGTTAAATGACTACTGAGATAAATAAAATTTAGACCCTATCCTCAAGAAGCTCACAGGCTACCAGCAAGCAAGCAGCGTTAAGTGCCTGGGAAAGTAAGTTCAAGGATGCAGCGCCATGTATGTTGGGGAAAGCTAAATAGCGGCAGGCTTATACCGGGTAATACTAGGCAGTAGTTAGGAAGGATGAGGTAATGTGTCCTAATATGCTTGAATATCTGAGACGTGCTGAGTAGCAAAATAACACACCAAGTATAATATAGGTATGTAAGAGACATATAAACCTATGTCACTTTGATGATTAACTTAGAAGACCAGTAGTGGAAGCGACTAAGTTATTTTCTTGGTGGGCTTGAGAGGGGTGGTTAAAAACTCCAGAAGTTTTTAACCTTATCTGCGACTGTTTTAAGCAGTCAGTGTTCATATAGCATATATATTTAGAGGCCAGTTGCTAAACACAACCTTAAATGCAGGTATAGGCTGCAGACATAATGCTCATAATTCCCTCCTTTTAAGAGAGAATTTCAGGGAAGTTTTCCTATAGGAGAGCACATCAGAATAGGGCTTTGATGAATGAATAGGAGTTTTCCAGAATGATGAAACAAAACGCTTGCAAGCAGGAGCAAACTGCAGGCGATGGCATAAGAAAGGTGGGCACAGATTAGATCCTGAAGGGCCAGGGGTGCCTAGATGAGCAACACAGTGGAAGAAAGTGCTGAAGTTCTTTGAGCAGGAACTGAATTCATCCCAACTTGCAGAAGTTAATCCTAGGTCCTTGCAGAGACCTACTGAGGCCTGGCCAGTTCCAGCTTTGTCCCAGATAAGGTAAACTGAGTAAGAATAATACGGGAGAAACTTATATGTAGCTCTTTCAACAAGCAAGTTCTTAAATGTTTTACGTGTATCATCTCATTGAATTCTCACAACTGCCCTGTGAGTAAATATGCTAGAATTACCCCCATTTTGCAAGTGAGGAAACTGAAGGATAGAGGACTTGATATTAATCACAGAGGAAACACTTCTTTCCCAAGGCTTTTGTTTGTTTGTTTTGTTTTTAATTCTTTAAATTAAATTTATTTATTTATTTATTATTTATTTTTGGCTGCGTTGGGTCTTCATTGCTGCACACGGGCTTTCTCTAGTTGCGGCGAGCGGGGGCTACTCTTCGTTGCGGTGCATGGGCTTCTTATTGCAGTGGCTTCTTTTGTTGCAGAGCACAGGCTCGAGGCACGTGAGCTTCAGTAGCTGTGGCACGTAGGCTCAGTAGTTGTGGCTCACAGGCTTTAGAGCGCAGGCTCAGTAGTTGTGGTGCACGGGCTTCGTTGCTCCGCAGCATGTGGGATCTTCCCAGACCAGGGCTTGAACCCGTGTTCCCTGCATTGGCAGGTGGATTCTTAACCACTGCCCCACCAGGGAAGTCCCTTCCAAGGCTTTTGATATGGTCAGACACCAGTTATATAGCTTGAGGTGACAGTTTACATCCCTCAGGGGATAAGACCATTCAAGGTGGGGCAGGGAGGAGTATGCATATTGTGATTGCCATTATGTAAATGAATGCATAAAAGAAATGCTAACCAAAGAGATACCAAAGTGATAGGGTAGTGGTGAGTAGCTTTTCCATCTTTTCATTGGTTAAGTTTGGTGCTGTGATTATGTTACTCTTATAATAAAAGCCAGGCTTCTATAAATAATGAAAAACTTTTACCTTCAGGCTCCAGAGTTGCCAACAAATGATTATGGGATGACACAGGCCGAAATGAGAGAAGCACCGTATCCTGGCTTCTGTGCAGGCAGAGGAAGGGAGCAGAGGGGATGTCGGGCTGGGTTCTGTACAGTGATTCAAATTCAGGATGCTCCCGAGACCTCAGTCTCTCGTGTGCATGGTGAGGGGCTGGATCTGTGTTTTCCCCAATGCGGATTCTTTCTATCAGATGTTTTAAAAAGTAAATGGAGAAATAGGACCCTAGATAACATTGAATCACATATTTAAGTTTTTCCCTTTTTATTCTTTTCAATCTTTCTGGTTAAAAGGAGGAATTCTCATTTTGTTGAAAGTATATTTTCAACACCTCTCTATCCCTTAATAGTTACCTTTACTGCCTCCCTTTCTTTCTTTCTTCCTTCCCTCCTTCCTTCCTTCCTCTTTCGGTCTTTCTTTTCTTAAACAACAAAAAAAAGAGCAAGCCCTGGTCTCAAAACGTTAGCCGGGCAACAGAATCTGGCTCTAATTTAGTCACAGTCTTTTTTTTGTCATTGTACTTAGTTGTACAGTTTCCTTCTAATTATTGCAGGTAATAATATACTTTACTTCTTAAAAATAAATATGAAAATGTCTTTTATATGAAAAAATCAAGCTCAAGAAAAAGAAGTACTTGATGGTACAGGTGGTGATTAAATATGGAAAAGTAATCACTGAGGTTTCAGAACCTTGCACTATCTGCTATCTCTGGTCCTGTTCGGTTTTGAGACTCTAGAGGTTGGAGGGAGACCAAGAACTTCGGTCCCTCATCAGTTGCTCATCCGTGTTTGAATCAGCACAGTAACATCCAGGACACCCCCTTGCTCTACTAGGCTGTAGTTTTCCTTCTGTCAGCTGGCATTTGAAGGCTCAGTTGATGCTTTTTGCCACAGATCTTCCTCAGAGTTTCAGTGAGGGATGAGCACACGTGCATAGCACAATAATGATGATACCTGGATTGTGAAACCAACATATCTTCCTAAGAGCTTGGAATCTGGATACAAGGAAAGATGATGGATATTTCTACCCTTACAGGTTCAGCCGTGAAGGAAAGGGATAAAGGGAAATGAACCATTATTGAGCACTTAGTGTGTACATTGAACCATTAGTAATTTTATCTTGCTGTGAAATTGAGGCTCAGGGAGGTTAGGTAATTTACCCAGGGACACACAGCTATTAAGCTGGGAATCAGACTCTGACACCAAATCTCTGGCTCCAGAGCTATGGCTCTTTCCATGAAGCAGCTCTTGGTCTTACTTGATGAGGCTTTTGACACAATTTTCATAAATGGGTTAAAAAAAATCACTTTTTAGTTACTGCTTTTTATTCTGCTTCTTTCAGGCTGAAACCCCTCAGAACCCTATATGTGTTTCCTTTTCGGCCTCCAAACCTTTGCCAGGAATTCCTTCCCTACCTCACTTTCCAAACCAAAGTCACCTGTTACCTCCTCCAGGAAGCCTTTGGGAACAATTCCAGATCACATTATTTTTTCTCCTTTCAAGACTGCCATTGTGAGACTAGAGACTTATAAGACTCATGAGGTTGTATCATATCCAACATGTGGGGATTCAGATCCTGGCTCTATCACATACTAGCTTTGTAAGTTTGGGCAAGTCACTTAACCTTCCTGAGCCTCGGGTTGTTAATCTGTAGAATGGGCTCCATATCGTGAAAGTTAAGCCTCATGGCCCATTGTCAGAATGGAACTGACATTAATCAGATGGCTCTTCTCTTTCTCCTGCCTGGTATCTTCCCATCCTGATACCTTTTATCCCCTACTGCCAGAGTTCCTTCTAGGAATTCTATTGTCTTATTCCTCCTCAGAAATATTCAGACTGCCCCCACTTCCTTACGTAAAACATCATGGTAGAAAGGAGGTGGCATCCCAGCCTCCCTTCCAAAGAGTCGTTTGTCCCACAGCAAGTGCCTACTCTCTCTGAGATTTATGTTCTCATCTATAAAACTAGGAAAGTGAGGTCTACTCCACAGGATCTGGGTAAACAAAGTGCCCATAAATTAATACAAACATTGTTTGGTTCCCCGTAAAATACAATGTCAGATGTTACGATAAGCCCTTGGGATTCTAAAACAAAAAATAACTCAATTATTCATTCATTCAATAAATGTTTATTTTGTATTATACATACTGTGTGCTTGGCGCTGTCCTAGGTGCTGGAGATCTAGTGGTGAATGAAAAAGGTATGGAATCTACGTTTTTAGTATATCTATCATCTATTTAGTCAAGAAAACCAACAAAACAATAGATCATTATAAAACCAGCTGCTATGCTGTTGAAAGTGGTGTAGTACAGAAGGTAAACTTGCAGCTCTGAAATCAGAGTGTTCTAGTTTCAAATCCCAAGTCTTCTACTTACCAACTGTGTGGCTTTCGGTAGGTGTCTTGACATCTCTAAGCATAAACAGGGCCTGTATCATGAGGTTGTGCTCGTGGTCAGATGAGACAGGGTATGCAAGTTGCCAAGACATCATAGATGGTCCATGGATGTCCGTGCCCCGCCCAGTTCCTACACAGGGTGGGACTGCCTTCCACCCACCTCACCCCGTAATTCCTTGCACAGTGTCTTATTCAATAAATGTCTGTTGATTGACTAGTAAAACGTTATTAGACGGGAGCAAGCAGGTGCATTAACCACCTCTCAGGTCAGCAACTCTGCCGTACCCACATATGAGGTATTTGCCGTTCTGCATGACTCAGATAGATATTTCTTTCCACTAATGCATGAAAAAAAATGAGCTGGGCTTTCTTCCTGCCTCGTAAGAAATGTGGTGCTGCTGTAAGTGGTTGTGCAAAGAGGAATAAATTCTAAGCAAATTAAAATATCCTTGATCTCTCCGGATGCCCTTGACTGTATAATGCTTACTATAGTCCTGAGTAAGTTAGTTCAATTCCCTCCTCAGTTTCCACTTCTGTGAAAAATGGAACTAATCCTTTTCCCTTCTACCACTCAGTGTTTTTCTAAAGATAAAGGGAGGTGATGGATAACAATAACTGTAATCACAGAATGCTTATTTAAGATACTATTGTTGCATAATATCTTTATAAAGTAAGAAGAACTTTACATTGTGCTTAGAAGCAGATAAACGCAGTGATGTGAGTCCTGGCAGTTTTCCAGCCGTAACCTTGAGCAACTTATTTAACGTCACTAAGTTTATTTTCTCATCCATGAAACAGTTAGAATTATTATAGCAGCTTTGTAGGGTTGTTGTGAGAGCTACAGGACTTAAAATATGGAAAAGCCCTAATACAGTGTCTGGCACATCATAGACTCTTATTAACTGATTCATTTATTCTTTCATTTGTTCAACAAATGGGCACCATGGGCACAGAGCAAGCCCTTGGTCAAGACTTGTTTACATCCCCAGCTTCGAAAATACAGCCCTCAAGTAAACAATACCATCACTGAAATGTACCCCTGTGGCAGGTGTTCTTAGTCAACCACTAATCTTTCTTCTTTCTTCTCTTCATTCCTAACGGACACCCAGTCCATCAAGAACAGCCCCAGACACTAACTCCATCAGCATCCCTGTAGATTGGGTGGTCATGTGACATAGTTCTGGCCACTGAGGTGTGGCAGGAAGCCTTTTGGCTTTTCCTTATAAAAGGCTTCCCGTGTCTTCCTTCTGTCCTGTACATGGGTTTAATACCTGTAGATGCTGTGTGTTATGATGATGAGACAACCAAGACGAGGGGAAAGCCAAGACAGTCATTGAGACATAGGCTGTGGCATTGCTGAGCTGTTGAACAGATGTCAGCAGGTGCTTGCCTCACATATCTTGCTGTGTGAGAAAAATAAAATGTCCTCCTTTAAGCCAGTCTTATGGGTGACCCAGAGTGTTCCCAATCAATGCTACCCTTATCCAGGAGGGAACACACTCATGACACCAGCTGAGATAGCGGTAGTCTATTCGAAAGTGAGAAGCAAAGCTACATCAGACATTGAAAACTCACGTTTTCAAAATCATTTCCAGCCAAACACCAACCAGAAGCATATTCCATGACTTGATTTGAATTCTGTCAGTAGCAAATCTTCTTCCCTGCTTTCATTTTCCCTTGCTGTCTAATCCAGATTCCATGAGTCCATTTCATGAAATTATTTCTACTCAGACGCCGGAATAGAAAATGCTAAATCCTAGGTTTACCTGAGAATTGCCTCGACCTCGATATTCTGCTAGGGCGTGTGGGAGGCCCACTGCCTTTAGGATACATTCTGGGTTATCTCTAAGCTGCAGGTTCAACATAAGCATAAAACCCGAGCTACTGAATCACCTGGACACCCTACTCTAAAAGCATCCCTGGAATTTTGGCTTCCCCGCTTAGACTCTTGACGGGAGGAAAAAGCGGAGACCTCCATCCTGCTTTCTTGCATTCATCTCACACACGAACACATCACTCTTCTTCACTGCTGAAGAGAGATACCGAGCTACACAGCTGTCCCCCACCCTCCCCACTGCCCTCCGTTTCAGCCTGAGGACACAGAAAAAGTGTTTGCCCTTTTTACTAATTTACAGAAACTTAATATAGATATATAACATAAATTAGATACTTACACATAGCAAGGCAATTGTGTCTTATGCTGACTAGATTCTAAAGGCAGAAAAGCAGGCAAAGATTCCGTTAATAATTTAAAAAAACACCCAACATCCAAAATTGCTCTTCAGTTGTCAGAACCCGGCACTTTCAATATTTCAGCTGAAGCAATAAAGGAAAAGGTCTAACTTGACCTGCGGGAAAAGTAATGAAGTGAATAAATTGAATGACCAAATAATTTGTTGTTCAAACCAGACCACTTCTGACAGTGAAAGGCAGAGCTATTAATAATTATGCTGGCACAGCAAGAGTAAACCAGAACAGATGTGGACAAACCAGGATATGTGGTGACACTATAAATACGGACTGTCACCGTTAGCGCCCCCCCGCCAGGCATACACAGCTTAACGCTGACAGAGGAGATGACTCCCTTTGTAGATGGGGAAACTGAGTCTCAGAAGAGTTGTGATTTGCCCAAGACTACACAGCTTGGTGGCAGGGGATTTCAGATTGTGACAATTCTCCCATCTCCATGAAAAACGGTTTTCCCTTGGTGGGTGAAAGCCCCACAGTTCTTCCATTCCAAGTTTGGGAAATTAACTCAAATTAACTCTGTGTAATGACAGGGGAATGCCTGAACAGAGTTCTTGAGACCCGACCTTAAGGTGGGCTGCCTTTTGAGTGTGGGACAGAGAGATCTCAAAACAGAAGAAAACTGATACTTATGGAACACACTTCCTCCCGGGCATGGTGATAGGATGTATGTGTGTTTTATCTTGTTTGGTTTCCAGAGCAAACACATGAGGTGGTTATTCATGTTCCCATTTTTCAGATTGGGAAACTGAGGCTCAGCTCAATTAAGTGATTTGCCCATGCTTAGGGCAGGTAGAAAGTGGCAGATCCAAAGCTAGGTTGTCCAGCCTCACAGTTTGTGCTCCTGTCACCACATCAGGTGTCCCGATTTGGAAAACAGAAAGCCTCAGGACCATCTGTCTTTCTCCATCACCACTGCTGCCCTGGTCCAGCCACCATCCAGTTCTTCCTGGACCACTGCAGGAGCTTCCTTGTCTCATGCCACACAGTCCATTCTCCACACAATGGCCAGAACCATCATTTTAAAAAGTAAATCGGATCTAGTGGTGATGATTGCACCATCGTGACACCTGCCTGCAATGCTCTGCTGGGTTCCGTAGGGCCGGTTCCTTCGCATCACTTGGATCTCAGCCAAAATGCCATTCCTTGGGTTGGCTTTCCTCCTGCCCCCACTGAGTTAGCACCTTCCTAAGCCACTTCCAGTGGCTCCACCCTGTTCATTTCTTGATGACACTTACCCTTGTCCGAAATCCTCTGATGTGTGGGTCTGTGTGTCATTGTCAGCCTCCCCTCTTGGCAGGTGCTCTGCTCAGTGGGGTCCACGCTTCCAGCTGTATCTCTGTGGCCCAGCACAAGGGCTGGCAGGAAGCAGTGGATGAATGAACCCATCGGAAAAGCCCGATTCTCCTCCGTGCTGCCGCCTACACTAATGTGGCCAAACTAGGAAGAATGTGGGATTATCTCCAAGCTCTTCCTTAACTCCACTACTACTGGGAAGAGTTTTCCGAGCCCAGTTACAGAATCACAGTTGCAAAGGGCAAACTCTTTTCACCTGGAAAAATACTTGATTCTGCCTGAGAGTGAACATTTTGAAAATCTTTCCAATGGGACCTCTGTTTCCCAAATGGTTCCAGCTTAACCGTGACCTCCATCAGGTTATTCAATCCAAACATACAAAAGAACCCATAAATCTTTGATGCTTGCAGAGATTCAAGTGCCTTTTCTTGTAACTTAAGAGAGAGAGAAAGCAGAGTTGACACTGAGAAAACAGAAGCCTGACTGAGAACACGACTGCGATTAACACTGATAATGAAAACAAAAAAATAACCACTGGGTGAGCGCCTGCTCTGTGCCAAGTAGCACACAAGACGAGGTTTATTCACATCGTCTCTGTCTAAGCCCGTGATGGCAGGTGGAGTTCCAAGGTGGCCCCCACCATTCCCTGGCCCCTGCCTAATTCCAGGGACTGTGCATATGATGGTTTGGGTTATCTCATCTGGCACACTTGACTTTAAGAAAGGAAGATTATGTGGGCGGGCTTGACCTCATCATATGAGCCCTTTAAACCTGGGAACAAAGGTCAGAGAAAAACGGAGATTTGAAGCCTGGGAAGGATGCAGCACAAGTGAGATTCTCCATTGCTGGCTTTGAAGATGAAGGGGGGCACGCAGCAAGGAGTGTGGGTGGCCCCTGAAAGCTGAGAATGGCTCCTGGCTGCCAGCCAGCAAGGGATCAGGGACTTCAGTCCTACAACCACAGGAGCTGAATTCTGCCAACAACCTGAATGGCCTCGGAAGAGGACCCCAAGATCCAAGTGAGAATACAGCTAGCCAACACCTGGACTTCAGCTTTGTGATGCCCTGAGCAGAGATGCTTCTGACCCAGAGATCTGTGAGCTAGTAGATGGGTCTCATTCAAGCCACTAAGTTTGTGGTAGTCACACAGCCGTGGAAAAGTAACACACTCACAATAACGTTACAAAGTACATTGAGTCAGATGACAACGGGGAGTGGATACTAGTGATAGCGATGGTGATGAGATCATGATGATGTTGATGATGACAACGTGATGATGATGACATGATGGCATAGCTGACATCTACCGAGGACTCTCTGTGTCAGTGCTGAGTACACGTGATCGCAGTTGCTCTTCACACCAAACTTTGCAAGACAGGAACTAGTATTTTCATCTCTGTTTGAAGCTGAGGAAAGTTAGGAATATTTACTTTAGTCATGTCACTGGCCCAAGGTTCGCCCTTAGTCAGAGCAGGATTCCAACTCAGGGTCTGCCTGGCCCCATCTTTGTGCACTTAAGCCGCTCACAGCACCACCTTCCATGGCCCACGCTGGGCAACAGGCAGGGGCTTCACAGAGTAGGAAGAGGCTTGGTCCAGTGGAGGAGGGTCAGGGGGCAGCATGAATACAGGCCTGGAGGCATACAATCGGATGAAAAGTGTGGGAAATCAAAAGTTGGGTGAAACTGTTGGCGACCTGTGCTTTCAAAGTCAGGTTTTCTTGATTGCAAAAACAGAAACTCAAAGCTACCTAAGAAATAGAATTTATTATTAAAACAAAAACTGAAAACGAAACAAAACTAGGGTGTCTCCTGGATTACTGAGCTCTCTAAGGTATTACGAGAACTAACCCTCCTTCTCTCCTTTCTCTTAAACACCTTTTCTTTCTCTCTTTCCCTGCATTCCCCCTTCTCCCCTGGACTCTTTGGGTAACACGATTGCCAAGAGCTTCCCAAAATACATGTCATACCCCATGCTCCCAGAAAGAGAATGACAGCATCTCTCATGCCCCAAGACTAAATTCTCAGGGAAAGACTCCATTGGCCCAGCTTGGGTTAGGGACCCACCCCCAGCCCGATCAGCCTATTACATGGGGTCATATAGTCCTCACTTGGAAGCTTCTACTGAATGAATGGGGAAGAAAGGGGGGAATTTGTATGAAAGGGGTGCTGAGGAAGCTACCTCCACAGCAATGGGGCAAGGCAAGAAAAGACTGGAGGGAAACACAGAAGCAAAGTCATGAAGTACTTTAAGGGTCAGGCTAGTGAACTTACCTAGCGACGAATTAATTGATGGATGGAAAGCCTTGGCAGAACCTTATTTATTAGGGGACTGACGTATTACGAAGAAAGCCCTGGGCCTCTTAAATCATTTTATTTGGAGGATCTGCTGCTCCTCTGTCACTAAGTCCAGCCGTAAAATGGGGGGAGACTTTGGAAATGCTGGAAGAACTAAGGCTGCCCTATGACCTGCTCCGTGACCTGGGCCAGCCCTCCCTGCTACTTAGTTTGATTCCGTGAACTCCTGCAAACACACCCTGCTCTTGGCAAGCTGCTAAATCCAAGAAAATATAATCAACGACATTCTAACGCGTGAATAAATAAAAGCCTTGGGAGAGACTGAGGGAATTTAACACCTCTGTAAGTACCTCTAAGGTTATTGCTTGGAGAATTAAAGCACATTTCATGAAAGCCACTGATTTAGGAAGCTGATGCTGTAGGGGATGACAAAATGAGACTCAAAGTAATTTCAGGAAGGAGGAGGCTGGAGGGAGATTGTTAGTTCTCCAGGAAGCCTTGGATAGTAACACTGAAACTGACAGATTGCAAAAGCTGGAAGACCACGCCCAGGGCTGTGATGCGCCAGTGCCATGGGCGACCCTTACAGTGGCTTCCAGTGAAATGTGACATTTAAGACAGGCTCAGCTGATGGCACTGGACCCTATAGATGGCCAGTTAACAATCGATTATAGAAGAAGATAACATGGCAGTTCCTGATCTTAGCCAAGTCATTTAAACATTCTGAGCTTCACTTTCTATGTTGAGAAAATAATACCTTAGGTGTTGTGAATAAAGGTCCGATATCATAACACAAAGAATAATTGTTGACACGAAGTAGATAATCAAATATATGCTAGCTTTCTCATCTCCCATTTCCCTTCAAATCTTGGCCTTTGAGGCCCTCAGACTGACATTTTTTTTTTTTTTTTTTTTTTGCGGTATGCGGGCCTCTCACTGTTGTGGCCTCTCCTGCTGCGGAGCACAGGCTCCGGACGCGCAGGCCCAGTGGCCATGGCTCACGGGCCCAGCCGCTCTGCGGCACGTGGGATCCTCCCGGACTGGGGCATGAACCCGCGTCCCCTGCATCGGCAGGCGGACTCCCAACCACTGCGCCACCAGGGAAGCCCCCAGACTGACATTTGATACGGACTCTTTCACTTGTTTTATGACCCTGGAAATGACTTAAGTCTAAAGGCAATTTTGCATTTTGAGTCTAAGGCACCATATCCAGGTGGGGTGGGAAACGCGGCAGGCGGGCTGTCCGAATGTTGACACACAGATTGAGAGACGGGAACCTGTAGCCACACCTCATGATTGTAAATTCCAGTCATCTCCGTCCTTTACCATGCTCACATCCCCTGTGTGCCAATCCCAGAAAACAAAGCAGACTTTCCTCCAACCAGGCAACCAATACCTACCTCGATGCTGGGTCATCACAGGAGGCCATAGCCCTTGACAAGTAACAGTGTCCCCACGCCACCCCCTGCAAGAGGACAGAGACATTTGTTGGTTTTCTTCACTGATGTATTCCAAGCACTTAGCCTTGTGCCTGGTACACAGTAGGCTCTCAATAAATATTTGAAAGGCAGTCTCCCGGGGCCTGATCTCGGGTGGCCTCGGCCGGCAGTGGCTTGAAGCGGAGTTTCGGTTCCCAGACAGAGACTGAAGTCAGGCCTCGGCGGTGAGAGCGCTGAGCCCTAACCACTAGACCACCAGGGGCCAGTGGCCAGTGACAATGCCCTGGCCAGTCAGCTGTGTAGAAATGAATTTCCACATAGAGACGGAAAGTACTGAAACCAATAAGGTGTTTATTAGGAGGAAAAGGGTACCTATGGATAGACACATGGGAGGAGAGAGTCATGCCCTCATGTAGTTTGAATCACTTTTATGGGGCATTCCTTCCCCATTTCCTTTGGCCAGTCATCTTGCTTCGCCTGGTTCTGAGTCCGTATTGGGTTTATCTCAGGAACCTCCCATGTGTGCGTGTGCATCTCTCAGCCGAGGTGGATTCTAGCGAAGAGGCCTATGGGTAGTTGACGTCACTTACTATGGGGTGACGCCCACTCCCTTTTTGACATCCAAGGAGCTTTTCTGCACATGTGTAGTCAGGAAGGTCTCCTTGACTTCGAGAAGGAGGAACATGTGGTCTTTTGTCTCTCATCTGGGCAGGGACAGCCTCCTCTCTCCATTGTCCTGCTACTGATGTTTTGGAGTTTCTGTCCACAAGGAATGAACTCCAGCTGCTTACCCTGAGGCCCATCTATCTCCTGCTTCAGCCCCACCCAAAACCTACTGAATCAGAATGTGCTATTTAACAAAATCCCCGGGGATCCGTGTGCACATTAACTCCTGAGACGCTCTGGGGTTATGGGAATGCTCCAGGTAGCTTGACCACATGTGCAGAAACAGGAATACAGACTTGGACAAGAAAAAGGGTAGGTTTTCCTGTGGTTCAGAGGGATGAGCCTGTGCTAAGGAGTCATTTGCCTATGATTTTTAAGTCCACAGCCTACCATGGCCCTAGTTAGATGACCTTCATCAACTTCCTAGTCTCTGAAGTTCAGTCACCTCTGCTGGAAATTACTGGAATGGTTGTCACTATTTCCCACAGGGGGGTTGTGAAGAATGGGACATCCAGAGTGTTGAGCACCTTGTTTTATATGTTATGGGAGCCCAGTCAGTACAAATTTCCTTTCTGAAAATATTCAAAATTAGAACTGTTGTGCGACCCTCTGGATCACGACTGCTGGGGACTAGGGGAGGGACCCAAAAGACCATTGTGCCGGGCTTCCCTGGTGGCGCAGTGGTTGGGAATCTGCCTGCCGATGCAGGGGACACGGGTTCGAGCCCTGGTCTGGGAAGATCTCACATGCCGCGGAGCAACTAAGCCTGTGTGTCACAACTACTGAGCCTGCACGTCTGGAGCCTGTGCTCCGCAACAGGAGAGGCAGCGACAGTGAGAGGCCCGCGCACCATGATGAAGAGTGGCCCCCACTCGCTGCAACTGGAGAAAGCCCTCGCACAGAAACGAAGACCCAACACAGCCAAAAATAAATAAATAGATTTATTTTAAAAAAAGCTAACTAGGCTGTACATAGGATTTAAAAAAAAAAAACCCTCATCTTAAAAGATGAGATGCCTCGGAGCCATCATGCAGAACACAAATGTGGCCTGGAACAGGGCAGAGAATTGCGGTGGACATCACAAGTCAAAGGAAAGGCTTGAAAGCATCTGCAAAGAGACCCGCATATCTAAGTGCATGAGCTTCCCAGGGCTGCCGTAGCAAAGCCCCGTGCACTGAGTGTAAAACAACAGATATTTGTTCCCTCACAGTTCTGCAGACTAGAGGTCCAAAATCAAGGTGTCCACAGCCTCTCTCTGAAGGCTCTAGGGAAGAATCCTTCATGCTGCTTCTAGCTCCTGGGGTTTACCGGCAGCTCTTGGCGTTCCTTCCTTGGCTTGTAGATACGTCACTCCGGTCCCATGCCATCTGCTCCCTGTGTGTCTTCACGTCTTCTTCCCTCTGGGCATGTCTGTCTGTGTCCAAATTTTCCCTTCTTATAAGGAAACCAGTCATATTGGATGAGGGCCCACCCTAATGACCTCATTTTAACTTTATCTCTAGAAAGACCCTCTTTCCAAATAAGGTCACATATTGAGGAAGTGACGGTTGGGACCTCAGCGTATCCTTTGGAGGGGGACAGGATTCAACCCATAATACTAAACAAGGGTTCTTGGTGAGAAGTGGATGTAATTCTGGAGGAGGGGGAGGGGAGGGTTGAAGCTATATAACCTAATATTGTATATAGGGCCACAGCATAATGGTAAAAAAGAAAAACAGGTTTGGAAAGCACCAGTAAAATATAGTGCTTTCTTGCCCAAAACTAGTGTGGCCATGACTTTCAGGAATCATGTCTTCCCGTTGCTCTGGCACCTGTGGCTTGGGATCAGTTCTCATCTCTGCTTTCTGTAGAAAGTTTCAAAATACTGTCACAGGGACCTCCCTGCGTGGCAGGAAGACGCATTGTAAGAAACTCTCCTGTGACTGAATCTGGAGAGAGGTCGGAGGGTTGTTGTGCTGTGTGTGTGTGTGTGTGTGTGTCAGGGCGGGGGAGCGGTTTCCTCTTCTGCCTGTGGTGGCAGCAGTAGCTGTGTCTTTCTCAGCAGTGACAGGCTGAGAAATTGGAAGATGAATTTCGACTGAGTGCGTGGGTGTGATTTCTCTTTTCTCTAGCGGAGGCTTCATCTTGGAAGGTAGGGAGCTGTTTTTATCCTGGCTTGGGAAACTGAAGAGGCAGCTGCCAGCGTGCAGATGAGGACTTTGCAGCCTCCAGGGGTCCGTTCTGCTGGGAGCCCTGGGAAGGTGCCAGTTCGAATGCTCATTGGGCCTCACCCCATACCACTCTAGGGAGGCAGCCTTCGGGAGAAGCTGGGAGGGGCGTTTGGTCCTGTCACCTGGAAACAGGCGAGGTGGATCCAGCGTGGCCCTGAAGCAGAGGAGCAAACATGTTATTGACAAAATTGGTTTCCCAGGTGGAAGGTGAGCCGTCGGACCCCATCGTGCCCTTCCCAGAGCCAGCAGCTTTTCTGCGCTAGAGTGTTCTGTGAAAGATGCCAATTATGTGGGTTGAGATATTTACCAAGCCCCCTCCCCGGCAAGTCTCCATATAGGAGATGGTGGCATATCCTTAGCCTTAATGCATTCAGCCTGGGGCTGCTCTCTGCCCTGCCGTGTTTCGTCCTGGGGCGATGCTGCATTTGCCTCCTTGTTCAGTATATTTAGTGACAAGAATGTGCCTCTTGGAAGGTCTAGGAATGACCCACTCCACACCCTCTGCTCTTCTCGAACGCTCTGTTCAATCCTATCTGTTCCCATGGTTTAACGGACCACCTGCTAGCTCACGACTCTCAAATTTCTAGCTCCAAATCAGACTGTCTTAGAAATTCCAGCCTGTGTTTGCTGACTAGCCATCACCACCTGGAAGCTGCCCCACAGGCACCTGGAGCACAATCTCCAAAATTAACCTCAATAGCTTTCTTCCAGAGTTTCCTCTGTACCCAAAGCTCAGCAGCAAAGAGCAATGCCATCTTACTTGTGCTATCCTCCATCCTTTTTACTGAAGTTCTGAAGTCGATTTAACTTTAAGACTTCCATGTGTTTTGAGTCGGCCTCTTCCTCCTGCTGTCTGTTGCCACTGGCTTGGTTGGGTCGCTCATCAGTAATCTCCTGGGGAAAGCTGCACCAGGAGCCACTTTCATGCCATTCTTCACCCCACATCAAGAAAGATCTTCATGAAACACAAATGTGATCATGATTGCATTTAACATCCTTTGTCGGGGGGAGGAAAAGCTCTTCCTCTGTCCTTTCAGGTTCTGTTCTTAGGACCTGCAAATTAAACTGACAAATGACAGATTAACAGGAGAAAAGACAAGCTTCATTCACATATGTATGCAAGAGCGTGCAGAAAACATGGTTCAAAGAAGTGATTAAAATTTGGGGCTTGACTTCCCTGGTGGCACAACGGTCAAGAATCCGCCTGCCAATGCAGGGGACACAGGTTCGAGCCCTGGTCCGGGAAGATCCCACATGCCGCTTAGCAACTAAGCCCGTGCGCCACAGCTACTGAGCCTGCGTTCTAGAGCCCGGGAGCCACAACTACTGAAGCCCACGTGCCACAACTACTGAAGCCCGCACGCCTAGAGCCCATGCTCCGCAACAAGAGAAGCCACCACAATGAGAAACCTGCGCCCCACAACGAAGAGTAGCCCCCGCTCACCCCAACGAGAGAAAGCCCGTGGGCAGCAAGGAAGACCCAACACAGCCAAAAATTAATTAATTAATTTATTTATTTATTTATTTTAAAAATTGGGGGCTTATATACCAAGTTAATAGGAGAAGGATAAGGGGAGAGAGGGCACTTATAAAAAAAGGAATGACTTTGGGGAAAGAAAAATGGGCCTTGGGAGAGTCTATGCAAGTTATGATAGTTTTGTGACAATGTTTATGCAGTTTCTCATCCCAATACTGACTTCTAGTCTCTGGTGATAGGAATCAATCTTCCCCCTGTACAGGAAGCCTCCCTTGGAAGGGAGGACTTTATGGCAGCTGAATTCTCTTGGAAGGCTCTGCTTTTAGGCAGATGGGGGTGGGGAGTTCAGACAAGGCCCTTTTCTGCATCTTTCGATTCTCAAATGACTTCAGCTCAAAATAATTTTGAATGCCACGGTGGTATGTTCTGGATGGCTTCACCTTCGATGGTGCCCTGTTATCTGCAAGATAAACGCAACTCCCTAACACAATATGTCAAGCTGGTTAGGATTTGGCCTCCATCTCTCTGGTTTCATCTCACAGAACTCCTTTCCAGTCTTCTCTGTCCGCCTCTTTTTCTTTCCTTTTAAGAGTCAGCTGACGGGCTATCTGTGGAAGGACACTTCCAGACATTCTTAGGCTGGGGTCGGTACCTCTCCGCACTACGACCCCAAGGTTACCCTTACCCTCAACTTTGACCACAGTGGACTGAAAATATGTTTTCTTGTCTCTCTGTCAGATAACAATAAAAATAAGAGCTACGCTTTTTGAGTGTTCACCATGTTCTAGGCATTTTCCTAAGTGTTTCCATGAAGTAATTAATTTAAAATTCACAATAGCTCTCTGACACAGGTACTAGATTGTGAGCTCCTTGAAAGAAAAGACTGTTTCTTTTGCAATTACTTATCTTCTGTGGCTAATTCTATACCAGACACATAACAGGTGCTCAATAAACATTTTCTTTAATAAATGAGTGAACAGATGGGTGCATAAGTGAATTATTCAGTGTAATAGGGTGGCTCTCTCTATATATTCCTCAAAAAAATTATTCATTTGTCACTTTGAGGCCTGAATAGTTTGAGTTCTTGGGGAAAAAAGCCCACTAGTTGAGAAATCACATGAACTTGATTTGTGTAAATCAAAAAAGTTTCCCCAGAGCCAAAACTGCCTTGGTCTTACTTAACAAATGTATGAGCAGTCAGTGGAAGCTCCCTGTGGCTAATAGCCATAGCTCTGATTTTTTTCAACACTGTTTTCTACCAGCAGAGGAGTTCTCAGCAAAATCAGCTTACTCACTGTTGGAGGCACTAAACACAGTCTTATTGGGTTTTGTGTTTTTTGTTGTTTTTGCTAACGTCTGCGTGAACTCAGTAATGCTTCTTAATTTCTCACCTTCTCTGAGTTTGAGCAACGTCTACAGTTTATGAGACGCAGAAGACGCTGCAAGACAGAGGGCGATGGGAGGTGAGTTTGTAGTCTTCTTATGGGCAAATGAATAAATAGGAACGGCAGTGTAATCTACTACCCATAATATAAAGTCTCCCACAACACCACTGATAATGGGGTTGCAGAAAAGAGGAGTTCCCTTCTAATAACATGGAAGGCCAAGGTTTCAGTATCAGTCATCTTGATCAAGGGGAGAAAACTGACATTTCTTAAATACCATCAATGTGCCAAACACTGGGCTGGGCACTTTGGGGTATTTTATCTCATTTAAAAAACCGCTCAGGCTTCCCTGGTGGCGCAGTGGTTAAGAATCCACCTGCCAGTGCATGGGACATGGGTTGGAGCCCTGGTCCAGGGAGATCCCACATGCCACGGAGCAACTAAGCCCATGTGCCTCAACTACTGAGCCTGCGCTCTAGAGCCCGTGAGCCACAACTACTGAGCCCGCGTGCCACAAATACTGAAGCCCGCATGCCACAAATACTGAAGCCCGCACCCCTAGAGCCTGTGCCCTGCAACAAGAGAAACCACTGCAATGAGAAGCCCGCGCACCACAATGAAGAGTAGCTCCCGCTCGCCACAACTAGAGAAAGCCGGCGCGCAGCAACAAAGACCCAACGCAGCCAAAAATAAATAAATAAAATAATTTTTTTAAAAAAATCACTCATTTTGGGCTTCCCTGGTGGCACAGTGGTTGAGAGTCCGCCTGCCGATGCAGGGGACACGGGTTCGTGCCCCGGTCCGGGAGGGTCCCACATGCCGTGGAGCGGCTGGGCCCGTGAGCCATGGCCGCTGAGTCTGCGCGTCTGGAGCCTGTGCTCCGCAACGGGAGAGGCCACAACAGTGAGAGGCCCGTGTACCGCAAAAAAAAAAAAAAAAAAAATCCTCCATGGCTATTTCTAGCATAGGGATGCAGACTCAGGGTAGGAAGCCACCTTCAAGAGCGCTTGTTCCAGGCCCCCATGTGAGAGCTGAATCTCCTTTGCTGATGTCAGGAGAGGGGAAACGGCACTTCCAAGGCAACCAGTGCCACCACCACCTGAGTACAGCTCTGCCTCTCAATTCCTGGTTTCATGCAGGTCCCTTTGGCTGTTAGCTTGGACTCTGTAACTAGTCGTGTGCTGATAAATATTTACTAACTTAAAGAAAAACGCTGGTTTGTAGCATCTGCCTCTTCCTATAGTGTTAGTACTCCCACCATGGGCAGTTTCAAGTAACCAATGTAAAGTGACTGAAATCAGAGTCAGGAAGGGGTGCACATAATGGGCTCTTGCAAAGCAGTGTGAACAGACCCCGGACACCCCTGTCATCCAGTTAGTGTCACAGCTAAGTAAAGATCTGCCTTGTCATCCCAGGTCCTCATCCTGAAGCCCGTGCGCTCACCCACCCTGTCTTCTCTGTCCTAAACTGCACCCGTTCCTACTTGCTACTGATGAGTTTTAGCAAAACTTGAGGCTCTGAACTGCCTTCCCAGACACCATTTCCCTTTCACTCCCAGAATATGATTCCTATGATCTTTCTAGATTGACTGCTTGATTTCCTCTGGCATATTTCAATTCTGGCTTCAATTCACGGAGGGACTCGGCTACTTTTCTATTTATCTTATGCCATCTCTATTAGAGGTGTGAAGATATTTTAAAAGTTCTTTTCATTTGCGCACAATATTCCTCACTGTTACTGCTACCAATAGAGTATATTTATTTTTTCCTCCTGGGGCTCACACAGAACAAGCCCTGCTGGGAATCCTCACTTCCTGATTTGCAAATAGGGGACGAACTGGTGGGTCTATTCTGTCTTAACTTTAGCATAAATACGTTATTAATGCAGCCTTCTCCTGCAAATTGTAAGTCCAGAGAGGGGCCGTGTCTGCTCTGTTTTATCATCGTACCCGTGCCTGGCATAATGCTTGAAGTACAGTAGACAATAACGAGACCTGACCATGCCTTCATGCCTTCATTCATCCATTCATTCATTCATCCATTCATCCATCCTTCCAGTGAATGGAATTACCATTATGCAGCTCATGCTAGGCGCAGCAGGTTCTCATGAGAAGAATGGAAAGTTAGGACAGAGCATTGTCGAAAGCTCAAAAAGTATCCGAATCGAGGTATTTGGGTGACACGTGCACCAGCGATTGGCTTAGTTTCCAGCCACTTGGAGAAAGGATTGTCCTGTTCCCTTTGGCTCAATTGGCCGTAATGAACCTACTTTTAACACTTTTCAGAGACAGAGAAAATGGCAACAGGAGAAGGCGTGCCTTGAGTTTGATTCTTGAGGGTACAGTATGTTCCTGATGATTGACAAGCTGGTGCTTCAGACCCCATTAATTGAGACCAACTAGTAGAAGGGGGCAGGTCAGAATGTACTGCAGGAGAATGTTTCCTCACTTTCAAGGGCATCCAGACTCTCAGAGTCTCTACCGCCCAAAGGGAGGCCCAACAGCCGTCAGCCTGAGCCTGGGCTAATCAATCCAAAAAATTAACTTTTAAAAAGCAATTAATCCTGTTTATATTTGTGTGTGTCTGAATTTTAATTATGGGCTATCTCCATTACTTTCTGGAAGAATGCAAGTGTAAATTTTAAGTCTATAAATTAAATCCATTGGAAAACAAAATATTATTCTGGAGCTCAGATTTGTTATTAGATTTTAATAATTTAGTGTGTGTGTGTGTTTACCAAACATTTATTCAACGCTTGCTGTATGCCGGCATTGTGCTCAATACTGAGTTGTCCAAAGTAAATAAGTTTCCTGCCTTCTATAAGTTAGTCTCTCAGAGTATATACCTACCACATCCGAATCTCCCAGGCTTTATTAACATTTCAGATTAACCCAACGTTCCAAGCATACTATCAGAGCCTATTAAGGGAGAGTCTCAAAATGTGCATTTTAAAATAAGTTCTGCAGGTCTTTCTCATGCATACTAAAGTTTGATGTCATTCATTGCATTAAATACAATAGTAATAGCTTGCATTTATGCTTTTCTAATGATTGCAGTGTCTTGGGATTCCTACACTAGAATGCCTTCAACACCTGACTTGTAGGTAACGCAAGTGATAGCCCCATCTGGCAAAAGGTGCTGAAGTCATCTCCCACCACCTCTGCCAGCTGCCCCTACTCTGATGGCTCCTACATGCTCTTGTACTTTGTACACATCTCCGTGAAAATACTTCTCACGTGGGATCGCAGTTTACGTCCATAGTTGCCTGCCTTCCTGCTGGACAGAAGGCTCCTTGAGAAGGAAACCCATCTTGTTTCTATCTGAATCCCCAGGCCTCCCATGTTGTTTGATTGGTAGCAGGTCCATAAAGATACTGTCTCCTTCCTTCCTTGTCTGAGAAGCAAGTTATTCATTATTGTCTGTAGTATTTCATTTAATCTGTTTTGCTGAATTATAAATTTTCACATTTGTGAATGAGTGAATGAAATCCACAAAACACTTTCACACACAGTATGCCCTTTGATGAGACAATGAATAACAATCATTGATACGTAGCTTTCACGAAGTGTTTGTCAATTACCAGTCGCTCCTGTTCACCTTCATGATTTTTGTCACATCCAAGCTGGTATCGATTTAATATTTTTCTCTTGAAGTAAACTCGCTGATTCTGGCTCCCATAAATTTAGCCTGATCCTAAGCAATAGTATCTGTGAAGTCATGTTATCTGATGTGCTACATTGTATGCTTTTTCAAATCCACATTAAGTACATAACTAAAGGTCCCTTGTATACCACCCACCTGTACGTTGCACATCGTACAAAAGCCTTCCTGTGGCTGATGCACTAGACAGAGTTGCTGCTTCAGATTTTAACCGGCTCCTGGCTTTCTCCTCTACCATATATAGCAAAGGAGACACAACTCCCCACCTGCAGACTTTGATTCTCTTGGGACCCTCCTGAATGTTCTCTTCTCCACCAACCCAAAGGCCACGCAGAGTACCTTCCCTTGCTCTTAGCCCACACTGAGCTGTCCCATCTCTGGATCTAACAAGACCGTTCAACTTAGCAAGCAATGATGTACCAAGTTCCTCTTTTCCCTGCAAACAGTCGGCTTCATTACATGCTTATTCACTCAAGGAATATTTATTAACCTGCTGTGAATATGTCGTCCTGGGGACAATGGGCTGATGTGGAAATTAACCAATTTTAGGGAGCCTTGTTTGCTTGTATAGATTTGGTAATCAGGGGCTTTGGGGGTGCACTTTTTGGTTAAAGGAAGGATTTCCTTCATCATAAAATGTTCTTGATGTTTTTTAAGAGAATAATACTTTAGGGGAAAATGTCCATCAGCTCAGGGCCCAAAGTACTTCAGTCTGCTTCTGCATTCACTTTATCATGTCCTGAGAGTCAGCTTACCTTGGCCATGGTACCTCATAAAAGCCTTAAAGATCTTTCCTTCAGTTTGGGGAGGAAGGTGGTAGCTTTGGTCACTGTTCCTCATTTATCCCTAACTGTCCGCAAGCTTCGGATCTCATGACCAAGCAATCAGTCTAGTCTGCGACAAGCTGCTTATAAAACCAATGTAAGAGTCTGCACGTCTTTCTGCTTTTCCTCGTGCTTGGAATTGTAGGGGGCAGATTTGGAGAAGGCATAGCAGACGTGAGTGTTTTGCTCTCAGCCAGTAAAGGAACTCACTTAGTGGATCTTAGGAAAGCAATATCTGATGAAAAATACAAAGTTGTTGGTGAGGAGGGGTGTGGTGCAATGGAAAGAGAAGGAGAAAACCAAAGAAAACTTCAGGAGGGTCTTAATATTTGTGCCAGCTCCCCAGTTTTCTTCCTGGGCTCCTCAGGAAAGGGGTTGGGCTTCTCTGGGGCTCGTTCTTCTCATCTGTAAAAGGCAAAAACATAGATTGGATTGGTCAGGGGGATTCTTGCTTTTCTTTAGCAGAAGAATCTTTCATTTTATTTTTAATTACATTCTATGCTGAACCACAGTATCCACAAGCAGATAAAAAGGAAGGTGCTCTGGTTGTAGAGGATTTGGGGCAGAGCAAGGGGGGTGGTGCTTCGCCTTTCTCGAAGGAATCTAAGAACTAGAGTGATGTCATCAGATTTACATTGAAAAAGCTCACAATGACTATCTTATGAACAATAGTCTCGAGGGGCCAAGACTGCAGGCTCAGAGACCATTTATAGAGGTAGTTGGTATGTGGGGGCAAAGAGGGGAGAGCCGGGAAGTTGTGTGTTTCCAGGGTAAATGGTCCTATTGCCCAGAGATGGAACGGATATAAGGGGGAGGAAGCTGGCCAGGCTCCAGGGGGGGACAGACTGCTGCTTACCCTGTCCTGTCAGGTCCTCACTGTGGCTGATGAGTCGAAACTTCACCAAGACAAGAGGAAGGACTGAGAGCTAACCCCAAACAATGGGATAAGCTCTGAATTGACTAAGCAGTTGACCTGGGAACCTTCTCATCAAATGTGGCCTGAGACTTCGGCATCACCTGGGGGCTCATCAGGCCCCACCCCAGACCTGCTGAATCAAAATCTGTATTTAGTGAGGTCCCCGAGTAATTCCTGCACACACTAGAGTTTGAGAAAACCGTTAATGGAAAAACACTTTCGTGACACATAAGCCTGCGCTAGATTCCTGGATATTCCATTTACTGGTGTGGACTTTAGCCAAATCAGCCGTTTCTGAATTTTCTCATCCACGCCATGGAGGCGATAATACTCCCCTTACAGAGGGTTTTGTGGAACAGAGATGCTGTAAGTAGAGTTTAGCACCCAACTCACTATTGAAGCAAAAGTTGATGATCAGGAAAATAAAGGAAAACAATAATAACACACACACACAC